>NC_053040.3:457432779-458057779 GCF_002575655.3 Aegilops tauschii subsp. strangulata
TCCAACGGCCGTAGTGCTTCTTCAACCTCTGGTCTTCTTGCTCCAGCCGCCCAAAGCAGCGCCAGTCGTGCCGCCTGCTCCTGCCACCCGTGGCCGGCTGTGATGCCGCGAAGGCCTCACCGCCCCCTACTACTCCCACCGCTGGCCAGGCCATCCCTCTACGCACCCACACCCCCTGTTATTCTGCGGCGACGGCAGCATCACACCGCAGCCGAACGAGTGAACCCTCATACTCCTCTACGCGTGGGCATCCACTGCCGCGTCTTCCCCGGCTCCGCGTCGTCCCCTTCCTAGGCCTCGCCGTCGTCCACCGCCCTGGTGCTCTCGGCGCGGCGTGGTCAACATGGTCAAGGAATGGCTTCCATCGGACGTGGACTGTACGTGGAGAGGATGACAGCTGGGTCCACGGCCGCAGCAAGGAAGTGCCTCCTTATTACGCGCAAAATAATTATTCCTCCACCTGACAGCGGGGACCCACCGGATGGGCCACCGTATTTCACGAAAAAACGTTTCCCCCTGACTGCTGGGACCCACCAGCTACATCTTCGCACGCAAGGAAGTTCGTCTGGAAAAAAAACGATTCGCCCCCTGACTACTGGGACCCACCAGCTACATCTTCGCACACAAGGAAGTGCGTCTGGGCAAAAAAACAAAACGATTCCCCCCTGACTGCTGGGACCCAGCAGCTACACCTTCGCACGCAAGGAAGTGCGTCCGGGCAAAAAAACGATTCGCCCCCGGACTGTTGGGACCCACCAGCTACATCTTCGCAGGCAAGGAAGTGCCTGACAGTCGGGACCCACCTGGTCGAAGCGTACGTAGCGTTGTCATTCTGGTCGCGAACGTGTACGTACATATATACTTGTCGATGTAGAGGCGCACACGTGTTGTAGTAGAGGCGCGTACGTGTCGTAGTAGAGGCGCGCACGTAGCATGTACACGTACGTACAGCGGCCAGGGTGCAAGAAATAAAATACGGCCACGTATGTACATACGGGCAGGGTCTCGAACGCCTACTCGCGCATACGTACGGCCAGGGCTCGTGTACATGGCTGGGTCGGAACGGAGAAACAGCGTCGTCGTCGTGTTCATGGGGAGGCAACGGAATGCGTCGTGTTCATCGGGAGGCAACGGAATGCGTCGTGTTCATCGGGAGGCAACGGAATGCGTGGGAGCCAACCGGCTGGGTCGGAACGGAATGCGTGGTCATGTTCATCGGGAGGGCTTGGATGGAACAGGCGATGGAAACGAGGCCTGGCGTACCGCAAAACGGAGGAAACGTCCTTGTGTTCGACCGGCCACGTTCGAAACGGGATCCTGTTGATCGGGAGGGGTGTGGCGTACCGCAAAACGGAGGAAACGGACCTCCTACGGTCAAAACGGGGGTCCTGTTGATCGGTAGGGGTGTGGCGTACCGCAAAACGGAGGAAACGGACTTGTGTTGGAGCGCTACGGTCGAAACGGGGGTCCTGTTGATCAGGAGGGGTGTGGCGTACCGCAAAACGGGACTCCACGGGATACTGTTCATCTCCACCATCGACCTCCTCCAGCCTCCACGGGCTACCGTCGACCTCCTCCAGCCTCCACGGGCTCCTGTTCATCCAGCCTCCACCGCGCGCTACTCCACCGGCTACTGTTCAACCACCCCTCCACGGGCACCCCTCCACCGTCTACTGTTCATCCAGCCCTCCACACCACGGGGTCCTGTTCAACCACCCCTCCACGGGCACCCCTCCACCGTCTACTATTCATCCAGCCCTCCACACCACGGGGTCCTGTTCAACCACCCCTCCACGGGCAACCCTCCATCGTCTACTGTTCATCCAGCCCTCCACACCATGGGGTCCTGTTCATCCAGAGGCAACGCCACCGCTCACTGTTCATCCAACCCCCCCCCCCCCCCCCCCGCGCGCGCAACGCTCACTGTTCATCCAATCGATCGGCTTCAGTTAGCAGCAGTAGCGAAGGAATCACTCGATCGGGTTCAGTTAATAGCCATCGATCGATCGCTCGGGTTCAGTAACGCGTAGCCTGCAGTGCAATCGCTCGGGTTCAGTTAGAGCCCAACGCCTCGCTCGGGTTCAGTTAGAGCCAACGCCTCGCACACACGCGCGTACGTGTACGAGAGAAACGTGCATCGCTCGGCCCCCGACCTCCCACCGTAACCGGGAACTCCCCGAAATTTTCCTCCCCCTCGCTTCTACCACGGTTTTTTCCGTCATGGACGGCCCAAAGAATGTCATGCAGCTGCGTCTCCGGCCCGCCCAGGACGAAAAGCCCATTTTCTGTCATGATTTTTTGTCATAGAAGTAGGAGCCCACCACATCTATGATGATACCGGGTTTTGTCACAATTATCGTGATAGAAGTGTCATATGTATGATACAAAAAAAATTCGTTCGGCCCAAAATGTCACGGATGTGTCTTTTTTTTGTAGTGTTAATGCTTTGCCTGATCATCCTCTCAAGAAAAATGAAATAGTTGATATCTTTTATAATGGACTAACCGATGCTTCCAGAGACCACCTGGATAGTTGTGCTGGTTGTGTTTTCAGGGAAAGAACTATTGAGCAAGCTGGATTGCTATTGAATAATATATTGAGTAATGATAATGATTGGACACTTCCTGAACCAACTCCTAAGCCAACTCCGAAGAAAAGGGGTATTCTATTTCTCAGTCCTGAAGATATGCAAGAGGCAAAGAAATCTATGAAAGAAAAGGGTATTAAAGCTGAAGATGTTAAGAATTTACCACCTATTGAAGAAATACATGGTCTTGATAACCCGACACTGGTAGTAAAGGTAAATTCTCTCTACAGATTTGATGAAGGTGATATTCCTCTTAATAAGTCTGCTAGTCAATGCTTGGATGAGTTTGATAATTTTATTGTTAAACAAGAAAACTTCAATGCTTATGTTGATAGACAATTGAAACGTAATGCTTATATGATTGAACACTTGAGTGATTATATGTCTAGAGTTAAAGGTGAACTTAAACTTATTAGTAAACATGCTTCTATGGTTACCACTCAAGTAGAACAAGTGCTTAAAGCACAAGATGATTTGCTCAATGAATTAAATAATAAGAAAAATAATAATGTTCTTAGAGTTGTGACTAGAGGGGGTAGAATGACTCAGGAACCTTTGTATCCTGAGGGCCACCCTAAGAGAGTTGAGCAAGATTCTCAGAGAACTAATGTTAATGCACCTAGTCCTTCTAAGAAAAAGAAAAAGAAAAATGATAGGACTTTGCATGCTTCTAGTGAACCTGTTGTTAACACACCTAAGAAACACAATCTAGTAATGAACATGAACCTAGTGATAATGATGACGTTCATGTTGTTGCTCAACCTAGCAATAACAATGATGTAGAGATTGAACCTGCTGTTGATCTTGATAACCCACAATCAAAGAATCAACGTTATGATAAGAAAGACTTTGTTGCTAGGAAGCACGGTAAAGAAAGAGAACCATGGGTTCAGAAACCCATGCCTTTTCCTCCTAAACCATCCAAGAAAAAGGATGATGAGGATTTTGAGTGCTTTGCTGAAATGATTAGACCTATCTTTTTGCATATGTGTTTGACTGATATGCTTAAAATGAATCCTTATGCTAAGTATATGAAAGATATTGTTACAAATAAAAGAAAGATACCGGAAGCTGCAATTTCCACCATGCTTGCCAATTATACTTTTAAAGATGGAATACCAAAGAAACTAGGAGATCCAGGAGTATCAACTATACCATGCTCCATTAAAAGTAACTATGTTAAAACTGCTTTATGTGATCTTGGAGCCGGTGTTAGTGTTATGCCTCTCTCTTTATATCGTAGACTTGATTTAAATAAGTTGACACCTACTGGAATAGCTTTGCAAATGGCCGATAAATCAACTACTATACATGTCGGTATTTGTGAGGATGTGCCTGTTGTGGTTGCAAATGTTACTATTTTAACGGACTTTGTTATTCTTGATATTCCCAAGGACGATAGTATGTCTATTATTCTTGGTAGACCCTTTTTGAATACTGCAGGGGCTGTTATTGATTGCAACAAAGGCAATGTCACTTTTCATGTTAATGGTAATGAGCATACGGTACACTCCCGAGGAAACAACCTCAAGTCCACAGTATCAATTCTATTGGAAAAATTTCAAGATTACTATTGGAGGTTTTGAATTCCCTCTTCCTACTGTCAAGAAGAAATATGATATTCTTATTGTTGGGGACATGCATATCCCCGTTGAGGTAACCTAGTGTTATTCGAAAATTCTCTGGTTTCATGTTATTCGGATAGAGTTTGTTAACAAGACTTGATCAACCTTGTTAGTGGATTCCTTTTGATGAGCATGAGACGGATGAAGTTAGAAAGCACAACTTTCTGTATCCTCCTTTTACTTTCTGTAATTTAGATTAAAAAACCAAAAATAGTATTTTCTGTTTGTTTTCTAAATTATCCTTGCAATAAAATTACCCTGAAAATAGAAGTTCTCCAAATTTCCCGAAAATGAAATATGATTTTTTTGTAGAATATTTAAGGATATCTGGCACTGAGAACACACCAGGGGGACCCACCATTTGGCCACGAGGGTGCAGGGCGCGCCCACCCCCCTGGGGCGCGTCCCCCTGCCTCGTGGGCCCCCTCCACTTATTCCAGCACCCACTCACTTCGTCTTCCTCCAGAAAAAATCCTCCCATAGCTCAAACCCGTGTTCTAGCTCATCTTGTTGCCATTTTCGATCTCCTTGCTCAAATCTCCATTCACAAAACTGTTTTGGGGGATTGTTCTTCGGTATGTGACTCCTCCAATGGTCCAATTAGTTTTTGTTCTACTGCTTTATTTGTTGCAAATTTTTGCTGCTAAGGTGACCCTGTTCTTGAGCTTGCATGACAAATTTATATGGTCCAAAGTAGTTTTAATGCATGATATAGCCTCTAGGCACTTGTGGGAGTAGTTGCTATCAATCTTGTTGAGTTTGGTTCACTTTTATTTTGAGTCACTAAAATTTCAGAAATTTTTCAGAGAAAGAAAAATGCATAGGAAAATATACCAAGGTGGTTCCTCAAGGAAGCAAGGACCAAGGCTCGCGATACGTGAGCCGGACGATGAACCACCGAGGGAAGCTCAAGTGCGGCCTTGTGAATGGCCGTCAGAGGAGTTTATGGTCCAGGCAGGCCTCAAGGATGAATTTGACGCATATGTGCGTAGTGCTGATCTTGAGGACTTCGTGTCAGATAAGCGCTTAAAATACCACTACCTAACTGATTCCTTTGTGAGAAGGTTTAAATTTACATCTTCGCGAAATTCTCACACTGTTTTATTTGATCTTTATGATAAATCCTATAGCATGGACCTAGAAGATTTTAATGCTGCTTGTAAACTCCCGCAGTGGAGCAATGTTAGTGAACCTCGCAAATCTGAATATAAAGACTTTCTTGCTAGTATCACTGTGGGGGAATCTAGAGAAATCACACAAGCTACCATAGGGAGCATTCATTTTCCTTCCATACATTATATTGCTCTCTTTATAGGTAGATGCATAAACGGTAAAGATGAAGCTTGTCACATGTGCGTTCCAGATCTTAGTGTCCTCAAGAGTGCGGTATTAGGTGATAAACAATATAACTTGGGGGGCATTGTTGCACGAAGGTTGCATCTTAACAGTATAAGTGGAGATTTGTTTAGTGGAATTTATGCAACTCGTGTGGCTAATTATCTTGGTGTACCCATACATGGAAATGATATGGAGTTACCTCCTGCTTATCTAGATTATAATGCTATGGTTCGCCATCAGTTTGTTGAGAGGAATGAACAGTTCCTCCAGTACCGACTAATCTTTGACAGACGTCGCACTGTCCATGTTGCTCTCCCAGCTCCTACCTTCTTTGACTTTCAGGCAAAAAGGAGATATGTTATAATCAGGGAGGAGGTAAACGAGTATGAAAGGAGGACGGAGGCAGCTCGCCTCCAAGCTATAACCCGTTAGGCAGTAGCCGTTGTATCTCAGTACGACCCCAGCTATGACTTTGGATATCTGCCAGGCCAGCAGTGGCCATAGACCAACTTAGGCCAAAAGCCTAAGCTTGGGGGAGTACGTATTTCTCACCGACATTACATTCATGTTCACACACTCATTCCAGTTGTCGGTGGTCATACTTTTTCATTGTACTATCCATGCTAGTTTATTTTCTTTTCTAAGCCTTCTTCTCGTGTGTTTGAAAAACCTTAAGAAAAAACAAAAAAATAGTTATAGCTTTTAGCTAGTTTACTTCCCATGCCTGTAGTAGTAGTAATTAAAAGAAAACCCAAAAGGATTTCTCGTTCTTCTTTTGCTTATTGGGAGCTTTCCCATGTAAATAGTTTTATTTCTTTTCTTTTCTTTGGGGGTCAAGAGGAGAAGACCATGATGAAAATGTTGAGTGGCTCTCATATGCATTATTGTTGATTTAACCAAGAGCCCATATTACCTTGTCTTCTCCCTTATATTAAATGCTTGCAGATTCCAGCTTAGTCCAATGCACGTGCACTATTATTATTATCCACACCATTCGGTCATGCGAGTGAAAGGCAATAATGACGATGTATGATGGACTAATTGAGATGAGAGAAGCTGGTATGAACTCGACCTATCTTGTTTTTGTAAATATGATTAGTTCATCATTCCTGATTCAGCCTATTATGAATGAAACATGTTTGCAATGACAATTAGAGATTATAGTTGCTCATGACATGCTTAATTATCTAGGAGTTTATAATGGTTTACCTTGCGTGCCAACATGCTATTAAAATGGTTGTGATGTGGTATGATAGGGTGGTATCCTCCTTTGAACGATTCGAGTGGCTTGACTTGGCACATGTTCACGCATGTAGTTGAAACAAAATCAACATAGCCTCCACGATATTTATGTTCATGGTGATTTATATCCTACTCATGCTTGCACTCATGGTTGATTAATTTTAATGCATGTTCATGACTGTTGTCGCTCTCTAGTTGGTCGCTTTCCAGTCTCTTTCTAGCCTTCACTTGTACTAAGCGGGAATACTGCTTGTGCATCCACTTCCATAAACCCCAAAGTTATTCCATATGAGTCCAACATACCTTTCTATATGCGGTATTTATTTGCCATTCCAAGTAAATTTGTATGTGCCAAACTCTAAACCTTCAAATGAAATTCTGTTTTGTATGCTTGAATAGCTCATGTATCAACTAGGTTGTCTATATCTTCCATGCTAGGTGGGTTATTCTCAAGATGAGTGGACTCCGCTTATCACTCACGAGAAAATGGCTGGTAACCGGGATGCCCAGTCCATGCTTAAATCAAATCAAAATAATTGCAAACAAAACTCCCCCAGGATTGTTGTTAGTTGGAGGCACCCGTTGTTTCGGACAAGCCATGGATTGATGTTTGTTGGTGGAGGGGGAGTATAAACTTTACCATTCTATTTGGGAACTGCCTATAATGTGTGTAGCATGGAAGATATCGAGATCTCTTGGTTCTTAAGTTGACAATGAAAGTATACCACCCAAAATATTATTTATCTTTGTTTCAAAACTCGAGCTCTAGCACCTCTGCAAATCCCTGCTTCCCTCTGCGAAGGGCCTATCTATTTACTTTTATGTTGAGTCATCATCCTCTTATTAAAAAGCACCAGTTGGAGAGCACCACTATCATTAGCATGCATTGCTATTAATTTACATTGAGTATGACTGTGACTGGATCTCTTTTACCAGGAATTACAATGTCTAGTCAGTCCTTGATCTTCAGGGGTGCTCTGCATTTATGTTTTGTGGTCTCAGAAAGGGCTAGCGAGATACCATCTTGTTTTATCATATTATGATTGTTTTGAGAAAGTGTTGTCATCCAAGATTTATTATTATTGCTCGCTAGTTGATTATGCCATTGATATGAGCAAACATGAGACCTAAATGTTATTGTGAATGTGGTTAGTTCATAATCTTTGCTGAAAACTTGAATGTTGGCTTTACATATTTACAACAACAAGAGCAAACAGAGTTTGTAAAAGTTTTTCTTTATCACTTTTAGTTTGTCAACTGAATTGCTTGAGGACAAGCAAAGGTTTAAGCTTGGGGGAGTTGATACGTCTCCAACGTATATACTTTTCCAAACACTTTTGCCCTTGTTTTGGACTCTAACTTGCATGATTTGAATGGAACTAACCCGGACTGACGCTGTTTTCAGCAGAATTGCCATGGTGTTATTTTTGTGCAGAAATAAAAGTTCTCGGAATGACCTAAAACTTCACGGAGCCACTTTTTGGAATTAAAAAAAATACTGGCAAAAGAATCAACCGAAGGGGGCCCACACCCTGGCCACGAGGGTGGGGGCGCGCCCTACTCCCCTGGGCGCACCCTCCTACCTCGTGGGCCCCCTGGAGCTCCACCAACCTCAACTCCAACTCCATATATTCACGTTCGGGGAGAAAAAAATCAAAGAGAAGGATTCATCGTGTTTTACAATATGGAGCCGCCGCCCCTAATCTCTCTCGGGAGCGCTGATCTGGAGTCCGTTCGGGGCTCCCGAGAGGGGAATCCGTCGCCATCGTCATCATCAACCATCCTCCATCACCAATTTCATCATGCTCATCACCGTGCGTGAGTAATCCCATCGTAGGCTTGCTGGACGGTGGTGGGTTGGATGAGATTTACCATGTAATCGAGTTAGTTTTGTTAGGGTTTGATGCCTAGTATCCATTATGTTCTAAGATTGATGTTGCTATGACTTTGCCATGCTTAATGCTTGTCACTAGGGCCCGAGTGCCATGATTTCAGATCTGAACCTATTATGTTTTCATGAATATATGTGAGTTCTTGATCCTATCTTGCAAGTCAATAGTCACCTACTATGTGTTATGATCCGGCAATCCCAAAGTGACAATAATCGGGACCACTCCCGGTGATGACCATAGTTTGAGGAGTTCATGTATTCACTAAGTGTTAATGCTTTGGTTCGGTACTCTATTAAAAGGAGGCCTTAATATCCCTTAGTTTCCAATAGGACCCCGCTGCCACGGGAGGGTAGGACAAAAGATGTCATGCAAGTTCTTTTCCATAAGCACGTATGACTATATTCGGAATACATGCCTACATTACATTGATGAATTGGAGCTAGTTCTGTGTCACCCTATGTTATAACTGTTGCATGAGGGATTGCATCCGACATGATTATCCATCATTGATCCATTGCCTACGAGCTTTTCATATATTGATCTTTGCTTAGTTACTTTTCCGTTGCCACTGTTACGATTGCTATAAAACTACTACTGTTACTTTTGCCACTGTTACCGTTACTTCCATACTACTTTGCTACTAAATACTTTGCTGCAGATATTAAGTCTTTCAGGTGTGGTTGAATTGACAACTCAACTGCTAATACTTGAGAATATTCTTTGGCTCCCCTTGTGTCGAATCAGTAAATTTAGGTTGAATACTCTACCCTCGAAAACTGTTGCGATCCCCTATACTTGTGGGTTATCATCTCACTGGGTGCATGTTTACTCCTCGTGCAAGAAATTTCAAACATTGAGAATCTTGATTTTTAAATTCTAGCACATCCAAAACTTATTTAAGTTCATGAAACTTATCGTTGGACACCAATACAAAGTGGCATTGTACTTTTTTTTGTCCAATTTGAGACCAGTTTTGATGTAATCTTTATCTAATTACAAATGGGAGATTATTAATAATTGGGAACCAATATCCCAAACGGATTATTTATTCGAACCGTGAGCGTTAGACCAACAATGGATAAGTGCCATGCTTCGATTAAGCAATAAAGCGGCAGCATTAATCATCCAAATATACGTGCCGCCACGCGACCCGTGTGTCGTGCGAGCAGGCGTGAGTTGACGGGACGCATGCGAGCAGTCCGCCGCGCAGGCAGACCGGGAGGCGTGCGTGCAGGTGTGTGAATTGACGGAGGCGTGCTCGCTGCGCATTGTCATCGGGAGGCGTGCGAGTAGCTGTGTGAAACGACGGTAGGCATGCCAGCAGTCCGGTGCGCAGGCTCACCGGGAGGCGAGCTAGCGGTTTGACCGCCGCCCGCCTCTCTCCCACTGCTCCATATTAATGGTGCACCCGAGCGGCCGCACCCCTCATCCTCGCCACACACACAATCCTCTCTCTCCGCTTTCTTCCTCAACACCGCTCTCAGTCCTCAAAGCCGTCAGTGTATGACGATGCCACCGAAGCGCCCCATCAGAGGGAGTGGCGACGCCGGGGCTGCTAAAGCACTGGAGCTCGGCGTGGAGATGGAGACAGATGTTGCCGTCACCGCCGGCGAGTTATCGCTGCACCCTGACGTCGTCGATCGCGTCGAGCTTCCACAGCCGGAGGCGGAGTTCCATACCGACTCTGGTGACGACTCGGGCGACAACCTCGGCGATGACTCCGACAACCACTCCGGCGACGACTCCGACAACGACGGACAACTGGTTAGTCATCTATACCCATTTATGTGTCAAATAGATCCCAGGGTTTCTCTGGTTACTCCTGCCTCCCCCTTTTTTGAATAGAAATCCTTTGGTTATGTTCTCCCAATCCATGAAATCTGAGTAAGTTTCGTTAGATCCGTGTAGTATATTGGTTGTTTGAATGGTACAAGTGATAAGTGATTAGTTGTTTCATTTGTGTAAATGATTTCTCTAGTAATCCGACTAGGGTTAGTGTTCGTGCTAATAATTCCTAGCCAGGACTTGACAATTGATTTTGAATTACCTACATATATGTTTGTGCCATTATTTTCTTCATGATTGGTCTGTACACAGACGACTGTGCTTAAAAACCGAACCATAATCTCTGGATATGTATAAAAAAATAGCCATAAATTCCTAATCCTACTTCACGGCATGTAAACATTGATTTGATGCCAAATTTGTTTTACTATTTGTATAGGTGTTGTCTGACGATGTGGACAGCAAGGATGAAGATGTCCAGAGGAGGTACAAGAGGCAAATTCTGAGGGAGATTTATGCGGGAATGCATAACGGGCGTATTAGGTCCTGGGACGGTGGCTATCGATGCCCATTTTGCAACCACAAGCTTCATGACGCGTATCAAAGTGTTCTGGAGCATGCAAGAGGACGGGTCGTTGGCTCCTTCAAGCAGAAGTATTCTCGTGGGGTGGTGCACGGCGCGTACGCCGAGTACCTCGAGAAGCTTCAGGATCGTGCCGGCATGTGAGATGAGATGTGGGATCGAACTATGTACGCTTGAGCATGCTTGATGACGGTTGAACTATGTACTTATGGTTGAACTATGCTTGTGTACGTGTACGCTTATTATCTATGTTTGAGTATGTTTAATCTATGTTTACTTATGTCTAACTGTGGGATATGGATGCAATCAGTTCGGTTGATGGGATCTACCTCTGTCCTCGTTTATTGGTCCCCTTTGTAATTTTTGTTAAATTTTGACCAAAGATTTAACTGACAAAATGTTAGTGCAGGTCAGCAAAAATTATATCGTTGGATGTGTATTTGAACATAGTGTTCAATGATATAATTTTTGGTGACGTGCATAAACATTTATTAGTTAAATATTTGGTCGAAATTTGGTACCAATTACAAAGGGGACCAATAAATCAGGACGGAGGTACTACGTCAATCACACATGGTTCCCAAAATTGGAACCGTGTGCAATGACTTTCATTTTGCCTGTTGCGTCAATCACACACAGTTGGCTCTAGCAAACCGTTACCTCCGAAATTCTTTGTGGGACAAAAAACCCTCACCACCCAATTCAAAAAAGAAAAAAGAAAACCCTCATCATCCCCACGTCACAAAAACCCTCACCCCGCCCGCCGCCCCCTCCGGTCCCCATTCACACCTGCACAAGCTCCACCGATCCGCGTCTATGCATGGCACCGCATATCGCGGCGGTAACCACTTAGCTCGACACCTGCCGCCGCCAACAAGCTACCGAAAAACCCCACCGCATTTCACCACTTCCGCTTGCTGCCGCCTATCGCCATCGACTTTCTCGACGCTGCTCGCGGTCGACCTAGCTCTGCTCGGTTGGGGAATCTTCTTTACTAAGGGTTCTTTCCCATGGACAACAAGGTAACTAACTTAATGAGATATTATCTCATCTCTTATCCCAGTTCATCTGCCTCCTTTAATCACCCGGCCGAAATCGCCGTGAATTCATTTTTATTCGAGCTGATTTGAGGATTTTCTTTCATTCATAGAGTGTACAATGCGCGGACACATCAGGACTTTGCCGCCTCCGCCAGACATTCCATCTCACCGTACCAGATGACTTGAGGATGCGCGCGGTATGTTCAATCTCACCCTAAATCGGTTGGCATGGCCTACTTTCCTGAACATATTCTAAATATTGCTACATTTGGATAAAAGATGCCACATGCACCATATACATCAAAGGGGATTTTTTCCTCTTCTTTCTATATTAGGCAAATTAATGATGTATTGTTCTTTCGATTACTCTCATATTTCCATGACATCATGTTTATCCTATCTGTTTAATGATAGATTTTTGTCCTTCGATTTCAATTGTTGTATAGTTCTTTCAATTTAGGCCCTAATTTGCATGTTACCATATTTTCTTTAACAATCCTACCATTTTCTGCAGCGCGTCCCTTGCTATGCAACAGAATCTGTAGTGCACAATCTTTCCCTTTACATAAACCAAGACTGCAGGGATGTCATACTGAACACAAACCATGGATTTACAATCGTTGCTACTGTAAGACTTGATGAACGTGGTGACTCCTATTTTGGCACTGGCCTTTGGAAAGAAATTTCTAAGTTTTATGTACTAAAAGCTGGCACTATAATTCCACTGCACATAAAAGAGCCTGGTCATCAGATATATGCTAATTTCCCCGACGATATCATCCGTCCAGACTTTGTTCGAAGTAAGTTTTCTTTTCAAGTATCTGCATGTTGACTTACCCAGCAATATCAAATGAATTGTGTAGTATTTAAGCAACCAATTGTTATTCCCTTTTCTTACTATATTCCTACCTAATAACTTCTAGTTACGAATACACTTTTCTATTGCCCTATTTTAACTAAATATTCCATGTAGTCCCACTTCTATCAGAAAGCGTAGCTAACAAGGAGACTCCAGAGGTGGAGAACGGGGCTGCCAACAAGCGGAGGTGGGGCGAGCAAGAACCGCAAGCGACTCCAGCAGGCCTAGACATCGTCAACAACCTCCACGATGATATGTTGAAAGTCATCATCTCCCTCCTCCTAATAAAATATGGCCATAACAGGTGTATTAGGACCTGGGGCGGCGACTATCGATGCCCATTTTGCAACCACAAGCTTCATGACGCGTATCAAAGTGTTCTGGCGCATGGAAGAGGACGGGCCGTTGGCTCCTTCAAGTAGAAGTATTCTCGCAGGGTGGTGCACGGCGCGTACGCCGAGTATCTGGAGAAGCTTCAGGATCATGTCGGCATGTGAGATGAGATGTGGGATCGAACTATGTACGCTTGAGCATGCTTGATGACGGTTGAACTATGTACTTATGGTTGAACTATGCTTGTGTACGTGTACGCTTATTATCTATGTTTGAGTATGTTTAATCTATGTTTACTTATGTCTAACTGTGGGATATGGATGCAATCAGTTCGGTTGATGGGATCTACCTCCGTCCTCATTTATTGGTCCCCTTTGTAATTTGTGTTAAATTTTGACCAAAGATTTAACTGACAAAATGTTAGTGCAGGTCAGCAAAAATTATATCGTTGGATGCATATTTGAACATAGTGTTCCATGATATAATTTTTGGTGACATGCATAAACATTTCTTAGTTAAATATTTGGTCGAAATTTGGTACCAATTACAAAGAGGACCAATAAATCAGGACGGAGGTAGTACGTCAATCACACATGGTTCCCAAAATTGGAACCGTGTGCAATGACTTTCATTTTGCCTGTTGCGTCAATCACACACGGTGGCTCTAGCAAACCGTTGCCTCCGAAATTTTTTTGTGGGACAGAAAACCCTCACCACCCAATTCAAAAAAGAAAAAAGAAAACCCTCACCATCCCCACGTCACAAAAACCCTCACCCCGCCCGCCCCCCTCCGGTCCCCATTCACACCTGCACAACCTCCTCCGATCCGCGTCTATGCATGGCACCGCCTATCGCGTTGGTAACCTCTTAGTTCCAAACCTGACGCCGCCGCCAGGCTGCCGGCAAACCCCCACCGCATTTCACCACTTCCGCTTGCCGCCGCCTATCGCCATCGACTTTCTCGACGCTGCTCGCGGTCGACCCAGCTCCGCTCGGTTGGGGAATCTTCCATACTAAGGGTTCTTTCCCATGGACAACAAGGTAACTAACTTAATGAGATATTATCTCATCTCTTATCCCACTTAATCTGCCGCCTTTAATCACCCGGCCGAAATCGCCGTGAATTCATTTTTATTCGAGCTGACTTGAGGATTTTCTTTCATTCATAGAGTGTACAATGCACGGACACATCAGGACTTTGCGACCTCCGCCAGACATTCCATCTCACCGTACCAGATGACTTGAGGATGCGCGCGGTATGTTCAATCTCACCCTAAATCGGTAGGCATGGTCTACTTTCCTGAACATATTCTAAATATTGCTACATTTGGATAAAAGGTGCCACATGCACCATATACGTTAAAGGGGATTTTTTTCCTCTTCTTTCTATATTAGGCAAATTAATGATGTATTGTATTTCGATTACTCTCATATTTCCATGACATCATGTTTACCCTATCTGTTTAATTATAGATTTTTGTCCTTCGATTTCAATTGTTGTAGAGTTCTTTCAATTTAGGCCCATATTTGCATGTTACCATATTTTCTTTAACAATCCTACCATTTTCTGCAGCGCGTCCCTTGCTATGCAACAGAACCTGTAGTGCACAATCTTTCCCTTTACATAAACCAAGACTGCAGGGATGTCATACTGAACACAAACCATGGATTTACAATCGTTGCTACTGTAAGACTGGATGAACGTGGTGCCTCCTGTTTTGGCACTGGCCTTTGGAAAGAAATTTCTGAGTTTTATGTACTAAAAGCTGGCACTAGAATTCCACTGCACATAAAAGAGCCTGGTCATCAGATATATGCTAACTTCCCCGACGATATCATCCGTCCAGACTTTGTTCAAAGTAAGTTTTCCTTTCAAGTATTTGCATGTTGACTTACCCAGCAATATCAAATGAATTATCTAAAATTTGAGCAACCAATTGTTATTCCCTTTTCTTACTATATTCCTACCTAATAACTTCTAGTTACCAATACACTTTTCTATTGCCTTATTTTAACTAAATATTCCATGTAGTCCCACTTCTATCAGAAAGCGTAGCTGACAAGGAGACTTCGGAGGTGGAGAACGGGGCTGCCAACAAGCGGAGGCGGGGCGAGCAAGAACCGCAAGCGACTCCAGCAGGCCTAGACATCACCAGCAGCCTCCAGGATGATGTGGTGACAGTCATCATCTCCCTCCTCCCAATCAAATATGGGCATAATAGGTGTATTAGGACCTGGGCCGGCGGCTATCGATGCCCATTTTGCAACAACAAGCTTCATGACGCGTATCAAAGTGTTCTGGCGGATGCAAGAGGACGGGCCGTTGGCACCTTCAAGTAGAAGTTTCTCGCAGGGTGGTGCACGGCGCGTACGCCGAGTACCTGGAGAAGCTTCAGGATCGTGCCGGCATGTGAGATGAGATGTGGGATCAAACTAGGTACGCTTGAGCATGCTTGATGACGGTTGAACTATGTACTTATGGTTAAACTATGCTTGCGTACGTGTACGCTTATTATCTATGTATGAGTATGTTTAATCTATGTTTACTTATGTCTAGCTGTGGGATATGGATGCAATCAGTTCGGTTGATGGAATCTACCTCCGTCCTCGTTTATTGGTCCCCTTTGTAATTTGTGTTAAATTTTGACCAAAGATTTAACTGACAAAATGTTAGCGCAGGTCAGCAAAAATTATATCGTTGGATGCGTATTTGAATATAGTGTTCATGATATAATTTTTGGTGACATGCATAAACATTTCTTAGTTAAATATTTGGTCGAAATTTGGTACCAATTACAAAGAGGACCAATAAATCAGGACGGAGGTAGTACGTCAATCACACACGGTTCCCAAAATTGGAACCGTGTGCAATGACTTTCATTTTGCCTGTTGCGTCAATCACACACGGTGGCTCTAGCAAACCGTTGCCTCCGAAATTCTTTGTGGGACAGAAAACCCTCACCACCCAATTCAAAAAAGAAAAAAGAAAACCCTCACCATCCCCACGTCACAAAAACCCTCACCCCGCCCGCCCCCCTCCGGTCCCCATTCACACCTGCACAACCTCCTTCGATCCGCGTCTATGCATGGCACTGCCTATCGCAGCGGTAACCACTTAGTTCGAAACCTGACGCCGCCGCCAGGCTGCCAGCAAACCCCCACCGCATTTCACCACTTCTGCTTGCCGCCGCCTATCGCCATCGACTTTCTCGACGCTGCTCGCGGTCGACCCAGCTCCGCTCGGTTGGGGAATCTTCCGTACTAAGGGTTCTTTCCCATGGATAACAAGGTAACTAACTTAATGAGATATTATCTCATCTCTTATCCCAGTTCATCTGCATCCTTTTATCACCCGGCCGAAATCGCCGTGAATTCATTTTTATTCGAGCTGACTTGAGGATTTTCTTTCATTCATAGAGTGTACAATGTGCGGACACATCAGGACTTTGCGACCTCCGCCAGACATTCCATCTCACCGTACTAGATGACTTCAGGATGCGCGCGGTATGTTCAATCTCACCCTAAATCGGTAGGCATGGTCTACTTTCCTGAACATATTCTAAATATTGCTACATTTGGATAAAAGGTGCCACATGCACCATATACGTTAAAGGGGATTTTTTTTCCTCTTCTTTCTATATTAGGCAAATTAATGATGTATTGTATTTCGATTACTCTCATATTTCCATGACATCATGTTTACTCTATCTGTTTAATTATAGAATTTTGTCCTTCGATTTCAATTGTTGTACAGTTCTTTCAATTAGGCCCATATTTGCATGTTACCATATTTTCTTTAACAATCCTACCATTTTCTGCAGCGCGTCCCTTGCTATGCAACAGAACCTGTAGTGCAAAATCTTTCCCTTTACATAAACCAAGACTGCAGGGATGTCATACTTAACACAAACCATGGATTTACAATCGTTGCTACTGTAAGACTTGATGAACGTGGTGCCTCCTATTTTGGCACTGGCCTTTGGAAAGAAATTTCTGAGTTTTATATACTAAAAGCTGGCACTATAATTAAACTGCACATAAAAGAGCCTGGTCATCAGATATATGCTAACTTCCCCGACGATATCATCCGTCCGGACTTTGTTCGAAGTAAGTTTTCTTTTCAAGTATTTGCATGTTGACTTACCCAGCAATATCAAATGAATTGTGTAGTATTTAAGCAACCAATTGTTATTCCCTTTTCTTACTATATTCCTACCTAATAACTTCTAGTTACCAATACACTTTTCTATTGCCTTATTTTAACTAAATATTCCATGTAGTCCCACTTCTATCAGAAAGCGTAGCCGACAAGGAGACTCCGGAGGTGGAGAACGGGGCTGCCAACAAGCGGAGGCGGGGCGAGCAAGAACCGCAAGGGACTCCAGCAGGCCTAGACATCATCAGCAGCCTCCAGGATGATATGTTGACAGTCATCATCTCCCTCCTCCAAATCAAATATGGGCATGACAGGTGTATTAGGACCTGGGACGGTGGCTATCGATGCCCGTTTTGCAACCACAAGCTTCATGACGCGTATCCAAGTGTTCTGGCGGATGCAAGAGGACGTGCCGTTGGCTCCTTCAAGTAGAAGTTTCTCGTAGGGTGGTGCACGGCGCGTACGCCGAGTACCTGGAGAAGCTTCAGGATCGTGCCGGCATGTGAGATGACATGTGGGATCGAACTATGTACGCTTGAGCATGCTTGATGACGGTTGAACTATGTACTTATGGTTGAACTATGCTTGCGTACGTGTACGCTTATTATCTATGTATCAGTATGTTTAATCTATGTTTACTTATGTCTAACTGTGGGATATGGACGCAATCAGTTCGGTTGATGGAATCTACCTCCGTCCTCGTTTATTGGTCCCCTTTGTAATTTGTGTTAAATTTTGACCAAAGATTTAACCGACAAAATGTTAGTGCAGGTCAGCAAAAATTATATCGTTGGATGCATATTTGAACATAGTGTTCAATGATATAATTTTTGGTGACATGCATAAACATTTCTTAGTTAAATATTTCGTCGAAATTTGGTACCAATTACAAAGGTGACCAATAAATCGGGACGGAGGTAGTACGTCAATCACACACGGTTCCCAAAATTGGAACCGTGTGCAATGACTTTCATTTTGCCTGTTGCGTCAATCACACACGGTTGGCTCTAGCAAATCGTTGCCTCCGAAATTCTTTGTGGGACAGAAAACCCTCACCACCCAATTCAAAAAGGAAAAAAGAAAACCCTCACCATCCCCACGTCACAAAAACCCTCACCCTGCCCGCCACCCCCTCCAGTCCCCATTCACACCTGCACAAGCTCCTCCGCGTCTGTGCATGGCACCGCCTATCGCAGCGGTAACCACTTAGCTCGACACCTGCCGCCGCCGCCAGGCTGCCGGCAAACCCACCGCATTTGGCTACTTCCGCTTGCGGCCGCCTATCGCCATCGACTTTCTCGACGCTGCTCGCGGTCGACGCTGCTCCGCTCGATTGGGGAATCTGCCGTACTGAGGGTTCTTTCTCATGGACAAGAAGGTAACTAATTTAATGAGATATTATCTCATCTCTTATCCTAGTTCATCTGCCTCCTTTAATCACCCGGCCGAAATCGCCGTAAATTCATTTTTATTCGAGCTGATTTGAGGGTTTTCTTTCGTTCATAGAGTGTATAGTGCACGGACACATCGGGACTTTGCGGCCTCCGCCAGACATTCCATCTCACCGTACCAGATGACTTGAGGATGCGCGCGGTATGTTCAATCTCACCCTAAATCGGTTGGCATGGCCTACTTTCCTGAACATATTCTAAATACTGCTACATTTGGATAAAAGGTGCCACTTGCACCATATACTTCAAAGGGGATTTTCCCCTCTTCTTTCTATATTAGGAAAATTAATGATGTATTGTTCCTTCGATTACTCTCATATTTCCATGACATCATGTTTACCTATCTGCTTAATTATAGATTTTTGTCCTTCGATTTCAACTGTTGTACAGTTCTTTTAATTTGGGCCCATATTTGCATGTTACCATATTTTCTTTAACAATCCTACCATTTTCTGCAGCGCGTACTTTGCTATGCAACAGAATATGAAGTACATAATCTTTCCCTTTACATAAATCAAGACTGCAGGGATGTCATACTGAACACAAACCATTGATTTCCAATCGTTGCTACTGTAAGACTTGAAGAACGTGGTGACTCCTATTTTTGCACTGGCCTTTGGAAAGAAATTTCTAAGTTTTATGTACGTAAAGTTGGCACTATAATTGCACTGCACATAAAAGAACTTGGTCATCAGATATATGCTAACTTCCCGACGATATCATCCATCCAGACTTTGTTCAAAGTAAGTTTTTTTCAAGTTTCTGCATGTTGACTTACCTAGAAATATCAAATGAATTGTGTAGTATTTAAGCAACCAATTGTTATTCCCTTTTCTTACTATATTCCAACCTAATAACTTCTAGTTACCAATACACTTTTCTATTGCATAGTATTAACTAAATATTCCCTGTAGTCCCACCTCTATCAGAAAGCGCCGCCGACAAGGAGACTCCGGAGGTGAAGAACGGGGCTGCCAACAAGCGAAGGCGGGGCAAGCAAGAACCGCAAGCGACTCCAGCAAGCCTACACATCATCAGCAGCCTCCACGATGATATGTTGACAGTCATCATCTCCCTCCTCCCAATCAAATATGGGCATAACAGGCGTATTAGGACCTGGGATGGCGCCTATCGATGCCCATTTTGCAACCACAAGATTCATGACGCGTATCAACGTGTTCTGGCACATGCAAGAGGACGGGCCGTTGGCTCCTTCAAGCAGAAGTATTCTCGCAGGGTGGCACACGGCGCGTACGCCGAGTACCTGGAGAAGCTTCAGGATCATGCCGGCATGTGAGATGAGATGTGGGATCGAACTAAGTACGCTTGACCATGCTTAATGAAGGTTGAACTATGTACTTATGGTTGAAGTATCCTTGTGTACGTGTACTCTTATTATCTATGTATGAGTATGTTTACTCTATGTTTACTGATGTCTAACTATGGGATATGGATGCAATCAGATCGGTTGATGGAATCTACCTCCGTCCTCGTTTATTGGTCCCCTTTGTAATTTGTGGTAAATTTTAACCAAAGATTTAACTGACAAAATGTTAGTGCAGGTCAGCAAAAATTATATCGTTGGATGCGTATTTGAACGTAGTGTTCGATGATATAATTTTTGGTAACCTGCATAAACATTTCTTAGTTAATTATTTGGTTGAAATTTGGTACAGATTACAAAGGGGACCAATAAACCAGGACGGAGGTAGTACGTCAATCACACACGGTTCCCAAAATTGGAACCGTGTGCAATGACTTTCATTTTGCCTATTGCGTCAATCACACATGGTTGGCTCTAGCAAACCGTTGCCTCCAAAAATCTTTGTGGGACAAAAAACCCTCACCACCCAATTCAAAAAAGAAAAAAGAAAACCCTCACCATCCCCACGGCACAAAAACCCTCACCCCGCCTGCCACCCCTCCGGTCCCCATTCACACCTGCACAAGCTCCTCCGCGTCTATGCATGGCAGTGCTTATCGCGGCGGTAACCACTTAGCTCGACGCGTGCCGCCGCCGCCAGGCTGCCGGCAAACCCCACCGCATTTCGCCACTTCCGCTTGCCGCCGCATAGCGCCATTGACTTTCTCGACGCTGCTCGCGGTCGACCCAGCTCCGCTCAGTTGGGGAATCTACCGTACTGAGGGTTCTTTCTCATGGACAACAAGGTAACAAATTTAATGAGATATTATCTCATCTCTTATACCAGTTCATCTGCCTCCTTTAATCACCCGGCCAAAATCGCCGTGAATTCATTTTTATTCGAGGTTATTTGAGGGTTTCTTTCATTCATAGAGTGTACAGTGCGCAGACACATCAGGACTTTGCGGCCTCCGCCAGACATTCCATCTCACTGTACCAGATGACTTGAGGATGTGCGCGGTATGTTCAATTTCACCCTAAATCGGTTGGCATGGCCTACTTTCCAGAACATATTCTAAATATTGCTACATTTGGATAAAAGGTGCCACATGCACCATATACGTCAAAGGGGATTTTTCCCTCTTCTTTCCATATTAGGCAAATTAATGATGTATTGTTCCTTCGATTACTCTCATATTTCCATGATATCATGTTTACCCTATCTGTTTCATTATAGATTTTTGTCCTTCGATTTCAACTGTTGTACAATTCTTTCAATTTGGGCCCATATTTGCATGTTACCATGTTTTCTTTGACAATCCTACCATTTTCTGCAGCGCATCCTTTGCTATGAAACAGAATCTGTAGTGCACAATCTCTCCCTTTACATAAATCAAGACTGCAGGGATGTCATACTGAACACAAACCATGGATTTACAATCGTTGCTACTGTAAGACTTGATGAACGTGGTGACTCCTACTTTGGCACTGGCCTTTGGAAAGAAATTTCTAAGTTATATGTACTGAAAGCTGGCACTATAATTGCACTACACATAAAAGAGCCTGGTCATGAGATATATGCTAACTTCCCCGACGATATCATCCGTCCAGACTTTGTTCGAAGTAAGTTTTCTTTTCAAGTATTTGCATGTTGACTTACCCAGCAATATCAAATGAATTGTGTAGTATTTAAGCAACCAATTGTTATTCCCTTTTCTTACTATATTCCTACCTAATAACTTCTAGTTACCAATACACTTTTCTATTGCCCTGTTTTAACTAAATATTCCCTATAGTCACACTTCTATCAGAAAGCACCGCTGACAAGGAGACTCCGGAGGTGGAGAACGGGGCTGCCAACAAACGAAGGCGGAGCGAGCAAGAACTGCAAGCGACTCCAGCAGGCCTAGACATCATCTGCAGCCTCCACGATGATATGTTGACAGTCATCATCTCCCTCCTCCCAATGAAATATGGGCATAACGGCGGCTATCGATGCCCATTTTGCAACCACTAGCTTCCTAACGCGTATCAAAGTGTTCTGGCACATGCAAGAGGATGGGCCGTTGGCTCCTTCAAGCAGAAGTATTCTCGCAGGGTGGCACACGGCGCGTACGCCGAGTACCTGGAGAAGCTTCAGGATCATGCCGGCATGTGAGGTGAGATGTGGGATCGAACTAAGTACGCTTGAGCATGCTTAATGAAGGTTGAACTATGTACTTATGGTTGAAGTATCCTTGTGTACGTGTACTCTTATTATCTATGTATGAGTATGTTTACTGATGTCTAACTGTGGGATATGGATGTAATCAGTTCAATTGATGGAATCTACCTCCGTCCTCGTTTATTTGTCCCGTTTGTAATTTGTGTTAAATTTTGACTAAAGATTTAACTGTCAAAATGTTAGTGCCGGTAAGCAAAAATTATATCGTTGGATGCTTATTTGAACATAGTGTTCAATGATATAATTTTTGGTGACATGCATAAACATTTCTTTGTTAAATATTTGGTTAAAATTTGGTACAAATTACAAAGGCGACCAATAAACCAGGACGGAGGTAGTACATCTATCACACACGGTTCCCAAAATTGGAACCGTGTGCAATGACTTTCATTTTGCGTGTTGCGTCAATCACACACGGTTGGCTCTAGCAAACCGTTGCCTCCGAAATTCTTTGTGGGATAGAAAACCCTCACCACCCAATTCAAAAAATAAAAAATAAAACCCTCACCATCCCCACGTCACAAAAACCCTCACCCGGCCCGCCACCCCCTCCGGTCCCCATTCACACCTGCACAAGCTCCTCCGTGTCTATGCATGGCACCACCTATCGCGGCGGTAACCACTTAGCTCACCGCCTTCCACTGCCGCCAGGTTGCCAGCAAACCCCACCGCATTTCACCACTTCCGCTTGTCGCCGCCTATCGCCATCGACTTTCTCGACGCTGCTCACGGTTGACCCAGCTCCGCTCGGTTGGGGAATCTGCCGTACTGAGGGTTCTTTCTCATGGACAACAAGGTAACTAATTAAATGAGATATTATCTCATCTCTTATCCCAGTTCATCTGCCTCCTTTAATCACCCGGCCAAAATCACCATGAATTCATTTTTATTCGAGCTGATTTGGGGGTTTTCTTTCATTCATAGAGTGTACAGTGCGCGGACACATCAGGACTTTGCGGCATCTGCCAGACATTCCATCTCACCGTACTAGATGACTTTAGGATGCGCGCAGTATGTTCAATCTCACCCTAAATCGGTTGGCGTGGCTTACTTTCCTGAACATATTCTTAATATTGCTACATTTGGATAAAAGGTGCCACATGCACCATATACGTCAAAGGGGATTTTTTCCTCTTCTTTCTATATTAGGCAAATTAATGATGTATTGTTCCTTCGATTACTCTCATATTTCCATGACATCATGTTTACCCTATGTGTTTAATTATAGATTTTTGTCCTTCGATTTAAACTGTTGTAAAGTTCTTTCAATTTGGGCTCATATTTGCATGTTACCATATTTTCTTTAACTATCCTACCATTTTCTGCAGCGCGTCCCTTGCTATGCAACAGAATCTGTAGTGCACAATCTTTCTCTTTACATAAATCAAGACTGCAGGGATGTCATACTGAACACAAACCATGGGTTGACAATCTTTCTCTTTACATAAATCTGCTACTATAAGACTTGATGAACGTGGTGACTCCTATTTTGGCACTGGCCTTTGGAAAGAAATTTCTAAGTTTTATGTACTGAAAGCTGGCACTATAATTGCACTACACATAAAAGAGCCTTGTCATGAGATATATGCTAACTTCCCCGACGATATCATCCGTCCAGACTTTGTTTGAAGTAAGTTTTCTTTTCAAGTATCTGCATGTTGACTTACACAGCAATATCAAATGAATTGTGTAGTATTTAAGCAACCAATTGTTATTCCCTTTTCTTACTATATTGTTGGGGAACGTAGCATGCAATTTCAAAAAAAATCCTATGATCACGCAAGATCTATCTAGGAGATGCATAGCAACGAGAGGGGGAGAGTGTGTCCACGTACCCTCATAGACCGAAAGCGGAAGCGTTAACTTAACGCAGTTGATGTAGTCGAACGTCTTCTCGATTCAACCGATAAAGCACTGAACGTACGGCACCTCCGAGTTTTGCACACGTTCAGCTCGATGATGTCCCTCGAACTCTTCATCCAGCAAAGTGTCGAGGGAGAGTTTCGTCAGCACGATGGCGTGGTGACGGTGATGGTGAAGTTATCCGCGCAGGGCTTCGCCTAAGCACTACGACAATATGACCGGAGGAGTAAACGGTGGAGGGGGGCACCACACACGGCTAAGAACAATTGATGTGCTTTGGGTGCCCCTGCCCCCGTATATAAAGGAGGAGAGGGGAGGAGGCCAGCCCTAGGGGCGCGCCAAGTGAGAGGGAAACCCACTAGGATTCCTAGTCCTAATCGGATCCCCCTTCCTTCTTTCGGAGGGGGGAAAGGGGAAAGGAGAGGGAGAGGGAGAAGGAAAGGGGGGCCGCGCCCCCTCCCCTTGTCCAATTCGGACTCCCCATTGGGGGGGCACCCCCTTGCGGGCTGCCCTCTCTCTCCCCTATGGCCCATGTGTGCCATTACTTTCCCCGGGGGGTTCCGGTAACCCCTCGGTACTCCGATAAATATCTGAAATACTGCGAAACCATTTCGGTGTTCCAATACAATCGTCCAATATATCAATCTTTACCTCTCGACCATTTCGAGACTCCTCGTCATGTCCGTGATCTCATCCGAGACTCCGAACAACCTTCGGTCACAAAAACACATAAATCATAATACAAATCGTCATCGAACGTTAAGCGTGCGGACCCTACGGGTTCGAGAACTATGTAGACATGACCGAGACACCTCTCCGGTCAATAACCAATAGCAAAACCTGGATGCTCATATTGGTTCCTACATATTCTACGAAGATCTTTATCGATCGAACCGTTATGACAACATACGTTATTCCCTTTGTCATCGGTATGTTACTTGCCCAAGATTTGATCATCAGTATCCTCATACCTAGTTCAATCTTGCTACTGGCAAGTCTCTTTACTCGTTTCGTAATGCATCATCCCGTAACTAACTCATTAGTCACATTGCTTGCAAGGCTTATTATGATGTGCATTACCGAGAGGGCCCAGAGATACCTCTCTGATACTCGGAGTGACAAATCCTAGTCTCGATCTATGCCAACCCAACAAAACACCTTCGGGGATACCTGTAGAGCATCTTTATAATCACCCTTTTACGTTGTGATGTTTGATAGCACACAAGGTCTTACTCCGGTATTCGGGAGTTGCATAATCTCATAGTCAAAGGAACATGTATAAGTCATGAAGAAAGCAACAGCAATAAAACTTAACGATCATTATGCTAAGCTAACGGATGGGTCTTGTCCATCACATCATTCTCCTGATGATGTGATCCCGTTCATCAAATGACAACACATGTCTATGGTAAGGAAACTTCACCATCTTTGATTAACGAGCTAGTCTAGTAGAGGCTTACTAGGGACACTGTTTTGTCTATGTATCCACACATGTATCAAGTCTCCGGTCAATACAATTCTAGCATGACTAATAGATATTTATCATGATATAAGGAAATATAAATAAAAACCTTATTATTGCCTCTAGGGCATATTTCCTTCAGTCTCCCACTTGCACTAGAATCAATAATCTAGATTACAATGTAATGATTCTAACTACCATGGAGTCTTGGTGTTGATCATGTTTTGCTCGTGGAAGAGGCTTAGTCAACGGGTCTGCAACATTCAGATCCGTATGTATTTTGGAAATCTCTATGTCTCCCTCCTTGACTTGATCACGGATGGAGTTGAAGGATCTCTTGATGTGTTTGGTTCTTTTGTGAAATCTGGATTCCTTCGCCAAGGCTATTGCTCCAGTATTATCGCAAAAGACATTAATTGGACCCGATGCACCAGGTATTACACCTAGATCGGATATGAACTCCTTCATCCAGACTCCTTCATTTGCTACTTCCGAAGTAGCTATGTACTCTGCTTCACACGTAGATCCCACCATGACGCTTTGCTTGGAATTGCACCAACTGATAGCTCCACCATTCAATATAAATACATATCCGGTTTGTGACTTAGAGTCATCCAGATCTGTGTCAAAGCTAGCATTGACGTAACCATTTACGACGAGCTCTTTGTCACCTCCATAAACGAGAAACATATCATTAGTCCTTTTAAGGTAATTCAGGATGTTCTTGACCGCTGTCCAGTGATCCACTCCTGGATTACTTTGGTACCTCCCTGCTATACTTATAGCAAGGCACACATCAGGTCTTGTACACAGCATAGCATACATGATAGAACCTATGGCTGAAGCATAGGGAATGACTTTCATTTTCTCTCTATCTTCTGCAGTGGTCGGGCATTGAGTCTGACTCAACTTCACACCTTGTAACACAGGCAAGAACCCTTTCTTTGACTGATCCATTTTGAACTTCTTCAAAACTTTATCAAGGTATGTGCTTTGTGAAAGTCCAATTAAGCGTCTTGATCTATCTCTATAGATCTTGATGCCCAATATATCAGCAGCTTCACCGAGGTCTTTCATTGAAAAACTATTATTCAAGTATCCTTTTATGCTATCTAGAAATTCTATATCATTTCCAATCAACAATATGTCATCCACATATAATATTAGAAATGCTACATAGCTCCCACTCACTTTCTTGTAAATGCAGGCTTCTCCAAAAGTCTGTATAAAACCATATGCTTTGATCACCTCATCAAAGCATATATTCCAACTCCGAGAGGCTTGCACCAGTCCATAAATGGATCGCTGGAGCTTGCACACTTTATTAGCACCTTTAGGATCGACAAAACCTTCTGGTTGCATCATATACAACTCTTCTTTAAGAAATCCATTAAGGAATGCAGTTTTGACATCCATTTGCAAGATTTCATAATCATAAAATGCGGCAATTGCTAACATGATTCGAATAGACTTAAGCATCACTATGGGTGACAAGGTCTCATCGTAGTCAACTCCTTCAACTTGTCGAAAACCTTTTGCGACAAGTCAAGCTTTGTAGACACTAACATTACCATCAGTGCCAGTCTTCTTCTTGAAGATCCATTTATTCTCTATGGCTTGCCGATCATCGGGCAAGTCCACCAAAGTCCATACTTTGTTCTCATACATGGATCCCATCTCAGGTTTCATGGCCTCGAGCCATTTTGCGGAATCTGGGCTCATCATCGCTTCCTCATAGTTCGTAGGTTCGTCATGGTCTAGTAACATGACTCCCAGAACAGGATTACCGTACCACTCTGGTGCGGAACGTGCTCTAGTTGACCTACGAGGTTCGGTAGTAACTTGGTCTAAAGTTTCATGATCATTATCATTAGCTTCCTCACCAATTCGTGTAGGCATCACTGGAACTGATTTCTGTGATGAACTACTTTCCAATTCAAGAGAAGGTACAGTTACCTCATCAAGTTCTACTTTCCTCCCACTCACTTCTTTCGAGAGAAACTCCTTCTCTAGAAAGGATCCATTCTTAGCAACAAAGATCTTGCCTTTGGATCTGTGATAGAAGGTGTACCCAACAGTCTCTTTTGGGTATCCTATGAAGACGCACTTCTCCGATTTGGGTTCGAGCTTATTAGGCTGAAGCTTTTTCACATAAGCATCGCAACCCCGAACTTTAAGAAACGACAGCTTAGGTTTCTTGCCAAACAATAGTTCATACAGTGTCGTCTCAATGGATTTAGATGGTGCCCTATTTAATGTGAATGCAGCTGTCTCTAATGCATAACCCCAAAATGATAGTGGTAAATCGGTAAGAGACATCATAGATCGCACCATATCAAATAAAGTAAGATTATGACATCCGGACACACCATTACGCTGTGGTGTTCCAGGTGGCGTGAGTTGTGAAACTATTTCACATTGTTTTAAATGAAGGCCAAACTCATAACTCGAATATTCGCCTCCCCGATCAGATCGTAGAAACTTTATTTTCTTGTTACGATGATTCTCCACTTCACTCTGAAATTCTTTGAACTTTTCAAATGTTTCAGACTTGTGTTTCATTAAGTAGATATACCCATATCTGCTCAAATCGTCTGTGAAGGTCAGAAAATAACGATACCCGCCGCGAGCCTCAACACTCATTAGACTGCATACATCGTTATGTATTATTTCCAATAAGTCAGTAGCTCGGTCCATTGTTCCGGAGAGCGGAGTTTTAGTCATCTTGCCCATGAGGCATGGTTCGCAAGCATCAAATGATTCATAATCAAGTGATTCCAAAAGTCCATCTGCATGGAGTTTCTTCATGCGCTTTACACCAATATGACCTAGACGGCAGTGCCACAAATATGTTGCACTATCATTATCGACTTTGCATCTTTTGGCATCAATATTATGAATATGTGTATCACCACAATCGGGATTCAACAAAATAGACCACTCTTCAAGGGTGCATGACCATAAAAGATATTACTAATATAAATAGAACAACCATTATTCTATGATTTAAATGAATAATCGTCTCGCATTAAACAAGATCCCCATATAATGTTCATGCTCAATGCTGGCACCAAATAACAATTATTCAGGTCTAAAACAAATCCTGAAGGTAGATGTAGAGGTAATGTGCCAACGGCGATCACATCGACCTTGGAACCCTTCCCGATGCGCATCGTCACCTCGTACTTAGCCAATCTTCGTTTAGTCCGTAGTCCCTATTTTCAGTTACAAATATGAGCAACGGAACCGGTATCAAATACCCAGGCGAGCATTAGTAAGGTACACATCAATAACATGTATATCAAATATACCTTTGTTCACTTTGCCATCCTTCTTATCCGCCAAATACTTGGGGCAGTTCCGCTTCCAGTGACCAATCCCTTTGCAGTAGAAGCACTTAGTTTCAGGCTTAGGTCCAGACTTGGGCTTCTTCCCGGGAGTGGCAACTTGCTTGCCATTCTTCTTGAAGTTCCCCTTCTTTCCTTTGCCCTTTTTCTTGAAACTAGTGGTCTTGTTAACCATCAACACTTGATGCTCCTTCTTGATTTCTACCTCCGCAGCTTTGAGCATTGCGAAGAGCTCGGGAATAGGCTTATCCATCCCTTGCATATTATAGTTCATCACGAAGCCTTTATAGCTTGGTGGCAGTGATTGAAGAACGCTGTCAATAACACTATCATCTGGAAGATTAACTCCTGGCTGAGTCAAGTGGTTATGGTACCCAGACATTCTGAGTATGTGTTCACTGATAGAACTGTTCTCCTCCATATTGCAGCTATAGAACTTGTTGGAGACTTCGTATCTCTCAACTCTGGCATTTGCTTGAAATATTAACTTCAACTCCCGGAACATCTCATATGCTCCATGACGTTCAAAACGTCTTTGAAGTCCCGATTCTAAGCCGTAAAGCATGGCACACTGAACTATCGAGTAGTCATCAACACGTGACTGCCAGGCATTCACAATGTCCACAGTTGCTGGAGGGGGTGGCATACCTAGCAGTGCATCAAGGACATAATCCTTCTGTGCAGCAATGAGGATAATCCTAAAGTTACGGACCCAGTCCGTGTAGTTGCTGCCATCATCTTTCAACTTAGCTTTCTCTAGGAACGCATTAAGATTCAAGGGAACGACAGCACGGGCCATCGATCTACAACATAGATATGCAAAAACTGTTAGGACTAAGTTCATGATCAATTAAGTTCAATTAATCATATTACTTAAGAACTCCCACTTAGATAGACATCCCTCGAGTCAATGATCACGTGATCCAAATCAACTAAACCATGTCCGATCATCACGTGAGATGGAGTAGTTTTCAATGGTGAACATATCTATGTTTATCATATCTACTATATGATTCACGTTCGACCTTTCGGTCTCTAGTGTTCCGAGGCCATGTCTGTACATGCTAGGCTCGTCAAGTTTAACCCGAGTATTCTGCACGTGCAAAACTGTCTTGCACCCGTTGTATGTGAACGTAGAGCTTATCACACCCGATCATCACGTGGTGTCTCGGCATGACAAACTGTCGCAGCGGTGCATACTCAGGGAGAACACTTATACCTTGAAATTTTAGTAAGGGATAATCTTATAATTCTACCGCCGTACTAAGAAAGATAAGATGCATAAAAGATAAACATCACATGCAATCAAAATATGTGACATGATATGGCCATCATCATCTTGTGCCTTTGATCTCCATCTCCAAAGCACCGTCATGATCTCCATCGTCACCGGCTTGACACCTTGATCTCCATCATAGCGTCGTGGTCGTCTCGCCAACTATTGCTTCTACAACTATCGCTAACGCATAATGATAAAGTAGAGCAATTACATGGCGTGTGCATCTCATACAATAAAGCGACAACCATAAGGCTCCTGCCAGTTGCCGATAACTTTTACAAAACATGATCATCTCATACATCAACGTATATCACATCATGTCTTGACCATATCACATCACAATGTGCCCTGCAAAAACAAGTTAGATGTCCTCTACTTTGTTGTTGCAAGTCTTACGTGGCTGCTACGGGCTTCTAGTAAGAACCGTTCTTACCTACGCATCAAAACCACAATGATGTTTCGTCAAGTTTGTTGTTTTAACCTTCAACAAGGACCGGTCGTAGTCAAATTCGAGTCAACTAAAGTTGGAGAAACAAACACCCACCAGCCACCTTTATGCAAAACAATTTGTATGTCTGTCGGTGGAACCGGTCTCATGAACGCGGTCATGTAAGGTTGGTCCGGGCCGCTTCATCCAACAATACCGCTGAATCAAAATAAGACGTTGGTGGTAAGCAGTATGACTATCATCACCCACAACTCTTTGTGTTCTACTCGTGCATATCATCTACGCATAGACCTTGCTCGGATGCCACTGTTGGGGAACATAGCATGCAATTTCAAAAAAAATCCTACGATCACGCAAGATCTACCTAGGATATGCATAGCAACGAGAGGGTAGAGTGTGTTCACGTACCCTCGTAGACCGAAAGCGGAAGCGTTAACATAGCGCGGTTGATGTAGTCGAACGTCTTCTCGATTCAACCGATCAAGCACCGAACGTACGGCACCTCTGAGTTCTGCACACGTTCAGCTTGATGACGTCCCTCGAAATCTTGACCAGCAAAGTGTCGAGGGAGAGTTTCGTCAGCACGATGGCGTGGTGACAGGGATGGTGAAGTTATCCGCGCAGGGCTTCACCTAAGCACTACGACAATATGACCGGAGGAGTAAACGGTGGAGGGGGGCACCGCACACGGCTAAGAAGAATTGATGTGCTTTGTGGTGCCCCCTGCCCCCGTATATAAAGGAGGGGAGGGGAGGAGGCCGGCCCTAGGGGCGCGCCAAGTGTGGGGGAAACCCACTAGGACTCCTAGTCCTAAACGGCTCCTTCCTTCTTTCGGAGGGGGAAAGAGGAAAGGAGGGGAGAAGGAAAGGGGGGCGCGCCCCCTCCCCTTGTCCAATTTGGACTCCCCATGGGGGGGCGTGCGCCACCCCCTTGCGGGCTGCCCTCTCTCTCCCCTATGGCCCATGTGGCCCATTACTTTCCCCGGGGGGTTCCGGTAACCCCTCGGTACTCCGATAAATATTCGAAACACTCCAAAACCATCCCGGTGTCCGAATACTATCGTCCAATATATCAATATTTACCTCTCAACCATTTCGAGACTCCTCGTCATGTCTGTGATCTCATCCGGGACTCCGAACAATCTTCGGTCACCAAAACACATAACTCATAATACAAATCGTTATCGAACGTTAAGCATGCGGACCCTACGGGTTCGAGAACTATGTAGACATGACCGAGACACCTCTCCGGTCAATAACCAATAGCGGAACCTGGATGCTCATATTGGCTCCCACATATTCTACGAAGATCTTTATTGGTCGAACCGTTATGACAACATACGTTATTCCCTTTGTCATCGGTATGTTACTTGCCCGAGATTCGATCGTCGGTATCCTCATACCTAGTTCAATATCATTACTAGCAAGTCTCTTTACTCGTTCCGTAATGCATCATCCCGTAACTAACTCATTAGTCACATTGCTTGCAAGGCTTATTATGTTGTGCATTACCTAGAGGGCCCAGAGATACCTCTCCGATACTCGGAGTGACAAATCCTAATCTCGATCTATGCCAACCCAACAAAACACCTTCGGAGATACCTGTAGAGCATCTTTATAATCACCCTTTTACGTTGTGACGTTTGATAGCACACAAGGTATTCCTCCGGTATTCGGGAGTTGCATAATCTCATAGTCAAAGGAACATGTATAAGTCATGAAGAAAGCAATGGCAATAAAACTTAATGATCATTATGCTAAGCTAACGGATGGGTCTTGTCCATCACATCATTCTCCTAATGATGTGATACCATTCATCAAATGACATCACATGTCTATGGTTAGGAAACTTAACCATCTTTGATTAACGAGCTAGTCTAGTAGAGGCTTACTAGGGACGCTGTTTTGTCTATGTATCCACACATGTATCAATTTTCTGGTCAATACAATTCTAGCATGAATAATAGATATTTATCATGATATAAGGAAATATAAATAACAAATTTATTATAGCCTCTAGGGCATATATCCTTCATATATTCCTACCTAATAACTTCTAGTTACCAACACACTTTTCTATTGCCTTGTTTTAACTAAATATTCCCTGTAGTCCCACTTCTATCAGAAAGCGCCGCTGACATGGAGACTCCGGAGGTGGAGTACGGGGCTGCCAACAAGCGGAGGCGAGGTGAGCAAGAACCGGAAGCGACTCCAGCAGGCCTAGACATCATCAGCAGCCTCCACGATGATATGTTGACAGTCATCATCTCCCTTCTCCCAATCAAATATGGGGCATGGACAACCGTCCTTTCCCGGTAGTGGCGCCCCCTATGGAACTCCACCCCTGTCGACCTCATCGACACCCATGAGCTCTGCCATGGCTATCGCAAAAGCTTGGATGCGTTCTCCAAGATCCTCGGCAGTCACCTTGGCCCAACTAGAGGCCTTAGAATGGGCAAGTTCCGTTCCAACGGCAAGGACCGAGCCAAGCTTGACGACTGGTTCCGATCCCTTGCCCTAGATCAGCTCGAGGAGCTCACTTTTGATGATGGCATATGCGCTCGCTGCCAACGTCCGCGCTCCGCCTCACGCCCATGCTACACGCCGCCAAGTTCAGGAACTGCCATTCCCCCCACCCCCTTAATGACGCGCCCGCTCTTATTCTACCACGACTGAAGCACCTCGAGCTCGTTGCCCTCTGCCTCCCAAACGGTGACATGGAGTGCCTGCTCCGTGGTTGTACTGCACTCGAGTACCTTCGTCTTCAGGCGATCAATGGTTTGAGTAGTTTCCGCATCACCTCCATGACTCTCCGGACTATTTATGTGTGTTGCTGGTGTGGCAGAAAGACATCACAAGATGTGTACCACGGTATGGTCATTGAGGACACACCTGAACTTGAGAGATTACTTGTAGTTGATCAAGAAGGTCCAACAAGAATCAATGTCATTTCTGCGCCGAACTTGACAGTGGTGGGCTACTCGTCTGACAAATACTCCGAACTTGTTATTGGATCCACACCCGTTCAGGTACAACAGCCGCCTTCTACCTCTCCTTCTACAAATTAACATTATTTCTAATTTTGAAGATGTTTGTTCGTCTGTCATCCAGAAAATGATTCTGACAGGCTTGACCCCGAAACTGCGCACCGTGAAGGTCTTGGCACTAGAATCTATCGGCCCCAACCTGGAGCAAGTTGTCAGTTTCCTGAGATGCTTTCCGTGCCTAGAGAAGCTATATATCGAGGTGATGTTCCTTTCCTGTTAAATGTTAATCATAAGGGAGTTCAATTTGTGACATGATGACCCACAAGTATAGGGGATCGATTGTAGCTCTTTTCGATAAGTAAGAGTGTCGAACCCAACGAGGAGCAGAAGGAAATGACAAGTGGTTTTCAGCAAGGTAATGTCTGCAAGTGCTAAAATTGTAAGTAACAGAGTAGTTTGATAGCAAGATAATTTGTACCGAGCAAGTAAAGATAATAGTAGCAAAAGTGCAGCAAGGTAGCCCAATCCTTTTGAGGCAAAGGACAGGCCAAAACGGTCTCTTATAATAAGCAAAGCATTCTTGAGGGTACACGGGAATTTCATCTAGTCACTTTCATCATGTTGGTTCGATTTGTGTTCGCTACTTTGATAATTTGATATGTGGGTGGATCGGTGCTTAGGTGTTGTTCTTACTTGAACAAACCTCCTACTTATGATTAACCCCCTCGCAAGCATCCGCAACTACGAGAAAATTATTAAGAATAAATTCTAACCATAGCATTAAACTTTTGGATCCAATCGGTCCCTTACGGAATAACGCATAAACTAGGGTTTAAGCTTATATCACTCTCGCAACCCATCATCTAATAACTACTCCACAATGCATTCCCTTAGGCCCAAATATGGTGAAGTGTCATGTAGTCGACGTTCACATGACACCACTACGGGAATCACAACATACATACTATCAAAATATCGAACACATATCAAGTTCACATGATTTCTTGCAACATGATTTCTCCCGTGACCTCAAGAACAAAAGTAACTACTCACAAGTGATACACATGCTCAAGATCAGAGGGGTATTAAATAGCATAATGGATCTAAACATGTAATCTTCCACCAAATAACAACTACAAGATGTAATCAACACTACTAGTCACCCACAAGCACCAATCTATAGTTCCGGTACAAAGATTGAACCCAAGAGATGAACTAGGGTTTGAGAGGAGATGGTGATGTTGAAGATGTTGATGGAGATTGCCCTCCCCAAGATGGGAGAGTTGTTGGTGATGATGATGACGATGATTTCCCCCTCCGGGAGGGAAATTCCCCCGGTGGAATCGCTCCGTCGGAGGGCAAAAGTGCTCTTGCCCAAGTTCCGCCTCGAGATGGCGGCGCTCCATCCCGAAAGTCCTCTCTCTATTTTTTCTAGGTCAAATGACTTATATACCAGAAGATGGGCACCAGAGGTGGGCCGAGGGGAGCACAACCCACCAGGGCGCGCCTGGGCTCCCTAGCGCATCCAGGTGGGTTGTGCCCACCTGGTGGATCCCCTCAGGTACTTATTGGCTCCAATATTCCTCAAATATTCCATACAAAATCTCTGTAAAGTTTCAGCTCATTTGGAGTTGTGCAGAATAGGTGGCCTGACGTAGCTTTTCCAGGTCCAGATTTCAAGCTGCCGGAATTCTCCCTCTTTGTGTGTACCTTGCATATTATGAGAGAAAAGGCATTAGAATTACTCCAAAAAGCATTATTATGCATAAAAACATCATAAATAACAGTAGGAAAACATGATGCAAAATGGACGTATCATGACACCTTTTTCCAAGTTTACAATGACAATGTTCTACGATTTCTGAAGGATTCCTTTGGAGGATTTCAGTACATACATGTCCCCCCCCATATTGGTAGCTTGATCCATATGGTTACAATCCATAAGCATTTCTCCTTTAGATTCATCTATACTAGTTTTCTTAGGGAACTTTTCATTCACTCCAACCTCTTGTGAAGAAGGCTACATTTTTCTAGAATGTAATCAAATGCCCATGTTAATCATGTCAGATCGAAGATGGCATGTTAGTGCATTTTACAAATCCTGCAAACCAAATAGGCCTGTAGTAGTGTTCAAAACTGCATGTAGGCACTAACACATTTTCTTCTTTTGTAGATAAGATTAGGCCCAGTGGTGGATAATGTGATACAATATAACAATCACGTCAAATGCCTAGATCTGCATCTCTCAGAAATTACTTTGAACTCCTACCGAGGGACCTTACCGGAGATTACATTAGCCAGGTTCAGTGCTGAAGGTAATGAGGTTTGCCCTACATTTATTTCACAAAAATGAATGGTTTGTTGATCAGCGCCGGCGCCTGCGGCAGAATGGAATAGGCTCCGAAAATGTTGAATTTCATTTTGGAACTTCAGATGACAGAGTAATCGGAAGTCATCGTGTCAACCCCATACATGACTTCTCAGTGGCTGACCCCTTTGCACAAATTATGAGGTTTTGAAACCAGACTTAGAAGTGGTAATATTAGTTTGAACCTCTCTGATATCCATGTTCAGCGGATCATCGCGAGCGTTTGCAGCTTATGAGCTGAATTTCATTTCTAATATCAGTTTGAACCTTGTAATCTTCGAATTTGAGCCATATAACTCTGGAATTTGAACCTTGTAATATTTCAAGCTTTTGTAGTACAATCGTTGAAATGGCATCATATGAGACTCGTATATTGGTAGCACTATTTTGACCTTAATATGCAATGGTCTTAGATTTTATTAACCATTCTCGAATTTGTTTACCTTGTCGATCTCACAGCACACGATCTGTATAGCTAACTCGACTGCGATCTTTGACATTATTGCACACAGTTGGTTTCTTCAACCATGTGCCCTGTAGAGCACAGGATTAATTATCGCACTCGAGTGTCCATCATCACCCTTCTGTGTAACTTTGACCTCATTACCCACGGGTAAACTTATGACCGAAGTCATTCCACACACTTCATTTTTACAAAGCTTTTTGCCAATAAACACCCATGATTTGTCCCTCTTCTAGCCGACGCGTGGCCAAACAAGCCGGGCGGGAAGCTTGCGTGGTAAACTGCGCAGTAGCACGGGAACAGGCTCATCAATGATACATTTGGTGCCTCTTCGAGCCCATGCGTGGTCAAATGAAACGTGTGCGGTGCGGTGTTGTCAAGCGTGCACTGGAATCCTCCGCTATGAACGTCGTGACAAGACGTGACGATTACAGGCTGGCCGGCCCCCATTTATTACAGTGGCCATTTAACCCTTGTGATCTCTTCAACCTTTCGATCGTGCCCCACCATTGCAAGAAGCACACCCACCACGAGAAATTCTTAGAGGCTATCCTGCGCGGCTCCAATGGCGCTCCGAGCGGCTGCCGACGACGAGCAGCAGTTCACCATGCATGCTATGGTGGACACCCATAGAAGGTTCATGGACCTCTCGGTTGTGTACACCAACGACCCGGTCTGGGTGGAGCACTCCATCCACATCATGGAGTTGTTGCTTGCTGAGGAGAAGTACAAGGTGGTTGGGTTCGACCTCGAGTACACCCGCGCTCATGCCGGGTCTCGTCCCAAGCTTGTCGTCGCCCATATGTGCGTGCGCCACCGCATCCTCGTCTACCACTACTGCCTGTCCACAAGGCCTTGCGAGCGTTTAGCCAGGTTTGTCAACAGCCCCCACTACATGTTCGCTATGGTGGACATCACCAATGATGTAAAGGCGCTCGAGAATTCGGGCATTGCCAGCCAGAATCTTGTCGACATCCAGGGCCAATACAAGATCTGGGGCAGCAAGGAGCATGAGAAGGACTCACTCGTTCACCTCGCTGAGGCCATCATCAACCCCTACTACACAGACATGAAGGATTCCTGCAACAAGGACAAGCGTGCCTGGCTGTGACGCCCCCGATTTGACCGTACACTAATCATGCACGCAAATGTGTACGACCAAGATCAGGGACTCACGGGAAGATATCACAACACAACTCTAAAACATAAATAAGTCATACAAGCATCATAATACAAGCCAGGGGCCTCGAGGGCTCGAATACAAGTGCTCGATCACAGACGAGTCAGCGGAAGCAACAATATCTGAGTACAGACATAAGTTAAACAAGTTTGCCTTAAGAAGGCTAGCACAAACTGGGATACAGATCGAACGAGGCGCAGGCCTCCTGCCTGGGATCCTCCTAACTACTCCTGGTCGTCGTCAGCGGGCTGCACGTAGTAGTAGGCACCTCCAGTGTCGTAGGTGTCGTCGTCGACGGTGACGTCTGGCCCCTGGACTCCAGCATCTGGTTGCGACAACCAGGTAGAAAGGAAGGGGGGAAAAGAGGGAGAGAAGCAACCGTGAGTACTCATCCAAAGTACTCGCAAGCAAGGAGCTACACTACATATGCATGGTATATGTGTAAAGGGGCATATCAGTGGACTGAACTGCAGAATGCCAGAATAAAAGGGGGATAGCTAGTCCTGTCGAAGACTACGCTTCTGGCCACCTCCATCTTGCAGCATGTAGAAGAGAGTAGATTGAAGTCCTCCAAGTAGCATCGCATAGCATAATCCTACCCGGCGATCCCCTCCTCGTCGCCCTGTTAGAGAGCGATCACCGGGTTGTATCTGGCACTTGGAAGGGTGTATTTTATTCAGTATCCAGTTCTAGTTGTCATAAGGTCAAGGTACAACTACGGGTCGTCCTTTTACCGAGGGACACGGCTATTCGAATAGATAAACTTCCCTGCAGGGGTGCACCACATAACCCAACACGCTCGATCCCATTTGGCCGGACACACTTTTCTGGGTCATGCCCGGCCTCGTAAGATCAACGCGTCGCAGCCCCACCTAAACACAACAGAGCGGTCAGCACGCCGGTCTAATCCTAAGCGCGCAGGGGTCTGGGCCCATCGCCCTATGCACACCTGCACGTTGCGAACGCGGCCGCGAGCAGACCTAGCAACCCACACGATCACGGCGGTTACGTCAAAGCGGTCCAACACGGCGCGCGCCACTCAGTCGCTGACGTCACGAAGGCTTCGGCTGATACCACGACGCCGGGATACCCATAACTACTCCCGCGTAGATGGCTAGTGCGTATAGACCAAATGGCCAGACTCAGATCAAATACCAAGATCTCGTTAAGCGTGTTAAGTAACCGCGAACGCCGACCAGGGCCAGGCCCACCTCTCACCTAGGCGGTCTCAACCTGCCCTGTCGCTCTGCCACAAAGATCCACTTGCGGGTACTCCTACGAGCCGACCCGACTTTAGTCATCACAGGTGTCATGTATATAGTATATAAGTATATACCCGTGATCACCGCCCAGGTGATCACGGCCCGGTAGTATAGCACAGCAGACGGACAAGAATGTAGGGCCACTGATGGAAAACTAGCATCCTATACTAAGCATGTAGGATTGCAGGTAAAGGTAACAACAGTAGTAGCAATGATAGGCTATGCATCAGGATAGGATATCGGAAAGCAGTAACATACTACACTACTCTAATGCAAGCAGTATAGAGAAGAATAGGCGATATCTGGTGATCAAGGGGGGGGCTTGCCTGGTTGCTCTGGCAAGTAGGAGGGGTCGTCGACTCCGTAGTCGAACTGGGCAGCGGCAGGGTCGGTCTCGTAGTCTACCGGAGAGAAGAGGGGGAAGAAACAGTAAATACAATGCAAACATAAACATGACGATGCGTGACATGACAATGAGCGGTGCTAGGTGTGTCCTAACGCGAGAGTAGGTGATACCGGCGAAAGGGGGGAACATCCGGGAGGTATTCCCGATGTTTCGCTTTTTCGGACAGACGGACCGGAGGGGGAAAGTTGCTAGTTCGATAGGTTAGGGAGGTGTGGTGGACGAACGGACTGCGTATTCGGATTCGTCTCGTCGTTCTGAGCAACTTTCATATAGAAAACATTTTCATCCGAGTTACGGTTTAAAAGATATGAATTTTCAAAGTTTATTTCAATTTCTGGAATTATTTGAATTAAGCAAAAATGAATTATGACATCAGCATGAGGCAATGTTGACGTCAGCAGGTCAACAGAGCGGCTGACCAGGTCAAACTGACCAGTGGGCCCCACCTGTCATAGACAGTGGGCTAACAGAAGATTAAACTAATTAATTTTTAGTTAATTAACTACTAGGCCCACCTGTCAGTGACTGATCAGGTTAATTAATTAGTTTTATTTATAAAAACTTTTTTTTGTTAATTATGCGGCGGGGCCCGCATGTCAGTGGCTGGGCCTGCCCAGTCAGCAGTTGACTGGGTCAACCCAGTCAACTGGGACCCACGGGGCCCACTGGCAGTGGCACTGGGGTGGCCCCAGGCCAGCCACGTCGGCGGCCGGCGCCGGAGCGACTCCGGCGACCAAAACAGCGGCGGCCCCTCGCCGGAGTTGGCCGGAATCGCGCTACGGGGCTCGGGGAGGAGCGGGGCTAGGCTCATTCGAAGGAGCTCGCAGCGCCGCATCCAGTGGTGGCCGGAATCGGCGCCGGCGAGCGGCGGAGGCGAGTGGGAGAGGGGCCCGAGGAGGCGGGGGGGCGCTGGCGTCCTTATCCTCCCCGTCGCCGGCGAGGGGGTGCGGCGGGGACCGGCCCCTGTTCCGACCCCGGTCGGGGGAACAGGGAAGGGGAGGGCGAGTGGGAGAGGTGGGCTAGGCCGGCTGGGCCGGGGGTCGGCCCAGTTAGGCCAGGGGTCTAGTGGGGGGGGCCTTCTCCTTCTCCTTTTTTTCTTTTTTTCTTTGTTCTGTGTTCTTTTGCATTTTCCTTTTATTTGTTTATTTTATTTTCTGTTTTATTTCATTTAAAAGTATTTAGGTATTTTATAAATATGTGTTTTCTCCACAATAATTATCAGTGCAATTTCTGGCATGGCCCGAACATTTTTGTTTAAATTTTTGAAAACTTTTATTTTCCACTTTAAATTTAATTGAAGTTTGAATTAGGAGTTTGAAAAGAAATGTGATTCAAATGTGATCAAGCCCTGTTTAGCAACATGATTAGCTTAATCACAGAGAGTTACTGTAGCATGATTCTCGGGGTGTTACAAGACTCCTCCACTACAAGAAATCTCGTCCCGAGATTTAGGAGGTAGAAGGAAACAGTGCGGGGTATTCTTTGCGCAGACGATCCTCTCGTTCCCAAGTGGCCTCATCTTCAGAATGGTGCGACCACTGGACTTTGAGAAACTTGATCGCCTTCTGACGTGTGCGGCGTTCAGCTTGGTCGAGAATGCGGACCGGATGTTCCTTATAGGAGAGGTCTTGCTGCAATTCGAGCACTTCATGATCCACAGCTCGGATTGGGTCCTTGAAGCAACGGCGGAGCTGTGACACATGGAACACATCGTGAACCTGAGAAAGGTTCGGCGGTAGCTCCAGTTGGTATGCCACTTTTCCACGCCTTTCGAGAATAAGGAATGGGCCAATATAGCGAGGAGCTAGTTTGCCCTTGATCCCGAAGCGGTGAGCACCCTTCATAGGTGTGACTCGAAGATAAGCCTTTTCGCCAGGTTGATAGACCATGTCCTTATGATGACGGTCATACTGACTCTTCTGACGTGACTGAGCAGTCTTGAGATTCTTGCGAATAATGCGGACTTGTTCTTCGGCATCTTGGATAATATCCAGACCGAAGAGTGGGCGTTCCCAAGTTTCTGACCAGTTCAGAGGGGTTCGGCACTTTCGTCCATATAACACTTCGAAGGGGGCCATCTTCAGACTAGCTTGATAGCTATTATTATAAGAGAACTCAGCATACGGGAGAGATTCCTCCCATTTCTTGCCGAAGGAAATAACGCAAGCTCGAAGCATGTCTTCAAGAACTTGGTTGACGCGTTCAACTTGTCCTTGCGATTGAGGATGAAACGCAGTACTGAATGACAGATGAGTTCCCATAGCTTCTTGGAAACTTGCCCAGAATCTTGAAGTGAATAAGCTGCCACGGTCTGAGCTGATAACCAATGGAATACCGTGGAGTGAAACAATCCTGGACATATAGAGCGTTGCCAACTGGCTAGCAGTGATCGTTTCTTTGACTGCCAGAAAATGTGCAACTTTGGAAAGTCGGTCAATGACGACAAGAATAGCATCATTACCTTTCTGTGATTTGGGAAATCCAGTGACGAAGTCCATCTCAACATGGTCCCATTTCCATTCAGGAATAGAGATAGGTTGCAGAGTTCCAGCAGGCCTTTGATGTTCTGCTTTGATACGACGGCAAACGTCACACTCAGCAACATAACGAGCAATGTCTTGCTTCATATTAGACCACCAGAATCTCTGACGGATGTCTTGGTACATCTTTGTACTACCAGGATGGATACATAGAGGCGTATCATGAGCTTCTTTCATAACTTCCTGTGTCATATCCAGGTTTTTCTCTGCACATGGCACCACTAGGCGGCCCTTGAAGTATAGGGTGCCATCTTCAGCAATGGTGAAGAATGAGGGCTTTCCTTCTGCGAGGTAGCGCTTAATCTTGTGGGCTTCAGAGTCATACTTCTGTAGCCTTTTGATGCTGTCCTCGAGATCTGGTTTAGCAACTAGGGTATTGAGGGAACCCTGGGTAACAACGTGGAGGTTCACCTTGCCAAACTCCTTAGGAGGGGGAGCGAGTGCACCCGGAGGAACAATATGGAGGTTCAGCTTCCTGAATTCTTCAACAAGCGAGGGCTGAACTTTGTGAACCTGGAGGTGGTTGCAGTAAGACTTGCGGCTCAAGGCATCAGCCATTACATTAGCCTTGCCTGGCGTATAGGAAATACCCAAGTCAAAGTCTGCAACAAGCTCCATCCATCTCTGTTGACGGAGGTTCAGATCTGGCTGAGTAAACAGATACTTCAGACTTTGGTGGTCAGTGAAGATCTCGCAACGATTACCGAGAAGGTAATGTCGCCACTGCTTCAGCGCATGAATGACAGCAGCAAGTTCGAGGTTGTGAACTGGGTAGTTCTCTTCGTGAGGGCGCAATTGCCGAGAGGCATAAGCAATCACTTTGCGGTCTTGCATTAGGACACAGCCTAATCCTTGACGGGAAGCGTCGCAGTAAATGACGAAGTCCTTCTTAGTATCAGGTGGAGCTAGAACTGGGGCAGAAGTCAACTTGTCTTTGAGTGCCTGGAAACTTTCCTGACATTTGTCTGTCCATTGGAACTTGACACCCTTATGCAACAGGTTAGTCAGAGGCCTGGCGATCTTAGAGAAGTTCTCGACGAATCGACGGCAATAGCTGGCGAGACCGAGAAAACTTCTGACTTGCTTAACGTTCTTGGGAGGAGTCCAATCAAGAATAGCCTGAACTCGCTCAGGGTTGACGGCAATACCATCCTTAGAGATGACATGCCCAAGATAGGTTACTTCCGGTAGCCAGAATTCACATTTGGAGAACTTGGCATATAGTTGATGCTCTCGTAGCTTTTCCAGCACAAGTCGAAGATGTTCAGGATGTTCTTCTTCGTTCTTGGAAAATATCAGGATATCATCCAGATAAACCACAACGAACTTGTCGAGGTAATCCATGAATATATTGTTCATCAGACGAGAGAAGGTGGCTGGAGCATTGGTTAAACCGAAAGACATGACGGTGTACTCGTATGAACCACAGCGAGTCACGAAGGCGGTCTGTGGGATATCCTCTTCGCGAACACGGATCTGGTGGTAGCCCAACCTCAAGTCGAGCTTAGAGAACACTGACGAACCCGCCAGTTGATCATACAGATCATTGATCCGAGGAAGAGGGTATTTATTCTGAATGGTAGCTTGGTTTATAGGACGGTAGTCTTGAACTAACCGGTTTGTCCCATCCTTCTTCTTGACAAAGAGAGAAGGTGCTCCCCAAGGAGAGCAACTTGGGCGAATGAATCCTTTGCGAAGAGATTTGTCGATTTCCTCCTTAAGCTCAAGGAGTTCATGCGGCGGCATTTTGTAGGGTCGCTTGGCTATAGGAGTGGTGCCTGGTTTCAAGTCGATGATGAATTCGACAGCTCTAGCAGGGGGAATCCCTGGAAGTTCTTCAGGGAAGACGTCGAGGAATTCACGCACGACGGGAATGTTCTCAATGCCCTCGAGTGGTGCATCGTTCAATGCATTCAATGCATAGAGCCTTGCCTCGGCATTTTGCACCAGATGGGCTTGGTAAGTAACTATCTCATCTGAAGGGTGTAGCAGATGGACGGTCTTAGTGGTGCAAACGATTGAAGCAGTATGCGCTTTTAACCAATTCATTCCCAGAATGAGATCAATGCTACAGGACTTCAGTACGATGGGAGAGACAAGAAATTCCAGTCCTTCAATTTCAACAGTAACGTCGCGACTAACCATAGAGGTTTGACATTGGCCCGCAGGGGTGTGTACCACTAGCGGAGTGTTTATCTCTTCGTAATTAATGCCATGCAGGAATGCAAATTCTGCTGATATGAATGAATGGGATGCTCCTGTATCAAATAAAACGGATGCTGGTACTGAATTTACGAGGAGTGTACCCATCACAGTAGCAGGCTGGTCTTGAGCTTCGCTGAGATCAACGTGGTTGGCTTGAGCACGACCATAAGACTTAGCATTGTTGTTGCGGGGCTGGTTGTTACCACGGCCAGCTGCTGGAAGGGCCAGTTGATTCTGGTTCTGATAGCAGTTCCTGGCAAAGTGACCCGGTTGACCACACTTGAAGCATAGACCATTATCGGGAGTGGGAACAGGAGCCCCAGGTGGGGGAGCTGGTAGCTTTGACTGCCTAGATGGTGGAGGAGGCAGACGCGGTGCAGCATAAGATTTTCTTGGGGCAGGTGCATTTGGACGATACATGCTGTTCGGGATCCATATCTTACGCTTCTGTGCGGGCGAGCCCGAAGATGAGCCCGTGTCACGGTTGCGCCTGTGAGAGCTCTGGTATTCCTGCAGACCAGTCTCGACATTGTTGGCCTTATTCACCAAGGTGGCGAAATCGGCGAAGTCATGCACTAGAAGTGCGAGCTTGATGTCAGCTTGTAGTCCATCACGGAACTTCTCCTGTCGGCGTGCATCAGTTGCAATGTCTTCTTCAGCATAGCGGGACAAGTCCAGAAACTCCCGCTGATAAGCTTCGACAGTTTTGTTGCCTTGGGTGAGGTTGCGGAACTCACGCTTCTTCCGGTCCATGACTCCCTGAGGAATGAAGCGGGCACGGAAAGCAGCTTGGAAGTCTGGCCAGGTGATGATTGTTCCAGCTGGCAGAGTACGCCTGTGGCTGTCCCACCATTGAGCTGCGGGTCCCTTCAGAAAGAAGGAAGCAAAGTTGACATAGCTGGCAGGGGCTACATCGGCAGACTCCATCTCATAGGTGATGTCACGGAGCCAGTCATCAGCATCCAGAGGCTGAGTTGAGCTGCGGTAAATGGTTGGGTTGAGGCGTATGAAATCTTGAAGAGTCGCTTGGGCTGGCTGCTGGTTCATATTGGGGCGAGGAAACTAAGCCATCATATTTTCCATGAACTGGCGGTTCAGTTCAAACTGTTGGATCATACCAGCCATGTACTCAGGTGGTGGTGGGGCATCGCCACCACGACCACGACCACCTGGTCTAACCATCCTGCTAATATATAACAGGGGTAGTTCAGCATTGAGAAATATGTGCAAAGACAAGAATCATTCAAGATGAAACATGCATAACGAAAGGAGCACGATAGCTACTACATAGTAGTCGGCATAACTTACAAAAGGGGTCATGCATAGAGTTCAGTACATAGACTAAAACATCATAGGCGGCACACAGGCTCGCGGCGAGTGCATCTAACACTACCAGCAAGCCTACATCAGTCCCAAGAGGTACTGTGGAGGTAATCGTAGCCCGACAGCTGGTAGTGAGGCAACGGATAGCCCTCCACGTCAGCAGACTGGGGGCCGCGGATACTCAGGTGTAGAGCCCGACGCTCAGGTGGCAGAAGAGGACCAAGTGCGGGAGAGTAGCCTCCCACCTCTGGCCAACCGACACCATGGGGCATCACGGTCCTGGCTGGGTAGATCGCAGTACGCGGTACCTGTCTAGATCGGACAAAGGGGTGCAGCAGCGTCAGAGCACGGTAAAGGTGCTGACGGGTGGTGTACATCTCGTGGCGAAGAGCTCGGTTAGCTCGATCCAGCCCATCAGCATGCAGAACCAGGTGCTGATGGTAGAAGGGCTCTCGGGTGACAGTGGAGTAAGCAGCAGTATAGTATCCCTCCGCACCAACATCAGATGCGATAGCAATGTGCCTGAAAGGGGAGGTGTCCAACTCCCGATACTCTCCACGAAGACGTGTCAGAGCAGCATAGGCAGCATCGTGGACAGCCATATCGATGGTCACACCAACACCATGTGCGGTGTGCAGCACAGTAGTGGAGTCATACTCCCGCGAGTAGAGGTGGACGATGGCGCGGTACTGCTCCTGGTTAAAGTCCTGGTACTCCTCGTAGATGGTGTACTCAGGGTGCCAGCGATAACCCAGATAGGTCATCATCTCAGCTAGCACCACAGGTGTTCCCGAGGCACCAATGGCCATCGTGTGGCGAACGACCTGCCTCGTGGGTTCCATCTGAAAGCAAAGACGTTTCAAAGGAGTCAAATGACAGTGTGTGAATTGATCAAAATACTACTCTAAGAAACAACTATGGCTTATCCAACTTTGGGGTGAATGTGGTCACGGGATCCTAGTGTTAGAGTTAGTAAATTCGTTTAACCCGAGTAGAAGAGAGTTCAGAGTCCCAGAGTAAAGGTCGAGGAGTAAAAGATCCTAGTACCACCCAATGGCGACGTGGGCCCGTAAGACACACAGCCATGTTAGTAAAAGTTTTGTAATGTCTAGACTCGACTTCGGCCAAGGAGTGTGGAAAGGGGGATTCCTACAGGCAGTCGGCTCTGATACCAACTTGTGACGCCCCCGATTTGACCGTACACTAATCATGCACGCAAATGTGTACGACCAAGATCAGGGACTCACGGGAAGATATCACAACACAACTCTAAAACATAAATAAGTCATACAAGCATCATAATACAAGCCAGGGGCCTCGAGGGCTCGAATACAAGTGCTCGATCACAGACGAGTCAGCGGAAGCAACAATATCTGAGTACAGACATAAGTTAAACAAGTTTGCCTTAAGAAGGCTAGCACAAACTGGGATACAGATCGAACGAGGCGCAGGCCTCCTGCCTGGGATCCTCCTAACTACTCCTGGTCGTCGTCAGCGGGCTGCACGTAGTAGTAGGCACCTCCAGTGTCGTAGGTGTCGTCGTCGACGGTGACGTCTGGCCCCTGGACTCCAGCATCTGGTTGCGACAACCAGGTAGAAAGGAAGGGGGAAAAGAGGGAGAGAAGCAACCGTGAGTACTCATCCAAAGTACTCGCAAGCAAGGAGCTACACTACATATGCATGGTATATGTGTAAAGGGGCATATCAGTGGACTAAACTGCAGAATGCCAGAATAAAAGGGGGATAGCTAGTCCTGTCGAAGACTACGCTTCTGGCCACCTCCATCTTGCAGCATGTAGAAGAGAGTAGATTGAAGTCCTCCAAGTAGCATCGCATAGCATAATCCTACCCGGCGATCCCCTCCTCGTCGCCCTGTTAGAGAGCGATCACCGGGTTGTATCTGGCACTTGGAAGGGTGTATTTTATTCAGTATCCAGTTCTAGTTGTCATAAGGTCAAGGTACAACTCCGGGTCGTCCTTTTACCGAGGGACACGGCTATTCGAATAGATAAACTTCCCTGCAGGGGTGCACCACATAACCCAACACGCTCGATCCCATTTGGCCGGACACACTTTTCTAGGTCATGCCCGGCCTCGTAAGATCAACGCGTCGCAGCCCCACCTAAGCACAACAGAGCGGTCAGCACGCCGGTCTAATCCTAAGCGCGCAGGGGTCTGGGCCCATCGCCCTATGCACACCTGCATATTGCGAACGCGGCCGCGAGCAGACCTAGCAACCCACACGATCACGGCGGTTACGTCAAAGCGGTCCAACACGGCGCGCGCCACTCAGTCGCTGACGTCACGAAGGCTTCGGCTGATACCACGACGCCGGGATACCCATAACTACTCCCGCGTAGATGGCTAGTGCGTATAGACCAAATGGCCAGACTCAGATCAAATACCAAGATCTCGTTAAGCGTGTTAAGTAACCGCGAACGCCGACCAGGGCCAGGCCCACCTCTCACCTAGGCGGTCTCAACCTGCCCTGTCGCTCCGCCACAAAGATCCACTTGCGGGTACTCCTACGAGCCGACCCGACTTTAGTCATCACAGGTGTCATGTATATAGTATATAAGTATATACCCGTGATCACCGCCCAGGTGATCACGGCCCGGTAGTATAGCACAGCAGACGGACAAGAATGTAGGGCCACTGATGGAAAAATAGCATCCTATACTAAGCATGTAGGATTGCAGGTAAAGGTAACAACAGTAGTAGCAATGATAGGCTATGCATCAGGATAGGATATCGGAAAGCAGTAACATACTACACTACTCTAATGCAAGCAGTATAGAGAAGAATAGGCGATATCTGGTGATCAAGGGGGGGGGCTTGCCTGGTTGCTCTGGCAAGTAGGAGGGGTCGTCGACTCCGTAGTCGAACTGGGCAGCGGCAGGGTCGGTCTCGTAGTCTACCGGAGAGAAGAGGGGGAAGAAACAGTAAATACAATGCAAACATAAACATGACGATGCGTGACATGACAATGAGCGGTGCTAGGTGTGTCCTAACGCGAGAGTAGGTGATACCGGCGAAAGGGGGGAACATCCGGGAGGTATTCCCGATGTTTCGCTTTTTCAGACAGACGGACCGGAGGGGGAAAGTTGCTAGTTCGATAGGTTAGGGAGGTGTGGTGGACGAACGGACTGCGTATTCGGATTCGTCTCGTCGTTCTGAGCAACTTTCATATAGAAAACATTTTCATCCGAGTTACGGTTTAAAAGATATGAATTTTCAAAGTTTATTTGAATTTCTGGAATTATTTGAATTAAGCAAAAATGAATTATGACGTCAGCATGAGGCAATGTTGACGTCAGCAGGTCAACAGAGCGGCTGACCAGGTCAAACTGACCAGTGGGCCCCACCTGTCATAGACAGTGGGCTAACAGAAGATTAAACTAATTAATTTTTAGTTAATTAACTACTAGGCCCACCTGTCAGTGACTGATCAGGTTAATTAATTAGTTTTATTTATAAAAACATTTTTTTTGTTAATTATGCGGCGGGGCCCGCATGTCAGTGGCTGGGCCTGCCCAGTCAGCAGTTGACTGGGTCAACCCAGTCAACTGGGACCCACGGGGCCCACTGGCAGTGGCACTGGGGTGGCCCCAGGCCAGCCACGTCGGCGGCCGGCGCCGGAGCGACTCCGGCGACCAAAACAGCGGCGGCCCCTCGCCGGAGTTGGCCGGAATCGCGCTACGGGGCTCGGGGAGGAGCGGGGCTAGGCTCATTCGAAGAAGCTCGCAGCGCCGCATCCAGTGGTGGCCGGAATCGGCGCCGGCGAGTGGCGGAGGCGAGTGGGAGAGGGGCCCGAGGAGGCGGGGGGGCGCTGGCGTCCTTATCCTCCCCGTCGCCGGCGAGGGGGTGCGGCGGGGACCGGCCCCTGTTCCGACCCCGGTCGGGGGAACAGGGAAGGGGAGGGCGAGTGGGAGAGGTGGGCTAGGCCGGCTGGGCCGGGGGTCGGCCCAGTTAGGCCAGGGGTCTAGTGGGGGGGCCTTCTCCTTCTCCTTTTTTTCTTTTTTTCTTTGTTCTGTGTTCTTTTGCATTTTCCTTTTATTTGTTTATTTTATTTTCTGTTTTATTTCATTTAAAAGTATTTAGGTATTTTATAAATATGTGTTTTCTCCACAATAATTATCAGTGCAATTTCTGGCATGGCCCGAACATTTTTGTTTAAATTTTTGAAAACTTTTATTTTCCACTTTAAATTTAATTGAAGTTTGAATTAGGAGTTTGAAAAGAAATGTGATTCAAATGTGATCAAGCCCTGTTTAGCAACATGATTAGCTTAATCACAGAGAGTTACTGTAGCATGATTCTCGGGGTGTTACAAGACTCCTCCACTACAAGAAATCTCGTCCCGAGATTTAGGAGGTAGAAGGAAACAGTGCGGGGTATTCTTCGCGCAGACGATCCTCTCGTTCCCAAGTGGCCTCATCTTCAGAATGGTGCGACCACTGGACTTTGAGAAACTTGATCGCCTTCTGACGTGTGCGGCGTTCAGCTTGGTCGAGAATGCGGACCGGATGTTCCTTATAGGAGAGGTCTTGCTGCAATTCGAGCACTTCATGATCCACAGCTCGGATTGGGTCCTTGAAGCAACGGCGGAGCTGTGACACATGGAACACATCGTGAACCTGAGAAAGGTTCGGCGGTAGCTCCAGTTGGTATGCCACTTTTCCACGCCTTTCGAGAATAAGGAATGGGCCAATATAGCGAGGAGCTAGTTTGCCCTTGATCCCGAAGCGGTGAGCACCCTTCATAGGTGTGACTCGAAGATAAGCCTTTTCGCCAGGTTGATAGACCATGTCCTTATGATGACGGTCATACTGACTCTTCTGACGTGACTGAGCAGTCTTGAGATTCTTGCGAATAATGCGGACTTGTTCTTCGGCATCTTGGATAATATCCAGACCGAAGAGTGGGCGTTCCCCAGTTTCTGACCAGTTCAGAGGGGTTCGGCACTTTCGTCCATATAACACTTCGAAGGGGGCCATCTTCAGACTAGCTTGATAGCTATTATTATAAGAGAACTCAGCATACGGGAGAGATTCCTCCCATTTCTTGCCGAAGGAAATAACGCAAGCTCGAAGCATGTCTTCAAGAACTTGGTTGACGCGTTCAACTTGTCCTTGCGATTGAGGATGAAACGCAGTACTGAATGACAGATGAGTTCCCATAGCTTCTTGGAAACTTGCCCAGAATCTTGAAGTGAATAAGCTGCCACGGTCTGAGCTGATAACCAATGGAATACCGTGGAGTGAAACAATCCTGGACATATAGAGCGTTGCCAACTGGCTAGCAGTGATCGTTTCTTTGACTGCCAGAAAATGTGCAACTTTGGAAAGTTGGTCAATGACGACAAGAATAGCATCATTACCTTTCTGTGATTTGGGAAATCCAGTGACGAAGTCCATCTCAACATGGTCCCATTTCCATTCAGGAATAGAGATAGGTTGCAGAGTTCCAGCAGGCCTTTGATGTTCTGCTTTGATACGACGGCAAACGTCACACTCAGCAACATAACGAGCAATGTCTTGCTTCATATTAGACCACCAGAATCTCTGACGGATGTCTTGGTACATCTTTGTACTACCAGGATGGATACATAGAGGCGTATCATGAGCTTCTTTCATAACTTCCTGTGTCATATCCAGGTTTTTCTCTGCACATGGCACCACTAGGCGGCCCTTGAAGTATAGGGTGCCATCTTCAGCAATGGTGAAGAATGAGGGCTTTCCTTCTGCGAGGTAGCGCTTAATCTTGTGGGCTTCAGAGTCATACTTCTGTAGCCTTTTGATGTTGTCCTCGAGATCTGGTTTAGCAACTAGGGTATTGAGGGAACCCTGGGTAACAACGTGGAGGTTCACCTTGCCAAACTCCTTAGGAGGGGGAGCGAGTGCACCCGGAGGAACAATATGGAGGTTCAGCTTCCTGAATTCTTCAACAAGCGAGGGCTGAACTTTGTGAACCTGGAGGTGGTTGCAGTAAGACTTGCGGCTCAAGGCATCAGCCATTACATTAGCCTTGCCTGGCGTATAGGAAATACCCAAGTCAAAGTCTGCAACAAGCTCCATCCATCTCTGTTGACGGAGGTTCAGATCTGGCTGAGTAAACAGATACTTCAGACTTTGGTGGTCAGTGAAGATCTCGCAACGATTACCGAGAAGGTAATGTCGCCACTGCTTCAGCGCATGAATGACAGCAGCAAGTTCGAGGTCGTGAACTGGGTAGTTCTCTTCGTGAGGGCGCAATTGCCGAGAGGCATAAGCAATCACTTTGCGGTCTTGCATTAGGACACAGCCTAATCCTTGACGGGAAGCGTCGCAGTAAATGACGAAGTCCTTCTTAGTATCAGGTGGAGCTAGAACTGGGGCAGAAGTCAACTGGGGCAGATCGGATATGAACTCCTTCATCCAGACTCCTCCATTTGCTGCTTCCGAAGCAGCTATGTACTCCGCTTCACACGTAGATCCCGCCACGACGCTTTGCTTGGAACTGCACCAACTAACTGCTCCACCATTCAATATAAATACGTATCCGGTTTGTGACTTAGAGACATCCGGATTAGTGTCAAAGCTAGCATCGACGTAACCATTTACGACGAGCTCTTTGTCACCTCCATAAATGAGAAACATATCCTTAGTCCTTTTCAGGTACTTCAGGATGTTCTTGACCGCTGTCCAGTGATCCACTCCTAGATTACTTTGGTACCTCCCTACTATACTTATAGCAAGGCACACATCAGGTCTGGTACACAGCATAGCATACATGATAGAACCTATGGCTGAAGCATAGGGAATGACTTTCATTTTCTTTCTATCTTCTGCAGTGGTCGGGCATTGAGTCTGACTCAACTTCACACCTTGTAACACAGGCAAGAACCCTTTCTTTGACTGGTCCATTTTGAACTTCTTCCAAATTTTATCAAGGTATGTGCTTTGTGAAAGTCCAATTAAGCGTCTTGATCTATCTCTATGGATCTTGATGCCCAATATATAAGTGGCTTCACCGAGGTCTTTCATTGAAAAACTCTTATTCAAGTATCCTTTTATGGTATCCAGAAATTCTATATCATTTCCAATCAACAATATGTCATCCACATATAATATTAGAAATGCTACAGAGCTCCCACTCACTTTCTTGTAAATACAGGCTTCTCCAAAAGTCTGTATAAAACCATATGCTTTGATCACCTCATCAAAGCGTATATTCCAACTCCGAGAGGCTTGCACCAGTCCATAAATGGATCGCTGGAGCTTGCGCACTTTGCAGCACCTTTAGGATCGACAAAACCTTCTGGTTGCATCATATACAACTCTTCTTTAAGAAATCCATTAAGGAATGCAGTTTTGACACCCATTTGCGAGATTTCATAATCATAAAATGCGGCAATTGCAAACATGATTTGGACAGAGTTAAGCATCGCTACGGGTGAGAAGGTCTCATCATAGTCAACTCCTTGAACTTGTCGGAAACCTTTCGCGACAAGTCGAGCTTTGTAGACAGTAACATTACCATCAGTGTCAGTCTTCTTCTTGAAGATCCATTTATTCTCTATGGCTTGCCGATCATCGGAAAGTCCACCAAAGTCCATACTTTGTTCTCATACATGGATCCCATCTCAGATTTCATGGCCTCAAGCCATTTTGTGGAATCTGGGCTCATCATCGCTTCCTCATAGTTCGTAGGTTCGTTATGGTCTAGTAACATGACTTCCAGAACAGGACTACCATACCACTCTGGTGCGGAACGTGCTCTGGCTGACCTACGAGGTTCTGTAGTAACTTGATCTGAAGTTTCATGATCATTATCATTAGCTTCCTCACTAATTTTTGTAGGCATCACTGGAACTATTTTCTGTGATGAACTACTTTCCAATTCAGGAGAAGGTACAGTTACCTCATCAAGTTCTACTTTCCTCCCACTCACTTCTTTCGAGAGAAACTCCTTCTCTAGAAAGGATCCATTCTTAGCAACAAAGATCTTGCCTTCGGATCTGTGATAGAAGGTGTACCCAACAGTCTCTTTTGGGTATCCTATGAAGACGCACTTCTCCGATTTGGGTTCGAGCTTATCAGGCTGAAGTTTTTTTAGATAAGCATAGCAAACCCAAACTTTAAGAAACTGCAACTTAGGTTTCTTGCCAAACCATAGTTCATACGGTGTCGTCTCAACAGATTTAGACAGTGCCCTATTTAAAGTGAATGAAGTTGTCTCTAATGCATAACCCCAAAACGATAGTGGTAAATCGGTAAGAGACATCGTAGATCGCACCATATCTAATAAAGTACGGTTACGACGTTCGGACACACCATTACGCTGTGGTGTTCCAGGTGGCGTGAGTTGTGAAATTATTCCACATTGTTTTAAATGAAGGCCAAACTCGTAACTCAAATATTCACCTCCGCGATCAGATCGTAGAAACTTTATTTTCTTGTTATGATGATTCTCCACTTCACTCTGAAATTCTTTGAACTTTTCAAATGTTTCAGACTTGTGTTTCATTAAGTAAATATACCCATATCTGCTCAAATCATATATGAAGGTCAGAAAATAACGATACCCGCCGCGAGCCTCAACACTCATCGGACCGCATACATCGGTATGTATCATTTCCAATAAGTCAATAGCTCGCTCAATTGTTCTGGAGAACGGAGTCTTAGTCATCTTGCCCATGAGGCATGGTTCGCAAGCATCAGATGATTCATAATCAAGTGATTTCAAAAGTCCATCTGCATGGAGTTTCTTCATGCGCTTTACACCAATATGACCTAAACGGCAATGTCACAAATATGTTGCACTATCATTATCAACTTTGCATCTTTTGGCATCAATATTATGAATATGTGTATCACCAAAATCGAGATTCAACAAAAATAGACCACTCTTCAAGGGTGCTTGACCATAAAAGATATTACTCATATAAATATTACAACCATTATTCTCTGATTTAAATGAATAACCATCTCGCATTAAACAAGATCCAGATATAATGTTCATGCCCAACGCTGGCACCAAATAACAATTATTCAGGTCTAAAACTAATCCCGAAGGTAGATGTAGAGGTAGCGTGCCGACGGCGATCACATCGACCTTGGAACCATTCCCGACGTGCATCGTCACCTCGTCCTTAGCCAATCTTCGTTTAATCCGTAGCCCTTGTTTCGAGTTACAAATATGAGCAAACGAACCGGTATCAAATACCCAGGCACTACAACGAGCATTAGTAAGGTACACATCAATAACATGTATGTCAAATATACCTTTGTTCACTTTGACATCCTTCTTATCCGCCAAATACTTGGGGCAGTTCCGCTTCCAGTGACCAATCCCTTTGCAGTAGAAGCACTCAGTTTCAGGCTTAGGTCTAGACTTGGGCTTCTTTCTGGGAGTGGCAACTTGCTTGCCATTCTTCTTGAAGTTCTCCTTCTTTCCTTTGCCCTTTTTCTTGAAACTAGTGGTCTTGTTAACCATCAACACTTGATGTTCCTTCTTGATTTCTACCTCCGCAGCTTTGAGCATTGCGTAGAGCTCGGGAATAGACTTCTCCATCCCTTGCATATTATAGTTCATCACAAAGCCTTTATAGCTTGGTGGCAGTGATTGAAGAACTCTGTCAATAACACTATCATCTGGAAGATTAACTCCCAGCTGAGTCAAGTGTTTATGGTACCCAGACATTCTGAGTATGTGTTCACTGACAGAATTGTTCTCCTCCATCTTGCAGCTATAGAACTTGTTGGTGACTTCGTATCTCTCAACTCGGGCATTTGCTTCAAATATTAACTTCAACTCCTGGAACATCTCATATGCTCCATGACGTTCAAAACTTCTTTGAAGTCCTGATTCTAAGCCATCATCTTTCAACTTAGCTTTCTCTAGGAACGCATTAAAATTCAAAGGAACGGTAGCACGGGACATTGATCTACAACATAGATATGCAAAAACTATCAGGACTAAGTTCATGATAAATTAAGTTCAATTAATCATATTACTTAAGAACTCCCACTTAGATAGACATCCCTCGAGTCATCTAAATGATCATGTGATCCAAATCAACTAAACCATGTCCGATCATCACGTGAGATGGAGTAGTTTTCAATGGTGAACATCTCTATGTTGATCATATCTTCTATATGATTCACGCTCGAACTTTCAGTCTCTAGTGTTCCGAGGCCATGTCTGTACATGCTAGGCTCGTCAAGTTTAACCCGAGTATTCCGCACGTGCAAAACTGTCTTGCACCCGTTGTATGTGAATGTAGAGCTTATCACACCCGATCATCACGTGGTGTCTCGGCACGACGAACTGTCGCAACGGTGCATACTCAGGGAGAACACTTATACCTTGAAATTTTAGTGAGGGATCATCTTATAATGCTACCGCCGTACTAAGCAAAATAAGATGCATAAAAGATAAACATCACATGCAATCAAAATATGTGACATGATATGGCCATCATCATCTTGTGCTTTTGATCTCCATCTCCAAAGCACCGTCATGATCTCCATCGTCACCGGCTTGACACCTTGATCTCCATCGTAGCGTCGTGGTCGTCTCGCCAACTATTGCTTCTACAACTATCGCTAATGCATAGTGATAAAGTGAAGCAATTACATGGCGTGTGCATCTCATACAATAAAGCGACAACCATAAGGCTCCTGCCAGTTGCCGATAACTTTTACAGAACATGATCATCTCATACAACAACATATATCACATCATGTCTTGACCATATCAAATCACAACATGCCCTGCAAAAACAAGTTAGACGTCCTCAACTTTGTTGTTGCAAGTTTTACGTGGCTGCTATGGGCTTCTAGTAAGAACCGTTCTTACATACGCATCAAAACCACAACGATGTTTCGTCAAGTTTGTTGTTTTAACCTTCAACAAGGACCGGCCGTAGTTAAATTCAATTCAACTAAAGTTGGAGAAACAGACACCCACCAGCCACCTTTATGCAAAACAAGTTGCATGTCTGTCGGTGGAACCGGTCTCATGAACGCGATCATGTAAGGTTGGTACGGGCCGCTTCATCCAACAATACTGCGGAATCAAAATAAGACGTTAGTGGTAAGCAGTATGACTGTCATTGCCCACAACTCTTTGTGTTCTACTCGTGCATATCATCTACGCATAGACCTGGCTCGGATGCCACTCTTGGGGAACGTAGCATGCAATTTCGAAAAATTTCCTACGACGACGCAAGATCTATCTAGGAGATTCATATCAACGAGAGGGGGAGAGTGTGTCCACGTACCCTCGTAGACTGAAAGCGGAAGCGTTAGCTTAACTCGGTTGATGTAGTCGAACGTCTTCTCGATCCAACCGATCAAGTACCGAACGTACGACACCTTCGAGTTATGCACATGTTCAGCTCGATGACGTCCCTCAAACTCTTGACCAGCAAAGTGTCGAGGGAGAGTTTCGTCAGCACGACACCGTGGTGACGGTGATGGTGAAGTGATCCGCGCAGGGCTTCGCCTAAGCACTACGACAATATGACCGGAGGAGTAATCGGTGGAGGGGGGCACCGCACACGGCTAAGAAACAACTGATGTGCTTTGGGGTGCCCCCCTGCCCACGTATATAAACGAGGAGAGGGGAGGAGGCCGGCCCTAGGGGGCGCGCCAAGTGGGGGGAAACCCACTAGGACTCCTAGTCCTAGTCGACCCCCCCCCTTCCTTCTTTCAGAGGGGAAAAGGGGAACGGAGAGGGAGAGGAGAAGGAAAGGGGGATGCACCCCCTCCCCTTTTCCAATTCGGACTCCCCATGGGGGGCGCGCGCCACCCCCTTGTGGGCTGCCCTTTCTCTCCCCTATGGCCCATGTGGCCCGTTACTTTCCCCGGGGGGTTCCGGTAACCTCCCGGTACTCCGATAAATATTTGAAACACTCCGAAACCATTCCGGTGTCCGAATACTATCGTCCAATATATCAATCTTTACCTCTCGACCATTTAGAGACTCCTCGTCATGTCCGTGATCTCATCCGGGACTCCGAACAATCTTCGGTCACCAAAACACATAACTCATAATACAAATCGTCATCGAACGTTAAGCGTGCGGACCCTACGGGTTCGAGAACTATGTAGACATGACCGAGACTCCTCTCCAGTCAATAACCAACATCAGAACCTGGATGCTCATATTGGCTCCCACATATTCTACGAAGATCTTTATCGGTCGAACCGTTATGACAACATACATTATTCCCTTTGTCATCGGTATGTTACTTGCCCGAGATTTGATCGTCGGTATCTTCATACCTAGTTCAATCTCGTTACCGGCAAGTCTCTTTACTCGTTCCGTAATGCATCATCCCATAACTAACTCATTAGTCACACTGCTTGCAAGGCTTATTATGATGTGCATTACCGAGAGGGCCCAGAGATACCTCTCCGATACTCGGAGTGACAAATCCTAATCTCGATCTATGCCAACCCAACAAAACACCTTCAGAGATACCTGTAGAGCATCTTTATAATCACCCTTTTATGTTGTGACGTTTGATAGCACACAAGGTATTCCTCCGGTATTCGGGAGTTGCATAATCTCATAGTCAAAGGAATATGTATAAGTCATGAAGAAAGCAATAGCAATAAAACTTAACGATCATTATGCTAAGCTAACGGATGGGTCTTGTCCATCACATCATTCTCCTAATGATGTGATCCCGTTCATCAAATGACAACACATGTCTATGGTCAGGAAACTTCACCATCTTTGATTAACGAGCTAGTCAAGTAGAGGCATACTAGGGACACTTTGTTTTGTCTATGTATTCGCACATGTATCAAGTTTCCGGTTAATACAATTCTAGCATGAATAATAAACATTTATCATGATATAAGGAAATATAAATAACAACGTTATTATTGCCTCTATGACATATTTCCTTCATAGTATGCATGTAATTGCTTGCTTTGGTGTGTGGAAATGTTATGTGTGTAGTCACTTGTGTAATTGTATTCTTAATTTGGTTATTCAATTATGTCTTTTTAAGTATATATGTTGATGTTCTGTAGAGAGAGCATAGATGTTGTGCGGACAAAGAAAATCACATGCACACGGACTAAACAATGGAACCCGTCGGTGATGTTTTCATCAATCACTCACAATTGTATACCATCAATCGTTTGCTCACAACACACACGACTTGTTAACAGGAATCGTCTGTGTTGTTATCGGTCTTCCCACACATTTCCGATTACAGACCTGTTTGTCGCGTATCACACACATCTTGTTTAGTTGATCCATTTCTGTTCTCTTGGCTCAACGCAAACAGTTCATCCGAGTGAACTGTATGCCGTATATCGCACACACCTTCATCTGGCTGCTTGTTTCTGTTGTTCCGCCTCATCACAAACAGTTTATCCGAGTGAACTGTATGCCGTATATCGCACACGCCTTCATCTGCGTGCCCATTTCTTTTGTTCTGCCTCATCGCAAACAGTTAATTGAACTGAACCGTATGCCTGGCATCGCACACAGAACTAAAATCTGGACCGTGTTTGATGTATCCTTCATCGCAAACGTTTTATATCTTTTTTGGTTATTTACATCACCGTTTGCGATTAATGCATGGCACACAGTTTCATCAAAGGGTCTCTGATCATAGTGTCGCATTAGCAGCATCCTGCAGTAGTGCACTTTCATATACTAGTGGGAATTTTTCATTATAGGATTAGATGCACACCCTCTTAGTTTCATTTTCAGATTTCATACACTTATAGCTCTTAGTGCATTCGTTGCATGGCAATCCCTACTCCTCGCATTGGTGTCGATTGATGGGCATCTCCATAGCCCGTTGGTTAGCCGCATCGATGTGAGACTTTCTTACTTTTTGTCTTCTCTATATTTACCCCTATCATCATACTCTATTCTACCCGTAGTGCTATATCCATGGCTCGCGCTCATGTATTGCGTGAGGGTTGAAAAATCTGAAGCGCGTTAAAAAGTATGAACCAATTGCTCGGCTTGTCAACGGGGTTGTGCATGATATATACTTTGTGTTAAGAAGACAGAGCATGACAAGACTATATGATTTTGTAGGGATAGCTTTCTTTAGCGTTGATATTTTGAAAGACATGATTTTTTGTTGGGATGCCTGAGTATTGATGTCTTTATGTCAAACTATAGACTATTGCTTTGAATCACTTATGTCTTAATATTCATGCCATGATTAGATATATGACCATGTTTATGCTAGGTAGCATTTCACATCAAAAATTATCTTTTTTATCATTCACCTGCTCGAGGACAAGCAGGAATTAAGCTTGGGGAGCTGATACGTCTCTGTCGTATCTATAATTTTTTATTGTTTCATGCCAATATTATACAACTTTTACATATTTTTGGCAACAATTTATATGATTTATTGGACTAACCTATTGATCCAGTGCCCAGTGCCAGTTCCTGTTTGTTACATGTTTTTTGTTTCGCAGAAAATCCATATCAAACGAAGTCCAAACGCGATAAAATTTACGGAGAATTATTTTGGGATATATGTGATTTTTGGGAGGTGGAATCAACGCAAACGGAGGCCCATGGCCCCCAAGATACACCAGGGCGCGCCAGGGGTGCCAGGCGCGCCCAGGTGTCTTATGCCCTCCTCGTAAGGCGGTTGGGGCCCTTCTTCTGGCGCAAGAAAGATAATTTATGGAAAAAATCGTGTAAAAATTTCAGCGCAATCGGAGTTACGGATCTCCAGGAATTTAAGAAACCGTGAAGGGCCAGATCTGGGGAACACGAAACAGAAGAGAATAGAGAGGGAGATCCAATCTCGGAGGGGCTCCCGCCCCTCCGCCGTCATTGAGGCCATGGACCAGAGGGGGAACTCTCCTCCCATCTAGGGGGAGGCCAAGGAAGAAGAAGAAGGAGGGGGCTCTCTCCCCCTCTCTCTCTCGATGGCGCCGGAGTGCCGCCGGGGCTAGGATCATGATGGCGATCTACATCAACAATCTTGCTACCATCAACACCAACTCTCTCCCCCTCTATGCAGCGGTGTAACACCCCTTCTCCCCGCTATAATCTCTACTTAAACATGGCGCTCAACTCCATGTATTATTTCCCAATGATATTTGGCTATCCTATGATGTTTGAGTAGATATGTTTTGTCCTGGGGGTTAATCGTGATCTTGGTTGGTATGAGTGTATATTTTATTTATGGTGCTATCCTACGGTGCCCTGTGTGTCGTGCCAACGGAGGGGCCCCCGTTGTAGGGTGTTGCAATATGTTCATGGTTCGCTTATGGTGGGTTGCGAGACTGGCTGAAGCTTAAACCCGAGTAAGTGGGTTATGGCGTATGGGATAAAGATGACTTGATACTTAAAGCTATGGTTGGGTTTCATGACCTTAATAATCTTTAGTAGTTGCGGATGCTTGCTAGAGTTCCAATCATAAGTGCACATGATCCAAGTAGAGAAAGTATGTTAGCGCATGCCTCTCCCTCATGTAAAATTGCAAGAATGATTACCGGTTCTTGTCATCGATTGCCTAGGGACAAATGACTTTCTTATTGACAAAAGCTATCCACTTTTATTACCTTGCAATTTATTCGTAGTTTTATGCTCGCAAAGTACTCGTAGTTTTATTCTTGCAAAATAGTTTCATACTTGTTTTAGGTAAAGCAAACGTCAAGTGTGCGTAGAGTTGTATCGGTGGTCGATAGAACTTGAGGGAATATTTGTTCTGCCTTTAGCTCCTCGTTGGGTTCGACACTCTTACTTATCGAAGAAGGTTTCAAACGATCCCCTATACTTGTGGGTTATCAGCTACTAACTACGGACCCGTAGGTCTACAATGAACTACTCACGCATCATCAGAGAGGCACCAACGACGATGATGAACCCCTCCGTGATGGTGTCTAGATTGGATCTGTTGTTTCTGGAACTTGCAGCGGTTGGAATTGTGTTTCGTCGACTCCCCTAGGGTTTTTGGAATATTGTGGTATTTATAGAGCAAAGAGGCGGTGCGGAGGCCACCGAGGTGGGCACAACCCACCAGGGCACGCCTAGGCCCCCAGGTGGGTTGTGCCCCCTCGGGGCACCCCTCTGGTACTCCTTTGGCCCATCATGTGTCTTCTAGCCCAATTTTTTTCCAAAAAGTTTCGCTGTGTTTCGACTCCGTTTGGTATTGATTTTCTCTGAAGTAAAAAACAAGCAAAAAACAGCAACTGACACTGGGCACTATGTCAATAGGTTAGTCCCAAAAATGATATAAAGTTGTTATAAAATGATTGTAAAACATCCAAGATTGATAATATAACAACATGGAACAATAAAAAATTATAGATACGTCGGAGACGTATCAGGCGTGCCCGGGCGCCCCCATATCCGCCCCATATTTGGGCTGGATATGAGGGGTGCCGGTCAACCCGGGCATTTGAGGCCCGTTTGAGGCGTCTGTTTGGGTCAAAAAATTGTGACCGGTCAGTGATTGGGCGGGCCGCTTGGGCGTTTGAGAAGGGTTTGGGGCGCCCAGATGTAGATGCTCTAATAAGTCAAACTTGTGCATATTAGACCAAGTTTTTGAAAAATGTATTAAATATCTTCAATTTCAAATTTGTATCATTAGATCCATCATGAATATTATTTATATACTTTATTTTATTTTTGGTATTGCATGCGTTGATATTTTGTTCTATGGTTTGGTCAAGCATACATATGTTTGACTTTTAGAAAAAATTGATGCACCATGTATTCTGGAATGGAGGGAGTACAAAACTATTATATGAGTAGTTGAGACCTATGATTGCAGTGTTAATAAAAAGGCATACCGCCCTATGGTTTAACAAATCCGGAATCCACATAACTTAACTCAGTCATACACGAATAATCCAAAATGCTAACAATAATGGTCTTGACAGCCTCGATAAAAAGCAATGTCTGCGGTAATGGTAAAAGGGTGGTATTCGTGATTTCCACTTTTCAATATTGAACATTCAAATGTTTAGCTAGTACCACAACAGAAAGAATATGTTTGGAGATAAAAAGCAATATCTTGTACTACCTATGTTCCTAAATGTAAGACGTTTTGGCAGTTCAACTTACATGCACTGCAAGACCATCAACTAGAGATTTCCATGAGATGTACCCATCAATTTACATGCACTGCAAGACCATTATCCAGCAAGAACATTTAATATTTGCATTTTGGACAAACATAAGTTTATTTACCATTATCCATAGGGCCATTTTTAAGTATGCATAGAATAAAACAATTGATTAAGAATTTTGAATTGTATCTGCATTATTGCAAAACCAATCAATTGCAATATCAATTGTACAATAAATATAATCCATATAAGCGGGTCGATTATCAGCACCCAACACCGTAGAAATGCATATGGACCTCAAGTTTGAGCTAACTACAAAATTCTAGCTCTTGTACCTGATAACAACAACAAAAAGATCTAACTCACAATTAGGAAGTAGCATGAGGTTAAAATCTAACAAAGCTAGGCTGGTTCAAATCACTGATAATCCCCAAGTGCAAGGAATCATCGTAGCAATTTCCAAAGGTGGAAGTGATAAGTATGGAGGGTCGAACCCACAAGGAGCTAAAGGTAAGATCAATATTATCTCAAGTCCTATCTGTCACTAATACGACTCTATGTACACCAAACGTTTGCTTCCATTTAGAAACGAGAAATAAAACTACGTTGTGGGTATGAAGAGGATAGCTTTGCATGATATCGGAGAACTAAAATATAAAAATAGGTATTGTTAACATAAAGTTAGAATATATTACTAGCGAGTGTGGAATAATTATGGGTCGGTGTGCGGAATTATCCTAGGCAATTGTTAACAAGATCGGTAGTCATTATTGCAATTTTATATGAGGGAGAGGCATAAGCTAACATACTTTCTCTACTTGGATCGTATGCACTTATGATTGGAACCCTAGCAAGCATCCGCAACTACTAAAGATCATTAAGGTTAAACCCAACCATAGCATTAAAGTATCAAGTCCCCTTTTCCCCATACGCGACAACCCCCTTACTCGGGTTTAAGCTTCTGTCACTCTAGCAACCCACTATAAGTGAATCATGAACGTGTTGCAACACCCTACAGCAGGAATCCTTCACGTGTGCGCGGCACGGAAGGCACCATAGGACAACACCAAAACATACAACTCAAACCAATCTAGATCATCAATCAACCCAAAGACAAAAGAAATCTACTCAGAACATCATAGGATGGCAACACATCATTGGATATAATATGTGGCATAAAGCACCATGTTCAAGTAGGGGATTACAGTGGGGTGCGGGAGAGTGGACCGCTTAAAAGAGATGAGGAAGGTGATGAAGATGGTGATGTTGATGAAGACGATCACCGCGGAGATGGTTCCCCCGGTGACACTCCGGCACTACCGAGAGAGAGGGGGGAGGGTCTCCCCCTTGTGCTTACTCCTCCATGGCCTCCCCCTAGATGGGGAGAGGTTCTCCCTCTAGTCCTTGGCCTCCATGGTGATGATGGCCCCCTCTGGCTTCCTCCTCCATGACCTCCGGTGATGATGGCCCCCTCCGGCAGGGTGCCGAAGAGGGCCTAGATTGATTTTTCATGGCTACAGAGGCTTGCGGCGGCGGAACTTCTGATCTCGGTTTCTTTCTGGGGGTTTCGGGATTTATAGGAAATTTTGGCGTCGGTATCAAGTCAAGCTGGTGCCCGAGGGACCCACAAGGCAGGGGGCGCCCCCCCCCCCCCCCCCGAGGCGTGCCCTGCACCCTTGCCGTCGCCTCGGGACTCTTTTGGCCCGACTTTGATGCCTCGGGGTTCTCTTTTGGTCCATAAAAAATCACCGTAAATTTTCAGCCCATTCCGAGAACTTTTATTTCTGCACAAAAAACGACACCACGGTAGTTCTGCTGAAAACACCGTCAGTCCGGGTTAGTTCTAATCAAATCATATAAAATTGTTGTAAACATGGCATGAATACTTCATAAATTATAGATACGTTGGAGACGTATCAATCACACTCAAATTTATAATTGGTTTGATACCATTTCAATTGAGAATAGGAGAATATTGAGTGCATTATCTCATGAAAAACACCAGACCAAATTAAATAGTTGTTCATATTGGAAGATAGGTAAGTGACATTCCAACAAGTACACAATGGTCATCAAAATCGAATAAGCAAACTTGTAAATCCTATAAAACAGTGAGACGAAATTCAGAAACCTAACCATCCAAAGTTGCCAAATAAACTACAGTATAGATTGATGTATAGGATAAGTAAACATTAGATGCATGTCATAATTATGTTGAAGTGGGAGAACACAATGGTAAAATATTGCATGCTTGGGCGATAGGATAAGCAGTGGCAGATCCAGGACCCAGGCGGGGGGGGGGGGGGCTGGGCCCTGAGCGTGAGGATGAATCACTTCGTTGCCTGTAGCATATTTGTGCAATGTGGCAGCACTGTAGCCGCACTGTAGCAGCATGGGCCCTAGGCTTGGCCCAATCCTGGGTCCACCCCTGAGGATAAGCATGCAATTCGGTACATGATATAAAGAAGAGGAGTCCAATCACAAAATATATCCATATGGATGATGTATCTAATGACACAATACACCTACAAATGAAAAATGTGCAGTGATAAGGTATGAGGTTTCTGAAATATTGATCTTAAAACCAACAAGTAGAAAGCTAGGAACCTGAAGTTTTGAAATACGAATTTGTCACCACATCTTTAAAAAAAGTAGGGGCAATGTTTTATCAAACGCCCTGAGAGTAACATAGCCCACTATAACAACTCGATATAAGTTTAGTTGGGTCGGAAGATGATTCTACTGCAAAAACCACAAACAAAGCAAAGAAACTACCTTCATCCTTCCCTCTTTTGTGTGCATACATCAGAAAAAGGGAAATGCATGAAAGCAAGAGCTCCAACAAAATGGCACGAGCTAGTTCACAAAACCAGCGTTAGCAGACAAATCGAAACTCCTCCATGCACGCAACAAGTTGCCAAGCACATACCACCAAATTCACCACCCAATGCGGACGAACCATGCATGCAAACTAAAAAAATGTTCAATGAGTGTAAGAGCACCAATAAGCATTAATTTGAGCTAGAAATAAACAAATTATCCATTAACAAAATTTATAACCTACAGAACTGGGCCATGAGGCAAACAAAAATAGGCATTGCTTTTTTGAGGAATGAACATCAATTTAGATGATCACTTATGAGATTATGTGATTTCTGAAATTTGATTCAACTGAGATTTCTATGATTTCCGCATGCCAAAATAATGGACAAGAGCTTGGAATTTTTTTGGCTACTGTATGGCGTAATCCTCTAACTTCACATAAATATATTTGATCTTAAAGATAAAATGGCTTAAAGTGTCAAGGGTTGTTACTCCGCGAGAACATGGGCCATAGCAAGTCAAGCACGCATGCTTTTACATTGAAATCCCTACCGGGAGATAAAATAATAATGTAATATTCTACCTCTTCCTGAGCATACAAAAAGTGCATCATTAACTCCTTTAGCAGCATCCAACAATTCCATGCACACACTACACATAAATACTTTACTGGACCAATAAGAACAATACGTTTTAGGCATATCGATATCACAAAAAATCAACTGTATCCCGCGAGAATCTAGAATCCAGGCACATCCATTCCATACCTAGGCGCAGTGCACGCACGAAGCTGGAACAAGATGAAAATATCGTTTGAGAGCAAATCACAATCTACTTTTCGAATTTGAATCAACCCCAAAGCGAGCGGTGTCCAATTTTGAAAATACTCCCTTCGTCCCTTATTTTGGGCGGAGGTTATTTTGGGACGGAGAGAGTAGTACCTTTCTGTGTGATGTTAATTATAAAAGGAAAAATGCAACCTGTAAATTAAAAAAAAACATTTTTAACTTAGTAACCAAATTTACATTTTTAAGGGCATGTTGCCAATTTTTACTTGCCGTGTGAATTCATTTCCGCGGCCTGCTTACGCCCTGACCCGGCCTTCCGTCAGCCCATCCAAACTAGCTAAACTCTTAGGCCTGCAAAACAGAAGCGACCCACTTACGATAGCAGGCCCCGCCCGCCTCAGCTGCGCAGTCTCCCCCAAAAGCGAATCACGGCCGTCCATACAAACCCTCACCAGCAAATCGCCACCATCCACTTCCACACAGAGGGATACATAACCCACCACGAGCGCAGCCCGCTAGGGTTTCTTCTCCCTTCCTGGTTGCGCAGCTCACCCCGAACCCCCAGCTCCCCTCCCCGGCGCCGCCGCAGCAGCAAGATGGTGAAGGGACGCACCGGCCAGCGCGTGAGGCTCTACGTCCGCGGCACCATCCTCGGATACAAGAGGTGAGCAGCTCCCTCCGCCGCCGCGGCTTCGCTCCTTCTCCGGTTCTCCCTCGCGTGGGTCTTGACTGAATCCGTGGGGTTTGGTCGGGCGCGTGCAGGTCCAAGTCGAACCAGTACGAGACGGCGTCGCTGGTGCAGATCGAGGGGGTGAACACCAGGGAGGACGTGGCCTGGTACGGCGGCAAGAGGATGGCCTACGTCTACAAGGCCAAGACCAAGAGCAACGGCACCCACTACCGCTGCATCTGGGGCAAGGTCTCCCGCCCCCACGGCAACACCGGCGTCGTCCGCGCCAAGTTCACCTCCAACCTGCCCGCCGAGGCCATGGTGAGTTGCTCGGTCGAGCTTCTCCGGTTGTCTGTTTCGGTGGCATGCGTGCTGCTCTTTGATGCACTGACTTGCGCTGCCTGCTGACGGTTCTGTCGTGTTTGCTTTGCTCAGGGGAAAAAGGTCAGGGTCTTCATGTACCCGAGCAGCATCTAAAAGGTTAGAATCGATCCATTGCTGGTTATTTGTTTACCATCCAAGCGTCAGTTCCAGAATGTGTTATTGCCTGATGCACAAATTTCTAGATCGAATTGTCAGTTATTCATGATTCATCCATGTGTATTTTGTTTAGTCAGTGTAAAATCTTGATTACACACTTGCAATATGTAATATGTGCTGGCATTCTCTCTCGAGCAAATTGCATAGTGAAGTGGGAAATGGGCACTACTTGTCTATACTGAATTTGGTCCCATGTGTAAATTTGTGTATGGTGTATGGATATTCCTGCTCCTAAACTATTGCTGGACATGTGACTTCACCTTGACCAACCAAGGATTAGTCGCTTGGAAGTTGCATAAAAGATAACTGCATTATTTAGCACTTAGGCATTTGCAAGTACTGTTAATAAATCATTTTTTACTTGCTCTGAATAAGAGAGAGGGACAGATTGATGGTAGGGATGTGGAATTGCTGGGTGTATTTCTCGTACATGATCAAGATTTTTAGTTCGATGACATTCTGTTGCCATGATATCTTATTTTGTGCATAATTATGGTTCGAAATTCTTCATGTAAATCTTGATTCACAGCCTTCTGTTTGATCCCCTGCTAATTTTATACGTCGCATCGAATGCAGGTTATTTTGAAGTGTGGAGGATTTCGCTCGTCCCTTAGGTTTCATTTCAGAGTCTTGTAAGATGGATTCAGGCCTGGATAGCAAGTTCAACTGCTGTTTCCCTGTGAAGAACTGTAGTCTTCATGTTATCTTGAATGTGTGGGTCGCACATTATATGATGTTATATGTAGTTCGAACCTGATGCTATGTTTTGCCCACTTTTTGCGTTCTATCCTTGCAATTTTAGCTATCAAATCTGATTCAGAGATGTTTTTACTCCTCTTTTATGCATGTTTATATGCCCTTTTGATGATTGGTGGAAGTGGTTTAATTGGCTTGGCACTGACGAGCGCGAGAACTTGTTCGTTTGGGAAGATTAAAATGCCTTTTATGGAAATTGTTGAACGCCACTGTATGTTAGACTAACGAGTCTCATGTACTTTGTGCTTATCGTCTCCCCGAAGATTAGCTGTTAGCTAGCCTCTAGGAGGTTGTCAGCACGTTTCCATGCCCCCTGTGCATGTATTTTTAGCCCCTGGCAAGAAACTAGGATTTCTGGAAAAACTGTATCTGGTAACCATTTGGTGTTTATACAACAACAGCAACAAAGCCTTTAGTCCCAAACAAGTTGGTGTAGGCTAGGTGAAACCCATAAGATTCAGCAACCAATTCATGGCTTTGGCACATGGATAGTAAGCTTTCATGCACCCTTGTCCATAGCTAGCTCTTTGGTGATACTTCAATCCTTCAGGTCTCTCATAACGGACCCCTCTCATATCAAATTCGGTCTACCCCGCCCTCTCTTGACATTCTTCGCACGCTTTAGCCGTTCGCTATGCACTGGAGGCCTGCGCTGAATATGCGGTCCTTCCTCGTGTGGCCACGCATCCATCTCAACATACGCATCTCCGCCACACCTAACTGTTGAAAATGTCGCCTTTTAGTCGGCTAACACTCAACGCCATACAACATTGCAGGTCGAACCGTCGTCCTGTAGAACTTGCCTTTTAGCTTTTGTGTCACAGAGAATGCCAGAAGTTTGGCGCCACTTTATCCATCCGGCTTTGATTCGATGGTTCACTACTTCATCAATACCCCCATCCTCCTGCAACATTGAACCCAAATATCGAAAGGTGTCCTTCTGAGGTACCACTTGGCCATCAAGGCTAACCTCCTCCTCCTCACACCTAGTAGTACTGAAACCGCACATCATGTACTCGGTTTTAGTGCTACTAAGCCTAAACCCTTTTGATTTCAAGGTTTGTCTCCATAACTCTAACTTCATATTTACTTCCGTCTGACTATCGTCAACTATCCACAAAGAGCATACACCATGGGATATCTCCTTGTATATCCCTCGTGGCCTCATCCATCATCAATGTAAAAAGATAAGGGCTCAAAGCTGACCCCTAATGCAGTCCTATCTTAATCGGGAAGTCATCAGTGTCGACATCACTTGTTCGAACACTTGTCACAACATTATCGTACATGTCCTTGATGAGGGTAATGTACTTTGCTGGGACTTTGTGTTTCTCCAAGGCCCACCAGATGACATTTCGCGGTATCTTATCATAGACCTTCTCTAAGTCAATGAACACCACATGCAAGTCCTTCTTTTGCTCCCTATGTCTCTCCATAAGTTGTCGTACCAAGAAAATGGCTTCCATGGTCGACCTCCCAGGCATGAAACCAAACTGATTTTTGGTCACGCTTGTCATTCTTCTTAAGCTGTGCTCAATGACTCTTTCCCATAGCTTCATTGTATGGCTCGTCATCTTAATTCCACGGTAATTAATACAACTTTGAACATCCCCCTTGTTCTTGAAGATTGGTACTAATATACTCCGTCTTCATTCTTCTTGCATCTTGTTTGCCCGAAAAATGAGGTTGAAAAGCTTGGTTAGCCATACTATCGCTATGTCCCCGAGACCTTTCCACACATCAATGGGGATACAATCAGGGCCCATCGCCTTGCCTCCTTTCATCCTTTTTAAAGCCTCCTTGACCTCAGACTCCTGGATTCGCCGCACAAAACGCACGCTGGTCTCATCAAAGGAGTCGTCCAGTTCAATGGTAGAACTCTCATTCTCCCCATTGAACAGCTCGTCGAAGTACTCCCGCCATTTATGCCTAATCTCCTCGTCCTTCACCAAGAGTTGGTCTGCTCCGTCCTTGATGCATTTGACTTGGCCAATATCCCTCGTGTTCCTCTCTCGGATCTTGGCCATCTTATAGATGTCCCTTTTGCCTTCCTTCGTGCCTAACCGTTGGTAGTGGTCCTCATATGCCCGACCCCTTGCTTCACTAACAGCTCGCTTTGCGGCCTTCTTCGCCATCTTGTACTTCTCTATGTTGTATGCACTCCTATCCAGGTATAGGCGTCTGGAGCAATCTTTCTTCTCTTTAATCGCCTTCTGGACATCATCATTCCACCATCAGGTATCCTTATCTTCGCTTCTCCTTCCCCTGGACACTCCAAACTCCTCCGAGGCCACCTTACAAATGCAAGTCGCCATCTTCATCCACACATTGTCCGCATCCCCTCCTTCCTCCCAAGGGACATCCTTAATGACCCTCTCCTTGAACGCCTGAGCTACCTCCCCCTTGAGCTTCCACCACTTCGTTCTAGCGACTTTGGCACGCTTATCCCGCTGGACACGAATCCGAAAGCGGAAGTCAGCAACCACCAGCTTATGTTGGGGTACAACACTCTCTCCAGGTATCACCTTACAGTCTAGGCACGCACGCCTATCTTCTCTTCTCGAGAGGATGAAATCAATCTGGCTAGAGTGTTGGCCACTACTAGAAGTCACCATATGTTATTCTCTCTTTCTAAGGAGGGTGTTAGCTACAATCATGTCGTAGGCTAGAGCAAAACTTAAGACATCTTCTCCTTCTTGATTCCTGATGCCATAGCCAAAGCCCCCATGCGCCCCTTCAAAACCTGTGTTAGATGTACCCACGTGGCCATTGAGGTCTCCTTCTATGAAGAGATTCTCACCAATCGGTACACTCCTAACCATGTCTTTCAGGCCTTCCCAGAACTCTCTCTTGGTTTTCTCATTGTGGCCTACTTGCGGGGCATACACGCTGATAACATTGAGAACCAAGTCCTCAACTACCAGCTTGACCAGGTTAATCCGGTCCCCACGTCTCTTGACGTCTACCACTCATACTTGAGGCTCTTGTTGATCAAGATGCCTATGCCATTTCTGTTTGCAGCCGTCCCCCTTGAAGCGGTATCCTCCACCTCCTTCGCTTTCTGTCCTCTCCATTTGGTTTCTTGGACGCAAAGAATATCAACACCTTTTCCTCACCGCTGCATCAACTAGCTCTAGAAGCTTCCCTGTCAGAGACCCTACGTTCCAGCTACCTAAACGAATCCTCCTAGGCTCGGCTAGTTTTCTTACCCTTCGCACTCGTCGAGTCAAATGCGAAGACCCTTGCTCATTTTCCACTACATCCGGGCGCCGATGTAGCGCGCCACTAAGGATGCGACGACCCGATCCTCGCTCACTTGCCACCGTACCCAGATCAAGATATGGCGCGCCACCTGGGAGGTGACGGCCCGGCGCTTGCCCATTTGCCACCACACCCGAGTTCCGATGTGGCGCGTCGCTGAGAGGGTTACGCCCCAACGAAAATCTTTTGGGTTTCATCTCCATAAGAGTGGCTGAGTTTTTACGTTGGCTCGCCAAGCCTATCACAACCCTCCTCCTTTACCCGGGCTTGGGACCGGCTATGTTGAGACAACATAGACAGAGTTAACATGGGCGGTGTTTATACATAATAATATAAAAATACGTGCATTGTGGTTCCAAAGATCTGCAACAAGGCTTTATCCAATGGTGTTGGCTGGTTACATATTTTTTAATTCTAAAAAGGCGTGTGCATTTCTATATCTTTACGAACTTAACATGGTATAAAATCATATGTTAACGTATATGCGCATACACTCACCCCTATGAATGCAACGCACTCATCCCTATGAATCTCAATATCTTGAGATTGATGAAGTCATCATAGTCGATGTGACTCTCACCAAACGAACATCGCCGGAAAGGTTGAAATAAATCTAGAAACATGGACTGTGTTTTTAGCAAATTATGTGTCAAAGTTATTTAAAATTCGCATCTCTAACTTAATTCAAATGCTTTGCCATGATTTTTGCAACCAAACTGCATAATATATATATATAATCTACATAAGTTGGGCTAATCTCACTTTCTTAAAGCCGCATAACCGCCCCTGAGGTATCGTAGAGCATGTTGTGGATGGGTCACACTCCTTGCAAGGCAAGCCATTGAATTGTCACTTTAGAGCATCTCCAACAGACGCCCAATATTAGCGTCGTGTCCAAAAATTCACAAGTTTAGCGCGCGCGGAGTTGAAAATAGCACTCCAGCGGACGCTGCATAATAGAGCACGCTGTAAAAAGTGTTCAGCGCGCCGGACGAAACTGAATCGCAAGTCGTATATTTAGCGCATGAGCTCCAACGCGCTGAACTTCTCACGTGCGCCACAGCCGCTGTTGGCCTCCTCGCGTGCGCCCCCGCCGGCCTCCTCGCATGTGCGCGCCAGCCGGCCACGGGCGGGGCGGACCGCGGCCACGGCCACCGCGTCGGCGGGGCGGGGAGGAGCGCAGGCGCGGCCACGGCCACAGCGGCGGCGGGCCGGGAGGAGCGCAGGCGCGGGCGCGGCCACGACGGCGGCGGGGCGAGGCGCGGGCGTGGCCACGGCAGGGCGCGGGCGCGGCCACGACGGCGGCGGGTCGGGACGCGGGCCACGGCCACGAGCGGCACCGCGCGGGCGCGGCCACGGCCACGATGACGGTGGCGGGGCGGGGCGCGGACCACGGCCATGACCACGAGCGGCACCGCGCGGGCGCGGCCACTACCACGGCCACGACGACGGTGGCGGGGCGGGGCGCGGACCACGGCCACGACGGTGGCGGGGCGGGCCGCGGCCACGGCCACGGGTGGCGCGGCCACCACGGGGCGGAGCGCGGCCACGGCATGACGAGGCGAGCAGGCCACAGCGGGGCGGAGCGCGGCCAGGGCCACGGGCGGCGGGGAATGGCCATGACCATGGCGGCAAGCAGGCCACGGGCGGCGAGCTAGGTACAGGCGCGCGTGGTTAATTTTGGGCGCCTGTTGAAGATGCTACTGTTGCTAATTGGGCAGTATATTTCTGGGCGTCTGCTGAAGATACTCGGTCATCCGGCGCTAAAACGCTATTTTGACGCTGTAAAAAAAAATTAGCGCGCGACTACGTAGGACGTGTGTTGGAGATGCTCTTATCATCATCAAGTACCACCACTGCCAGTGCGTGATAACCCACTTGAACTATAACCGACTATCCGTTCGGACAAAACACCAAATGCGCCTATTCTATGAACATCACACTTACACAAACATTCCTGAAGAATATTAACTCGAGTATGCAAAAGAGGATTCTATATACAATCGGCTTTCGACACCTAAGAGCAACTTCAATGGGGGACCTATTTCGTCCGCGGCCGTCCGTTTGGGTTGGCTCGGACAGAAAAGTCGGCCCAACGGGCCGACCCAAACAGACACGCGTCCGCTTTTGTCCGCCTGCCGACCCATTCCTGGCCCATTTTTGAGCCAGATTTGCATCGGCGCGGACACAAGACGGACGCGCGCGCGCTCGCCCTCTTTTCTCACCGGGCCCGTTGGTCGGTGGCACATTGGACTGGCCTCTCCACATCAAATAGCACACCATCGTCCGCCTGCTTCGTCGCCGACGACGCCGGCCATTTTTCCCGATAAAAAGATAGTTCTAGCGTACACAGATAAAAGAAAAGACCAACTACTCGTCGCTTTCCGACTTCGACTCGGTAATGTCCTCCTCCGACGTCTGAATATAGGCGTCAGCATGCTGCTCGTCTTCGAAGTCCCAACCCGACGTTTCTCGTAACTTCAGTTTCAATTGAGCGGCCTGCTTCCGCGAACGCTTGTCCTCCCGATAGGCGGCTCGCTCCGTTCTCCTCGCGTCCCTCTCCAACCTCCTTTGCTTGTAGAACTGGCGCTCGTCGGCGATGTCCTGCGGGAAGCGTTCGCGCCACACCACCATGGCTTCCACGTACATCTCGGCGATGACGAGGCGACGCTGCCGCCTCCGGTGGACACGACGATCCTCGTCGGTAAAAAGCCGCGGGAGAGGCGCGAGATCCTGCGCCCGCTGGCTCGACACGTCGGGAAAATTCATCTCCCGACGAGGCCTCAGGAGGCGCCACGCCGCCGCGTCGTGCGCGCGGGCCGCCTCCTCTGTGGTGTCGAAGGTGCCGAGGATGAGGCGTTTCTCGCAAAACCAGATCTCGGAGGAGAAGCCGCCGGAGCGGCGCTCGCGGACTCCGGAAAATCCGAAGCACCCAGGCAGCGCATCGACATGGTGGCGCAGAGGCGGTGAGGCTAGTGAGAGGGGGGCGAGATGAGTGGGCGACGGACAGAGTGTGGATGAGGCGCCTTCTTATAACGAGCGCCGGCCGCGGCGCGCGCGCGAACCTTTCCCGCGCGCTGGAGCGCCAAAACCAGCATGCGCTACGCCGCTTTTCCCCGCGCGCGCGAACCTTTCCCGCGCGCTGGAGCGCCAAAACCAAGGCGACAGCATGGCCGCTGGCATGATCTAAAGCGCGCACGGTCATGAAATGGGTCGCCCGTTGGGCGCACTGCCGACCCAAAATTAAAACAGGGCGGACGGTGGGCGGGCGGCCGACCCAAACGGACAAAAAGCGGACAAAAACGCCATCCGTTTGAGTCGGCCCGTTGGAGTTGCTCTAAACATACTAGAGTTCCTCCATATCCTTGAAAACTAGAGGTAGTACTTGGGCATAGAGACGGCAAACATCACAAAAATAATAATGGTAAACATGGATGAACGATTAAAGCAATACACATAAGCAAACGGCCTTTCATTGTTAGTGTTTCTCGTGCCGCCGCCGTCGTCATCGGAGAAATTTAGGTTCCCTCGCCTCCAGCTGCCATCTTAGCCCTGAGAGGTGGGGGAGACCTCGGATCTTCAAGATATTTATGTCCTTCGCCATTGTCTAGTGATTATTATAGTTTTGTGAGAATAAATTTCATCTCGTTCTTTTGATGGTGCCATGAGATTAAAGAGTTTTCTGTCCTCGCAGATCCAATTATTCAGATCTGATGAGTTTATGTTGCTGTGTCAAGCCTTTTTTGTTGGTCTAGTTCTTTGTGGAGGTGAAATCTTTCATCGACACCATGGTGAAGATACAGTGATTCGACGACCTGCATTTCTAGGGGATCATCCCTGTCCCAAGTAGGTTCATCGATCAAGGCTTCCCATCTTTTTGGATGGGCGACTCAAGGCGCTTTCAAAAACCATTATTGGTAGTGTCCGTGTGGGTGAAGGAGTGACAACCTCGTTGTTCCAGTCCAATTGCAGCCTCTTTACCGAAGTCTTTGGAGTATTTCTTCGAGCAGAGATTGGCGCCGTGAAGAAGGTCTTTTTAAGAGATTTCATTATAATCCTTAGTTAGGAGTTACTTTGTATTTTCTTGAATGTTAGGTCCAAATCAGTGTACTTGTAATTGTTTTGAGTATGAATAAAGTTACACGTGTTTCTATTCTAAAAATAAGTAATACCCATAGCTTTTCACCCAGGGTCCGACATTACAAAGAGATGAATAGGAGATGGTGATGGTGATGGTTGATGCCGAAATCTCCATAACTCCGATTTGTGTCGAATCCGCCGTGGTGAAATAGTCGGTCCGCGGAGGCGAAACTACCTAGTACGAGCTATGGTACGAGCGGTCGCGCTCGTACCAAGCGTTGTCTTTCTCTCCTGGATGCCACTTCTCTTTATGATAGGTTTCCATCACGTCAAATAACATTGATTTTCACCCACATATCAGTGTTCTCTCTAATGTTTTAGATCCCGTCGTTGGTTAAGATCACGATGAAATCAATCAAAAGGGTGTGCGCACGAGGTAAAAAAATCTGACAATCCTACGACTACAACATAGAAACTAAAGGTAAACACTAATGCAAATTTAGACTCATCATGCGCATTCGGAGGCCTCCCACGCTCCCCAACTGGGAGGTCACGGCGATAGGAGCCCACCCCCCGGGTCGTCGAGGGGACGCCACTAGTAGATTCATGCTCTCTATGCATGGATGCAACCGAGTCTGAGGGCCCAGGGGGCTCATGTCCTGCCTGAGCATGAGTCAACGCGAGGGTACCTTCAGAGATCTCCTTAGCCCCGATGACCGCAATATGTTCCAAGCAAGGTCCACACTCGTCCTGGAACACCATCACACCGTATGTGGCGAGATCAGACAAGTGCTTTAGGGGAATCGTTTGAGGATCGAGAACCCAAAACCCGAATGGCGAGGGAAGGGAGGGGAAGTACCTTTTTTTTTAGGTGAAGGAGGGGAAGTACCTGAATCGAGGTTGTAGACTGTGGCCTCTCGGGCCACTACCGCCAGGCCACAAGTAACATAGTATTTTTTCCGAGTCGCATGAGTAACATTGTTGCGAGAGAAGTAATAGCTATTTTTTTAATACAGTATATGGCATTGCATCCGAAAAAGAATACAAAAGGTGTAGTAAAGCCTTATGTTTCTAAATTCTGTTTTTGTGTGCCGAAACTGCAAAGTTCCCGCCAGCCACGGAGAAAATTTCGTGTTGCCCACCATCTCGCCCACGTCATCGATCCGAGGCACCGGCCTCTCCACCAATCAGCGCGCACCTCCTCCCCGCTATATACTTCCTCCGCCCCCGCATCCATTCGCATCAGCAATTCCCCACCTCCCAGCGAAACACCCCCGCTCCCTCTCCCACCTCCGAAGCAGCAGCAGCCATGGCCCCCAAGGCAGACAAGAAGCCGGCCGCCGAGAGCAAGGTCGAGAAGGCGGCGGAGAAGACCCCGGCAGGCAAGAAGCCCAAGGCCGAGAAGCGGGTGCCGGCGGGCAAGACGGCGGCCAAGGAGGGCGCCGGCGGCGAGGGCAAGACTCGGGGCCGGAAGAAGGGCAGCAAGGCCAAGAAGGGCGTGGAGACGTACAAGATCTACATCTTCAAGGTGCTGAAGCAGGTGCACCCGGACGTGGGCATCTCCTCCAAGGCCATGTCCATCATGAACTCCTTCATCAACGACATCTTCGAGAAGCTCGCCGGGGAGTCGGCCAAGCTGGCGAGGTACAACAAGAAGCCCACCATCACCTCCCGGGAGATCCATACCTCCGTCCGCCTCGTCCTCCCCGGCGAGCTCGCCAAGCACGCCGTCTCCGAGGGCACCAAGGCCGTCACCAAGTTCACCTCCTCCTAGGCTGAATCTGAATGCGTCGCCTTGTTGTAGTTGGCTGCTGTTGACTCTGCTTATCTCTCTCAAGTAGTGGTAGTAGTAGTTGTGCACTAGATGATTGCCAACGCTTTGTTGGATCCTTGGTTGTTGCTTTTGCAAGCTGATATCTATGTAGAATGTGGAAGTTGTGGTTGTGTATCCGTATCCACAGTGATGATTTGACAGATGTTGGCTTTTCTACTCTTCTGAACTGAACGCAGCCATGCCTGGCCAATTTGCATTTTGTCTGCGAGTTCTAGTGCTGATTGATCGGAATGCAAACTGAGATGCGATTTAGACTAATGATGCATTGATGCTGTTTGTGATTTCTTCAGTCTGTGATTTTATTTAGAAGAACAGCAATTGCTTGCACTAATCTCTGCCGTGTGTTTCTGCTTTCGTACGGTAGTAAGTTCAGTCTGCAGACCCCTGATCCTCCATCAGCAGGTTCCGTTTCTGCACGAGATCGAGAAAACCAGTGTTCAGTGGAACATGGCAATGCAGAATTGAGTCTTGTTCTTGTTTTGGCACCCCAGTAATTAGCATCGCTGATGCATTACTCTGCGATTAGTGTCAGTCAATTGGCAAACCAGTCTGCAGCAGCTTGGCTTCGCTGTTTTATTGCCTCGCTCTTCATTGAAGAAAACTTACATGCCTTCTACGCACATTTTGTGTGCCATGGAACGGAAGGTATGCTCTTGTCCTGTGGCCGGAGCTTCAGTCTTGGCAGCATCGTGTGCTGAAAATAGGAAATGAGTTATCCACAATCAGTCGAAGGATTAGAAACTTTTGTGACTTACGACGGCAGTATTTTTTGCGTCTGTATGACTATCTGTGCTGTTCTGTAATACCACTAGCCATTAGTACGCACAAGGTAGAAGAGATCTTTGGAGTGGGACATGTGGAGCGAGCCATGGTTCTTGAAGATGCATGCGATTTTGCTGCATTGAAGCAACTGAAAGAAAGTGACACACAGCTGAAGTGGCAATGGAATGGCGTCAGCGTATGAAACGTTTCTAGGGTTTGGGTTCAGCTTATTCCACGTGCTGGGTGATGCTACTCCCTTGAACTAAAACCATGACGAGTAATTTGGAACGAAGGGAGTAGTTTACAAAGTACTGTACGATACTATGTACAAGCAATGCCTTGCAAAATATGTCCCTCAAATGTTCCGATTCACATACTAGTAAATGGTAATGACTTCGTTTTTGACGAGCTACTTTGGAGGTCCAAAAAGTTTCGGATCAACAATGGAGTCGTGTTGAGTTCGGATGAAGATGTGATCCGTCCGTTTTTCCTTCGGTGACCGTTATGATGGTGTTGGAGAAGGGTGACGGAAGCTGGCATCATGCTCAAGAGATTTTTCGGTCTTGCTTGTAATTTCCTTTTTGGGTCAGTGTCTATGTGACTTATACTTTATTCTTCGGTAACCGCCTTATCCTCTGATGCTGGTCGGGTAAACATTTTTTGAATTATAAAAATGTGTGCACATTTCTTTATCTTAGATTGCACATTTTTTTGTGCAACTTTAGTACTTTCAATATTCAAGTCGGCCGAAATCAAACCGGGAGGTTTTCTTTTGTGGGAATGCCAAAGTAGGTTAAGCTACATTTTTTAGCAAACAACTAACTTTCTTAATAATTAATCAAAGTTCTTCAAAAGTCACATCTTTAACTGAAGTCAAATGAATGTCAAAATTGTATAAGCTGGGCTAACCTTAACTTTTTTTTGAAAAGCTGCATAGACACCCATGAGGTATCTAGAGCATGTGTGTGGTTGGGGTCACACCCCTTGCAAGGCAAGCCATTGAGTTGTCACTTGAGCACTATCATCATCACACCACCATCACTACCACCACCGCCCTGATGATAATCCAATTGAACTAGAGCCGACTATCTGTCCAAACAAAACACCAAATGCTTCTTGGTTTCGGGTGCATGGTCTATGAATGCCACACCATGGCAAAAAATATAGCCGCACAATATTTATTATAATGTCATCGCGAAAAACAAACCTAAATGAAACAACCTAAAAACATAACTATGACATTGATCTGTAGTTCTCCCACTCTCGGCTTGTGACAGAAAAACCGGGAGAAAAGCTTTTTTTAGGAGTGAAGAGAGAAATTTGGCAGAGTAACAAAAAAAATGGAGCTTTCCGTCGGGTGGCCAAAGTTTTTTCTAGCCTTGGTGGCTGAAGGTTAACTGGGTGGGCCAGGTGGCAAATCACGACTACACACAAATAGGTTTGCCACATGGGCTTCAGTAACTGTTGGGCAATATATTCTGTGGGCTCAGGCCATGGCCGCGGAAGTGCATACAACCCAGGCTCTAGTTTGCCTAAAAAGTACCCAGGCCCCGCCTGGGAGACCTGGAAAATATACCCCTGTAAATATTTCTACATTTGTATTTTACTTGTCACCAATGGAAGGGGGGGACCTATTTGGCGCGCGGGTCACCGGTTAGCAACCGCACGCGTACCCCCCTCATGCGTGCGTTTTTGTATGGGCCGTCCATTTATGGGTTTCATCACCTGTTTTGAAAAGGTTCAAGGTTCTAGAACCTTCCCCGAACCTTTTTTGTTTTTAATTTTTTCTTTCTGTTTTATCTTTCCTTTTCTTCCATGTTTATTTTCCTGTTTTATTTTTATTTTTTCTTTTGTTTTATATTATATTTTATTTTTTTCTAATATTTTAAATTCGTGAACACTTTTTAAATTCATTTTTTTGAAATCATTATTTTTTTAAATTCACAAACAATTTTTACAAATTCGTGAACTTTCTCTTAAATCATGAATTTTTTTACAATTCGTCTATATATTTTGAATCATGAACATTTTTTAAAGTCATGAGCATTTCTTAAGTTGGTGCACATTTCTTTACAAGTTCGTGGACTTTTTTGAAATCATGGATATTTTTAAAAATCATGCACAATTTTTAGTTCCTGAACATTTTTTTACAAATTCATGAACATTCTCTTAAACCGTGAACTTTTTTGAATTCCCAAATACTTTTTCTGAAGTCATGATTGTTTTCAAAATTTTGCAACTTTTTAAATATCCCGAATTACAGAAAAAGTAGGAATAAACCAAAAGAAAAAAAAGGAAAAAACAAGGGGCATCCCTGCGCGCACATGGGCCGCCCTTGTAAGATACATCTATCTTTGGTTGATGAAGGAGGGTTGTGCCGGAGGCTGCATCGATGCAGAGAGCGGTGGAGATGAATTGGCCCGTCCGTTAGGGGTCTGCAACAGTATCAAATCATCTTTTATTGCTGGCTATGGCGAGCTTGCTCCCGTCACTCTGCAGTCGCCGCCGCCGTTGTTCCAGAGTTAGCTCCGGCAGTCGCCGCCAACATTGCCCTAGACCTTGCTCCGACAGTCGTTGCTGCTGCGGAGCTAATTCCGCGGTGCCTACCGACGTTCCCGCGGAGCCGGCGCTCCCTGCCTGACTAGGACAACAAGCCCCCTGCTCGTCGCCGCCTCAAAACGTCGGCCGGTGGGAGCTCCAGCTGCGGCGGCGCTCACACCAGAGGCCAGGCTCATGTTCCCTGCAACCGGTGCCTCGCCCGTCCCGTGTGGTTCCGGCCGTCCGGCGGCGGCATGTACCCTTCTCCTCTAGCAGGTAGGAGAGACGGGATGATGGGATACGAGAAAAATTCAGACGTGATGGGAGTGTTTCCGGCCAAAATCGAGTGTAATCTCAAAACCTAAAACCTCCGAAGTGCACGCGCACTAAACGGAGAGAACGAGCGACCGGCTCTCCACCGCACGATCCCGTCGCGATCGTATCGCGCAAGCACCAGGTGCCGCCTGGTCCATTTCCTCCCATCGCGTGGTCGTGGGCGGTTTGTCCTTATCCGACCCAGCGCGGGACCCACATGTAAGTGGCTAGAGGGAGATCGTGGGCGGCGGTTTCAAAACGCGAGCCGTTCTCTCCCCCATTTCCTCCGCTGGTCGTGGCATTCCTGTTCCTCTCCTCCCTTTCCGCTCTCGCTCTCGCCCCGCAACTGCGGCGTTGTCGCGCCGCGGCTCTCAAATCACCGGCGGATTCGTTGCTGGACCGCGGGGGGATTCGCTGCTGGCCCTTGCCGGCGTTGCAGGTACCTACTACTGTCCTCCCTTTCTTTGTCTTGTCGCCGGGGGGTCTAGGTCGTGTCGAGGTCGTCGGTGGCGGAAATGGCGAGCTGGGATTCCTAGGGTTCCTATGGCATCAACTGCCTCGTATGGTCGATTTGGTGTAGAGGTATCGTGTGTGCTTCCGTTCGACTCTCCTGTCCTTGGATTTTGTGCGGCAGCAAGGGACAGTGGTGGTGGGGTTTCATGGTGGGAGGGTGCGTTGGTGTTGGTGGAGTGGTTGTTGGGATTTGCGGTCGACGCAGACGTCCCCGACGGCCTTTTGTTGTCCCTCCTCTCTCTGTCTCGTCGCCGGGGGTGAGGCCGTGTCCAGGTTGACGGTGGCGGATGTGGCGGGCTGCATAGGGTCCCTTGACGTGTTTGCTTCGATTCGACCTTCATATGCTTCGATTTTGTGCAAATTAGAAGCAATTGTAGACAATTTTTGAGATAATATAGCCAATCTGCCAGCCTTGTGGTGGATCTCCTGGTTCATGCGTTCTCCCTTGTTGTGTGCAACTAGGGACCATTACCTGTGCAAATTAGTACCTATGCTTGCCAATTTCCCAATATACTCTATCCAAGCTGCCAGTCTTTGTGATGGATCTGGTGGTTTGTGTGTTTTCCCCCTGCTGTGTGCAACTAGGGACCCTTGTTTGTGTAATTTAGCACCAATGCTTGCCGGTTTTCTAATATAATCAACCCAATCTGCCAGCCTTGTGGTGGATGTGGTGGTTCACGTGTTTTCTCCTGCTGTGTGCAAATAGGGACCATCACTTGTGCAAATTAGTACCACTGGTTGCCAATTTTCCAATATAGTGTACTGATTTTTCTGCCAGCTTTTGTGCTGGATCTGGTCCTTCGTGTGTTTTTCCCGTGCCGTGTGCAACTAGGGCCCCTTGATCGTGCAAATTAGTATCAATGCTTGCCAATTTTTCAATATAGTCTACCCAATCTGCCAGTCTTGTTGTGGATGTGGTTGTTCATGTCTTTTCCCCTACTGTGTGCAACTAGGGACCCTTATTTATGCAAATTAGTACCAATGTTTGCCAATTTCCAATATAGTATACCCAATCTGCCAGTCTTGTTGTGGATGTGGTTGTTCATGTGTTTTCCCCTGATGTGTGCAACTAGGGACCCTTATTTGTACAAATTAGTACCAATGCTTGTCGATTTTCCAATATAGTATACCCAATTTGTTTTGCTGGATATATTCTTGTTGGCTATGCATGTTTTGTTTGTCCCAGTTGCACAAGTTATCATACTCAGCTGGTTGCCTTTAGTTCACTATTTTCTGCCTAGTTATTACTTGCCACAGTTAAACTTAGTTGGCTTATAAGCTGTCTAGTGGCACAAGGTTGACTGCCCAGTTGGCTGCATCATTGTAGTAGTTGGCTGTCCACATGTTTTACAGTTTTTTGCACTAGGTGTCCTGCTTATGTGTAGAGGTCTGCAGATCAAAGCAACCTTTTATGATTTCTCTAGTTTGTTTGCACATCTTCTAACTATGTTTTCTTTTGTTGAATTTCCCCCCGCAGGGCAAAAATGGTTATAATAGGAGGAGATGCGGATGGCAATGAAGAAGGTGTATTTTTTTCACTTTTTTGTGTGTTTTGAGTTGTTTCCAACTTATCCATGTATGCTAATGTCCCTTTTTCATGTTTTTTGTTGCTTAATCAGCGTTCTGGAAGTCAGTCCCTTCGTCGGAACTTGAAGCTGATGGGGAACGTAGTAATTTCAAAATTTTCCTACACACGCGCAAGATCATGGTGATGCATAGAAACGAGAGGGGAGAGTGTTGTCTACGTACCCTCGTAGACCGTAAGTGGAAGCGTTATGACAACGCGGTTGATGTAGTCGTACGTCTTCACGATCGACCGATCTTAGTACCGAACGTACGCCACCTCCGTGATCTGCACACATTCAGCTCGGTGACGTCCCACAAACTCACGATCCAGCAGAGTGTCGAGGGAGAGTTTCGTCATCACGACGGCGTGATGACGGTGATGATGAAGCTACCGACACAGGGCTTCGCCTAAGCACTGCAACGATATGACCAAAGTGGAATATGGTGGAGGGGGCACCGCACACGGCTTGGAACAATCAACTTGTGTGTCCTAGGGTGCCCCCCTGCCCCGTATATAAAGGAGCAAGGGGGGAGGCCGGCTGGCCTTGGGGCGCGCCAAGGAGAGGGGGAAGTCCTCCTCCTAGTGGGAGTAGGACTCCCCTTTCCTAGTCCAACTAGGAAGGAGGAAGGGGAAAGGAAGGAAAGGGAGAGAGGGAGGAAAGAGGAGGCGCCGCCCCCCCTCCTTGTCCAATTCGGACTCCCAAGGGGGGGGGGGCAGCCCTAGGCCCTCTGCTCTCTCTCCCACAAGGCCCATGTTGGCCCATTAGTTTCCCCGGGGGTTCCGATAACCCCCCAACACTCCGATAAATATCCGGTGACCCCCGGAACTCATCCGGTGTCCGAATATAGTTGTCCAATATATCAATCTTTATGTCTCGACCATTTCGAGACTCCTCGTCATGTCCGTGATCACATCCGGGACTCCGAACTATGTTCGGTACATCAAAACACATAAACTCATAATATCGATCGTCACCGAACGTTAAGCGTGCGGACCCTACGGGTTCGAGAACTATGTAGACATGACCGAGACATGTCTCCGGTCAATAACCAATAGCGGAATGTGGATCCTCATATTGGTTCCTACATATTCTACGAAGATCTTTATCGGTCAAACCGCATAACATACGTTGTTCCCTTTGTCATCGGTATGTTACTTGCCCGAGATTCGATCGTCGATATCCTCATACCTAGTTCAATCTCATTACCGGCAAGTCTCTTTACTCTTTCCGTAATGCATCGTCCCGCAACTAACTCATTAGTCACAATGCTTGCAAGGCTTATAGTGATGTGCATTACCGAGAGGGCCCAGAGATACCTCTCTGATAATCGGAGTGACAAATCCTAATCTCGATCTATGCCAACTCAACAAACACCATTGGAGACACCTGTAGAGCACCTTTATAATCACCCAGTTACGTTGTGACGTTTGCTAGCACACAAAGTGTTCCTCCGGTATTCGGGAGTTGCATAATCTCATAGTCATAGGAACATGTATAAGTCATGAAGAAAGCAATAGCAACATACTAAACGATCAAGTGCTAAGCTAACGAAATGGGTCAAGTCAATCACATCATTCTCCAATGATGTGATCTCGTTAATCAAATGACAACTCATGTCTATGGCTAGGAAACTTAATCATCTTTGATTCAACGAGCTAGTCAAGTAGAGGCATACTAGTGACACTCTGTTTGTCTATGTATTCACACATGTACTAAGTTTCCGGTTAATACAATTCTAGCATGAATAATAAACATTTATCATGAAATAAGGAAATAAATAATAACTTTATTATTGCCTCTAGGGCATATTTCCTTCAGTCTCCCACTTGCACTAGAGTCAATAATCTAGATCACATCACCATGTGATTAACATCAATAGTTCACATCACCCTGTGATTTACACCCATAGTTCACATCGCCATGTGACCAACACCCAAAGGGTTTACTAGAGTCAACAATCTAGTTCACATCTCTATGTGATTAACACCCAAAGAGTACCTAGGTGTGATCATGTTTTGCTTGTGAGAGAAGTTTTAGTATACGGGTCTCCCACATTCAGATCCGTAAGTATTTTGCAAATTTCTATGTCTACAATGCTCTGCACAGAGCTACTCTAAATAATTGCTCGCACTTTCAATATGTATCCAGATTGAGACGCAAAGTCATCTGGATCGGTGTAAAAGCTTGCATCGACGTAACTCTTTACGACGAACTCTTTGTCACCTCCATAACCGAGAAATATTTCCTTAGTCTTCTAAGGATAATTTTGACCGCTGTCCTGTGATCTACTCCTAGATCACTATTGTACTCCCTTGCCAAACTTATGGTGAGGTACATAATAGGTCTAGTACACAGCATAGCATACTTTATAGAACCTATGGCCGAGGCATAGGGAATGACTTTCATTCTCTTTTTTTTTCTGCCGTGATCGGGTTTTGAGTCTTACTCAATTTCACACCTTGCAACACAGGCAAGAACTCTTTCTTTGACTGTTCCATTTTGAACTACTTCAAAATCTTGTCAAGGTATGTACTCATTGAAAAATCTTATCAAGCGTCTTGATCTATCTCTATAGATCTTGATGCTCAATATGTTAGCAGCTTCACCGAGGTCTTTCTTTGAAAAACTTCTTTCAAACACTCCTTTATGCTTTCCAGAAAATTCTACATCATTTCCGATCAACAATATGTCACTCACATATACTTATCAGAAAGGCTGTAGTGCTCCCACTCACTTTCTTGTAAATACAGGCTTCACTGCAAGTCTGTATAAAACTATATGCTTTGGTCAACTCATCAAAGCGTATATTCCAACTCCGAGATGCTTGTACCAGTCCATCGATGGATCGCTGGAGCTTGCACATTTTGTTAGCACCTTTAGGATTGACAAAACCTTCTTGTTGTATCATATACAACTCTACTTTTAAGAAATCCATTAAGGAATGCAGTTTTGACATCCATTTGCCATATTTCATAAAATGTGGCAATTGCCAACATGATTCGGACAGACTTAAGCATCGCTACGAGTGAGAAAATCTCATCGTAGTCAACACCTTGAACTTGTCGAAAACCTTTTTGCGACAATTCGAGCTTTGTAGATAGTAACACTACTATCAGCGCCCGTCTTCCTCTTGAAGATCCATTTATTCTTAATGGCTTGCCGATCATCGGGCAAGTCAACCAAAGTCCATACTTTGTTCTCATACATGGATCCCATAGGAGATTTTATGGCCTCAAGCCATTTTGCGGAATCTGGGCTCATCATCGCTTCCTCATAGTTCGTAGGTTCGTTATGGTTTAGTAACATGACTTCCAGAACCGGATTACCGTACCACTCTGGTGCGGAACGTACTCTGGTTGACCTACGAGGTTCGGTAGTAACTTGATCTGAAGTTTCATGATCATCATCCTTAACTTCCTCACTAATTGGTGTAGGCATCACTGGAACTGATTTCTGTGATGAACTACTTTCCAATTTGGGAGAAGGTACAGTTACCTCGTCAAGTTCTACTTCCCTCCCACTCACTTCTTTTGAGAGAAACTCCTTCTCTAGAAAGGATCCATTCTTAGCAACGAATATCTTGCCTTCGGATCTATGATAGAAGGTGTACCCAACAGTTTCCTTTGGGTATCCTATGAAGATGCATTTCTCCGATTTGGGTTTGAGCTTTATCAGGTTGAAACTTTTTCACATAAGCATCGCAACCCCAAACTTTAAGAAACGACAGCTTAGGTTTCTTGCCAAACCATAGTTCATACGGTGTCATCTCACCGGATTTAGATGGTTCCCTATTTAACGTGAATGTAGCTGTCTCTAATGCATAACCCCAAAAACGATAGTGGTAAATCGGTAAGAGACATCATAGATTGCACTATATCCAATAAAGTACGGTTATGACGTTCGGCCACACCATTATGCCGTGGTGTTCTGGGTGGCATGAGTTTGTGAAACTATTCCACATTGTTTTAATTGAAGGCCAAACTCGTAACTAAAATATTTGCCTCCGCGATCAGATCGTAGAAACTTTATTTTCTTGTTACAATGATTCTCCACTTCACTCTGAAATTCTTTGAACTTTTCAACGGTTTCAGATTTGTGTTTCATTAAGTGGATATACCCATATCTGCTCAAATCATCCGTGAAGGTCAGAAAATAACGATACCGCCGCGAGCCTTAACACTCATCGGACCGCATACATCGGTATGTATTATTTCCAATAAGTCAGTAGCTCGCTCCATTGTTCCGGAGAACGGAGTTTTAGTCATCTTGCCATGAGGCATGGTTTGCAAGTATCAAATGATTCACAATCAAGTGATTCCAAAAGCCCATCAGCATGGAGTTTCTTCATGCGCTTTACACCAATATGACCTAAACGGCAGTGCCACAAATAAGTTGCACTATCATTATTAACTTTGCATCTTTTGGCTTCAATATTATGAATATGTGTATCACTACGATCGAGATCCAACAAACTATTTTCATTGGGTGTATGACCATCGAAGGTTTTATTCATGTAAACAGAACAACAATTATTCTCTGACTTTAAATGAATAAATGTATTGCAATAAACATGATCAAATCATATTCATGCTCAACGTAAACACCAAATAACATTTATTTAGGTTCAATACTAATCCCAAAGTATAGGAAGTGTGCGATGATGATCATATCAATCTTTGGAACCACTTCCAACACACATCGTCACTTCACCCTTAACTAGTCTCTGTTCATTCTGCAACTCCCGTTTCGAGTTACTAATCTTAGCAACTGAACTAGTATCAAATACTGATGGGTTGCTATAAACACTAGTAAAGTACACATCAATAACATGTATATCAAATATACCTTTGTTCACTTTGCCATCCTTCTTATCCGCCAAATACTTGGGGCAGTTCCGCTTCCAGTGACCAGTCCCTTTGCAGTAGAAGCACTTAGTCTCAGGATTAGGTCCAGACTTGGGCTTCTTCACTTGAGCAGCAACTTGCTTGCCGTTCTTCTTGAAGTTCCCCTTCTTCCCTTTGCCCTTTTCTTGAAACTAGTGGTCTTGTCAACCATCAACACTTGATGCTTTTCTTGATTTCTACCTTTGTCGATTTCAACATCACGAAGAGCTTGGGAATCGTTTCCGTTATCCCTTGCATATTATAGTTCATCACGAAGTTCTAGTAACTTAGTGATAGTGACTAGAGAACTCTGTTAATCACTGACACGTCTCCAACGTATCTATAATTTTTGATTGTTCCATGCTATTATATTATCTGTTTTGTATGTTTAATGAGCTTTATTATGCACTTTTATATTATTTTTGGGACTAACCTACTAACCAAAGGCCCAGTGCAAATTGCTGTTTTTTTGCCTATTTCAGTGTTTCGCAGAAAAGGAATATCAAACGGAATGAAACCTTTGGAAGAATTATTTTTGGAACAAACGCAATCCAGGAGACTTGGAGTGGACGTCAAGGAAGCAACGAGGCGGCCACGAGGTAGGGAGGCGCGCCCCCCACCCTCGTGGGCCCCTCTTGGCTCCACCGACCTACTTCTTTCGCCTATATATACTCATATACCCTGAAAACATTCGAGAGCACCACAAAATCCTATTTCCACCACCGCAACCTTCTGTACCTGTGAGATCCCATCTTGGGGCCTTTTCTGGCGCTCCGTCGGAGGGGGAATCGATCACGGAGGGCTTCTACATCAACACCATATATAGCCTCTCCGATGATGTGTCAGTAGTTTACCACAGACTTTCGGGTCCATAGTTATTAGCTAGATGGCTTCTTCTCTCTCTTTGGATCTCAATACAAAGTTCTCCTCGATTCTCTTGGAGATCTATTTGATGTAATTCTTTTTGCAGTGTGTTTGTCGAGATCCGATGAATTGTGGGTTTATGATCAAGATTATCTATGAACAATATTTGGTTCTTCTCTGAATTCTTATATGTATGATTTGATATCTTTGCAAGTCTCTTCGAATTATCAGTTTGGTTTGGCCTACTAGATTGATCTTTCTTGCAATAGGAGAAGTGCTTAGCTTTGGGTTCAATCCTGCGGTGTCCTTTCCCAGTGACAGCAGGGGCAGCAAGGCACGTATTGTATTGTTGCCATCGAGGATAAAAATATGGGGTTTATATCATATTGCTTGAGTTTATCCCTCTACATCATGTCATCTTGCCTAATGCGTTACTCTGTTCTTATGAACTTAATACTCTAGATGCATGCTGGATAGCGGTCGATGTGTGGAGTAATAGTAGTAGATGCAGAATCGTTTCGGTCTACTTGTCGCCGACGTGATGCCTATATACATGATCATGCCTAGATATTCTCATAACTATGCGCTTTTCTATCAATTGCTCGACAGTAATTTGTTCACGCACCGTAGATTATGCTATCTTGAGAGAAGCCACTAGTGAAACCTATGGCCCCCGGGTCTATCTTCCATCATATTATTTTCCTATCAATTTGCTATTTCTGCCGCCGTTTATTTTGCAATCTTTACTTTCCAATCTATATCATAAAAATACCAAAAATATTTATCTTATTATCTCTATCAGATCTCACTTTTGCAAGTGGCCGTGAAGGGATTGACAACCCCTTTATCGCGTTGGTTGCAAGGTTCTTATTTGTTTGTGCAGGTACAAGGCGACTTGCGTGTAACCTCCCACTGGATTGATACCTTGGTTCTCAAAAACTGAGGGAAATACTTACGCTACTTTGCTGCATCACCCTTTCCTCTTCAAGGGAAAACCAACGCATGCTCAAGAGGTAGCAAGAAGGATTTTTGGCGCCGTTGCCGGGGAGGCTTACGCCAAGTCAAGTCAAGATTTGATCTCCCAGCAACTAGCCATTTCTGGCACCGTTGCCGGGGAGATCTACGCACAAGTCAAGACATACCAAGTACCCATCACAAACTCTTATCCCTCGCATTACATTATTTGCCATTTGCCTCTCGTTTTCCTCTCCCCCACTTCACCTTTGCCGTTTTATTCGCCCTCTTTTTTCGTTCGTCTCTTTTCGCTTGCTTTTTGTGTGCTCGTTCTTTGTGCAATTTGCCGCCATCATGCCTGAAACTGGGGAGGTTATCGTTGATAAGGATAGTAGTAATAACATGGAAAACTTTGATGCTTTTGATGATCCTCATGAAGAACCTACATTTTACACACTAAAATGTTACAGATTGGTACCGGTAATATTATTGGAAAAGGAGTTATTCAAGATTTCTTTACTTGTGCCGGTGCCCTGCCCTCTATGGGTGGGTCTATTCTTCATAGAACTAGTAGTCTTGCGGATGCTATATCCTTGCTCGTAGTTGAACTAGAAAGACAATTTATTCATATGCATCCTTGCATACAAATGATTTTTCTAGAGTTTTCCAATATCGAGCATTCTTCTGTTAAGCGTGCAGCTACTATCTTTTTGGCACATGAGTTCAGATTTATAATAAAAGAGGCCAATGAAATTTTTGCGCATTATAGGGTGGACGCTGGCCGTCCTCCCATAGAAGCTATCCTTTTTAATCAAGAAGACTTAATGCGTTTACGGTCTTTAGATCATGTTGCTTATAATGAAAACCTTAGAAAAAAGGTTCCTACCGACGCTCTAGTCGACAGAATCTCTGAACTCAATGATGATTTTGCTATTGAGAACAATGGGTTAGGTTTTTCTCTTGAACAAAGGCTCATGACTTCTTTTCCAAAAGAATGCTTATAATGATGAATTGGTTGTGCAATATAAGGGGCCAAAGGAGGAACCCATACCTCCCGAGCTTGATCTTGGGGACTTTTGTCCCATTAAATTTAGCCCTTTTGATTTGCTTGCCACAAAGAAAACTTGCTGCTGAACGTAGGGAATATGAGATGAGTTTTCGCGATTTGCCTTACTATTATTATGATAATACCTAGATCTATTCTTGCCTTTATGCCTAGCTAGGGGCGTTAAACGATAGCGCTTGTTGGGAGGCAACCCAATTTTATTTTTGTTCCTTGCATTTTGTTCCTGTTTAGTAATAAATAACTCATCTAGACTCTGGTTAGATGTGGTTTTATGTTTTAATTAGTGTTTGTGCCAAGTAGAACCTTTGGGAAGACTTGGGTGAAGTCTTTGAGATCTTGCTGTAAAAAACAGAAACTTTTGCGCTCACGAGATTAGCTGCCATTTTTTAATGGAGAGTGATTTTAGGTTGATTATTTTTGCAGATGATTAATAGACAAATTGCTCACGTCCACCAATTTATTTCAGAATTTTTAGTGTTACATAAGTATACATTTGATACAGATTACTACAGACTATTCTGTTTTTGACAGATTCTGTTTTTGTGTGTTGTTTGCTTATTTTGATGAATCTATGGCTAGTATCGGGGGGGGGGGGGGGGGGTATGAACCATAGAAAAGTTGGAATACAGTAGGTTTAACACCAATATAAATAAAGAATGAGTTCTTTACAGTACCTTAAAGTGGTGATTTGTTTTCTTATACTAACGGAGCTCATGAGATTTTCTGTTGAGTTTTGTGTTGTGAAGTTTTCAAGTTTTGGGTAAATATTTGATGGATTATGGAATAAGGAGTGGCAAGAGCCTAAGCTTGTGGATTCCCAAGGCACCCCAAGGTAAAATTCAAGGACAACCAAAAGCCTAAGCTTGGGGATGCCCCGGAAGGCATCCCCTCTTTTGTCTTCGTCTATCGGTAACTTTACTTGAGGCTATATTTTTATTCACCACATGATATGCGTTTTGCTTGGAGCGTCTTGTATGATTTGAGTCTTTGCTTTTTAGTTTACCACAATCATCCTTGCTGACCTTTTGGAGAGACACACATGAATCGGAATTTATTAGAATACTCTATGTGCTTCACTTATATCTTTTGAGCTAGATAATTTTGCTCTAGTGCTTCACTTATATCTTTTAGAGCACGGTGGTGGTTTTATTTTATAGAAATTATTGATCTCTCATGCTTCACTTATATTACTTTGAGAGTCCTTTAGAACAGCATGGTCATTTGCTTTGGTTATAAAATTAGTCCTAATATGATGAACATCCAAGATGGGTATAATAAAAACTTTCATATAAAGTGCATCGAATACTATGAGAAGTTTGATACTTGATAATTGTTTTGAGATATGAAGATGGTGATATTAGAGTCATGCTAGTTGAGTAGTTGTGAATTTGAGAAATACTTGTTCTAAAGTTTGTGATTCCCATAGCATGCACGTATGGTGAACCGTTATGTGATGAAGTCGGAGATGATTTATTTATTGATTGTCTTCCTTATGAGTGGCGGTCGGGGAAGAGCAATGGTCTTTTCCTACCAATGTACCCCCCTAGGAGCATGCGCGTAGTACTTCGTTTCGATAACTAATAGATTTTTGCAATAAGTATGTGAGTTCTTTATGACTAATGTTGAGTCCATGGATTATACGCACTCTCACCCTTCCATCATTGCTAGCCTCTCTAATACCGTGCACCTTTCGCCGGTATCATACACCCACCATATACCTTCCTCAAAACAGCCACCATACCTACCTATTATGGCATTTTCATAGCCATTCCGAGATACATTGCCATGCAACTTTCCACCGTTCCGTTTATTATGACACGCTCCATCATTGTCATATTGCTTTGCATGATCATGTAGTTGACATCGTATTTGTGGCAAAGCCACCTTTATAATTCTTTCATACATGTCACTCTTGATTCATTGCATATCCCGGTACACCGCCGGAGGCATTCACACAGAGTCATATTTTGTTCTAAGTATTGAGTTCTAATTTTTGAGTTGTAAGTAAACAAAAGTGTGATGATCATCATTATTAGAGCATTGTCCCAAGTGAGGAAAGGATGATGGAGACTGTGATTCCCCCACAAGTCGGGATGAGACTCTGGACGAAAAGAAAAAAAAAGAAAAAAAAGAGGCCATAAAAAGAGAGAGAGAGAGAAAAGGCCCAAATAAGAAAAAGAGAGAAAAAGAGAGGAGGGACAATGTTACTATCCTTTTACCACACTTGTGCTTTAAAGTAGCACCATGATCTTCATGATAGAGAGTCTCCTATGTTGTCACTTTCATATACTAGTGGGAATTTTACATTATAGAACTTGGCTTGTATATTCCAATGATGGGCTTCCTCAAAATGCCCTAGGTCTTCGTGAGCAAGCAAGTTGGATGCACACCCACTTAGTTTCTTTTGTTGAGCTTTCATACACTTATAGCTCTAGTGCATCCGTTGCATGGCAATCCCTACTCACTCACATTGATATCTATTGATGGGCATCTCCATAGCCCGTTGATATGCCTAGTTGATGTGAGACTATCTTCTCCTTTTTGTCTTCTCCACAACCACCCTTCTATTCCACATATAGTGCTATGTCCATGGCTCACGCTCATGTATTGCGTGAAGATTGAAAAAGTTTGAGAACATCAAAAGTATGAAACAATTGCTTGGCTTGTCATCGGGGTTGTGCATGATTTAAATATTTTGTGTGATGAAGATAGAGCATAGCCAAACTATATGATTTTGTAGGGATAACTTTCTTTGGCCATGTTATTTTGAGAAGACATGATTGCTTTGTTAGTATGCTTGAAGTATTATTATTTTTATGTCAATACTAAACTTTTATCTTGAATCTTTCGGATCTGAACATTCATGCCACAATAAAGAAAATTACATTGAGAATTATGCTAGGTAGCATTCCACATCAAAAATTCTGTTTTTATCATTTACCTACTCGAGGACGAGCAGGAATTAAGCTTGGGGATGCTTGACATGTCTCCAACGTATCTATAATTTTTGATTGTTCCATGCTATTATATTATCTGTTTTGGATGTTTAATGGGCTTTATTATGCACTTTTGTATTATTTTTGGGACTAACCTACTAACCAAAGGCCCAGTGCAAATTGCTGTTTTTTTGCCTATTTCAGTGTTTCGCAGAAAAGGAATATCAAACGGAATCCAAACGGAATGAAACCTTCGGGAGAGTTATTTTTTGAACAAACGCAGTCCTGGAGACTTGGAGTGGACGTCAAGGAAGCAACGAGGCGGCCACGAGGTAGGGAGGCGCGCCCAGAGGGGTAGGCGCGCCCCCACCCTCGTGGGCCCCTCGTGGCTCCACTGACCTACTTCTTTCGCCTATATATACTCATATACCCTAAAAACATCCGAGAGCACCACGAAACCCTATTTCCACCGCCGCAACCTTCTGTACCCGTGAGATCCCATCTTGGGGCCTTTTCCGGCGCTTCGCCGGAGGGGGAATCGATCATGGAGGGCTTCTACATCAACACCATAGCCTCTCCGATGATGTGTGAGTAGTTTACCACAAACCTTCGGGTCCATAGTTATTAGCTAGATGGCTTCTTCTATCTCTTTGGATCTCAATACAAAGTTCTCCTCGATTCTCTTGGAGATCTATTCGATGTAATTCTTTTTGCGGTGTGTTTGTCGAGATCCGATGAATTGTGGGTTTATGATCAAGATTATCTATGAACAATATTTGGTTCTTCTCTGAATTCTTACATGTATGATTTGATATCTTTGCAAGTCTCTTCGAATTATCAGTTTGGTTTGGCCTACTAGATTGATGTTTCTTGCAATAGGATAAGTGCTTAGCTTTGGGTTCAATCTTGCGGTGTCCCTTTGATACGTCTCCGTCGTATCTACTTTTCCAAACACTTTTGCCCTTGTTTTGGACTCTAACTTGCATGATTTGAATGGAACTAACCCGGACTGACACTGTTTTCAGCAGAATTTCCATGGTGTTATTTATGTGCAGAAACAAAAGTTCTCGGAATGACCTGAAACTCCACGGAGATTATTTTTGGAAATAATAAAAAATATTGGCGAAAGAATCAAGGCCAGGGGGCCCACACCCTGTCCACGAGGGTGGGGGGCGCGCCCCCTGCCTCGTGGCCCCCATGGAGCTCCACCGACCTCAACTCCAACTCCATATATTCGTGTTTTGGGAGAAAAAATCAGGGAGAAAGATTCATCACGTTTTACGATACGGAGCCGCCGCCAAGCCCTAAACTCTCTCGGAAGGGCTGATCTGGAGTCCGTTCGGGGCTCCGGAGAGGGGAATCCGTCGCCATCGTCATCATCAACCATCCTCCATCACCAATTTCATGATGCTCACCGCCGTGCGTGAGGAATTCCATCGTAGGCTTGCTGGACGGTGATGAGTTGGATGAGATTTATCATGTAATCGAGTTAGTTTTGTTAGGGTTTGATCCCTAGTATCCACTATGTTCTGAGATTGATGTTGCTATGACTTTGCTATGATTAATGCTTGTCACTAGGGCCCGAGTGCCATGATTTCAGATCTGAACCTATTATGTTTTCATGAATATATGTGAGTTCTTGATCCTATCTTGCAAGTCTATAGTCACCTACTATGTGTTATGATCCGGCAACCCCGAAGTGACAATAATCGGGACCACTCCCGGTGATGACCGTAGTTTGAGGAGTTCATGTATTCACTATGTGTTAATGCTTTGGTCCGGTACTCTATTAAAAGGAGGCCTTAATATCCTTAGTTTCCATTAGGACCCCGCTGCCACGGGAGGGTAGGACAAAAGATGTCATGCAAGTTCTTTTCCATAAGCACGTATGACTATATTTGGAATACATGCCTACATTACATTGATGAATTGGAGCAAGTTCTGTGTCACCCTATGTTATGATTGTTACATGATGAACCGCATCCGGCATAATTCTCCATCACCGATCCAATGCCTACGAGCTTTTCACATATTGTTCTCTGCTTATTTACTTTTCCGTTGCTACTGTTACAATTACTACAAAACCCAAAAAAATTACTTTTGTTACCGTTACCGTTACTTCCATATTACTTTGCTACTAAATACTTTGCTGTAGATACTAAGTTATCCAGGTGTGGTTGAATTGACAACTCAACTGCTAATACTTGAGAACATTCTTTGGCTCCCCTTGTGTCGAATCAATAAATTTGGGTTGAATAGTGTACCCTCGAAAACTGTTGCGACCCCCTATACTTGTGGGTTATCAAGACTATTTTCTAGCGCTGTTGCCGGGGAGCATAGCTCTATTCTTTGAGTCACTTGGGATTTATATCTACTGGTCACTATGAAGAACTTGAAAGACGAGAAAACAAAAATTTATCCCTCAACTACGAGGGGAGGTAAGGAACTGCCATCTAGCTCTGCACTTGATTCACCTTCTGTTTGAGTAAGCTTGCGACACCTAAACCTGCTTCTGCTATTAATTCTGATATGTCGCATGTTATTGATGATGCCACTTCTGCTATGCATGATACTTATGATGAAACTACTTCTATGCTTGATACTACTATGCCACTTGGTGAATTTCTTGATGAACAACTTGCTAGGTCTAGAGAGAATGAAATTATTGAAACTGATAATATTGATGAAAGTGATGATGAAGGCTCTCCCAATAAATATGAATTGCCTGTTGTGCCTGAGGGCTATGTTATGGATGAAGAAACTAAAAGAGACTTTCTTGCTTGCAATGATAGAAGTGATCTTAAGAAATTATTAGCTAAGCTTAAACAAAAAACACTGAATGCTTGAATGAAATATGATCCTGCTTATGCTACCTCACCTATCTTTGTTACTGATAAGGATTATGAATTCTCTATTGATCATAATATAATTACTTTGGTTGAATCTGATCCTTTTTATGGCTATGAATCTGAAACAGTTGTGGCACACCTTACTAAATTAAATGATATAGCCACCCTGTTCACTAATGATGAGAGAACTCGCTACTTTTATATCCTTAAAATATTTCCATTCTCATTAAAGGGTGATGCCAAGATATGGTTTAATTCTCTTGATCCTGGTTGTGTGCGTAGTCCCCAGGATATGATTTATTACTTCTCTGCTAAATATTTCCCTGCTCATAAGAAACAAGCTACTTTAAGGGATATATCTAATTTTGTGCAAATTGAAGAAGAGAGTCTCCCAGAAGCTTGGGGGAGGCTTCTCCAATTACTCAATGCTTTGCCTAATCATCCTCTTAAGAAAAATGAAATACTTGATATCTTTTATAATGGACTAACCGATGCTTCCAGAGATTACCTGGATAGTTGTGCTGGTTCTGTTTTCAGGGAAAGAACACCAGATGAAGCTGAAATTCTATTGAATAATATGTTGACAAATGAAAATAATTGGACACTTCCTGAGCCAACTCCTGAGCCTATTCCTAAGCCAACTCTGAAGAAGAGGGGTGTTCTATTTCTCAGTCCTGAAGATATGCACGAGGCAAAGAAATCTATGAAAGAAAAGGGTATTAAAGCTGAAGATGTTAAGAATTTACCTCCTATTGAAGAAATACATGGTCTTAATTTACCGCCTGTTGAATAAATATATGATCTTAATCCATTACCTATTGAAGAAACTCATGGTCTTGATAACCCGACACAGGTAGTAAATGTAAATTCTCTCTATAGATATGATAAAGCTGAGATCCCTCCTACTAAGTTTGCTAGCCAATGTTTGGATGAGTTTGATAACTTTATGGTTAAGCAAGAAGATTTTAATGCTTATTTTGGTAGACAATTAAAACAAAATGCTTATATGATTGAACACTTGGGTGATCATATGTCTAGAGTTAAAGGTGAACTTAAACTCATTAGTAAACATGCTTCTATGGTTACCACTCAACTAGAAAAAGTACTTAAGGCTCAAAATGACTTGCTCAATGAATTGAATAGTAAGAATAATGACTATGTTGTTAGAGTGGCTACTAGAACTGGTAAAATGATTCAAGAACCTTTGTATCCTGAAGGTCATCCTAAGAGAATTGAGCAAGATTCTCAGAGAAATAATTTAGATGCACCTAGTCCTTCTAAAAAGAAGAAAAATAAAAATGATAGGACTTTGCATGCTTCTAGTGAACCTATTGCTGAACCACCTGAGAATCCTAATGATATTTCTATTTCTGATGTTGAAACACAATCTGGTAATGAACATGAACCTAGTGATAATATTAATAATGATGTTCATAATGATGCTCAACCTAGCAATGATAATGATGTAGAAATTGAACCAGCTGTTGATCTTGATAACCCACAATCAAAGAATCAACGTTATGATAAGAGGGACTTTGTTGCTAGGAAACACGGTAAAGAAAGAGAACCATGGGTTCAGAAACTCACGCCTTTTCCTCCCAAACCATCCAAGAAAAAGGATGATGAGGATTTTGAGCGCTTTGCTGAAATGATTAGACCTATCTTTTTGCGTATGCGATTAACTGATATGCTCAAAATGAATCCTTATGCTAAGTATATGAAAGATATTGTTACTAATAAAAGAAAGATACCGGAAGCTGAAATTTCCACCATGCTTGCTAATTATACTTTTAAAGGTGGAATACCTAAGAAACTTGGAGATCCAGGAGTACCTACTATACCATGCTCCATTAAAAGAAACTATGTTAAAACTGCTTTATGTGATCTTGGAGCCGGTGTTAGTGTCATGCCTCTCTCTTTATATCGTAGACTTGATTTGAATAAGTCGACACCTACTGAAATATCTTTGCAAATGGCTGATAAATCAACTGCTATACCTGTCGGTATTTGTGAGGATGTGCCTGTTGTGGTTGCAAACGTTACTATTTTAACGGACTTTGTTATTCTTGATATTCCCGAGGACGATAGTATGACTATTATTCTTGGAAGACCCTTTTTGAATACTGCAGGGGCTGTTATTGATTGCAGCAAAGGCAATGTAACTTTTCATGTTAATGGTAATGAGCATACGGTACACTTTCCAAGGAAACAACCTCAAGTCCACAGTATCAATTCTATTGGAAAAATTCCATCAATTATTTTTGGAGGTTTTGAATTTCCTCTTCCTACTGTCAAAAAAGATATGATATTCTTATTATTGGGGATGTGCATATCCCTGTTGAGGTAACATAGTGTTATTCGAAATTTCTCCGGTTCCATGTTAGTTGGAATGAGTTTGTTAACAAGACTTGATCAACCTTGTTAGTGGATTCCTTTTGATGAGCATGAGCTGGATGAAGTTAGAAAGCACAACCTTCTGTACGCTCTCTCTACTTTCTGTTATTTAGTTGAAATAAAGTAAAAATAGTATTTTTCTGTCTGTTTTCTGAATTATCCGTGCAATATAAAAATACCCCGAAAATAAAAGTTCTCCAAATGCCCTGCCAATTTAATATGATTTTTTCTGGAATATTTGAGAATATCTGGCACTGAGAACACAATAGGGGGAGCAAGCACCTGGCCACGAGGATCCAGGGCGCGCCCACCCCCTGGGCGCGCCCCCTGCCTTGTTGGCCCGCGGTGGCCCCCCTCCACTTATGCCAGCCACCACACACTTCTTCTTCCTCCCAAAAAAATCACCATCCAGCTCAAGCACGAGTTCTAGCTCATTTTGTTGCGATTTTCGACCTCCTTGCTCAAAGCACCTCTCACAAAACTGCTTTGGGGGATTATTCCTTGGTATGTGACTCCTCCATTGGTCCAATTAGTTTTTGTTCTAGTGCTTTATTCATTGCAAATTTGTGCTGCCTAGGTGACCATGTCCTTGAGCTTGCATGTCAAATTTATATGGTTCCAAGTAGTTCTAATGCATGATATAAGCTCTAGGCACTTGTAGGAGTAGTTGCTATCAATTTTGTTGAGCTTGGTTCACTTTTATTTGAAGTTACTAAAAATTTCAGAATTTTTCAGAAAATAATGAAGAGATTTTTGAGGGGCTCATCGAGCCAAAGCTCGAAGGAAAAGCAAAGTGAAGAAGCAGAGAGGCCCAAATATAATGTGCCTCGCACCGCGGAGGTTCGGCCGTGTGAATGGCCTTCCGATGATTTCTGGAGAGCAGCCGGGATTTATGATGATATTTATGAATTGGCTGAGAATGCAGGCCTCACCGACTTCCTCCATGACCAACGCGAACAGTATCTCTTACTCACCAATACTTTTGTGCAAAACCACTACTATTATCCTAAGGAATCACCTCCTTCAGTAGAGTTTCATTTATATGATGTGGTTAGGAAGATGTCACTATATGAATTTTGTAGGGTTTGCAAAATACCTTTTGAGTGTAGCTTAGAGGAACCACATCGTAAAGATGTGGACGGGTTTATTGATACTATTACTGTACGGGAAACTAGGAAGGTTTCCGATGCAAGAATCACTAGCATACATTTTCCTGTTTTACGCTACTTTGCAATATTTGCTAGTCGTTGCTTAATTGGTCGCGGAAACTGTGGAAACCTTAGTGTTCCTGATATTATTACTTTGTTCCATGGTTTATTCTGTGATAACTCTGTTAGTATGGGCGGTATTATTGCCAAACGGTTAAGTCTGAACCGTACAAAGGGCCCCATCTTTGGAGGCGTCTATGCTTCACGCCTTGCTGCATATTATAACATACCTATTAGGCACTATGAAAAAGAAGAAAAATTGCTGCCTACTGTTTATTTAGATTATAAGAGTATGGTAGCGCATGATTTTATTGTTAAGAACAGGGAAAGGGCGCTTAAATACAAATTGTTCTTTGATAAACATCACCCTGAGACTATTACCTTGCATGTTCCTTCTTTGTTTGATTTATCTGCAGGCTAGTATCTTGTTCCGCTGGCGGCCATTCACGCCTACCGGAACCCTACATCAGCCACAGAGCCAGAGCCAGAACCACAATTTGATCCTCCACGATAGTCTAATTACCAGTGGGATCCGGAGATGATTGCCAACCAGTGGCAATCAGAGTCTTCTTCATCTCAGTACGACCCCAACTACAACTTTGGATATCCGCCAGGCCATCCGTGGCAATAGACCAACTTAGGCCAAAAGCCTAAGCTTGGGGGAGTACGTATCTCTCACCGACATTACATTCATGTTCACACACTCATTGCTAGATGTCGGTGCTCATACTTTTTCACTGTAATATCCATGCTAGTTTATTTTCCTTTTTATGCTTTCTTCTTGTGTGTTTGATAAATCTTAAGAAAAACCAAAAAAAATTAGTTGTAGCTTTAGCTAGTTTACTTTTCATGTTGTAGTAGTAATAATTAAAAAGAAAACCCAAAAAGATTTCCCGTTCTTCTTTTGCTTGTCGGGAGCTTTCCCGTGTAAATAGTTTTATTTCTTTTCTTTTCTTTGGAGGTCGATAGGAGAAGACCATAATTAAAATGTTGAAGTGGCTCTTATATGCATTATTGTTGATTTAACCAAGAGCCCATATTGCCTTGTCTCCTCCTGTTTATTGAATGCTCGCAGATTCCAGCTTAGTCCAATGCACGTGCACTATTATTATTATTCCCATCGTTCGGTCGTGCAAGTGAAAGGCAATAATGACGATATATGATGGACTAATTGAGATGAGAGAAGCTGGTATGAACTCGACCTCTCTTGTTTTTGTAAATATGATTAGTTCATTGTTTCTAATTCAGCCTATTATGAATAAACATGTTTGCAATTACAATTAGAGATTATAGTTGCTTATGCCATGCTAAATTAGCTAGGAGTTTATAATGGTTTACCTTGCGTGCCAACATGCTATTAAAATGGTTGTGATGTGGTATGATAGGGTGGTATCCTCCTTTGAATGATTCGAGTGACTTGACTTGGCACATGTTCACACATGTAGTTGAAACAAATCAAGATAGCCTTCACGATATTTATGTTCATAGTGGATTATATCCTACTCATGCTTGCACTCAATGTTCATTAATTTTAATGCATGTTCATGACTGTTGTCGCTCTCTAGTTGGTCGCTTCCCAGTCTTTTGCTAGCCTTCACTTGTACTAAGCGGGAATACTGCTTGTGCATCCAATCCCTTAAACCCCAAAGTTATGCCATATGAGTCCACTATACCTTCCTATATGCGGTATCTACCTGGCGTTCCAAGTAAATTTGTATGTGCCAAACTCTAAACCTTCAAATGAAATTCTGTTTTGTATACTCGAATAGCTCATGTATCAACTAGGGTTGTCCTTATCTTCCATGTTAGGCGGGTTATTCCCAAGAGGAGTGGACTCCGCTCCTCACTCACAAGAAAATGGCTGGTCACCGGGATGCCCAGTCCCATGCTTTATGCAAACCAAATCAAATAATTGCAAACAAAACTCCCCCTGGGACTGTTGCTAGTTGGAGGCACTCGTTGTTTCGAGCAAGCCATGGATTGATGCTTGTTTGTGGAGGGGGAGTACAAACTTTACCATTCTGTTTGGGAACCGCCTATAATGTGTGTAGCATGGAAGATATCGCCATCTCTTGGTTGTTATGTTGACAATGAAAGTATGCCGCTCAAAACATTATTTATCTCTGCTTTAAAATCGAGCTCTGGCACCTCTACAAATCCCTGCTTCCCTCTGCGAAGGGCCTATCTATTTACTTTTATCTTGAGTCATCACCCTCTTATTAAAAAGCACCAGCTGGGGAGCACCGCTGTCATTTGCATCCATTACTGTTAATTTATATTGGGTATGACTATGACTGGATCTCTTTTACCATGAATTACAATGTCTAGTCAGTCTTTGATCTTTAAAGGTGCTCTGGATTTATGTTAGTCTCAGAAAGGGCTAGCGAGATACCATCTTGTTATATCATATTATGATTGTTTTGAGAAAGCGTTGTCATCTGAGATTTATTATTATTGCTCGCTAGTTGATTATGCCATTGATATGAGTAAACATGAGACCTAAGTGTTATTGTGAATATGGTTAGTCATAATCTTAGCTGAAAACTTGAATGCTGGCTTTACATATTTACAACAATAAGAGCAAACAGAGTTTGTAAAATTTTTTCTTTATCACTTTTAGTTTGTCAACTGAATTGCTTGAGGACAAGCAAAGGTTTAAGCTTGGGGGAGTTGATACGTCTCCAACGTATCTACTTTTCCAAACACTTTTGCCCTTGTTTTGGACTCTAACTTGCATGATTTGAATGGAACTAACCCGGACTGACGCTGTTTTCAGCAGAATTGCCATGGTGTTATTTATGTGCAGAAACAAAAGTTCTCGGAATGACCTGAAACTCCACGGAGATTATTTTTGGAAATAATAAAAAATATTGGCAAAAGAATCAAGGACAGGGGGCCCACACCCTCTCCACGAGGGTGGGGGCGCGCCTGCCCCCCTGGGCGCGCCCCCTGCCTCGTGGGCCCCCTGGAGCTCCACCGACCTCAACTCCAACTCCATATATTCGTGTTTGGGGAGAAAAAAATCAGACAGAAAGATTCATCACGTTTTACGATACAGAGCCGCCGCCAAGCCCTAAACTCTCTCGGGAGGGCTGATCTGGAGTCCGTTCGGGGCTCCGGAGAGGGGAATCCGTCGCCATCGTCATCATCAACCATCCTCCATCACCAATTTCATGATGCTCACCGCCGTGCGTGAGTAATTCCATCGTAGGCTTGGTGGACGGTGATGGGTTGGATGAGATTTATCATGTAATCGAGTTAGTTTTGTTAGGGTTTGATCCCTAGTATCCACTATGTTCTGAGATTGATGTTGCTATGACTTTGCTATGCTTAATGCTTGTCACTAGGGCCCGAGTGCCATGATTTCAGATCTGAACCTATTATGTTTTCATGAATATATGTGAGTTCTTGATCCTATCTTGCAAGTCTATAGTCACCTACTATGTGTTATGATCCGGCAACCCCGAAGTGACAATAATCGGGACCACTCCCGGTGATGACCGTAGTTTGAGGAGTTCATGTATCCACTATGTGTTAATGCTTTGGTCCAGTACTCTATTAAAAGGAGGCCTTAATATCCCTTAGTTTCCATTAGGACCCCGCTGCCACGGGAGGGTAGGACAAAAGATGTCATGCAAGTTCTTTTCCATAAGCACGTATGACTATATTCGGAATACATGCCTACATTACATTGATGAATTGGAGCTAGTTCTGTGTCACCCTATGTTATGATTGTTACATGATGAACCGCATCTGGCATAATTCTCCATCACCGATCCAATGCCTACGAGCTTTTCACATATTGTTCTCTGCTTATTTACTTTTCCGTTGCTACTGTTACAATTACTACAAAACCCAAAAATATTACTTTTGTTACCGTTACCGTTACTTCCATATTACTTTGCTACTAAATACTTTGCTGCAGATACTAAGTTATCCAGGTGTGGTTGAATTGACAACTCAACTGCTAATACTTGAGAATATTCTTTGGCTCCCCTTGTGTCGAATCAATAAATTTGGGTTGAATACTCTACCCTCAAAAACTGTTGTGATCCCCTATACTTGTGGGTTATCACCTTTCCCAGTGACAGCAGGGGCAGCAAGGCGCGTATTGTATTATTGCCAGTGAGGATAAAAATATGGGGTTTATATCATATTGCTTGAGTTTATCCCTCTACATCATGTCATCTTGCCTAATGCGTTACTCTGTTCTTATGAACTTAATACTCTAGATGCATGCTGGATAGCGGTCGATGTGTGGAGTAATAGTAGTAAATGCAGAATCGTTTCGGTCTACTTGTCGCGGAGGTGATGCCTATATACATGATCATGCCTAGATATTCTCATAACTATGCGCTTTTCTATCAATTGCTCGACAGTAATTTGTTCACCCACCGTAGATTATGCTATCTTGAGAGAAGCCACTAGTGAAACCTATGGCCCCCGAGTCTATCTTCCATCATATTATTTTCCTATCAATTTGCTATTTTTGCCGCCGTTTATTTTGCAATCTTTACTTTCCAATCTATATCATAAAAATACCAAAAATATTTATCTTATTATTTCTATCAGATCTCACTTTTGCAAGTGGCCGTGAAGGGATTGACAACCCCTTTATCGCGTTGGTTGCAAGGTTCTTATTTGTTTGTGCAGGTACAAGGCGACTTGCGCGTAACCTCCTACTGGGATTGATACCTTGGTTTTCAAAAACTGAGGGAAATACTTACGCTACTTTGCTACATCACCCTTTCCTCTTCAAGGGAAAACCAACGCATGCTCAAGAGGTAGCAATCACTATCTTATCTGGAAGATTAACTCCCACTTGATTGAAGTGATTGTAGTACTCAGACATTCTTAGCACATGCTCATTAGCTGAGCAATTCTCCTCCATCTTGTAGGCAAAGTACTTGTCAGAGGACTCATACCTCTCGACTCGGGCATGAGTCTGAAATACCAATTTTAGCTCTTGGAACATCTTATATGCTCTGTGGCGTTCAAAACGTTTTTGAAATCCCGGTTCGAAGCCGTAAAGCATGGTGCACTAAACTATCAAGTAGTCATCATACCGAGCTTTTGTCAAAACGTTCATAACGTCTGCATCTGCTCCTGCAATAGGTTTGTCACCTAGCGGTGCATCAAGGACATAATTCTTCTGTGCAGCAATGAGGAAAATCCTCAGATCACGGACCAAGTCCACATCATTGCTACTATCATCTTTCAACTTATATTTCTCTAGGAACATATAAAAAATAAACGGGGAGCTACATCGCGAGCTATTGATCTACAACATAGATATGCTAAAACTATAAGGACTAAGTTCATGATAAATTAAAGTTCGATTAATCATATTACTTAAGAACTCCCACTTAGATACATATCCCTCTAGTCATCTAAATGATCACGTGATCCAAATCAACTAAACCATGTCCGATCATCACGTGAGATGGAGTAGTATTCAATGGTGAACATCACTATGTTGATCATATCTACCATATGATTCACGCTCGACCTTTCGGTCTCAGTGTTCCGAGGCCATATCTGCATATGCTAGGCTCGTCAAGTTTAACCCGAGTATTCTGCGTGTGCAAAAACTGGCTTGCACCCGTTGTATGTGAACGTAGAGCTTATCACACCCGATCATCACGTGGTGTCTCGGCACGACGAACTTTCGCAACGGTGCATACTCAGGGAGAACACTTATACCTTGAAATTTAGTGAGAGATCATCTTATAATGCTACCGTCGAACTAAGCAAAATAAGATGCATAAAGGATAAACATCACATGCAATCAATATAAGTGATATGATATGGTCATCATCATCTTGTGCCTTTGATCTCCATCTCCAAAGCGCCGTCATGATCACCATCGTCACCGGCGCGACACCTTGATCTCCATCGTAGCATCGTTGTCGTCTCGCCAACCATTGCTTGTACGACTATCGCTACCGCTTAGTGATAAAGTAAAGCAATTACATGGCGATTGCATTTCATACAATAAAGCGACAACCATATGGCTCCTGCCAGTTGCCGATAACTTTGTTACAAAACATGGTCATCTCATACAATAAAATTTAGCATCATGTCTTGACCATATCACATCACAACATGCCCTGCAAAAACAAGTTAGACGTCCTCTACTTTGTTGTTGCAAGTTTTACGTGGCTGCTACGGGCTGAGCAAGAACCGTTCTTACCCACGCATCAAAACCACAATGATATTTCAACAAGTATGTGCTGTTTTAACCTTCAACAAGGACCGGGCATAGCCACACTCGATTCAACTAAAGTTGGAGAAACTGACACCCGCCAGCCACCTGTGTGCGAAGCACGTCGGTAGAAGTACTCTCGCGTAAGCGTATGCGTAATGTTGGTCCGGGCTGCTTCATCCAACAATACCGCCGAATCAAAGTATGACATGCTGGTAAGCAGTATGACTAGTATCGCCCACAACTCACTTGTGTTCTACTCGTGCATATAACATCTACGCATAAACCTGGCTCGGATGCCACTGATGGGGAACATAGTAATTTCAAAATTTCCCTACGCACACGCAAGATCATGGTGATGCATAGCAACAAGAGGGGAGAGTGTTGTCTACGTACCCTCGTAGACCGTAAGCGGAAGCGTTATGACAACGCGGTTGATGTAGTCGTACGTCTTCACGATCGACCGATCCTAGTACCGAACGTACGACACCTCAGCGATCTGCACACGTTCAGCTCGGTGACGTCCCACGAACTCACGATCCAGCAGAGTGTCGAGGGAGAGTTTCGTCAGCACGACGACGTGATGACGGTGATGATGAAGCTACCGGCACAGGGCTTCGCCTAAGCACTGCAACGATATGACCGAGGTGGAATATGGTGGAGGGGGGAACCGCACACGGCTTGGAACAATCAACTTGTGTGTCCTAGGGTGCCCCCTGCCCCAGTATATAAAGGAGCAAGGGGGGAGGCCGGCCGGCCTTGGGGCGCGCCAAGGAGGGGGAAGTCCTCCTCCTAGTGGGAGTAGGACTCCCCTTTCCTAGTCCAACTAGGAAGGAGGAAGGGGAAAGAAAGGAGAGGGAGAGAGGGAGGAAAGAGGGGGCGCCGCCCCCCTCCTTATCCAATTCGGACTCCCAAGGGGGGGCGGCCAGCCCTAGGCCCTCTCCTCTCTCTCCCACAAGGCCCATGTTGGCCCATTAGTTCCCCCGGGGGTTCCGATAACCCCCCGGCACTCCGATAAATATCCGGTGACCCCCGGAACTCATCCGGTGTCCGAATATAGTCGTCCAATATATCAATCTTTATGTCTTGACCATTTCGAGACTCGTTGTCATGTCCGTGATCACATCCGGGACTCCGAACTATCTTCAGTACATCAAAACACATAAACTCATAATACCGATCGTCACCGAACGTTAAGCGTGCGGACCCTACGGGTTCGAGAACTATGTAGACATGACCGAGACATGTCTCCGGTCAATAACCAATAACGGAACCTGGATGCTCATATTGGTTCCTACATATTCTAGGAAGATCTTTATCGGTCAAACCGCATAACAACATACGTTGTTCCCTTTGTCATCGGTATGTTACTTGCCCGAGATTTGATCGTCGGTATCCTCATACCTAGTTCAATCTCATTACCGGCAAGTCTCTTTACTCGTTTTGTAATGCATCATCCCGCAACTAACTCATTAGTCACAATGCTTGCAAGGCTTATAGTGATGTGCATTGCCGAGAGGGCCCAGAGATACCTCTCCGATAATCAGAGTGACAAATCGTAATCTCGATCTATGCCAACTCAACAAACACCATTGGAGACACCTGTAGAGCACCTTTATAATCACCCAGTTACGTTGTGACGTTTGCTAGCACACAAAGTGTTCCTCCGGTATTCGGGAGTTGCATAATCTCATAGTCATAGGAACATGTATAAGTCATGAAGAAAGCAATAGCAACATACTAAACGATCAAGTGCTAAGCTAACGAAATGGGTCAGGTCAATCACATCATTCTCTAATGATGTGATCTTGTTAATCAAATGACAACTCATGTCTATGGCTAGGAAATTAACCATCTTTGATTCAGCGAGCTAGTCAAGTTGAGGCATACTAGTGACACTCTGTTTGTCTATGTATTCACACATGTACTAAGTTTCCGGTTAATACAATTCTAGCATGAATAATAAACATTTATCATGAAATAAGGAAATAAATAATAACTTTATTATTGCCTCTAGGGCATATTTCCTTCAGAAGCGTGCTGCTAATCGCCAGCCACGACCTGCGCGTAGTGTTCAGCAGGGAGAGGAAGTTGAGGTAAGTGGCATGCTGATGACACAAGCACCTTATTTTGGTTTTGTTTGGGTCATATAATATATTTTTGTTTTTTCCCATGCCCATGTTTTTTATTTTCTTAGGATGTTGATCAGTTTCGGGCTGTAAAGCGGACTGGACGTGCAACAGTTGCATGGGGAGCTGAATCATCTACTAGGGTAAGTAAATCCTTGAATATCAATGTTTCTCGCTTTTTTAGACGCTGATGAAATTATGCAGCCGTTGGCACCACTATTTTTGTTGTAGTTGCTCAATAACCATCTTGTAGTTGACATCACTGGCCATCTTGATCTAAATATAGTTTTCGCAGAAGTTGACATGAGTTGGCATCTTGTAGTTGACATCACTGGTCACCATTTTGTGCAGGGAGCAGTTGCTAGAGGAGCCGCCTCATCTTCCGCAGCAGATGCTGAGGTATGTGGGTTTTGTGTGTGTTTGTGAGCTATTGAACAGTTTCTTGCAAACCTTTTTTTTCTTAGTTGATGTTATCTTCTTGCAATATCATGCTTATCGTTGCACATCCCCTAGAACTTTTTGTAGTTGTCAGGTCTAGTATGTTTTCTTAGTATTTTTGCAGGTTGCACACTGGTAGTCTTTCAGTTGTCATGATGAACTTTCATAGTTGCACAAAAACATCATATTAGTTGGCATGATCCATTTTATGTTTATATAGTTTTTGCAATACTGGTCCAAATGATCATTGCTAGTTTTTTCTCAGTCCATTTTTTGTCTTGTGTTTAATTTATTTTTCTCATCATCAGGCCAGCGGTGAAGGAGTTGAGGTGGCTGCAGGGGAAGATGTGGTGCGACCATCACAAGCAGGCAGGATAAGGGCATCACCAGGGCGGTTTGCGAAGTTCAACAGCTCGCTATCCGCACCGCAGAAGTCTGAGCTAGTTTCGAGGTGTTTGGGGGCCTCTTGAACTTATCAGACACACTTCCAACGGACCTCACTAAATTCCTAGTCCAGTCCTACCAGCCAGAGAGCTCTGAAATGGTGTTCCCAGGCAGGGGAAGGATCCGTGTCGATGCTGACAGTGTTCATAGGGTATTTGATCTCCCAAACAGGGGTCAAAAAGTCGAATATGTAGTTGACAAGGATGCAACTAGGAGATTCAGAGAGGCTTTCAACATAACTGGAGATTCTCATCCCCAGATCACTACATGGTGGTGTTGGAAATATGCCCTAGAGGCAATAATAAATGGTTATTATTATATTTCATTGTTCATGGTAATTGTCTATTGTTCATGCTATAATTGTGTTATCCGGAAATCGTAATACATGTGTGAACACATAGACCACAACGTGTCCCTAGTAAGCCTCTAGTTGACTAGCTCGTTGATCAACAGATAGTCATGATTTCCTGGCTATGGACATGGGATGTCATTGATAACGGGATCACATCATTAGGAGAATGATGTGATGGACAAGACCCAATCCTAAGCATAGCTCAAAGATCGTGTAGTTCGTTTGCTAGAGCTTTTCCAATGTCAAGTATCTTTTCCTTAGACCATGAGATCGTGCAACTCTCGGATACAGTAGGAGTACTTTGGGTGTGCCAAACGTAACAACGTAACTGGGTGACTATAAAGGTGCACTACGGGTATCTCCGAAAGTGTCTGTTGGGTTGGCACGGATCGAGACTGGGATTTGTCACTCCGTATGACGGAGAGGTATCTCTGGGCCCACTCGGTAATGCATCATCATAATGAGCTCAATGTGACTAAGGAGTTAGTCACGGGATCATGCATTGCGGTACGAGTAAAGAGACTTGCCGGTAACGAGATTGAACAAGGTATTGGGATACCGACAATCGAATCTCGGGCAAGTAACATACCGATTGACAAAGGGAATTGTATACGGGATTGATTGAATCCTCGACATCGTGGTTCATCCGATATGACGCCCCCGATTTGACCGTACACTAATCATGCACGCAAATGTGTACGATCAAGGTCAGGGACTCACGGGAAGATATCACAACACAACTCTACAACATAAATAAGTCATACAAGCATCATAATACAAGCCAGGGGCCTCGAGGGCTCGAATACAAGTGCTCGATCACAGACGAGTCAGCGGAAGCAACAATATCTGAGTACAGACATAAGTTAAACAAGTTTGCCTTAAGAAGGCTAGCACAAACTGGGGTACAGATCGAACGAGGCGCAGGCCTCCTGCCTGGGATCCTCCTAACTACTCCTGGTTGTCGTCAGCGGCCTGCACGTAGTAGTAGGCACCTCCGGTGTCGTAGGTGTCATCGTCGACGGTGGCGTCTGGCTCCTGGACTCCAACATCTGGTTGCGACAACCAGATAGATAGGAAAGGGGGAAAGAGGGAGAGAAGCAACCGTGAGTACTCATCCAAAGTACTCGCAAGCAAGGAGCTACACTACATATGCATGGGTATATGTGTAAAGGGGCATATCAGTGGACTGAACTGCAGAATGCCAGAATAAAAGGGAGATAGCTAGTCCTGTCGAAGACTACGCTTCTGGCCATCTCCATCTTGCAGCATGTAGAAGAGAGTAGATTGAAGTCCTCCAAGTAGCATCGCATAGCATAATCCTACCCGACGATCCCCTCCTTGTCGCCCTGTTAGAGAGCGATCACCGGGTTGTATCTGGCACTTGGAAGGGTGTATTTTATTCAGTATCCAGTTCTAGTTGTCATAAGGTCAAGGTACAACTCCGGGTCGTCCTTTTACCGAGGGACACGGCTATTCGAATAGATAAACTTCCCTGCAGGGGTGCACCACATAACCCAACACGCTCGATCCCATTTGGCCGGACACACTTTTCTGGGTCATGCCCGGCCTCGTAAGATCAACACGTCGCAGCCCCACCTAGGCTCAACAGAGAGGTCAGCACGCCGGTCTAAACCTATGCGCGCAGGGGTCTGGGCCCATCGCCCTATGCACACCTGCACGTTGCGTACGCGGCCGGAAGCAGACCTAGCCCCCTTAATACAAGCGCGAGCTTACGGTCCAATGCGGCGCGCGCAACTCAGTTGCTGACGTCAAAAGAGCTTCGGCTGATACCACGACGTCGGGATACCCATAACTACTCCCACGTAGATGGTTAGTGCGTATAGACCAAATGGCCAGACTCAGATCAAATACCAAGATCTTGTTAAGCGTGTTAAGTAACCGCGAACGCCGACCAGGGCCAGGCCCACCTCTCACCTAGGCAGTCTCAACCTGCCCTGTCGCTCCGCCACAAAGATCCACTCGCGAGTACTCCTACGAGCCGACCCGACTTTAGTCATCTCATGTGTCATGTATGTAGTATATAAGTATATACCCGTGATCACCGCCCAGGTGATCACGGCCCGATAGTATAGCACAGCAGACGGACAAGAATGTAGGGCCACTGATGGAAATCTAGCATCCTATACTAAGCATGTAGGATTGCAGGTAAAGGTATCAACAGTAGTAGCAAGGATAGGCTATGCATCAGGATAGGATATCAAAAAGCAGTAACATGCTACACTACTCTAATGCAAGCAGTATAGAGAAGAATAGGCGATATCTGGTGATCAAGGGGGGGGCTTGCCTGGTTGCTCTGGCAAGTAGGAGGGGTCATCGACTCCGTAGTCGAACTGGGCAGCAGCAGTGTCGGTCTCGTAGTCTACCGGAGAGAAGAGGGGGGAAGAAACAGTAAATACAATGCAAACATAAGCATGACGATGCGTGACATGAAAATGAGCGGTGCTAGGTGTGACCTAACGCGACAGTAGACGGTACCGGTGAAGGGGGGAAACAACCGGGAGGTATTCCCGATGTTTCGCGTTTTCGGTCAGACGGACCGGAGGGGGAAAGTTGCTAGTTCGATAGGTTAGGGAGGTGTGGTGGACGAACGGACTGCGTATTCGGATTCGTCTCGTCGTTCTGAACAACTTTCATATAGAAAACATTTTCATCCGAGTTACGGTTTAAAAGATATGAATTTTCAAAGTTTATTTGAATTTCTGGAATTATGTGAATTAAGCAAAAATGAATTATGACGTCAGCATGAGGCAATGCTGACGTCAGCAGGTCAACAGGTCGGCTGACCAGTCAAACCAGACAGGTGGGTCCAGTGGGACCCACATGTCAGCCTCTGTTAGTCTAATATTAATTTAAACTAAACTAACAGTCTAATTAGAGGGGTGGGCCCCATATGTCAGTGAGTGATTAGTTAATCTAATTATTTTTATTTATAAAACATTTTTCTTTTTCCTTTTGTTTTTAATTTTTGCGGCGGGGCCCGCATGTCAGTGCCTGGGCCTGCCCAGTCAACACGTTGACTGGGTGGACCCAGTCAACGGGGCCCACGGGGCCCACTGGCAGTGGCACTGGGGGGGGGGGCCAGGCCAGCCACGTCGGCGGCCGGCGCCGGAGCAACTCCGACGAGCCAAACGCGGCGGCGCGGCTCGGGAGGGGCGCGGGTTTCGCGCACAGGGGGTCTGCGGGGTCGTGGCTGGGCGCGTTCGACGCGGCTCGGCGCCGCGCGTCCAACGGTGGTGGCCGGAGCGGCTGGAACGGCGGGGGCGAGCGCTACGAGCTCGCCGGCGGCGAGGTACTTCGGGCTGTGGCGGGTGCGGCGTTAGGGCGCGCGAGCGGCCGAACTAGCTAGCTAGGCGGGTGCTACACGGTGCGGTCGAGCTAACGGGCATACGCCCATGACCAAATGGTCACCGGAGACCCGCCGGCGACGAGCTCCGCGGAGCGGCGTTCGGGCGCGCGTGGGGAAGCCGCTAGGGGGCGCGCGAGAGAGAAAGGACAGGGGAGGAGGGGGGAGGCTCACGGCGAGGCTGTAGGGGGACGGCAGCGTGCTCGGGGAGGCTCGAGGCGGCGAAACGAGGCGGCGATCGACGGCGGCCGTGCGGGGAAGACGAGCTCGGGGAGGTCGTTGCAGTGGCTCGGAGCTCCAACGGAGAGGTGGAGGTGGTGTAGTCGAGGGCGGCGACGGCGTACGACACGGCGAAGTGGCGATTGGGGCACGGTGGCCGCGGGAACGACGGTGAACAGCGGCGACCGCGTCGGGCGTGGGGAAGGGAGGAGCGGCGCGGATCTGGGGGGGGGGGGGGGAGAGAGGCGCAGAGGCCGAGAGGAGAGCGGGGCGAGTGGGAGAGAGGCCCGAGGAGGCGGGGGTGCTGGCGCCCTTATCCTCCCCGTAGCCGGCGAGGGGGTGCGGCGGGGACTGCCCCTGTTCCGACCCCGGTCGGGGGAACAGGGAAGGGGGCGAGTGGGAGAGGTGGGCTGGGCCGGGGGTCGGCCCAGTCGGGCCAGGGGTCCAGTGGGGGGGGAGGGCCTTCTCCTTTTTTTCTTTTTTCTTTGCCTGTTCTGTTTTCTGTTGTATTTTCTTTTTATTTATTTATTTTCTTTTCTGTTTTATTTCATTTAAAAGTATTTAGGTATTTTATAAAAATGTGTTTTCTCCACCATAATTACGAGTGTATTATTTGGCACCCACCGAACATTTTTGTTTAAATTTTTGAAAACTTTTATTTTCCACTTTGATTTTAATTGAAGTTTGAACTAGGAGTTTGAAAAGAAATGTGATGCAATTGTGATCAAGCCCTGTTTAGCAACATGATTGGCTTAATCTCAGAGAGTTACTGTAGCATGATTCTCGGGGTGTTACAAATCTCCTCCACTACAAGAAATCTCGTCCCGAGATTTAGGAGGTAGAAGGAAACAGTGCGGGGTATTCTTCGCGCAGACGATCCTCTCGTTCCCAAGTGGCCTCATCTTCAGAATGGTGCGACCACTGGACTTTGAGAAACTTGATCGCCTTCTGACGTGTGCGGCGTTCAGCTTGGTCGAGAATGCGGACCGGATGCTCCTTATAGGAGAGGTCTTGCTGCAATTCGAGCACTTCATGATCCACAGCTCGGATTGGATCCTTGAAGCAACGGCGGAGCTGTGACACATGGAACACATCGTGAACCTGAGAAAGGTTCGGCGGTAGCTCCAGTTGGTATGCCACTTTTCCACGCCTTTCGAGAATAGTGAATGGGCCAATATAGCGAGGAGCTAGTTTTCCCTTGATCCCGAAGCGGTGAGCACCCTTCATAGGTGTGACTCGAAGATAAGCCTTTTCGCCAGGTTGATAGACCATGTCTTTATGATGACGGTCATACTGACTCTTCTGACGTGACTGAGCAGTCTTGAGATTCTCGCGAATAATGCGGACTTGTTCTTCGGCATCTTGGATAATATCCGGACCGAAGAGTGGACGTTCCCCAGTTTCTGACTAGTTCAGAGGGGTTCGGCACTTTCGTCCATATAACACTTCGAAGGGGGCCATCTTCAGACTAGCTTGATAGCTATTATTATAAGAGAACTCAGCATACGGGAGAGATTCCTCCCATTTCTTGCCGAAGGAAATAACGCAAGCTCGAAGCATGTCTTCGAGAACTTGGTTGACGCGTTCAACTTGTCCTTGCGATTGAGGATGAAACGCAGTACTGAATGACAGATGAGTTCCCATAGCTTCTTGGAAACTTGCCCAGAATCTTGAAGTGAATAAGCTGCCACGGTCTGAGCTGATAACCAATGGAATACCGTGGAGTGAAACAATCCTGGACATATAGAGCGTTGCCAACTGGCTAGCAGTGATCGTTTCTTTGACTGCCAGAAAATGTGCAACTTTGGAAAGTCGGTCAATGACGACAAGAATAGCATCATTGCCTTTCTGTGATTTGGGAAATCCAGTGACGAAGTCCATCTCAACATGGTCCCATTTCCATTCAGGAATAGAGATAGGTTGCAGAGTTCCAGCAGGCCTTTGATGTTCTGCTTTGATACGACGGCAAACGTTACACTCAGCAACATAACGAGCAATGGCTTGCTTCATATTAGACCACCAGAATCTCTGACGGATGTCTTGGTACATCTTTGTACTACCAGGATGGATACACAGAGGTGTATCATGAGCTTCTTTCATAACTTCCTGTGTCATATCCAGGTTTTTCTCTGCACATGGCACCACTAGGCGGCCCTTGAAGTATAAGGTGCCATCTTCAGCAATAGTGAAGAATGAGGGCTTTCCTTCTGCGAGGTAGCGCTTAATCTTGTGGGCTTCAGAGTCATACTTCTGTAGCCTTTTGATGCTGTCCTCGAGATCTGGTTTAGCAACTAGGGTATTGAGGGAACCCTGGGTAACAACGTGGAGGTTCACCTTGCCAAACTCCTTAGGAGGGGGAGCGAGTGCACCCGGAGGAACAATATGGAGGTTCAGCTTCCTGAATTCTTCAACAAGCGAGGGCTGAACTTTATGAACCTGGAGGTGGTTGCAGTAAGACTTGCGGCTCAAGGCATCAGCCATTACATTAGCCTTGCCTGGCGTATAGGAAATACCCAAGTCAAAGTCTGCAACAAGCTCCATCCATCTCTGCTGACGGAGGTTCAGATCTGGCTGAGTAAACAGATACTTCAGGCTTTGGTGGTCAGTGAAGATCTCGCAATGATTACCGAGAAGGTAATGTCGCCACTGCTTCAGCGCATGAATGACAGCAGCAAGTTCGAGGTCATGAACTGGGTAGTTCTCTTCGTGAGGGCGCAATTGTCGAGAGGCATAAGCAATCACTTTGCGGTCTTGCATTAGGACACAGCCTAATCCTTGACGGGAAGCGTCGCAGTAAATGACAAAGTCCTTCTTAGTATCAGGTGGAGCTAGAACTGGAGCAGAAGTCAACTTGTCTTTGAGTGCCTGGAAACTTTCCTGACACTTGTCTGTCCATTGGAACTTGACACCCTTATGCAATAGGTTAGTCAGAGGCCTGGCGATCTTAGAGAAGTTCTCGACGAATCGACAGCAATAGCTGGCGAGACCGAGAAAACTTCTGACTTGCTTAACGTTCTTGGGAGGAGTCCAATCAAGAATAGCCTGAACTCGCTCGGGGTTGACGGCAATACCATCCTTAGAGATGACATGCCCAAGATAGGTTACTTCCGGTAGCCAGAATTCACATTTGGAGAACTTGGCATATAGTTGATGTTCTCGTAGCTTTTCCAGCACAAGTCGAAGATGTTCAGCATGTTCTTCTTCGTTCTTGGAGAATACCAGGATATCATCCAGATAAACCACGACGAACTTGTCGAGGTAATCCATGAATATATAGTTCATCAGACGAGAGAAGGTGGCTGGAGCATTGGTTAAACCGAAAGACATGACGGTGTACTCGTATGAACCATATCGAGTCACGAAGGCGGTCTTTGGGATATCCTCTTCGCGAACACGGATCTGATGGTAGCCCAACCTCAAGTCGAGCTTAGAGAACACTGACGAACCCGCCAGTTGATCATACAGATCATTGATCCGAGGAAGAGGGTATTTATTCTGAATGGTAGCTTGGTTTATAGGACGGTAGTCTTGAACCAATCGGTTAGTCCCATCCTTCTTCTTGACAAAGAGAGAAGGTGCTCCCCAAGGAGAGCAACTTGGGCGAATGAATCCTTTGCGAAGAGATTTGTCGATTTCCTCCTTAAGCTCAAGGAGTTCATGCGGCAGCATTTTGTAGGGTCGCTTGGCTATAGGAGTGGTGCCTGGTTTCAAGTCGATGATGAATTCGACAGCTCTAGCAGGGGGAATCCCTGGGAGTTCTTCAGGGAAGACGTCGAGGAATTCACGCACGACGGGAATGTTTTCAATGCCCTCGAGTGGTGCAGCGTTCAATGCATTCAATGCATAGAGCCTTGCCTCGGCATTTTGCACCAGATGAGCTTGGTAAGCAACTATTTCATCTGAAGGGTGTAGCAGATGGACGGTCTTAGTGGCGCAAACTATAGAAGCAGTATGCGCTTTCAACCAATCCATACCCAAAATGAGGTCGATGTTAGACGTCTTCAGGATAATGGGAGAGGCATAGAATTCCAGCCCTTCGATTTCCACGGGGACATCGATGCCAACCAAGGAGGTTTGACACTGTCCCACGGGGGTTTTGACCAATACAGAGGTGTTCATCTCCTCACATTTAACGTTGTGCTTGTATGCAAAATCTTCTGACATGAATGAATGCGATGCACCTGTATCAAATAAAACGGATGCTGGTACTGAATTTACGAGGAGTGTACCCATCACAGTAGCAGGCTGGTCTTGAGCTTCGTTGAGATCAACGTGGTTGGCATGAGCACGACCATAAGGCTTAGCATTGTTGTTGCGGGGCTGGTTGTTACCACGGCCCGTTGCTGGAAGGGCAAGTTGATTCTGATTCTGATGGCAGTCCCTGGCATGGTGACCTGGTTGTCCACACTTGTAGCACAGACCATTATTGGGAGTGGGAACAGGAGCCTGGGATGGTGGAGCTGGAAGCCTTGACTGCCTAGATGGTGGTGGAGGCAGACGAGGTGCAGCATAGTTCTGCCTTGGGGCAGATGCATTTGGACGGTACATGCTGTTCGGGATCCATATCTTACGCTTCTGTGAAGGCGAGCCCGAAGATGAGCCCGTGTCACGGTTGCGTCTGTGAGAGCTCTGGTATTCCTACAGACCAGTTTCGACATTGATGGCCTTGCTCACCAAGGTGGCGAAATCAGCAAAGTCATGCACTAGAAGTGCGAGCTTGTTGTCAGCTTGAAGGCCATCACAGAACTTCTCCTGTCTGCGTGCATCAGTTGCAATGTCTTCTTCAGCATAGCGGGACAAGTCCAGAAACTCCCGCTGATAAGCTTCGACAGTTTTGTTGCCTTGGGTGAGGTTGCGGAACTCACGCTTCTTCCGGTCCATGACTCCCTGAGGAATAAAGCGGGCACGGAAAGCTGCTTGGAAGTCTGGCCACGTGATGATTGTTCCAGCTGGCAGAGTACGCCTGTGGCTGTCCCACCATTGAGCTGCGGGTCCCTTCAAGAAGAAGGAAGCAAAGGTGACTTAGCTGGCAGGGGCTACATCGGCAGACTCCATCTCATAGGTGATGTCACGGAGCCAGTCATCAGCATCCAGAGGCTGAGTTGAGCTGCGGTAGATGGTTGGGTTGAGGCGTATGAAATCTTGAAGAGTCACTTGGGCTGGCTGCTGGTTCATATTGGGGCGAGGAAACTGAGCCATCATATTTTCCATGAACTGGCGGTTCAGTTCAAACTGTTGGATCATACCAGCCATGTACTCAGGTGGTGGTGGGGCATCGCCACCACGACCACGACCACCTGGTCTAACCATCCTGCTAATATATAACAGGGGTAGTTCAGCACTGAGAAATATTTGCAAAGACAAGAATCATTCATGATGAAACATGCATAACGAAAGGAGCACGATAGCTACTACATAGTAGTCGGCATAACTTACAAAAGGGGTCATGCATAGAGTTCAGTACATAGAGTTCAGTACATAGACTAAAACATCATAGGCGGCACACAGGCTCGCGGCGACTGCAACTAATACTACAAGCAAGCCTACATCAGTCCCAAGAGGTACTGTGGAGGTAATCGTAGCCCGACAGCTGGTAGTGAGGCAACAGATAGCCCTCGACGTCAGCAGACTGGGGGCCGCGGATACTCAGGTGTAGAACCCGACGCTCAGGTGGCAGAAGAGGGCCAAGTGCTGGAAAGTAGCCTCCCACCTCTGGCAAACCGACACCGTGGGGCATCACGGTCCTGGCTGGGTAGATCGCAGTACGTGGTACCTGTCCAGACCGGACAAAGGGGTGCAGCAGCGTCAGAGCTCGGTAAAGGTGCTGACGGGTGGTGTACATCTCGTGGCGAAGAGCTCGGTTAGCTCGATCCAGCCCATCAGCATGCAGAACAAGGTGCTGATGGTAGAAGGGCTCTCGGGTGACCGTGGAGTAGGCAGCAGTATAGTATCCCTCCGCACCAACATCAGATGCGATAGCAATGTGCCTGAAAGGGGAGGTGTCCAACTCCTGATACTCTCCACGAAGACGTGTCAGAGCAGCATAGGCAGCATCGTGGACAGCCATATCGATGGCCACACCAACACCATGTGCGGTGTGCAGCACAGTAGTGGAGTCGTACTCCCGAGAGTAGAGGTGGACGATGGCACGGTACTGCTCCTGGTTAAAGTCCTGGTACTCCTCGTAGACGGTGTACTCAGGGTTCCAGCGATAACCCAGATAGGTCATCATCTCAGCTAGCACCGCAGATGATCCCGAGGCACCAATGGCCATCGTGTGGCGAACGACCTGCCTCGTGGGTTCCATCTGAAAGCAAAGACGTTTCAAAGGAGTCAAATGACAGTGTGTGAATTGTTCAAAATACTACTCTAAGAAACAACTATGGTTTATCCAACTTTGGGGTGAACGCGGTCACGGGATCCTAGTGTTAAAGTTAGTAAATTCGTTTAACCCGAGTAGAAGAGAGTTCAGAGTCCCAGAGTAAAGGTCGAGGAGTAAAAGATCCTAGTACCACCCAATGGCGACGTGGGCCCGTAAGACACACAGCCATGTTAGTAAAAGTTTTGTAATGTCTAGACTCGACTTCGGCCAAGGAGTGTGGAAAGGGGGATTCCTACAGGCAGTCGGCTCTGATACCAACTTATGACGCCCCCGATTTGACCGTACACTAATCATGCACGCAAATGTGTATGATCAAGGTCGGGGACTCACGGGAAGATATCACAACACAACTCTACAACATAAATAAGTCATACAAGCATCATAATACAAGCCAGGGGCCTCGAGGGCTCGAATACAAGTGCTCGATCACAGACGAGTCAGCGGAAGCAACAATATCTGAGTACAGACATAAGTTAAACAAGTTTGCCTTAAGAAGGCTAGCACAAACTGGGGTACAGATCGAACAAGGCGCAGGCCTGCCTGGGATCCTCCTAACTACTCCTGGTCGTCGTCAGCGGCCTGCACGTAGTAGTAGGCACCTCCGGTGTCGTAGGTGTCGTCGTCGACGGTGGCGTCTGGCTCCTGGACTCCAACATCTGGTTGCGACAACCAGATAGATAGGAAAGGGGGAAAGAGGGAGAGAAGCAACCGTGAGTACTCATCCAAAGTACTCGCAAGCAAGGAGCTACACTACATATGCATGGGTATATGTGTAAAGGGGCATATCAGTGGACTGAACTGCAGAATGCCAGAATAAAAGGGAGATAGCTAGTCCTGTCGAAGACTACGCTTCTGGCCATCTCCATCTTGCAGCATGTAGAAGAGAGTAGATTGAAGTCCTCCAAGTAGCATCGCATAGCATAATCCTACCCGGCGATCCCCTCCTTGTTGCCCTGTTAGAGAGCGATCACCGGGTTGTATCTGGCACTTGGAAGGGTGTATTTTATTCAGTATCCAGTTCTAGTTGTCATAAGGTCAAGGTACAACTCCGGGTCGTCCTTTTACCGAGGGACACGGCTATTCGAATAGATAAACTTCCCTGCAGGGGTGCACCACATAACCCAACACGCTCGATCCCATTTGGCCGGACACACTTTTCTGGGTCATGCCCGGCCTCGTAAGATCAACACGTCGCAGCCCCACCTAGGCTCAACAGAGAGGTCAGCACGCCGGTCTAAACCTATGCGCGCAGGGGTCTGGGCCCATCGCCCTATGCACACCTGCACGTTGCGTACGCGGCCGAAAGCAGACCTAGCCCCCTTAATACAAACGCGAGCTTACGGTCCAATGTGGCGCGCGCCACTCAGTTGCTGACGTCAAAAGAGCTTCGGCTGATACCACGACGTCGGGATACCCATAACTACTCCCACGTAGATGGTTAGTGCGTATAGACCAAATGGCCAGACTCAGATCAAATACCAAGATCTTGTTAAGCGTGTTAAGTAACCGCGAACGCCGACCAGGGCCAGGCCCACCTCTCACCTAGGCAGTCTCAACCTGCCCTGTCGCTCCGCCACAAAGATCCACTCGCGGGTACTCCTACGAGCCGACCCGACTTTAGTCATCTCATGTGTCATGTATGTAGTATATAAGTATATACCCGTGATCACCGCCCAGGTGATCACGGCCCGATAGTATAGCACAGCAGACGGACAAGAATGTAGGGCCACTGATGGAAATCTAGCATCCTATACTAAGCATGTAGGATTGCAGGTAAAGGTATCAACAGTAGTAGCAAGGATAGGCTATGCATCAGGATAGGATATCGAAAAGCAGTAACATGCTACACTACTCTAATGCAAGCAGTATAGAGAAGAATAGGCGATATCTGGTGATCAAGGGGGGGGGCTTGCCTGGTTGCTCTGGCAAGTAGGAGGGGTCGTCGACTCCGTAGTCGAACTGGGCAGCAGCAGTGTCGGTCTCGTAGTCTACCGGAGAGAAGAGGGGGGAAGAAACAGTAAATACAATGCAAACATAAGCATGACGATGGGTGACATGAAAATGAGCGGTGCTAGGTGTGACCTAACGCGACAGTAGATGGTACCGGTGAAGGGGGGAAACAACCGGGAGGTATTCCCGATGTTTCGCGTTTTCGGTCAGACGGACCGGAGGGGGAAAGTTGCTAGTTCGATAGGTTAGGGAGGTGTGGTGGACGAACGGACTGCGTATTCGGATTCGTCTCGTCGTTCTGAACAACTTTCATATAGAAAACATTTTCATCCGAGTTACGGTTTAAAAGATATGAATTTTCAAAGTTTATTTGAATTTCTGGAATTATGTGAATTAAGAAAAAATGAATTATGACGTCAGCATGAGGCAATGCTGACGTCAGCAGGTCAACAGGTCGGCTGACCAGTCAAACCAGACAGGTGGGTCCAGTGGGACCCACATGTCAGCCTCTGTTAGTCTAATATTAATTTAAACTAAACTAACAGTCTAATTAGAGGGGTGGGCCCCATATGTCAGTGAGTGATTAGTTAATCTAATTATTTTTATTTATAAAACATTTTTCTTTTTCCTTTTGTTTTTAATTTTTGCGGCGGGGTCCGCATGTCAGTGCCTGGGCCTGCCCAGTCAGCACGTTGACTGGGTGGACCCAGTCAACGGGGCCCACGGGGCCCACTGGCAGTGGCACTGGGGGGGGGCCAGGCCAGCCACGTCGGCGGCCGGCGCCGGAGCAACCCCGACGAGCCAAACGCGGCGGCGCGGCTCGGGAGGGGCGCGGGTTTCGCGCACAGGGGGTCTGCGGGGTCGTGGCTGGGCGCGTTCGACGCGGCTCGGCGCCGCGCGTCCAACGTTGGTGGCCGGAGCGGCTGGAACGGGCGGGGGCGAGCGCTACGAGCTCGCCGGCGGCGAGGTACTTCGGGCTGGGGCGGGTGCGGCGTTAGGGCGCGCGAGCGGCCGAACTAGCTAGCTAGGCGGGTGCTACACGGTGCGGTCGAGCTAACGGGCATACGCCCATGACCAAATGGTCACCGGAGACCCGCCGGCGACGAGCTCCGCGGCGCGGCGTTCGGGCGCGCGTGGGGAAGCCACTAGGGGGCGCGCGAGAGAGAAAGGACAGGGGAGGAGGGGGAGAGGCTCACGGCGAGGCTGTAGGGGGACGGCAGCGTGCTCGGGGAGGCTCGAGGCGGCGAAACGGGGCGGCGATCGACGGCGGCCGTGCGGGGAAGACGAGCTCGGGGAGGCCGTTGCAGTGGCTCGGAGCTCCAACGGAGAGGTGGAGGTGGTGTAGTCGAGGGCGGCGACGGCGTACGACACGGCGAAGTGGCGATTGGGGCACGGTGGCCGCGGGAACGACGGTGAACGGCGGCGACCGCGTCGGGCGTGGGGAAGGGAGGAGCGGCGCGGATCTGGGGGGGAGAGAGAGGCGCAGAGGCCGAGAGGAGAGCGGGGCGAGTGGGAGAGAGGCCCGAGGAGGCGGGGGTGCTGGCGCCCTTATCCTCCCCGTCGCCGGCGAGGGGGTGCGGCGGGGACTGCCCCTGTTCCGACCCCGGTCGGGGGAACAGGGAAGGGGGCGAGTGGGAGAGGTGGGCTGGGCCGGGGGTCGGCCCAGTCGGGCCAGGGGTCCAGTGGGGGGGAGGGCCTTCTCCTTTTTTTCTTTGCCTGTTCTGTTTTCTGTTGTATTTTCTTTTTATTTATTTATTTATTTTCTTTTCTGTTTTATTTCATTTAAAAGTATTTAGGTATTTTATAAAAATGTGTTTTCTCCACCATAATTACCAGTGTATTATTTGGCACCCACCAAACATTTTTGTTTAAATTTTTGAAAACTTTTATTTTCCACTTTGATTTTAATTGAAGTTTGAACTAGGAGTTTGAAAAGAAATGTGATGCAATTGTGATCAAGCCCTGTTTAGCAACATGATTAGCTTAATCTCAGAGAGTTACTGTAGCATGATTCTCGGGGTGTTACATCCGATGAGATCATCGTGGAACATGTGGGAGCCAACATGGGTATCCAGATCCCGCTGTTGGTTATTGACCGGAGAGGCGTCTCGTTCATGTCTGCATGTCTCCCGAACCCGTAGGGTCTACACACTTAAGGTTCGGTGACGCTAGGGTTGTAGAGATATGAGTATGCGGAAACCCGAAAGTTGTTCGGAGTCCCGGATGAGATCCCGGACGTCACGAGGAGTTCCGGAATGGTCCGGAGGTGAAGAATTATATATAGGAAGTCCAGTTTCGGCCACCGGGAAAGTTTCGGGGGTTATCGGTATTGTACCGGGACCACCGGAAGGGTCCCGGGGGTCCACCGGGTGGGGCCACCTATCCCGGAGGGCCCCATGGGCTTAAGTGGGAAGGGAGCCAGCCCTTAGTGGGCTGGGGCGCCCCCCATGGGCCTCCCCCTGCGCCTAGGGGGGCGCCCCACTTGCCTTGGGGGCAAGTCTCCCCCCTGGCCGCCGCCCCCCCATGCAGATGGGTTCCTGGCCGGCGCCCCCCTCCCAGGGGGCCTATATAAAGGGGGGGAGGGAGGGCAGCAACATTACAGCCTTGGGCGCCTCCCTCCTCCCCTGCTACACCTCTCCCTCTCGCAGAAGCTTGGCGAAGCCTTGCCGAGATCCCGCTACATCCACCACCACGCCGTCGTGCTGCTGGATCTCCATCAACCTCTCCTTTCCCCTTGCTGGATCAAGAAGGAGGAGACGTCGCTGCACCGTACGTGTGTTGAACGCGGAGGTGCCGTCCGTTCGGCACTCGGTCATCGGTGATTTGGATCACGGCGAGTACGACTCCATCAACCACGTTCATTGGAACGCTTCCGCTCGCGATCTACAAGGGTATGTAGATGCACTCCTTTCCCCTTGTTGCTAGTATACTCCATAGATGGATCTTGGTGAGCGTAGGAAAATTTTAAAATTCTGCTACGATCCCCAACAGTGGTATCAGAGCCAGGCCTATGCGTAGTTACTATGCACGAGTAGAACACAAAGTAGTTGTGGGCGTTGATGTTGCCAATTCTTCTTGCCGCTACTAGTCTTATCTTGTTTCGGCGGTATTGTGGGATGAAGCGGCCCGGACCGACCTTACGCGTACGCTTACGTGAGACAGGTTCCACCGACTGACATGCACTAGTTGCATAAGGTGGCTAGCAGGTGTCTGTCTCTCCTACTTTAGTCGGAACGGATTCGATGAAAAGGGTCCTTATGAAGGGTAAATAGAAATTGGCAAATCACGTTGTGGTTTTACGTAGGTAAGAAACGTTCTTGCTAGAAACCTATACAAGCCACGTAAAAACTTGCAACAACAATTAGAGGACATCTAACTTGTTTTTGCAGCAAGTGCTATGTCATGTGATATGGCCAGAAGATGTGATGAATGATATATGTGATGTATGAGATTGATCATATTCTTGTAATAGGAATCACGACTTGCATGTCGATGAGTATGACAACCGGCAGGAGCCATAGGAGTTGTCTTTATTATTTTGTATGACCTGCGTGTCATTGAATAACGTCATGTAAATTACTTTACTTTGTTGCTAAACGCGTTAGCCATAGAAGTAGAAGTAATCGTTGGCGTGACAACTTCATGAAGACACAATGATGGAGATCATGATGATGGAGATCATGGTGTCATGCCGGTGACGAAGATGATCATGGTGCCCCGAAGATGGAGATCAAAGGAGCAAATGATATTGGCCATATCATGTCACTATTTGATTGCATGTGATGTTTATCATGTTTTGCATCTTATTTGCTTAGAACGACGGTAGTAAGTAAGATGATCCCTTATAATAATTTCAAGAAAGTGTTCCCCCTAACTGTGCACCGTTGCGAAGGTTCGTTGTTTCGAAGCACCACGTGATGATCGGGTGTGATAGATTCTAACGTTCGCATACAACGGGTGTTGACGAGCCTAGCATGTACAGACATGGCCTCGGAACACACGCAATACACTTAGGTTGACTTGACGAGCCTAGCATGTACAGACATGGCCTCGGAACACGGAAGACCGAAAGGTCGAGCATGAGTCGTATAGAAGATACGATCAACATGGAGATGTTCACCGATCTTGACTAGTCCATCTCACGTGATGATCGGACACGGCCTAGTTAACTCGGATCATGTTTCACTTAGATGACTAGAGGGATGTCTATCTGAGTGGGAGTTCATTGAATAATTTGATTATATGAACTTAATTATCATGAACTTAGTCTAAAATCTTTACAATATGTCTTGTAGATCAAATGGCCCACGTTGTCCTCAACTTCAACGCGTTCCTAGAGAAAACCAAGCTGGAAGATGATGGCAGTAACTATACGGACTGGGTCCGGAACCTGAGGATCATCCTCATAGCTGCCAAGAAAGATTATGTCCTAGAAGCACCGCTAGGTGAAGCACCAATCCCAGAGAACCAAGACGTTATGAACGCTTGGCAGCAGCGTGCTGATGATTACTCCCTCGTTCAGTGCGGCATGCTTTACAGCTTAGAACCGGGTCTTCAAAAGCGTTTTGAGAAACATGGAGCATATGAGATGTTCGAGGAGCTGAAAATGGTTTTCCAAGCTCATGCCCGAGTCGAGAGATATGAAGTCTTCGACAAGTTCTTCAGCTGTAAAATGGAGGAAAATAGTTCTGTTAGTGAGCACATACTCAGAATGTCTGGGTTGCACAACCGCTTGTCTCAGCTGGGAGTTAATCTCTCGGATGACGCGGTCATTGACAGAATCCTTCAGTCGCTTCCACCAAGCTACAAGAGCTTCGTGATGAACTTTAATATGCAAGGGATGGAAAAGACCATTCCTGAGGTATATTCAATGCTGAAATCAGCGGAGGTGGAGATCAGAAAAGAACATCAAGTGTTGATGGTGAATAAAACCACTAAGTTCAAGAAGGGCAAGGGTAAGAAGAACTTCAAGAAGGACGGCAAGGGAGTTGCCGCGCCCGGTAAGCCAGTTGCCGGGAAGAAGTCAAAGAATGGACCCAAGCCTGAGACTGAGTGCTTTTATTGCAAGGGAAGTGGTCACTGGAAGCGGAACTGCCCCAAATACTTAGCGGACAAGAAGGCCGGCAACACCAAAGGCATATGTGATATACATGTAATTGATGTGTACCTTACCAGTACTCATAGTAGCTCCTGGGTATTTGATACCGGTGCGGTTGCTCATATTTGTAACTCAAAACAGGAACTGCGGAATAAACGGAGACTGGCAAAGGACGAGGTGACGATGCGCGTCGGGAATGGTTCCAAGGTCGATGTGATCGCCGTCGGAACGCTACCTCTGCATCTACCTACGGGATTAGTTTTAAACCTCAATAATTGTTATTTAGTGCCAGCTTTGAGCATGAACATTGTATCTGGATCTCATTTAATTTGAGATGGCTACTCATTTAAATCCGAGAATAATGGTTGTTCTATTTATATGAGAGATATGTTTTATGGTCATGCCCCGCTGGTCAATGGTTTATTCTTGATGAATCTCGAACGTGATGTTACACATATCCATAGTGTGAATACCAAAAGATGTAAAGTTGATAACGATAGTCCCACATACTTGTGGCACTGCCGCCTTGGTCACATTGGTGTAAAGCGCATGAAGAAGCTCCATGCAGATGGATTTTTGGAGTCTCTTGATTACGAATCATTTGACACGTGCGAACCATGCCTCATGGGTAAAATGACCAAGACTCCGTTCTCCGGAACAATGGAGCGAGCAACCAACTTATTGGAAATCATACATACCGATGTGTGCGGTCCAATGATTGTTGAGGCTCGCGGAGGATATCGTTATGTTCTCACTCTCACTGATGACTTAAGTAGATATGGGTATGTCTACCTAATGAAACACAAGTCTGAAACCTTTGAAAAGTTCAAGGAATTTCAGAGTGAGGTTGAGAATCAACGTGACAGGAAAATAAAATTCTTACGATCAGATCGTGGTGGAGAATATTTAAGTCACGAATTTGGTGCCCACTTAAGGAAATGTGGAATCGTTTCACAACTCACGCCGCCTGGAACACCTCAGCGAAACGGTGTGTCCGAACGTCGTAATCGCACCCTATTGGATATGGTGCGATGTATGATGTCTCTTACCGAACTACCGCTCTCATTTTGGGGCTATGCTTTAGAGACTGCCGCATTCACTTTAAATAGGGCTCCGTCGAAATCCGTTGAGACGACACCGTATGAATTATGGTTTGGGAAGAAACCTAAGCTGTCGTTTCTAAAAGTTTGGGGATGCGATGCTTATGTCAAGAAACTTCAACCTGAAAAGCTCGAACCCAAGTCGGAGAAATGCGTCTTCATAGGATACCCTAAGGAAACTATTGGGTATACCTTCTACCTCAGATCCGAAGGCAAGATCTTCGTTGCCAAGAACGGGTCCTTTTTGGAGAAAGAGTTTCTCTCGAAAGAATTAAGTGGGAGGAAAGTGGAACTTGATGAGGTGCTAGTCACCCCTTCCGAACCGGAAAGTAGCACAGCGCGGGAAGATGTTCCGGTGGTGCCTACACCGACTGGGGAGGAAGTTAATGATGATGATCATGAAGCTTCGGATCAAGTTGCTACTGAACTTCGTAGGTCCACAAGGACACGTTCCGCACCAGAGTGGTACGGTAACCCTGTCCTGGAAATCATGTTGTTAGACAATGGTGAACCTTCGAACTATGAAGAAGCGATGGCGGGCCCGGATTCCGACAAATGGCTAGAAGCCATGAAATCCGAGATAGGATCCATGTATGAAAACGAAGTATGGACTTTGACTGACTTGCCCGATGATCAGCGAGCCATAGAGAACAAATGGATCTTTAAGAAGAAGACAGACGCGGATGGTAATGTGACCATCTATAAGGCTCGACTTGTCGCTAAGGGTTATCGACAAGTTCAAGGGGTTGACTACGATGAGACTTTCTCACCCGTAGCGAAGCTGAAGTCCGTCCGAATCATGTTAGCAATTGCCGCATACTATGATTATGAGATATGGCAGATGGACGTCAAAACGGCATTCCTTAATGGCTTCCTTAAGGAAGAGTTGTATATGATGCAGCCGGAAGGTTTTGTCGATCCTAAGAATGCTAACAAAGTATGCAAGCTCCAGCGCTCAATCTATGGGCTGGTGCAAGCATCTCGGAGTTGGAACATTCGCTTTGATGAGATGATCAAAGCGTTTGGGTTTACACAGACTTATGGAGAAGCCTGTGTTTACAAGAAAGTGAGTGGGAGCTCTGTAGCATTTCTCATATTATATGTGGATGACATACTATTGATGGGAAATGATATAGAATTCTTGGAAAGTATAAAGGCCTATTTGAATAAGTGTTTTTCAATGAAGGACCTTGGAGAAGCTGCTTATATATTAGGCATCAAGATCTATAGAGATAGATCAAGACGCCTCATAGGTCTTTCACAGAGTACGTACCTTGACAAGATATTGAAGAAGTTCAATATGGATCAGTCCAAGAAGGGGTTCTTGCCTGTATTGCAAGGTGTGCAATTGAGCACGGCTCAATGCCCGACCATGGCAGAAGATATAGAAAAGATGAGTGTCATCCCCTATGCCTCGGCCATAGGGTCTATTATGTATGCCATGCTGTGTACCAGACCTGATGTAAACCTTGCCGTAAGTTTGGTAGGAAGGTACCAAAGTAATCCCGGCATGGAACACTGGACAGCGCTCAAGAATATCCTAAAGTACCTGAAAAGGACTAAGGATATGTTTCTCGTTTATGGAGGTGACGAAGAGCTCGTCGTAAAGGGTTACGTCGACGCTAGCTTCGACACAGATCTGGATGACTCGAAGTCACAAACCGGATACGTGTGTATTTTGAATGGAGGAGCAGTAAGCTGGTGCAGTTGCAAGCAAAGCGTCGTGGCGGGATCTACATGTGAAGCGGAGTACATGGCAGCCTCGGAGGCAGCACAGGAAGCAGTCTGGATGAAGGAGTTCATTACCGACCTAGGGGTGATTCCCAATGCGTCGGGCCCGATGACTCTCTTCTGTGACAACACTGGAGCTACTGCCCTTGCGAAGGAGCCCAGGTTTCACAGGAAGACCAGGCATATCAAGCGTCGCTTCAACTCCATTCGTGAAAGTGTTCAAAATGGAGACATAGATATTTGTAAAGTACATACGGACCTGAATGTAGCAGATCCGTTGACTAAACCTCTCCCTAGAGCAAAACATGATCAACACCACGACGCAATGGGTGTTCGATTCATCACAATGTAACTAGATTATTGACTCTAGTGCAAGTGGGAGACTGTTGGAAATATGCCCTAGAGGCAATAATAAATGGTTATTATTATATTTCATTGTTCATGGTAATTGTCTATTGTTCATGCTATAATTGTGTTATCCGGAAATCGTAATACATGTGTGAACACATAGACCACAACGTGTCCCTAGTAAGCCTCTAGTTGACTAGCTCGTTGATCAACAGATAGTCATGATTTCCTGGCTATGGACATGGGATGTCATTGATAACGGGATCACATCATTAGGAGAATGATGTGATGGACAAGACCCAATCCTAAGCATAGCTCAAAGATCGTGTAGTTCGTTTGCTAGAGCATTTCCAATGTCAAGTATCTTTTCCTTAGACCATGAGATCGTGCAACTCCCGGATACCGTAGGAGTACTTTGGGTGTGCCAAACGTCACAACGTAACTGGGTGACTATAAAGGTGCACTACGGGTATCTCCGAAAGTGTCTGTTGGGTTGGCACGGATCGAGACTGGGATTTGTCACTCCGTATGACGGAGAGGTATCTCTGGGCCCACTCGGTAATGCATCATCATAATGAGCTCAATGTGACTAAGGAGTTAGTCACAGGATCATGCATTGCGGTACGAGTAAAGAGACTTGCCGGTAATGAGATTGAACAAGGTATTGGGATACCGACGATCGAATCTCGGGCAAGTAACATACCGATTGACAAAGGGAATTGTATACGGGATTGATTGAATCCTCGACATCGTGGTTCATCCGATGAGATCATCGTGGAACATGTGGGAGCCAACATGGGTATCCAGATCCCGCTGTTGGTTATTGACCGGAGAGGCGTCTCGGTCATGTCTGCATGTCTCCCGAACCCGTAGGGTCTACACACTTAAGGTTCGGTGACGCTAGGGTTGTAGAGATATGAGTATGTGGAAACCCGAAAGTTGTTCGGAGTCCTGGATGAGATCCCGGACGTCACGAGGAGTTCCGGAATGGTCCGAAGGTGAAGAATTATATATAGGAAGTCCAGTTTCGGCCACCGGGAAAGTTTCGGGGGTTATCGGTATTGTACCGGGACCACCGGAAGGGTCCCGGGGGTCCACCGGGTGGGGCCACCTATCCCGGAGGGCCCCATGGGCTGAAGTGGGAAGGGAACCAGCCCTTAGTGGGCTGGGGCGCCCCCCATGGGCCTCCCCCTGCGCCTAGGGTTGGAAACCCTAGGGTGGGGGGGCGCCCCACTTGCCTTGGGGGGCAAGTCTCCCCCCTGGCCGCCTCCCCCCCATGCAGATGGGTTCCTGGCCGGCGCCCCCCCCCTCCTAGGGGGCCTATATAAAGGGGGGGAGGGAGGGCAGCAACATTACAGCCTTGGGCGCCTCCCTCCTCCCCTGCTACACCTCTCCCTCTCGCAGAAGCTCGGCGAAGCCCTGCCGAGATCCCGCTACATCCACCACCACGCCGTCGTGCTGCTGGATCTCCATCAACCTCTCCTTTCCCCTTGCTGGATCAAGAAGGAGGAGACGTCGCTGCACCGTACGTGTGTTGAACGCGGAGGTGCCGTCCATTCAGCACTCGGTCATCGGTGATTTGGATCACGGCGAGTACGACTCCATCAACCACGTTCATTGGAACGCTTCCGCTCGCGATCTACAAGGGTATGTAGATGCACTCCTTTCCCCTCGTTGCTAGTATACTCCATAGATGGATCTTGGTGAGCGTAGGAAAATTTTAAAATTCTGCTACGATCCCCAACAGGTGGAAGATGATTAAGGATATGGTAGGAAGAATGGATGGCACATTCATTATGGCCTGGCTTGCGGTTGCATTCAACACTTTTCTAGCACCAACCACGGCCCTGAAGCTCAGCCCAAAGTGCTACGGACTTGTGCTAGATCATGAAATGCTCAAGAACACAAACATCTGCCTCTTTGTAGCAGAACACATAAATGAAGCTTTTCGGAACATGGACTAGGAGAAGCAAACCGTCTGCTACTGCTTGTATCACTTGATGGTTAGTGAAAACGAGCACTTCCATGTGTTTTTCTTCTTTGTGCAGTTATAGTTTCTGAAATACTCCTCATAATAACTGAACTTGGGTTTCCTTTGTTGGTTCTGCTGCAGATACTATACCTTGATGTGCTCGTTCATGATATCCCAGTAAGCAACTGCGCGATACGAGCGAATGCATGGGACAGTAGCCTAATTGCCAAGGTGATCAAGAAGGACACGATCTCTCCTGGTGTGTTCGGAAAATTACAAGTGAGTTCTCTTTTTTTCCAACAGTGGCTCTTTTTATGTTCTATTTCATGTCTGCTCACTTTTTGGTAGTTGCACAAAAACTGTGATTAGTTGGCACAACAATGCGTGCAGTTGCACAACTTGTAGCTTTAACTTTGGCATCTGCACACATGTTCATTTTTAATTGGCACATCATCTGTTTTAAGTTGCATAGTTTTACTTATCTTGTTGCACAAATGTGTGACATTAGTTGGCAGAAACTTTTTTTAGGTGCCGATGTGGGTTGCACAGTTTTTTTGGTTTGTTCAGTTGCATATATGTAGAATCCATTTTGTCTACCCAGTATCTTGTTGTAGTTGCACAGGTTATAAGGTTTAGTTTTCGTTCAACACAAAATCTGTTTTGATAACCTTGTTATTTCCTTTTTCTCTTTTTTACATCATCTTAAAGAGGAGTATAGGGGCACGAAGCAGACACCACTATTTGGTGGTATTTTGCAAGCTGAAGCATTCGTGGCATCCAAGTTACCAATAACCTACAATCCACAGGTTAGTCTTTGCATACAGGAGTTTGGATCAGTTACCGACATTTTCTTTGGCTGGGATGTATGTTCAGTTGCACATATATGCTTTTTTTAGTTGCGAGAATACATGATTCAGTTGGCTGGGATGTATGTTGAGTTGCACATATATGCTTTTTTAGTTGGACATATTCTTTAGACAGTCAATGTGTTCGTTTGCAAACAATAACTTCAATTTGCTAGAATGCATGTTTAGTTTTGGCTACAATGCATGTTTAGTTGGCTAGAATCATGTTTTAGTTGGCCAGAAAATATGTCTTAGTTGGCTTGCTGAACACATCATGGTCAGTTACCGACATTTTATTTTTTAAAATGGTTTCTAACTGAATCAGTACTGAATCTTTTTTTGTGCTGATGCAGAAAAAGGCAAAGATTGCCAAAGTAGTCAATGACCTGTGCAAGGCAGTAACTGAATAGGTTGGCACCTTCATTGAAGTAGTTGCCAAGATCGATGACGAGGAGTCGGATATTGATCCCTACGTACAACAACCATCAACGGGAACCAGGACGTCACGCCATGCTCCAAAAAGAAAGAGACGGGTTTCACCTATACAAGAAGAAGAAGAGTTTGTTGAGGAGGAGTCAGAAGAAGATGAGGAAATGGAAGCAGCGCTAGATGTTGGAGATGACGAGGGCACACATGCGGATGAATCAGAGGAGGAGGACAAAGAGGAGGATGACAAAGAAGAAGATGCAGAGGAGGAGGAGGAGGAGGAGAAAGAAGAGGAGGACAAAGAAGAAGAGGACAAAGGAGAGGAGGAGGACAAGGAAGAAGATAATGAGGCAGAGGAGAAGGAAGAAGAAGATGAGGCTAAAGAGGGGGGTGGAGACAAAGGTGCAGCAGTTGATGGCAGTGAGGGGGAAGGAGATGACGAGATGTTGATGGTGATGATCAAGGGGGATCCAATGGAGGCAGTGACAGCAGCGATGACGATGATGACAATGGCCCTGGTTCCGGGGGTATAGGCGGCAACACAACCAGGGGACTAGCAGCTCTGCCAACCCTAGCAACAGCAGTAACTCAATGAGCAGCAGGAGCACACTACAGATGTTGATTGACAAAACTTGCTAGAAAAAGAAGGATTTGCCGAAGTCAAAGAAAAATGACAGAGCGGAGTCTCAGGGGAGCATTGATATGTTTAAGCAGTGCAACTTGAAGCGAGCTTTGCCAACTACTTTTCCCGTGCCAGATTTTAGTGACCAAGAGATGTGTCAGAAGATCAATTTTGCCATTGATCAGAAGTTGTTCTTATTAAGTGAGGCTGAAAAGAATCAAGTTGACATGGAGGAAGCAGGAAAGGGTCTAGACTGGGTTCATTCAAAGAAAAAATACAAGGAATATTTGAAGCAACTTCCTGATATAAGCTCCAGCAAGAGCAAGGCAGCATCTGTGGCAAACCCTCATGTGGTTCAGAAGCACAAAGCAGTTTCAGTGAAGAAGAATCTGAAGTTGCCTCAAAACCAACAACAAATGCTGAGGGTAGATGCTGAAATAAATGCGGAGAAGAAAGCTGCCGCGCCAACTGTTGTGCCAACTGTAGTGAGCAGAGAGGCAACCAACACTCAAGATGTGACAGTAATACATGTTGAGCCTACAACCATGATAGGAGCTCAACAGATCAAGGGGAAGACTGCTATGTCAGCACGCCCACCTAAACCAGCTAAGCAGCAAAAGATTCTCAAGTTTGCCAAGAGCACAAAGGGGGAACAGGGCACAAAAGGTGTGGGGTTCAGAAACGAGACAGAACAACGTGCCACAACCATCGATGCAGGAGTGCCAAATTCAGCTAGATTGCTGCCAACTAAGGCTGGAAAGATGCCAACTGCAGATACTACTGTACCAACTGAAGTGTCAATTAGCAGTGGGGCCACAGTCAAAACTACTACTGCTGCTCAGGAAGGCACCACTGCAACTGCAAGCCCCAAGGTGCCAACTCATATAGATACTTCAATGCCAAACACAAAAGGAGGTGATCAAACTGCCAAAGTGCCGTCTCCAAGAGCTAACACATAGCAGCCAAGCAAGCCTGCATCACCAAGAGCTAACTTTCAGCACTCATTAACACAAGAGGAGGTGTTCAACATTGTAAGTAGGTGCAAGCCTTCTAGGCCGCCAACTACAACACTATTGCGAACCAAGTCAGCGAATGATGCACCTGTGTATGTGCCGCAAGAAGATGCCCTGGGCCTTCAACCCATACGCAGCTCAAACTCTTACAGCTATCATGGTGACAGGTTCTGCGATGCACTATCTTTTGACCTGAGCATAGATGATGATGCTAAGGCTGCTCCATCACTTGCTCCAGTAGCACAAACAGGGAAGCCAGTGCGACTGTCATAGATGAGGGTGAGTTGGACCCATCAACTATGAACAAAGGATGTGTTGCTGCTAATGCTGGCAAGGGATTAGCTCAAGAGCCAAATGTTGGATCACCAGACAGTTGCCACACCCCGATATGCGCAGAACCAACAGTTGGCACGAGCAGTTCTTCAGGACCACCTGTTGCACGAAGACAAAGAAGGGTAATAAGGCCCGGAGCATCTCAAAGGTCTCCATTCATTGATTACAACAACAAGAAGACGTTCAATTCCAATGAGGCAGTCAACAAGCTTTACGTTGCCCTCTTGTATTGGGTCAGGCATCACCCAGGAGCAAATGATGATGCTACCAGGTAAACCAACTCCCCACAGCCTACATACATATCTTTTTTAGTTGCACAGGACCACCCACTTAGTTGCACAACAAGCAGAGCATTTTGCACAGAACGGGCCTTTTAGTTGCACACTATTTTTTAATACACATTTTTTTGTTGCTGTGACCCTTCAAGCTAACTTGTCTTTTTATTTCTTTAAAAAAAATTCAGCCCTGAGATAATTAGGTATGGTGCTTTCTACATTTCTTTAAAGGAGTTAGTTGATTCCATGAAGCCGGTTCAATGGCTGTCAAGAATTGTTATTGAGACTGGAATCTTACACATCATGGATAACTTACCAGAAGGATCAAAGAAGGTCGTTATGCCACTGAGGTTTTCTGTAAGTTTTTTCAAAACCTTTTTCTCCTCTTCTTTTTTGTAGCACTTTTTGTTGACCAATTGAGGGAGTCCTTTCATCTAGTAAGGAGTTTGAGGCATGTTTATAATTTATGCAGATCAATTTACAACAAGGGATCCACAATGTGAATGAGATAAACAAGAAGTTTGAATACAAGGACCGTCTCGACAAGCAAGACTTGGTGAGTGTTGTGCCCACATGATCCATCTCTTAGTTGGCACTCATAGCATGTTCAGTTGCACATGACACATCTATTAGTTGGCAAATACTTACTGGCAACCTGTTTTAACTTCACCAAGTCTTTATTGTTTTTCTTACCTACAGCGTGTATCTATGTCTGAATCGTTCATGCGTGCAGGTCATGCTGCTAGTTCTTGAGTGCGCTGATATAAACGACCGTGAAGGAGGCAGGCATTATTGGGTCTTCAACGTCAACTTGAGGGACGAACGTTTTGAAGTTCTTGATTCAAGCAGGAAGCTAGACGACATTGAGCTGATGAACACCGCCTCTACCATTGCGGGGGCAGTACGCCAGCTATGGAGGAAGTATTACCCAAAGCACAACATCGAGCACTTCCAGATTATTGACATTGACGTACCGAAGCAGCTCGGCAAGTAAGACAAGAAGCATGGCATTCTTCTCATTTTTTACCATCAATCTGTAGTTTTTAAAATTTTCTACATGTACAATCTATAGTTTTTTAAGACACACAACTAGTTTGCAATCTGTTTTTCATTTTTATGAGTTTCTCATGGATTAGCTGGCCAGTTGCACAGTGGCACATAATTAGTTGCACAGTGGCACATAAGTAGTTGCACAAATTCACAGAGTACATTATCTTTTTTGGTTTTAAATTTCTGTAACAATTTTTCTTTTTTGCCCACCGCAGCAATGAGTGTGGGATGTTCGCACTGCTTAACGCCACTGAGTGGAACGGTAGCCAACTGCCCAACTACGAACCCAAGGAAGTACTCAACATCAGGAAGAAGCTGGCATATGATTGGGTCACCAGCACGCACAACTCCGCCCCATGGAGGAAGTTGCTCAGATACGACAAGGACTAGGTCAGTACTCTTTTTATTCTCTGCCCCATGGAGGAAGTTGCTGGTTTGCACAATTTTTGAGTAGATTTGTAGTTGCACACTAGTAGTAATTCCGTTGCAACTCAATGTCATCACTTTTGTTGACACATTAGGAGCACTGGACATACAATTGTTCAACAACTAAATATTAAACCATTTGCCAACAAAGGCACAAATAGCAACCATTTTACACAGTGCATGAACTAATTCAAGAAAAACAACTTAGAGAAGAGAAAGCATAGATGTTGAATGTGTCCACTTGGTCCCAACATTGCTAAAAAACCATCATTCTTTTCCTTTTTGTCAGAAAGATACAAACAATGCAAGAGAATCACAGCAGCCTGAGTGGACACACACCAGCAGTGTGCTCTGTAGATTGGCAGTGGCTGCATTTGTTTTTCTTCTTTGGGTGTAGCTCTAGCGCCGATTTGTACCGTCGACTCTTCGCCCTACCCTTTGTAGTAGACCTTGGAGGATCTCTGGGCACAAAATCATCAGAGGCTTGTGCAGGGGATGCAGCCTCCAACGGGGCAGTAGGACAAGTGTGCGTGGGCGCTGGAACATCACGAGGTTGTGTTCAATCACCTGTGGAATAATCATATAAAAAGTTTAGTATTTTTTTTACGCAACCAGGACTGATGTTCTCTGCAATCACATAGCCCATGCTGTGCAACTAACTGGTTGCTGTGTGCAAGTTAAATTAAAAAAGAAACCCTGTAGTAGCACGGCCCGTCATGGCACTTGGATGGTAATCACCTATAGCCAGAACAGGAAAAACAAGTTAGTTTTTTATCTTGATGCTCGAACTAACATAGCGCGCGCAACTGGGTAGCCTATTCCGTGCAACTGGGCACCATGATGTGTGCAACTGAAGTTACACACCTAGTTGCATGAGGAGTTGGGGCAGGTAATTACCTGGGTGATGAGCCCCCTGAGTACTCCCTGTAGGGCCATTGGGAGGAGCACGCGGGGCACCGCTTGTTGGGCCAGGTGGGGGAGGAGGTGGCGGAGCATGCTATGTAGGGCCTGGAGGTGGAGGAGGACCTCGAGGGTTGCCATCACCTATAGCCAGAACAGGAAAAACAAGTTAGTTGTTTATCTTGATGCTCAAACTAACATAGCGTGCGCAACTGGGTAGCCTGTTCTGTGCAACTGGGCACCATGATGTGTGCAACTGAAGTTACACACCTAGATAGATGGGTAGTTGGGGCAGGTAATTACCTGGATGATAAACCCCCTGAGTACTGCCTGTAGGGCCACTGGGAGGAGCACGCGGGGCACTGCTTGTTGGGCCAGGCGGGGGAGGACGTGGCGGAGCATGCCGAGTAGGGCCAGGAGGTGGAGGAGGTCCTCGAGGGTTGCCATCATCTGATGGCCCCATAGCAGCAGCCGATTTTTTCTTTTTCTTGGACTTGTTTAGGTGGCCGATCTCGGTACGTGCTCCGCGCATATGCTTGTATACAATGGCCTGTGCTGCATCAGAGCCACTCGCAAACTTGGCTAGTTTCCGAAAATTGTATATCATGTTTCTCTCCCTTATCTGCTTCTTTGATTGAGGAGGCATTTCATCCGGTTGCTCATACCCAGTCCCTGGCGCACTAGGGACAGCAGTAGGTGTCCACCGTCTTAGCATGTACCTTTCCGGTATGACATCAACTTCAATATGGGTGAACACCTTGAGGATGTGGCAACAGAGCATGCCGTCATTGTACATTTTGCAGCACTCACACAAATAGGAACCCTCCTCCACCTTTGCCTGCACCAAGTAGTTTCTAGAACCATATTTGGCAACAAATTCCTGGTTCGGTCTGAGCTCAAAAATATCAGCACCAACTTGGAACGCATTATAACGTCCAATCAGCTCAAACTCTTCTTGGAACTTGCGGTAAAGGTCCCTAGTGTAGGTTTCGTAAGCTTGTCTGTCTATTGGGAAGTTGGACCATAGCTCAATCTCAAGGTGTTCTGTCATGTAATCATTGCAGCCTTCCTTGGCAAGGATGTGGTTCTGAATTTTTTCATATTGCTTGACGAAGTTCAGCATTGAGTTGTGTGGGTTCACATATCTTTTTAGGACGACATTGAACCCCTCACTACGCTGTGTAGACTGCAGGAAGGGGAAGAACCTGTGTTTGAAGTAGCACGGCACCCAAGTTGACCTGTATTTGTACAACTTCTTAAAGTGTGTGTGTGTGTGTCATAGCCTCGTACTTCATCATTAACCCAACCCAATTCTGCTCAAACTCGTCTATAGTGAAGCTGAAGTCAACACATTAGTTGAAATCATCAGAGAGCCCTGGATTTCGGCACAACAACTAACCAATTTTTTCTTGAGCCTTTTTCATGATGTGCCATTGACAACAGCGATGCACGGTGGTTGGAAAGATGTTTTGTATTGACTGCCTCATTGCACCATCCTGGTCGGTTATGAAGTTGTTAGGAGGTTTGCCATTCATAGCCTCTAGGAATGCTCGGAAGACCCAATCAAAGCTCGATGCCAACTCCCGACTCACAAACGCGCAACCCAGCATGAAAGATTGGCCATGTCGGTTTATTCCGATGAAGGGCGCGAACGGCATATTATACATGTTGGTCATGTAGGTGGTGTCAAACGATATGCAATCGTGGTACGCCTCCACATACGCTTTTCGAGCTAAGCCATCCACCCAAAATATGTGACAACTCTGTCCTCTTCATCATATTTTACCTTATGGAAGAAGTCTGGATCGGTTTTTTGTATATCCTTGAAGTGCGCAATTGTCTCAATCATGTCACCCTCCTTTGTGTCATCTCTATGGAAACTTGTACACAGATTTGTTATTGCCTTTGGTCCGAACGGCACCATCATCTCAGATCCATAGAACTCTGCCATTACATGCATCATACGTCCTGCATAATACAAAATGAAACCATATTTTTTTAGTCGCACGAATGCACACATCCAGCTGCACAACAATATAACATGTGTTGGCACAGAGGATAGTTGCAGGAAATGGACAACTAGCTGCACCTTTAAAAACACTTGCACTTTGTACACAACACATTATGTAGTTACACAGTGAAGGTAATTTAGTTGTACAACAAAGCAGCAAAGTGATATAGAAAACTGGATGGGAACTTGGACACTAGTTGCACACTTAAGGCATTTTAGTTGCACACCAGTACCATAACAGTTGCACAATGGACTGCCTACAGGGAAACTTAATTCTGTAAGGGATATAGAAACACACCTGTAGTTAAGTTGCAGTTATACAAGATGCGCAATTTTTTTTCATCAGGAGAGATGCCTTGGTGGAATCTCAAGTATTTGGACAACGAAGGTTTGTTCACCAGCGGATGATTGTGGTCACGAACAAAGTGCGTCACCTGCCATCGCCCATCTATCAGCTTCACCAACATCTTTGCCTTGCATTGAGTGTGCTTTATTGTCTCGCGTTTACGCTTCTTCTTTTTCTTACTAGTACCAGCCTCCTCTTCAGCAAATATTGGAGGTTCATCTTCCATCTCCTCATCACTGTCAATAGGTTTTGAATCTAGTATAGGGTCCAGGACAGGAGGAGCCTCAACTCCTTCATCATCAGCTTTGGGCTTCTTGAACTTGTTGCAGCAAAACTGCTGTTTTACCAATATATTGGTGTGGGGTGTCCGCCTAGAGGTGTTCATTTTGACAGAGAAACCCATCCGTAGGGCGTAGCTGTTGTAGTGATCCTTAGCAATTTGAAGGCTGTCAAATCTCATGCCAACATAGGGTTCCATGGGCTGAGAACCAGCCTCATCTTCTCCTTCTTCTCCTTGCACAGCACCATCAACAGCACCAGCTCCAAGCTCAGTCCTGGTTGGACCAGGAACATTTGCCGCGGTGCCCGTGTCATCAAGAGTATGGCTCTCTGACTCCAAAGACACCACTACAGGGGCACCATGGGTTGATGACTGCCCTGCCACATTGTCATGGCCCATAGGGTTAGGCCCACGACTTGTTTGCGTGTAGTAAACAGATCGCCCATTTTCTGTCCAATTTCCTTGTGGTATGCTGGGTTGCTGCTGATCCATATCATGATGAAGCTCATTGAGATCAGGAGGCAACTCATTGAGATAAAAAAGAAGGAAGTGATGTCATCAGTTTAATCATGAAAGAGTGTTTTCAAACAACCTAAAAACTTAGTAAATAGCCAATTGCACACCATTATGACAATCATAGTTCCAAAAGCAACATGTCTATAGCAGAATCTTTATTATAACAGGTATGGTTTTTTTGTTTGCACAGAGTTGTTATGTTAGTTGCACAGTTTGCAGTAAATAGCTGGCAAGAACATGACTTTTTTTACTACAGAGTTTTTCCTGACTTTTTCCTCTATTTTTTGCAATGATCCGCAGGTTTTCTGTTTGGCAAGGAGCTGATTCAGATTTGTTTGCACATAATTTGGACATAATTTGATGCCACAATTGAGATGAGGAAATCCAGGTGAAAGAAGAAAGAAGAATTGGATGACAGATTATAGATATATGTTTTTCATCGCCATTTCTGTTTTTACTTCTAGTATATTGAACATATTTTTTTACACTATAGCTTTGCAATAGGTGTGGAACCAGAATATATGTGTGGGATAAGAATATATGCGTGACTATTTTAATATGGTTTGTAGTTTCATTAGCTATGGACAAAAGTTCTTGTGTTTTCGCTGTCGTACTACAGATTTTTGGTTTTGGCTACAATAGATGTCTCAGTTGGCCAGGATGCATATTTTCAGTTGGCCAGCATGCATGTTTAGTTGGACAGTCAATGTGTTCAGTTGGTTAGAATAGATGTTTCACTTGGCCAGGATGCATATTCAGTTGGCCAGCATGCATGTTTAGTTGGCCAGGATACATGTTTTTATTGCACATATACTTCAGGTTTTCTATAGTGTTCACTCAGAATACATGTTCAGGATACTTGTTCAGTTTGCCTAGCATGCATGCTGAGTTGCCAGAATACAAGTTCAGTTGGTTGGGATGCATTTTCCGTTGGCTACAATGCATGTTTAGGTTTTTGGCTACAATGCATGTTGAGTTGGCTAGAATCATGTTTCAGTTGTCCAGAGAACTTGCTTTAGTTGGCTTGTTTAACATATCTAGGTGGGGGAAACTTGGTTGGCATGCATGTTAGAAAAATGTTCGGTAAAGTTGGTCTCAAGCCATGTTTATTGTGCAACTAAACCTAAATGACTTGTGTTTAGTTGCACAAACCAGGAAACAGTAGGCTTCTATCCATGGTTAGTTGCACAGTAATTCGTGGTACTTGTTTTCAGTTGCAGATATGACACTCATGGAAGGGAGGGTGGGGTTATGTGCCAAATCCACCTCTTTTTGAAGCAGCTTCTCCATGGATTTCTGCTAGATCCATGGAGAAGGGGGTTGACATATGCAGTAGAAAAAGGGGGGAAGTGAAGAGGGGCAGAGGGAAATTACCTGATGTTGCTGCCTGGTATGGCTTTGACCACCCTGCCCTTAGATCTTTTTTGAAGCAGCTTCTTCTTCTACTTTGGGGCTGCCATGGCGACTGTGTAGGAGGAGGAAGAAGGGCCTTGGATCCCCTTCTATCGTGGAGAAGAAGAAGGCACCGTGGTGGCGTGGGGGCGAGCGGGCGTGGGAGGGTCTGTGTAGGTATAGCTGGCCACGTGGGAGCGTGGGGAGAATTTTCTCTCCTTCTGTTTGGGCCTATCGGGACTGGCCGCTTGATCGTGTGGGTTCGGTGGTCGCTTTCCGTTTCTGAAGCGCGGGACCGCGGGGATAGAGACTTACCTTTTTAGGCCGGCCGCTCGATCGCACTAGTGGGCAGCCGGCCGCCCACTAGACGCGTCCATCTCAAAAATCCTGTAAACTTTACAGACTTTTTTTAGGGATAACTGTATTTTCTTCCTTTTTAAGGGTAACTGTAAATTTTAAGGACCGAAACGACCAAGCAATCGCGTAATCGAAGCCCACCCGGACGATCCAATCGGAGCCCAAGGCTCTCTCGTTCCCTTCGTCTCGCTCCCTCTTTCTTTCCTTGTCTAAAGAAAAAAAACCTCTCTCTCTTCCCGCCTGTCCGCCCGCCCAAAAAAACTTCCCCCAAAAAACCACCCACCAAGCAGCAGGCCGCCATGGCGGAGGAGCAGATGGAGGAGGCGTCGTCGTCCGCGGCGGCCTCCGGCACGCCGTTCCAGCTCCAGTTCGACAAGCCCATCCCCTTCCAGGTATCTCGCCTCCCTCCCTTCCCCCGCTGTTGGAAACGCCCGCGCGAGTGCGCCTCGACGAGCTTCGCCATTCTGCGCTGAAGCTTCTGCATCGCCCCTCCCCTCCCCGAATTAGTGCGGGTCAGAAAGTCCCCCCTGCCCCCGCAGCGGCGACTCGGGTGGCCGAAAACCTAGGCCCGCCGCCGGCCTTTCCCCGGCCCTCTCCCCTCCTCGTCGCCACCCGAGGGGTCCGCCGGCTCGCCGCCTGGGCTCCGTGTCGCGCCGCTCTCTCGTGCGGTGGGCTTCGGACACGAGGCGGCGGCCTCGCGGGAGGACACGGGTGGATTTGGGCTGGTAATCCAGGGGTGGCCGCACCCTTACCGCATGCCAACCGTTTGCTGAAATTCCTAAGAGGGCTGGGCCGGGACCTAGTGGTTCCCTACTGTCACTTCGTGCGGCTGAGAGGGCTCTTGGCTGGGACTTAGCAGTGGATCGATTCGTCTGACCTCAACATGATCAGGAACCGCGCTATTTTGATAATCCGGAGCGACAAACACCATACTGGTTTATCGAGTTTAGCTTTGGCATTTGCACCCAGTGATCCATTTTTCAGCCCTTAAGACATGCTTGATTCATCCGATTTCTATTTTATACCCTATTCAGCAACATTCAGCTATATAGTCAGCTATATAGATCTGACAGTTAGCGCTGCTGAGTATTTGACATCTTTATGTATTGCGTGCACCTTTGCCATTTTCTGTTATTTATTTATTATAGATTCATATTAATATGATCCATTAGAAATTGTCTTACATATGTTCTACTATTGTTAGATAAAATTGGCAGAGTGGAACCCAGAGAAGGATCTGCTTGCTATGGTTACTGATGATTCCAAGGTTCTCCTCCATCGCTTCAATTGGCAACGGCTATGGACTATATCCCCTGGTTGCTACCTCCCACCCCCCCTGGTGCTCAAGAAAAACGATGATACATCTATCACATTATTGTTTTTTCTTCCTTTTAAATGCTGAAAAAGCAAATATAGTTATTGACATTTACTCATGTTCGGTATGTTCAAAGAAGTACATGTCTTGTGTTGAGGTGCACCTTGTCTATTCAACAATAAGTACATAAGCACATATTTGCAGTCGTATCCTAAGTAAAAGCCAGATGCTTTGGCAATTTGTGTTTAGAAGAAATGACATCCCTGCTCCATGACAAACTACACCAGCTGAGAACGCTGTCCGTTTTCTTTTGCAGTCTTATTATACTCGCACCCTTAGGGCCTCTTTGGAATGCATATGCAGGATTCTAAAAAAGGCAGATGCCATGACTTCCTGGATCTTACATGAACTTGCAAACATGTCTCTTTAGACTTCCACAAAAAGTTTGCTGGAATTTAAAGATAGAGAATGTGCATACAGGACACAAAGAATAATTTTCATAAGGTCTAACCCCTAGTAGATCCTTTAAAATTGGGATGTTGGAGAGCAACCCATATAGTTTTTTGGTGGTCCCATTCCTTCGATCCAAAGGGCTTCTATTCAAAAATAATGCTATGGATTGAAATCCTACAAAATCGTATAAAAATCCTTCAACCCATGGGAAGAGCTGGCAGATCCGACATCGGCACTGGATAATGGATCACCTGGCGGTAGCCGAACTTCGAAAATGACCCTTTTCTTTTCCTTCCTCAAAATGCAAGGGGCCCTTGATGTATGCTTTCTCAGTAGTTGAACTGACAGCATCTGTTTTCAAGTTAAAATGGTAGCAGGCACTAAAATAGTAAAATGCTTATTTTTCAGGGAAGTGCATCACATCAATTTGCTGGAGCCCTGATGGTAAAATAGTAGCACTTGGTACAGAAGATGGTTTTGTTCTTTTGCATGATGTTGAGGTGTGTATGCTGAAAGCAATGGGTAGAAACTATTGATGCCTTCTTTTTTGTTGCCGGACTATCTTTTCATACTTCATGCAAACGTGAACTCTGCATGGTTCCTTATAATTTGCTAATGGCACTGTTCTCATTCTGGCCTTCATAACTTTTGACTTTTATGTATGGAATTATCAGGAGATCACTGGGGGCACATGCTCCCAAGGACCTCTGAGACAACTATGTGCATACATAAAGAATATGGATCTTCCCATAAAAAATTGTGTCTCAGTAATATAATGAAGTGGTTAGTTGATGCTAAAACCAGACATATTGATACAGCACATTTCGAATTGCTTTATTTTCTGTTGAGCACCATTTCGAATTTGCAATCTGTTGCAGTTTCATCGTAACTGAATTTGCAATATCATTTTTTTTATCACTGTGTGTTAGTAGTTATTGTAAAAACTCCTTATATGATCTTGAAGGTTGTAACATAAGTACATAATCTATTTTATGTTTTGACTCTTGTGCAATTTGTGTTTTTTGTATTACACAAACAATCATGCATGCTATTACAGTTTACTTGTTACTTCTATTTACTTTACCACTTCGTGTATGTATAAATAACGTGAGTGCTAATTGCAGAATGGGAAGATGTTACGAAGTATAAAATCTCATGATGTTGCCATCATATGTCTGAATTGGGCAGAAGATGAACCACTATCAAGGGTATATTTATTCCCTTGAAAAACATTTACTATATTTACTCAAGATATTATTTGTTAAATCACATATAGCTTGCATCTTATTGAAAATTATTCAGTGAAACTTGCAACCGGAGATGATCAACTGCTTGAATTTTGCACTTACTGAGAATAGTATAGGGTTTCAGTGGAAAAGTTCCTTACTAGAGCCCTCTGCTAATTACTGCAGACTGACAAGGAAGACTTGTTATCTTATGAAGACCGCACTACACGTTTCTTTCCTCCTGCTCCCGTGATGCCTAGGATAGGTGGGCTCAATTCGGGAGATACTGGTCTTGCAGATGAGAATGAAGAAGCCATTCAGGCATTTTCAAGTGCTTCGTGTCAACGTTTTAATATTCTGTGCACTGGTGATAAAGATGGTTGCATTTGCTTCAGTATTTTTGGAATATTTCCAATTGGAAAGATAGTAAGTAAACACAACAACTGAATGCTCTACATTTACAGTCAATATAATCAGCTATGCATGCTTTCTTCTGATTCTCAAGGTTGTTCTTATCATTAATACCCTTTTGTTACTTTGACAGCAAGGCTCGTATACCTTAACAGTAAATATGATATTATGAAATAGTTATTTCTGCAATATTTTTACGATCTATGGATATTGACAAACTGTTGCCTACCTTTTGTCTTTGTAAATTATTAGTTCTGGGGCATACCCTGGCAATAATGAGTTTATTGTTGATATTTCAGAACATAAATAAGGTTCCAATCCATGTTCAATCCTCTGGAAAAAGAACTAGCTACCGACTTCAGGATGTTTCCATAAGCAAGGTCATTAATTCTTCACTTCTTAGGTTCTTATGCATGTATCAGTCTGCTGGATATGATATTCTGAGCAATAGTTGTTCTTAATATCAGGTCTCTTTATCACGAAATCTCCATCAGTTGGTTCTTCTGTGCTCTGGAAAGCTGATTAATACTGACAACCTTTCTCTCAGTAATGATCTTTCTGTTGGGGTACATTGTTTGCACCTTGATACCTCTATCTTTTCCAACAGGTAATGGCATACCAATTCCATTGCCTTTTAATGCCTTCTGTCCTTGTTCCAAAACCATCTTCTTCTTGTGGTCTTGTATGAAAATAAAAATAGATCCACAAAAGGTGCTAGAATAACACATTCACTGGCACCTAAAAGATTGAACTCTGACGGTCCAATTCACCGATCGTAACTAATTATTTGGCCAAGTGTAAATATCTTAGGCTTTTGTTGTTTCCCTAAAATATAGCAGCAGTATTTCAGTACTAAAGTTTGTAAGGATATTGACTGCTGTGCTGTTCCTACTAAAATTGAATAAAGATTTTTTTATTCTGTTTGTCTTATCACCAATAAAGGAAAAATGAGCTACATCAGGTGTCTCAACAAGCGTCAAGTATTCAAGATCTGGTCGAAGTTGTCCGTGCTTCCATATCTATGATGTCCAAACAATGGTCGAATGCTATGAACTTATTTCATGAGAAATTTAGTGCCTTGCCTTCTCTGCTTACTGCCCATGGTATGATAGGTTTCTTTTGAAGCCATAACCATCAAGAATTACATACCTTTATTTTTCTACGTTGGTCTAAGTTTTTGACCATTTACAGGGATGGAATCTAGCTCCGAGGATGAGTTTATGAGCCTTTTGTTTGGGACACATACAAGTCCGGCTCTACATCAATTTCTAGTCAGCTCCCTTGGTGAAGCGGTATTTATTGCTATTGCCATAACTTGCATACCTTCTTTTCTTAAATAACCTGTCTAAACTTGTTATTTTTTATATGAAAGGGTCTCAAGAGGATAGCTAAGACTATTGAAAGTGCTGGAAGAGAACTTCGTATTGTTGTCAGTGAGCATCTTCAGGTCAGCTACTACATAATGATACCAGAGCAACATATTATTGGTACTATTGTCTGTATTTTTGGTTCACTTCTAATGGATACTATAGAGTTTGTTAGGCAGCTTCACGTCTTTCTGCTATAATTAGTTAAGTTGTTAGTGCTTTACTAGTTAGTTGACTCAGTTATTAAAAACAAAGTTAGTTGACTCAAACCAGGAAGTACTGTTAGTATTGGTAGAATACCACAGTCATGTCTTCCTCTATATCACAACATTAAAGTCATAGCTCACTAATTGGAGGTCAACCCATCTGGTTTAGCCAGACTAAACATGTGTTATACCTGCAACCTATTTCAAGTTTCTGTAATTAAAATTGAGTTGCTTGCTAATATGTTCTTTATTTATAGCCTGCAGTCGAAATTATTTCATTCAGACTTGCAGAACTGAGAGGCCTTGCGAGATGGCGTTCACGGTTTCAGAACATTGGGTTAGATGAAAAGCTTATGGATGGTGTAACTGAGAGGGTAGGGATGCTAGTTGTGCAAGTTGAGCGCTTTTCAAGGGTTGCAGCTACTGTTCTTTATCTGGTACACTTTTTTTCTTGTTTCATGTTTTCTCAAATTTTGTTGAGAATTGGGACTCGTGTCATCTTAAAATGAGGCTCCTTCCTGAACAAGTGCGCATATCATTTCCCTTTTTTTTTTGGCATATCCAGTTGTGGTTACTGATGATAATGTACCTTTGGTAGTTTCTCATGTAGTAACTTTCATTGATTCATTGACTTTCCAGTTCCAAAATTTCCTCAGCTGGGTTTTGAAGTGTGTTAAGATATTGTTAAGTGAACCAACTGATCAAGTTCCATCCACAAACAGGTTTATGTCTTTCTTTCTTATTGTCCTCTTCATTCTCATGTCATGAATTTTGTTATTAACTAGCAGGGGATTATCTTCTGTAGTGAACTTGTGGTGATTTTTCTGAAGTTTCTTCTTGATAAGGATCCAATCAAGCAGTTACTTGAAACAGATCAGATATTTGAGTGGGATATGTAAGTAGCATGCCAGTTGTTGTTTTATGTTTGCTATTGATTTATTGGACTTTATTTACACTATCTGTATAGATTGAAGATTTTTGGTACCTATTTGCATGTTACTATTCACCATTTATAAACATAAGTGCATGGTTGTATCTGGACACGGATGGGTTGTACTGTTGTACTATGGAAGTTTTCGTAGATGCAGTTTTCGTACATGGTTGTGTCTTGGCGTTGCTAACTGCATGGCTTATCTTTAAAGAAGAAACATCATTCCTGCATGTATGTACCTTTGTGGTCTGGACGTTTTTAGCATTGCTTTCATAGTTCGAAGATTTATGGTACCTATTCCCAAGTTGTGATGATGCGTGGCTAACTTATTTAATTGTGTGCAACACACTTCTTCAGTGATACTGCGAAACATGTTGAGCACCTAGTAGTTTTTGGAGGATTTACAGACACAAAGTTTTTGGAAAGGAGTTTGGCCAAGCAATTTAGCGAGTTGGAAGAAAGGTGAATCATTTTATTGCTTCAAATTATTTGCCAGTACACGTGTCTCGACTCAATGTACTGTCAGTCAAATCTTTGTGTATTCAGTTTCTACAGACAGAATAACTTTAAACTTGTTCCTTGTTACTTAAAATAACTGTTCCTTCCTTTTGTGAAGCAATTTTATGCTATGCTAACAACTCTATATCCCATATTTTTTAGCTTGAAGGAGGCTTTCTTGATGCCATTCACTACTGTATCTTCACAAATACATTGCCAAGGATTGCTTCCTCTTTATCCTGTTACATCGTCCGATGCCTTGTCATCAACCAGTACTCCAGCATCAATTGCGTTCTATAAGGTTTATGTTCTCTTTGGTGATTTCTTCCAACAAACTAATGGTCCTGATGTGAACATACTCATTGCTTATTTCCATGTTTTTCTTTAACTTATTCTGTACATGCTTTGCATTGGGTTCATGATCTGTCACTTTTCAAAGTCCTAACTGATTACTCAAAATAGCAGGATAAAGATTCTCAGCATAATGCTTCTTCATATAGCTCGACTGACTACATATGCTTCAAGATACCTGATGGATCGTTAAATTTAAGAAATTTCGTTGCTGTGATAAAGGACTTCTGCAACTCATGTAGTACCTCCAACACACCATCACTTTCAGGTTTTCTGTTGCATATACCTGTTGAATACGAGTGTGTTGATCTGTCTCTTTACAAGGTATTCACTGTTACAGTTATTGAGGCAATACTTTGCTTTTGTAAAGCACTTTGCATATCTTAGAAAAGAAAACGGTTATTCACAGGACAACCAGGTGGTTTTACTACTTAGTGGAAAGTCCAGTTCTGAAAATGCCGGGAGATCTTGGATGGTTATGCTGCAGACAGAGAACCTCTCTTTTTCACAGTTCTCAAGAACATTCCCTGCAAATTATTACAATCTCCAAGAATTGGAGGTACGAATTTACTTAAATGAGAACAGTATGGGAGAAACCTACTGAAATAAGTTATACTACACAAAATTAAAGTAGCCATATTAGTAGTAATTAATCGCTGCAACAAGATAAACAAAATCGCACTGGATCTGTAAATTGGTCCATTGACAGGAGATGCTTGTTGAAGCTGACTTTACTTTTTTTGCTGGCAAATGGTAATAGCGCTAATTTCCTGCCATGAACATGTATAGGCGCTGGAACTCCAATTGGATACAGATTATGGAAAAGTTCGTAGCGTCCCTCACCCTTTGTCTACTCCGCTGGCAGTCAGTGGTAGGTTGAGTGTTTATTTCTGCACATGATTTTTAGTTGGTATTCATTTCACATAACGAGTAATGTTTACAGCCTCAAGAGGAGTGGCTTGCATCTTCTCATCGCGGAGGCATGCTTTGGTCTATATCCTCGATGAGGACGAAGACGAGGATGAAGATGAAGGTTCTGAGATGGAGTGACCATGGTACAACAGCAGCAGCTTCAGCTCGCCATGTAGCAGAAAAGATTGTGGAATCGCACTATCCTGTGCTGAAAACAGAGCATGCGTAGCTTTGAGTCACAATGAGCAACCTGCGGTCATGATCACCGGGAGCCTGGCGCAGGACACGTAGTCCCACAGCTATGCAAATGCTTGCTCTGATTTTGATTTCTGAAGATGTGTTTGATCACGCAGTTGCTGCAGCTAAAAGGTGTCGGTACCGGCTTGGTCAGGTCTGAAACTCACATTTCGGGCGTACACCTGCAGAGTGAACTTAGGACGGTACTCTGTAAATGGTGGTGTTGCAACAGAAATGTTGTACTCCCTGTAACTTTGTACTAAACCAGTGACAAGTAATATGAATCGGAGGGAGTACCTAGTTTTGCTGTTAATTGTGTGAAGTTGGTGTGTTGATAAGTTATTAAGCATGGTTGAGCTTTTATGTAACGCCAGGACAGCACTGAAGCGAAGTCATCTTGGCATTTGCCAGTTCACTCGTTTCACAGCTTTGAGTTTTTTTTTTAGAATCATCTCAAAAGCGTACTTAGAACAAAGCGGACATACGGTAGCCCATGAGATCGCGTTTGACATGGTCCTCGGCCCAAAACAAGGACGCCTGGTTTAGCCACGATAATGATCTTTGTGTCCTACCTAAACCCCTGTTTGGCGACGCAGCCAACTCGAATTGCTCTGGGCCTATTATAATAGCGCATCCTGTCCGTTCGCTTTCCCGCGAAGCCCCTCTCCCTCACCGCCTACATCGTCGCCGAGTTCCGATCCTCCCGTACATCTCGAGAAAGGCGTACGTCGACGGGCCATCGGTGACAACGAATCAATTCCCCGTCAGCGTGTCCAATCATGTCGTTGCCGAGTTCGGATCTCCCCTTAGATTTAGACCTAGAGAAAGGCGCCGCGGCCTGGCCGGCGGCGACAAGGGGCAAATTTGACAAATTTAACCTATAGACGAAAACAAATCGAACTGTCCGTGAAACTATTTCACGCGGCTGACCCGTGGCGCCTAGCTCTCAGGCGCTGCACTAGTGCAACGCCTAGGAGCTAGGCGCTACACTGTATAGTGTGGCGCCTAGCTCTTAGGCGCTGCACACTGACTTAGTAATTTTCGGATCACACGGGTGCGACGCTGGCTGTGTAGCGCCTATCTGTGAGGCGTTGCACAGTGTAGTGTGGCGCCTTCGTGTCGGGCGTCACATAAAAAGGTCAGCCGCGTGAAATAGTTTCACGGACAGTTCATTCTGTGATTTGATTTCGTCCATAGGTTAAATTTGTCAAATTTGCCACGACAAGGGAGGAGGAGCTGGCCGTGCTGAACCCTCGCATGGTCAAGTATATCATCGCGCTGGTGAGTCTTTTGCTCTTGTCCCCCCTTCTCTTGCTTCTAGATGATCTACCCAGCATCAGTTTCAGTTTCTTTCTGACAGTCATGCAACCATGTCATTAGACTAGTCACAGTGGGTAGTAACTTAGACTAGTAACATGTATATATGTCACTAGTCTATATTACTACTTCTATAGTGGGTAGTAACATATATGCAGTGTCATGCATTACCTCATTTATTACTTTGTAGACTCATCTTGTCTTGATATGTGTGATGTTACAGTAACTAGCTATGTTACCACATGCCCCTCTTTTCTCATTAATTACTCGCCACATCATATATTTTGTCTAGAGATGTGTGATGTTACCACCTATGTTACTCTCACTGTGGGTAGTCTTAGTATGTGTTGCTAGTCGTACGCACGCAGGTCACTGTGTCGGGTATAATTATGCATTGATGCATCCTAATTTCTAATGCTAGTCAATTACTCTTAACTTACGATTGTGTTGGTGTAAGCTCAGACTTCCCAGTGAACTAATAATGGTCAGTGTGGATTGTTGAGATGCCCACTCATTGCCACCCCAAACCGGAAAAGAACGAAGCATACGGTTTGGCCATGACAAGATCTTTGTGCCCTACCAAAGTATTGAGAAGAATCCTATCTTTGTGCTTGATACATACAACTGTTTTTAACAACAATCTCACAGCTAGTATCAAGAGCCTACATAACAAGAGCATCCCAGTAGATTCACCTTAAGTATCTGTCTGCTGATTTTGGCCATTCTGATTTGCTAATGCTCGGTGCTTTAGTGACATGTTAACCTTTTCATTTCTAATCAAGAATATGTTGTGACCTATAGCTTCTGCTTGTCGTGCTGTTCATCATTGAATTCCAACAATTCATCTTGTAAAATTTTCTTTTGTGCTTAGAAACTAACTTTTTATTATCCTGCCTGCTGCTTGTCTATGCTTTGTAGGTTTTGATCATAATGATCTATTTGCTGCTTACCACTGGCCTGATCGCATGGACTATGAAGGTTTCCAACAACCCGTGGGATGCATGGCCGGTTGTTATTATCGTGTGGCTATTCTGGATGTTGTTACTCTGTGCGCATCTTCAGCTTGCCAAGCTTGCCAAGAAGCGTACACTAGGAAGCGATGATGGTGATCTTAGTACCAAACTACTGGCATCTAAGAAATAGGCCAACGAGTGGGTTTTGCGAATAAGGGGCACCGTTTATAGTTAATATCTGTAGTACGGGGCCTTGGTCGTGGTACCGAACTGGTAGTTGCATGGTGCCTGCGTTTAATCTAGTTATTGAGCTTTCGTAGTAGCTTCAAGATTTGGGTGAATTTCATTTTGAGAGATTGTATTGAGAGTGTGACTTAACGCTCTGATGGCTATGATTGTACAACGTTTATTTCTTGTTCCACGTGTGTTTAGACTCCCTCTGATCCATATTAATTTAGGTTTGTCTAGTACAGCTTTGTTTGTACTAGACCAACGTGTCAATTAATATGGATCGAAGGGAGTAGGGGATAATGGCCAAGATACATAGGGAAAAATGAACAATGTTGAATTTTTCAATAATTTAATTTCTAGTGCCTAAATTAGTAAATCCAAGGATGGTCAGAGAGGAATAGCTTGTGGAGGGAAATATTGCTCAAATTAGTTGTACAAGCGATACCAACATGAGCTGCTTCTGTCTGAAGAAAAAAGTATGCAAGGGACCACGCTGTCCAAACTGCGTAAGCCATCCAATGCAGGCTTGTATTGGTCCGCGACGCGGTACGGACGTGTTTTCTCCTACAAACTCGAGACAGACATGAGGAAGGTTTGCGGGAGCCCGGACCGCTGTCATGCCCGTTTCTCCCCCATCCCCGTGCGCCTTCCCGTCGGCCGCCAACTGCCCGTAGTCATGTCGCTGTAGAGCGCGCCGCTCCACATTGAAGGCGTCTGTCGACGAGGTGGCGGCCAACATGTCCGTGCCGCCGCCATCAACGAGAAGAAGTAGAACACGGGAGGCCATTGCCGCTTGGGTCCCGAGAAGGCCACCGTCGGTGACCTGGCTGGTTCTTCTTTATCTCAGACCATCCTGAGCACCCGCCTGAGCTCCACGGAAGTACCCTTCCCCTGCGGCTGAAGCACCCTCTTTGTCGCTCCAATGTGCGGCGCAATCGAACATAGGGAAGATACAGGGGAAGTAGAATATGCCTCCGGGGCTCCCGGCAGCCCGGTTAGTGGGCTATTGGACATGGGGAAGATAAAGGGATTCGCCGCGACCGGCCATATGTTAGTGTAGTGTATCCGTGTAGTGGGAGTGGAGCTCCGCGCGATCGTACATGTACATAGTTTTAGCTTTTTAGTTGAAAATATGTTCAAAATGTAACCGTTTTCATCGAGTTTGTATGAAATTTGTCATGTTTATATGAAACTTGGCCTTATTTGCATGAACTTCATCCGGTTTGTTAAAAAGGAGTTTAAAATATATGCGGCTACGGTTGAATGGCGTCTCCCCGCATCCATGTCCGCGAACTGGTCTTTCTGTCCACGGACGGGTGCGGGAGAAAAATTTACGGATTACCGTTGGAGATGCCCTTACATCAAGAATGACAATATTGATGGAGTAGCTCCCTTGACCGACAATCTCTTCACTGGGTGTCTTGGGAGAAACTTGCATCTCCTAAAATCAGTGGTGGGATGGGCTTTTGGGATCTCGGTACGTTTAACCTAGGTAAGCAGGGATGGCGATTAATCACTAAACCTGGGTCGCTGTGTTCAAGGGTCCTGAAGAGCCGTCATTTTCCAGATACGGATTTCATGAATGCTACAGTACCATAGTCTGCTTCACCAGCTTGCAGAGCTATCATAGCTGGTCGGGAGGCTCTGGATGTGGGACTGTTGAAGCGCGTTGGGGATGGGTTCTCCTCTCCATTTGGAATGATAAATGGATTTCTGATTCTGCGTCTATGCCCCCCATGCTGAAACCAGCAAATACAACGCTTGCAATGGTCAGTGAGTTAATTGATAAAGAGAACTGGACGCGGAAACAAGATCTGGTGCTGGAATTTTTTTTGGCTCCTGATGCTGAAGCAATATTGAATATTCCGTTGAGAAACGGAGGAGGGGAAGTTTTTCGAGCCTGGGCGTTTGAAAATTTAGGTGTTTATAGCAAAAAGGCCCGTGCGTTACAACGGAAGAAAAAAAATCATAATCTTCAATGGCCATGACCACTTTTTGCTACATCACCGAGATACACTATCACTCTCAGTTTCGTGAAATCATGAACATTTTTTTACATGTCAAGCTCCTCCTTAATACCGGCTCAAGTCATGAAGGAGTCCGACGGCCATTCACACCGGCACACAAGGGCTTCTCGTGGTGGTTCGAGGTCCGGCTCGCGTATTGCAAGCCTGGGAGAACTTTTGCTGGAGGAACCACCTTGAAACATTTTCTTAAGAATTTTCTTCCTCTAAAAAAATTCTGAAATTTTTAGTAACTCAAAATAAAATTGAAGCAAACTCAACAAAATTGATAGCAACTACTCTCATAAGTGTCTAGAGGCTATACCATGCATTAAAATTATTTTGGACCATCTAAATTCAACATGCAAGCTCAAGAAAATGGTAACCACAACAACAAAAAATTGCAATATATAAAGCACTAGAACAAAAACTAATTGGACCATTGGAGAAGTCACATACCGAAGAATAATCTCCCAAAACCGTTTCAGAAACGGAGTTCCGAGTAAGGAGATCAAAAATTGCCGTCAAAGGAGCAAGAACACGGGTTTGAGCAAGCTAGTGATTTTTTCTGAAGGAAGAAGAAGGGGGTGGGTGGCTGGGATAAGTGAGTGGGTCCTTGTGGGACATACAAGCCCACTAGGCCCGCCCTAGTGGTGTGGCGCGCCATGTGAGCTTGTGGCTCACAGATGCACCCCCCTAGGGTGTGTTCAGTGCCAAAAAATATTAAATATTCTACAAAAAATCATACTAAAATTTCAGGGCATTCTGAGAACTTTATTTCGGGTCATTTTTTATTGTACGGAAAATTCAGAAAACAGGATAATCATGGCATTTCTACTTTATTAATTTTAAATAACAGAGAGTAAATGCTGGGTACAGTAGGTTGTGCTTACTAAATTCATCGACCACATGCCTCTAAAAAAGAATCCATTAATAAGGTTGATCAAGTCTTATTAACAAACCATTTTCGAATGACATGAAACTGAAGAACCTTCCTATAACACTAGGCTACCTCAGCAGGGATATGCATCTACCCAATAATAAGAGTTTTATAATTGTTTTTGATTGAAGGAAGAGGAAATTTGCAACCTTCAATAGTAATTGTCGAAGCTTTTTCAATGACATTGATACCATTCAGTTGAAATTGTTTCTTCGAAAGTGTACCATATGCTCATTACCATTAATATGAAAAGTGACCTTACTTTTGTTGCAATCAATACCAACCCCTGTAGTATTCAAAAAGGGTCTACCGAGGATAATCGACATGTTGTGATCCTCGGGCATATCAAGTATAACGAAATTTGTCAAGATAGTAACGTTCGCAACTACGATAGGCACAACCTCACAAATTCCAATAGGTATAGCAGTAGATTTATCAGCCATTTGCAAATACATTTCAGTAGGTGTGAGTTTATTCAAATTAAGTCTTCTATATAAATAGAAAGGCATAACTAACACCGACTCCTAAATCACATAGAGCACTTTTAACATAACTTCTTTTAGTGGAGCATGGTATAGTGGGTATTCCTAGATCTCCTAGTTTCTTAGGTACTAAAGAGTAATTTGCAAGCATGGTAGAAATTTCAACTTTAGGTATCTTTCTTTTGTTGGTGACAATATCCTTCATGTACTTAGCATATGGGGGCATTTTCAATATATCAGTCAAATGAGTATGCAAAAAGACTGGCCTAAGCATTTCTGAACACATGGTTCTCTTTTTACCATGTTTTCTAGCAATGAAATCTCTTTTGTCATATCTTTTGTTCTTAGTAGGTGGGGTATTAAGATCAACAACATGTTCTATTTCTACATCATTATCATGTTCTTTATCATTTTCTAGTTGAGAATCAACATAACATCATCATTATCATTATCATTATCGCTAGGTGAATGTTCATTACCAGATTGTGTCTTAGCATCAAAAATAGAAACATCATTATTATTCTTAGAGGGTTTTTCTACCTCAGATTCTCTAGAAGCACGTAAAGTCCTATCATTTTTCCTTTTCTTTTTCTTCTTAGATGGACTAGGTGCATCAATATTAATTCTCTGAGAATCTTGTTCAATTCTTTTAGGATGACCTTCAGGATACAGAGGTTCCTGAGTCATTCTACCCCCTCTAGTCATAACTCTAACAGCATGCTCATTCATATTATTATTCATCTCATTGCGTTTTAGTTGTTTCATAACATACGCATTGAAATGTTCTTGCTTAACAATGTAGTTATGAAATTTATCTAGGCATTGACTAGTGGATTTATTATAAAGAATATCACCTTCATCAAATATTATAAGAGATTTTACCTCTACTACCTGTGTCGGGGTGTCGAGACCATGTATTTCTTCAATAGGTGGTAAATTCTTAACATATTCAACTTTAATACCTTTTCTCTCATAGATTTATTTGCCTCTTGCATATCTTCAGGACTGATCAATAGAATACCTCTCTTCTTTGGTGTTGGTTTAGGTGGTGGTTCAGGAAGTGTCTAATCATTATCATTTCTCAATATATTATCCAATAGTTCTTCAACCTGTTCAATAGTTTGTTCCCTGAAAACACAACTAGCACAACTATGTAGGTAGTCCCTAGAAGCATCGGTTAGTCCATTATAAAAGTTATCAAGCATTTATTTTTTCTTAAGAGGATGATAAGGCAAAGCATTAAGTAATTGGAGAAGCCTCCCCAAGCTTGAGGGAGATTCTCTTCTTCAATTTGCACAAAGTTAAATATTTCCTGTAAGGCAGCTTGTTTCTTATGAGCAGGAAAATATTTTTCAGAGAAGTAATAAATCATATCCTGGGGACTACACACACAACCAGGAGCAAGAGTATTAAACCATATCTTCATCACCCTTTAACGAGAAAAGAAACAACTTAAGAATATAGTAGTAGCGAATATTTTCCTCATGAGCAAATAGGGTGGATATATCATTTAATTATTAAGGTGTGCCACAATAATTTTAGTTTCATAATCATAAAAAAGATTAGATTCAACCAAAGTAAATAACTCAGGATTGACAGAGAATTCATAATCCTTATCGGTACCAAAGATAGGAGAAGTAGCAAACTTACGATCATATTTCATTCCTACATTCAAAGATTTTTCTTTCAGCTTACATAGTAGTTTCTTAACATCTTCCCTATCATTACAAGCAAGAAATTCCCTAGATATCTCTCCATCCATAACATAACCCTCGAGTACCCTAGGCATTTCAATTCTAGGAGAGCTGGTATAATAAGTGTATCATAAATTTTAGCATTGTCAAATTCTTTAGCTTTAGCAAGTTGTTCATCAAGAAATTCACCTAGTGGCACAGTATTATCAAGTAAAGTACTAACATCATCATAAGCATCATTCATAGCAGAAGCATCATCATCAATTACTTGCAACATATCAGAATTAATAGCAGGTGGTGGTGTCGCAGGCCTACTCAAAACAGAAGGTGAATCAAGTGTAGAGCTTGGCAGTTCCTTACCATCCCTCGTCTTAGAGGGAACGATCTTGGTTCTATCACCTTCAGATTCTTCATAGTGATCAAATGATATAAATCTCAAGTGACTTAGCAAACAGAGCTATACTCCCCGACAACGGCACCAAAAACAGGTCTTGATAACCCACAAGTATAGGCAATCACAACAGTTTCCGAGGGTAGAGTGTTCAACCCAATTCTATTGATCCGACACAAGTGGAGCCAAAGAATATTTGCAAGTATTAGCAGTTGAGTTGTCAATTCAACCAAACCTGGAGACTAAATATCTGCAACAAAGTGATCAGTAGCACAGTAGTATGATAATTTGATAGAAGTGGTAGTAATAGCAATAGCAATAGAAACGATAGCAGTAGCAATAGCAGTTTAACAGTGATTGTAACAACAGCAACAACAGAGATAGTAACTTAGCAAGATCAATATTCGATAATTGTCTTGGATGATATTCATCATGTAACAGTTATAACCTAGGGCGACACAGAACTAGCTCCAATTCATCAATGTTATGTAGGCATGTATTCCGTATATAGTCATACGTGCTTGCGATAAGAACTTGCATGGCATCTTTTGTCCTACCCTCCCGTGGCAGCGGGGTCCATAAGGAAACTAATGGATATTAAGGCCTCCTTTTAATAGAGAACTAGAACAAAGCATTATCGCATAGTGAATACATGAACTTTTCAAACTATGGTAATCACCGGAAAGAAACCCAATTTCTGTCACTTTGGGGTATGCGGATCACAACACGTAATAGGTGCGTAAAACTTGCAAGATAGGATCAAGAACACAAATGTATTCATGAAAACATAAAGGGTTCAGATCTGAAATCATGGCACTCGGGCCCTAGTGACAAGCATTAAGCATAGCAAAGTCATAGCAACATCAATCTTAGAACATAGTGGACACTAGGGATCAAGCCCTAACAAAACTACACTACTGCAGGATGCTGCTAATGCGACACTATAATTAGAGACCTTTTGACGAAACTATGTGCGATGCATTAATCGTAAACAGTGATGTAAAAAAACCGAAGAGATGCAAAACGTTTGTGATGGCAGAGACATCAAACATGATTAGAATTATGGTTGCGTGTGCGATGAGTGGCATACGGTTGATCCATACGAACTATTTGCGATGAGTCAGAACAACAGAAACGGGCAGCCATATTAAGGTGTGTGCGATATATGGCATACAGTTTACTCGGATGAACTATTTGCGATGATAGAGTTGAACACAAACGATTCGGCATAACAAGATGTGTGTGATACCCGACAAACAGGCCGGTAATCAGAATTGTGTGTGATCATTATAGACAACACATACGATTTTTGTGTGTGAATTGTGTGCTCAATAGGGCACACAATTCAAGAAATCAACCTGTGGACGATTGATACGTCTCCAACGTATCTATAATTTTTTATTGCTTCATGCTATATTATATTCTGTTTTGGATGTTTAATGGGCTTTATTATACACTTTTATATTATTTTTAGGACTAACCTATTAACTGAAGGCCCAACCCAGAATTGCTGTTTTTTGCCTATTTCAGTGTTTCGCAGAAAAAGAATATCAAACGGAATGAAACCTTTGGGAACGTGATTTTTGGAACGAACGTGATCCAGAGGACTTGGACCCTACGTCAAGAAAGCTACCAGGAAGGCACGAGGTAGGGGGTGCGCCTACCCCCCCAGGCGCGCCCTCCACCAGAGTGGGGCCCACTTTGCTCCACCGACGTACTTCTTCCTCCTATATATACCTACGTACCCCCAAACCAATAGAGGCATCCACGAAAACCTAATTCCACCGCCGCAACCTTCTGTACCCGTGAGATCCCATCTTGGGGCCTTTTCCGGCGTCCTGTCGGAGGGGGCATTGATCACGGAGGGCTTCTACATCAACACCATAGCCTCTCCGATGATGTGTTAGTACTTTACCTGAGACCTTCGGGTCCATAGTTATTAGCTAGATGGCTTCTTCTCTCTTTTTGGATCTCAATACAAAGTTCTCCACGATTCTCGTGGAGATCTATTCGATGTAATCTTCTTTTGCGGTGTGTTTGTTGAGACCGATGAATTGTGAGTTTGTGATCAAGTTTATCTATGAAAAATATTTGAATCTCCTCTGAATTCTTTTATGTATGATTGGTTATCTTTGAAAGTCTCTTCGAATTATCAGTTTGGTTTGGCCTACTAGATTGATCTTTCTTGCAATGGGAGAAGTGCTTAGCTTTGGGTTCAATCTTGCGGTGTCCTTTCCCAGTGACAGTAGGGGCAGCAAGGCACGTATTGTATTTTTGCCATCGAGGATAACAAGATGGGGTTTATATCATATTGCATGAGTTTATCCCTCTACATCATGGCATCTTACTTAAAGCGTTACTTTGTTCTTTTGAACTTAATACTCTAGATGCATGCTGGATAGCGGTCAATGTGTGGAGTAATAGTAGTAGATGCAGGCAGGAGTCGGTCTACTTGTCTCGGACGTGATGCCTATATACATGATCATACCTAGATATTCTCATAACTATGCTCAATTCTATCAATTGCTCAACAGTAATTTGTTCACCCACCATAATACTTATGCTCTCGAGAGAAGCCACTAGTGAAACCTATGGCCCCCGGGTCTATTTTCCATCATATTAATCTTCCAACACTTAGCTATTTTTATTGCCTTTTATTTTACTTTGCATCTTTATCATAAAAATACCAAAAATATTATCTTATCATATCTATCAGATCTCACTCTCGTAAGTGACCGTTGAGGGATTGACGACCCCTTTATCATGTTGGTTGCGAGGTTCTTGTTTGTTTGTGCAGGTGCGAGGGACTCGTGCGTGGTCTCCTACTGGATTGATACCTTGGTTCTCAAAAACTGAGGGAAATACTTACGCTACTTTACTGCATCACCCTTTCCTCTTCAAGGGAAAACCAACGCAGTGCTCAAGAGGTAGCAAGTAGGTTTTCTGGCGCCGTTGCCGGGGAGATCTACGCCAAGTCAAGTCAAGTCAAGACATACCAAGTACCCATCACAAACTCATCTCCCTCGCATTACATTATTTGCCATTTGCCTCTCGTTTTCCTCTCCCCCACTTCACCCTTGCCGTTTTATTCGCCCTCTCTTTTTGTTTGCCTCTTTTCGCTCGCTTTTCCCTCGCCATGTCGGAACCAAAAAGAGTTGGGGGTTCTCTCCCGAGCTTGGACGATCCTTCTATTCTATCTAAACTCATAAATAAAGCTATGGAAAAACCTGCCGGAGTTGTCAATGAGAGTCTTAATAATTTTGATGAAGATGATTCCGGAATTTTTCGTTATTTACTCGATGAATCTTTGAAAGATGCTTGGGATAGGCTGTTAAGGATCCCGGCTAGCTATGTACCCCAATATCAAATTGAGGTTTACCTAAAAAGCTTTTATGTTGCGTTGCCCGCTTCGTTCAAACAAGTTTTAGATTCTATTTTTGAAGAGGGTTTTCTTGAAGGGGACCCCATAGATACCTATGAAAAGATGAAAACTATATTTGGGCACCCCATGAATGAGAAAGTTGAATCCACATCTCTTTTGCTCTCCTACCAAAACGAATCTATCAAAGAAATAAAAGCTAGCCTAGATGCCAATTTCCGCAACGTGATTAATCTTTCTTCTACCATTAATAGCCACGTGCTTTATCAAAATAGAAAGATTAATTCCATAGATAACAAGTTTGCTCTTTTCTTCCCTAAAACCAAAGATGGCAATACCTAGATCTATCCTTGCTTTTATGCCTAGCTAGGGGCGTTAAACGATAGTGCTTGTTGGGAGGCAACCCAATTTTATTTTAGTTTTTTGCTTTTTGCTTCTGTTTAGGAATAAATATTTGATCTAGCCTCTTGTTAGATGTGTTTTTATGTTTCAATTAGTGTTTGTGCCAAGTTAAACCTATAGGATCTTCTTGGATGATAGTTATTTGATCTTGCTGTAAATTCCAGAAACTTTCTGTTCACAAAAACAATTGTCAAAAATCACCAGAACGTGATAAAATATTGATTCCAATTGATTCTGATCAATAAGAAAATTTCCTAGGTCTTCCTATTTTTTCTGAATTTTTTGAGTTCCAGAAGTTTGCATTAGTTACAGATTACTACAGACTGTTCTGTTTTTGACAGATTCTGTTTTTCGCGTGTTGTTTGCTTATTTTGATAAATCTATGGCTAGTAAAATAGTTTATAAACCATAGAGAATTTGGAATACAGTAGGTTTAACACCAATATAAACAAAGAATGAGTTCATTACAGTACCTTGAAGTGGTGTTTTGTTTTCTTTCGCTAACGGAGCTCACGAGATTTTCTGTTAAGTTTTGTGTTGTGAAGTTTTCAAGTTTTGGGTAAAAGATTTGATGGATTATGGAACAAGGAGTTGCAAGAGCCTAAGATTGGGGATGCCCATGGTACCCCAAGATAATCTAAGGACACCAAAAAGCCAAAGCTTGGGGATGCCCCGGAAGGCATCCCCTCTTTCGTCTACTTCCATCGGTAACTTTACTTGAAGCTATATTTTTATTCACCACATGATATGTGTTTTGCTTGGAGCGTCTTGTATTATTTGAGTCTTTATTTGTTAGTTTTCCACAATCGTCCTTGCTGTACACAACTTTTGTGAGAGACACACTTGATTCAGAATTTGTTAGAATACTCTATGTGCTTCACTTATATCTTTTGAGCTATATAGTTTTTGCTCTAGTGCTTCACTTATATCTTTTAGAGTACGGTGGTGGATTTGTTTTATAGAAACTATTGTTCTCTCATGCTTCACTTAGATTATTTTGAGATTCCTACAAAACAGCATGGTAATTTGCTTTAATTATGATAGGCATTCAAGATTTTTTTTCTTATGAGTGTGTTGAATACTATGAGAAGTTTGATGCTTGATAATTGTTTTGAGATATAAAGATGGTGATATTAGAGTCATGCTAGTTGAGTAATTGTGGATTTGAGAAATACTTGTGTTAAAGTTTGTGATTCCCGTAGCATGCACGTATGGTGAACCGTTATGTGATGAAGTCGGAGCATGATTTATTTATTGATTGTCTTCCTTATGAGTGGCGGTCGGGGACGAGCGATGGTCTTTTCCTACCAATCTATCCCCCTAGGAGCATGCGCGTAATACTTTGCTTTGATAACTTGTAGATTTTTTCAATAAATATATGAGTTCTTTATGACTAATGTTGAGTCCATGGATTATACGCACTCTCTTCCTTCCACCATTGCTAGACTCTCTAATACCGCGCACTTTTCGCCTTTATCATACACTCACCATATACCTTCCTCAAAACAGCCACCATACCTACCTATCATGGCATTTCCATAGCCATTCCGAGATATATTGCCATGCAACTTACCACCGTTTCGTTTACTATGACACGCTCCATCATTGTCATATTGCTTTGCATGATCATGTAGTTGACATCGTATTTGTGGAAAAGCCACCGTTCATAATTCTTTCATACATGTCACTCTTGATTCATTGCATATCCCGGTACACTGCCGGAGGCATTCACATAGAGTCATATTTTGTTCTAAGTATTGGGTTGTAATTGTTGAGTTGTAAGTAAATAAAAGTGTGATGATCATCATTTTTAGAGCATTGTCCCAAGTGAGGAAAGGATGATGGAGACTATGATTCCCCCATAAGTCGGGATGAGACTCTGGACTAAATAAAAAAAAGAGGCCATAAAAAAAAAGAGAAAAGGCCCAAATAAAAAAAGAAAAAAAATGAGAGAAAAAGAGAGAAGGGACAATGTTACTATCCTTTTACCACACTTGTGCTTCAAAGTAGCACCATGATCTTCATGATAGAGAGTCTCCTATGATATCACTTTCATATACTAGTGGGAATTTTTCATTATAGAACTTGGCTTGTATATTCCAATGATGGGCTTCCTCAAAATGCCCTAGGTCTTCGTGAGCAAGCGAGTTGGATGCACACCCACTTAGTTTCTTTTGTTGAGCTTTCATATACTTATATCTCTAGTGCATCCGTTGCATGGCAATCCCTACTCACTCACATTGATATCTATTAATGGGCATCACCATAGCCCGTTGATACGCCTAGTTGATGTGAGACTATCTTCTCCCTCTTTTTGTCTTCTCCACAACCACCATTCTATTCCACATATAGTGCTATGTCCATGGCTCACGCTCATGTATTGCGTGAAGATTGAAAAAATTTGAGAACACCAAAAGTATGAAACAATTGCTTGGCTTGTCATCGGGGTTGTGCATGATTTAAATACTTTGTGTGGTGAAGATAGAGCATAGCCAGACTATATGACTTTGTAGGGATAACTTTCTTTGGCCATGTTATTTTGAGAAGACATGATTGCTTAGTTAGTATGCTTGAAGTATTATTATTTTTATGTCAATATTAAAATTTTGTCTTCAATCTCTCGGATCTGAATATTCATACCACAATTAAGAGAATTACATTGAAATTATGCCAAGTAGCATTCCGCATCAAAAATTCTGTTGTTATCATTTACCTACTCGAGGACGAGCAGGAATTAAGCTTGGGGATGCTTGATACGTCTCCAACGTATCTATAATTTTTTATTGCTTCATGCTATATTATATCCTGTTTTGGATGTTTAATGGGCTTTATTATACACTTTTATATTATTTTTGGGACTAACCTATTAACTAGAGGCCCAGCCCAGAATTGCTGTTTTTTGCCTATTTCAGTGTTTCGCAGAAAAAGAATATCAAACGGAGTCCAAATGGAATGAAACCTTCGGGAAAGTGATTTTTGGAACGAATGTGATCCAGAGGACTTGGACCCTACGTCAAGAAAGCTACCAGGAAGGCACGAGGTAGGGGGTGCGCCTACCCCCCCAGGCGCGCCCTCCACCAGAGTGGGGCCCACTTTGCTCCACCGACGTACTTCTTCCTCCTATATATACCTACGTACCCCCAAACCAACAGAGGCATCCACGAAAACCTAATTCCACCGCCGCAACCTTCTGTACCCGTGAGATCCCATCTTGGGGCCTTTTCCGGCGTCCTGTCGGAGGGGGCATTGATCACGGAGGGCTTCTACATCAACACCATAGCCTCTCCGATGATGTGTGAGTACTTTACCTGAGACCTTCGGGTCCATAGTTATTAGCTAGATGGCTTCTTCTCTCTTTTTGGATCTCAATACAAAGTTCTCCACGATTCTCGTGGAGATCTATTCGATGTAATCTTCTTTTGCGGTGTGTTTGTTGAGACCGATGAATTGTGGGTTTATGATCAAGTTTATCTATGAACAATATTTGAATCTCCTCTGAATTCTTTTATGTATGATTGGTTATCTTTGCAAGTCTCTTCGAATTATCAGTTTGGTTTGGCCTACTAGATTGATCTTTCTTGCAATGGGAGAAGTGCTTAGCTTTGGGTTCAATCTTGCGGTGTCCTTTCCCAGTGACAGTAGGGGCAGCAAGGCACGTATTGTATTGTTGCCATCGAGGATAACAAGATGGGGTTTATATCATATTGCATGAGTTTATCCCTCTACATTATGTCATCTTACTTAAAGCGTTACTCTGTTCTTTTGAACTTAATACTCTAGATGCATGCTGGATAGCGGTCGATCTGTGGAGTAATAGTAGTAGATGCAGGCAGGAGTCGGTCTACTTGTCTCGGACGTGATGCCTATATACATGATCATACCTAGATATTCTCATAACTATGCTCAATTCTATCAATTGCTCAACAGTAATTTGTTCACCCACCGTAATACTTATGCTCTCGAGAGAAGCCACTAGTGAAACCTATGGCCCCCGGGTCTATTTTCCATCATATTAATCTTCAACCACTTAGCTATTTTTATTGCCTTTTATTTTACTTTGCATCTTTATCATAAAAATGTTGGAAATATGCCCTAGAGGCAATAATAAAATGGTTATTATTATATTTCCTTGTTCATGATAATTGTCTATTGTTCATGCTATAATTGTGTTATCCGGAAATCGTAATACATGTGTGAATACATAGACCACAACATGTCCCTAGTGAGCCTCTAGTTGACTCGCTCGTTGATCAACAGATAGTCATGGTTTCCTGACTATGGACATTGGATGTCATTGATAACGGGATCACATCATTAGGAGAATGATGTGATGGACAAGACCCAATCCTAAGCATAGCACAAGATCGTGTAGTTCGTTTGCTAGAGCTTTTCCAAATGTCAAGTATCATTTCCTTAGACCATGAGATTGTGCAACTCCCGGATACCATAGGAGTGCTTTGGGTGTGCCAAACGTCACAACGTAACTGGGTGGCTATAAAGGTGCACTACGGGTATCTCCGAAAGTGTCTGTTGGGTTGGCACGAATCGAGACTGGGATTTGTCACTCCGTATGACGGAGAGGTATCTCTGGGCCCACTCGGTAATGCATCATCATAATGAGCTCAATGTGACCAAGTGTTTGGTCACGGGATCATGCATTACGGTACGAGTAAAGTGACTTGCCGGTAATGAGATTGAACAAGGTATTGGGATACCGACGATCGAATCTCGGGCAAGTAACGTACCGATTGACAAAGGGAATTGTATACGGGATTGATTGAATCCTCGACATCGTGGTTCATTCGATGAGATCATCTTGGAACATGTGGGAGCCAACATGGGTATCCAGATCCCACTGTTGGTTATTGACCGGAGAGTCGTCTCGGTCATGTCTGCATGTCTCCCGAACCCGTAGGGTCTACACACTTAAGGTTCGGTGACGCTAGAGTTGTAGAGATATTAGTATGCGGTTAACCGAAAGTTGTTCGGAGTCCCGGATGAGATCCCGGACGTCACGAGGAGTTCCGGAATGGTCCGGAGGTAAAGATCTATATATGGGAAGTCCTATTTTGGCCACCGGAAAATGTTCGGGATTTTTCGGTATTGTACCGGGAAGGTTCTAGAAGGTTCCGAAGTGGGGCCCACCTGCATGGGGGGACCCACATGAACGTGGGTAGTGGGGGCAAGGCCCCACACCCCTGGTCAAGGCGCACCAAGATCCCACCTTAGAAGGAATAAGATCATATCCCGAAGGGATAAGATCAAGATCCCTAAAAAGGGGGATAACAATCGGTGGGGAAGGGAAATGATGGGATTTATTTCCCCCACCTTTGCCAACGCCCCAATGGACTTGGAGGGCAAGAAACCAGCCCCCTCCACCCCTATATATAGTGGGGAGGCGCATGGGAGCAGCACCCCAAGCCCTGGCGCCTCCCTCCCTCCCCTGACACCTCTTCCTCCCCGCTTGCGCTTGGCAAAGCCCTGCCGGGATCCCGCTACTTCCACCACCACGCCGTCGTGCTGCTGGATCTCCATCAACTTCTCCTCCCCCCTTGCTGGATCAAGAAGGAGGAGACGTCCCCGCTCCGTACGTGTGTTGAACACGGAGGTGCCATCCGTTCGGCGCTAGGATCATCGGTGGTTTGGATCACGACGAGTACGACTCCATCAACCCCGTTCTCTTGAACGCTTCCGCGCGCGATCTACAAGGGTATGTAGATGCACTCCCCTCTCTCTCGTTGCTAGATGACTCCATAGATTGATCTTGGTGATACGTAGAAAATTTTAAATTTCTGCTACGATCTCAAACAGTGGTATCATGAGCTAGGTCTATTCGTAGTTTCTATGCATGAGTAGAACACAAACTTGTTGTGGGCGTAGATGTTGTCAATTTTCTTGCCACTACTAGTCTTATCTTGTTTCGGCGGCATCGTGGGATGAAGCGGCCCGGACCGACCTTCACGTACGCTTACGTGAGACAGGTTCCATCGACTGACATGCACTAGTTGCATAAGGTGGCTAGCGGGTGTCTGTCTCTCCCACTTTAGTCGAATCGGATTCGATGAAAAGGGTCCTTATGAAGGGTAAATAGAAGTTGGCATATCACGTTGTGGTTTTACATAGGTAAGAAACGTTCTTGCTAGAAACCTATAGAAGCCACGTAAAAACATGCAACAACAATTAGAGGACGTCTAACTTGTTTTTGCAGCATATGCCTTGTGATGTGATATGGCCAAAAGGATGTGATGAATGAAATATATGTGATGTATGAGATTGATCATGTTCTTGTAATAGGAATCACGACTTGCATGTCGATGAGTATGACAACCGGCAGGAGCCATAGGAGTTGTCTTTATTTTTTGTATGACCTGCGTGTCATTGAATAACGCCATGTAAATTACTTTACTTTATTGCTAAACACGTTAGCCATAGAAGTAGAAGTAATCGTTGGCGTGACAACTTCATGAAGACACGATGATGAGATCATGATGATGGAGACCATGGTGTCATGCCGGTGACGAAGATGATCATGGCGCCCCGAAGATGGAGATCAAAGGAGCAATATGATACTGGCCATATCATGTCACTATTTGATTGCATGTGATGTTTATCATGTTTTACATCTCATTTGCTTAGAACGACGGTAGCTTAAATAAGATGATCCCTCACAATAATTTCAAGAAAGTGTTCCCCCTAACTGTGCACCGTTGCGAAGGTTCGTTGTTTCGAAGCACCACGTGATGATCGGGTGTGATAGATTCTAACGTTCGAATACAACGGGTGTAAGCCAGATTTACACACGCAATACACTTAGGTTGACTTGACGAGCCTAGCATGTACAGACATGGCCTCGGAACACGGAAGACCGAAAGGTCGAGCATGTGTCGTATAGAAGATACGATCAACATGAAGATGTTCACCGATGTTGACTAGTCCGTCTCACGTGATGATCGGACACGGCCTAGTTGACTCGGATCATGTTTCACTTAGATGACTAGAGGGATGTCTATCTGAGTGGGAGTTCATTGAATAATTTGATTAGATGAACTTAATTATCATGAACTTAGTCTAAAATCTTTACAATATGTCTTGTAGATCAAATGGCCCACGCTAATGTTGCCCTCAACTTCAACGCGTTCCTAGAGAAAACCAAGCTGAAAGATGATGGCAGCAACTATACGGACTGGGTCCAGAACCTGAGGATCATCCTCATAGCTGCCAAGAAAGATTATGTCCTAGAAGCACCGCTAGGTGACGCACCCATCCCAGAGAACCAAGACGTTATGAACGCTTGGCAGCAGCGTGCTGATGATTACTCCCTCGTTCAGTGCGGCATGCTTTACAGCTTAGAACCGGGGCTCCAAAAGCGTTTTGAGCAACACGGAGCATATGAGATGTTCGAAGAGCTGAAAATGGTTTTCCAAGCTCATGCCCGGGTCGAGAGATATGAAGTCTCTGACAAGTTCTTCAGTTGTAAGATGGAGGAAAATAGTTCTGTCAGTGAGCACATACTCAAAATGTCTGGGTTACACAACCGCTTGACTCAGCTGGGAGTTAATCTCCCGGATGACGCGGTCATTGACAGAATCCTTCAGTCGCTTCCACCGAGCTACAAGAGCTTTGTGATGAACTTCAATATGCAGGGGATGGAAAAGACCATTCCTGAGGTATATTCAATGCTGAAATCAGCGGAGGTGGAGATCAAAAAGGAACATCAAGTGTTGATGGTGAATAAAACCACTAAGTTCAAGAAAGGCAAGGGTAAGAAGAACTTCAAGAAGGACGGCAAGGGAGTTGCCGCGCCCGGTAAGCCAGTTGCTGGGAAGAAGCCAAAGAATGGACCCAAGCCTGAGACTGAGTGCTTTTATTGCAAGGGAAGTGGTCACTGGAAGCGGAACTGCCCCAAGTACTTAGCGGACAAGAAGGCCGGCAACACCAAAGGTATATGTGATATACATGTTATTGATGTGTACCTTACCAGCACTCGTAGTAGCTCCTGGGTATTTGATACCGGTGCAGTTGCTCATATTTGTAACTCAAAGCAGGAGCTGCGGAATAAACGGAGACTGGCAAAGGACGAGGTGACGATGCGCGTCGGAAATGGTTCCAAGGTCGATGTGATCGCCGTCGGCACGCTACCTCTACATTTACCTACGGGATTAGTTTTAAACCTCAATAATTGTTATTTAGTGCCAGCTTTGAGCATGAACATTGTATCAGGATCTCGTTTAATTCGAGATGGCTACTCATTTGAATCCGAGAATAATGGTTGTTCTATTTATATGAGAGATATGTTTCATGGTCATGCCCCGCTGGTTAATGGTTTATTCTTAATGAATCTCGAACGTAGTGTTACACATATTCATAGTGTGAATACCAAAAGATGTAAGGTTGATAATGATAGTCCCAAATACTTGTGGCACTGCCGTCTTGGTCACATTGGTGTCAAACGCATGAAGAAGCTCCATGCAGATGGAATTTTGGAGTCTCTTGATTACGAATCATTTGACATGTGCGAACCATGCCTCATGGGTAAGATGACCAAGACTCCGTTCTCCGGAACAATGGAGCGAGCAACCAACTTATTGGAAATCATACATATTGATGTGTGCGGTCCAATGAGTGTTGAGGCTCGCGGTGGCTATCGTTATGTTCTCACTCTCACTGATGACTTGAGTAGATATGGGTATGTCTACCTAATGAAACACAAGTCTGAGACCTTTGAAAAGTTCAAGGAATTTCATAGTGAGGTTGAGAATCAACGTGACAGAAAAATAAAGTTCTTACGATCAGATCATGGAGGGAATATTTGAGTCACGAATTTGGCACACACTTAAGGAAATGTGGAATAGTTTCACAACTCACGCCACCTGGAACACCTCAGCGAAATGGTGTGTCCGAACGTCGTAATCACACTCTATTGGATATGGTGCGATCTATGATGTCTCTTACCGATCTACCGCTCTCATTTTGGGGCTATGCTTTAGAGACTGCCGCATTCACTTTAAATAGGGCTCCGTCGAAATCCGTTGAGACGACACCGTATGAATTATGGTTCTGGAAGAAACCTAAGCTGTCGTTTCTAAAAGTTTGGGGATGCGATGCTTATGTCAAGAAACTTCAACCTGAAAAGCTCGAACCCAAGTCGGGAAAATGCGTCTTCATAGGATACCCTAAGGAAACCATTGGGTATACCTTCTACCTCAGATCCGAAGGCAAGATCTTTGTTGCCAAGAATGGGTCCTTTCTGGAGAAAGAGTTTCTCTCGAAAGAAGTAAGTGGGAGGAAAGTGGAACTTGATGAAGTACTACCTCTTGAACCGGAAAGTAGCGCAGCTCAGGAAGATGTTCCTGTGGTGCCTGCACCGACTAGAGAGGAAGTTAATGATGATGATGATCAAGGTACTTCGGATCAAGCTCCTACTGAACTTCGTAGGTCCACAAGGACACGTTCCGCGCCAGAGTGGTACGGCAACCTTGTCTTGGAAATCATGTTGTTAGACAACGGTGAACCTTCGAACTATGAAGAAGCAATGGCGGGCCCAGATTCCGACAAATGGCTTGAAGCCATGTAATTCGAGATAGGATCCATGTATGAAAACAAAGTGTGGACTTTGACAGACTTGCCCGATGATCGGCGAGCGATAGAAAACAAATGGATCTTTAAGAAGAAGACAGACGCGGATGGTAATGTTACCATCTATAAAGCTCGACTTGTCGCTAAGGGTTATCGACAAGTTCAAGGGGTTGACTACGATGAGACTTTCTCACCCGTAGCGAAGCTGAAGTCCGTCCGAATCATGTTAGCAATTGCCGCATACTATGATTATGAGATATGGCAAATGGACGTCAAAACGGCATTCCTTAACGGCTTTCTTAAGGAAGAATTGTATATGATGCAGCCAGAAGGTTTTGTCGATCCTAAGAATGCTAACAAGGTATGCAAGCTCCAGCGCTCCATCTATGGGCTGGTGCAAGCATCTCGGAGTTGGAACATTCGATTTGATGAGATAATCAAAGAGTTTGGGTTTACACAGACTTATGGAGAAGCCTGTGTTTACAAGAAAGTGAGTGGGAGCTCTGTAGCATTTCTCATATTATATGTGGATGACATACTGTTGATGGGAAATGATATAGAATTCTTGGGAAGCATAAAGGCCTACTTGAACAAGTGTTTTTCAATGAAGGACCTTGGAGAAGTGCTTATATATTAGGCATCAAGATCTATAGAGATAGATCAAGACGCCTGATTGGTCTTTCACAAAGTACGTACCTTGACAAGATATTGAAGAAGTTCCATATGGATCAGTCCAAGAAGGGGTTCTTGCCTGTATTGCAAGGTGTGCAATTGAGCACGGCTCAATGCCCGACCACGGCAGAAGATAGAGAAAAGATGAGTGTCGTCCCCTATGCCTCGGCCATATGGTCTATTATGTATGCCATGCTGTGTACCAGACCTGATGTAAACCTTGCCGTAAGTTTGGTAGGAAGGTACCAAAGTAATCCCGGCATGGAACACTGGACAACGGTCAAGAATATCCTGAAGTACCTGAAGAGGACTAAGGATATGTTTCTCGTTTATGGAGGTGACGAAGAGCTCGTCGTAAAGGGTTACGTCGATGCTAGTTTCGACACAGATCTGGATGACTCTAAGTCACAAACCGGATACGTGTATATTTTGAATGGTGGGGCAGTAAGCTGGTGCAGTTGCAAGCAAAGCGTTGTGGCGGGATCTACATGTGAAGCGGAATACATGGCGGCCTCAGAGGCAGCACAAGAAGCAATCTGGGTGAAGGAGTTCATTACCGACCTAGGAGTTATTCCCAATGCGTCGGGCCCGATGACTCTCTTCTGTGACAACACTGGAGCTATTGCCCTTGCCAAGGAGCCCAGGTTTCACAGGAAGACCAGGCATATCAAGCGTCGCTTCAACTCCATTCGTGAAAATGTTCAAAATGGAGACATAGATATTTGTAAAGTACATACGGACCTGAATGTAGCAGATCCGTTGACTAAACCTCTCCCTAGAGCAAAACATGATCAACACCAGAACTCTATGGGTGTTCGATTCATCACAATGTAACTAGATTATTGACTCTAGTGCAAGTGGGAGACTGTTGGAAATATGCCCTAGAGGCAATAATAAAATGGTTATTATTATATTTCCTTGTTCATGATAATTGTCTATTGTTCATGCTATAATTGTGTTATCCGGAAATCGTAATACATGTGTGAATACATAGACCACAACATGTCCCTAGTGAGCCTCTAGTTGACTAGCTCGTTGATCAACAGATAGTCATGGTTTCCTGACTATGGACATTGGATGTCATTGATAACGGGATCACATCATTAGGAGAATGATGTGATGGACAAGACCCAATCCTAAGCATAGCACAAGATCGTGTAGTTCGTTTGCTAGAGCTTTTCCAAATGTCAAGTATCATTTCCTTAGACCATGAGATTGTGCAACTCCCGGATACCATAGGAGTGCTTTGGGTGTGCCAAACGTCACAACGTAACTGGGTGGCTATAAAGGTGCACTACGGGTATCTCCGAAAGTGTCTGTTGGGATGGCACGAATTGAGACTGGGATTTGTCACTCCGTACGACGGAGAGGTATCTCTGGGCCCACTCGGTAATGCATCATCATAATGAGCTCAATGTGACCAAGTGTTTGGTCACGGGATCATGCATTACGGTACGAGTAAAGTGACTTGCCGGTAACGAGATTGAACAAGGTATTGGGATACCGACGATCGAATCTCGGGCAAGTAACGTACCGATTGACAAAGGGAATTGTATACGGGATTGATTGAATCCTCGACATCGTGGTTCATCCGATGAGATCATCATGGAACATGTGGGAGCCAACATGGGTATCCAGATCCCGCTGTTGGTTATTGACCGGAGAGTCGTCTCGGTCATGTCTGCATGTCTCCCGAACCCGTAGGGTCTACACACTTAAGGTTCGGTGACGCTAGAGTTGTAGAGATATTAGTATGCGGTTAACCGAAAGTTGTTCAGAGTCCCGGATGAGATCCCGGACGTCACGAGGAGTTCCGGAATGGTCCGGAGGTAAAGGTTTATATATGGGAAGTCCTATTTTGGCCACCGGAAAATGTTCGGGATTTTTCGGTATTGTACCGGGAAGGTTCTAGAAGGTTCCGAAGTGGGGCCCACCTGCATGGGAGGACCCACATGAACGTGGGTAGTGGGGGCAAGGCCCCACACCCCTGGTCAAGGTGCACCAAGATCCCACCTTAGAAGGAATAAGATCATATCCCGAAGGGATAAGATCAAGATCCCTAAAAAAGGGGGATAACAATCGGTGGGGAAAGGAAATGATGGGATTTCTTTCCCCCACCTTTGCCAACGCCCCAATGGACTTGGAGGGCAAGAAACCAGCCCCCTCCACCCCTATATATAGTGGGGAGGCGCATGGGAGCAGCACCCCAAGCCCTGGCGCCTCCCTCCCTCCCGTGACACCTCTTCCTCCCCGCTTGCGCTTGGCGAAGCCCTGCCGGGATCCCGCTACTTCCACCACGCCGTCGTGCTGCTGGATCTCCATCAACTTCTCCTCCCCCCTTGCTGGATCAAAAAGGAGGAGACGTCCCCGCTCCGTACGTGTGTTGAACGCGGAGGTGCCGTCCGTTCGGCGCTAGGATCATCGGTGATTTGGATCACGACGAGTACGACTCCATCAACCCCGTTCTCTTGAACGCTTCCGCGCGCGATCTACAAGGGTCTGTAGATGCACTCCCCTCTCTCTCGTTGCTAGATGACTCCATAGATTGATCTTGGTGATACGTAGAAAATTTTAAATTTCTGCTACGATCTCCAACAAAAAATACCAAAAATATTATCTTATCATATCTAACAGATCTCACTCTCGTAAGTGACCGTTGAGGGATTGACAACCCCTTTATCGCGTTGGTTGCGACGTTCTTGTTTGTTTGTGTAGGTGCGAGGGACTCGTGCATGGTCTCCTACTGGATTGATACCTTGGTTCTCAAAAACTGAGGGAAATACTTACGCTACTTTACTGCATCACCCTTTCCTCTTCAAGGGAAAACCAACGCAGTGCTCAAGAGGTAGCAACGATAATATAAAAGATCTCTGTGGAATACGTATTGCTAACTGTCGGCGATGAGACTGACAGGGGAAATAGAGATAACGAAATAATATGAGCAAACGGGAACAGAGATATATACAGTCTGCTTAATTTAGTCCTTCTTGTTGGATGGCCCCGCGACATCGTCTTGGCGAGGACGCTTCTTGCCGCTGATCGTTGGCTTTTCATTGCCCCCGCCGTCATCATGGTCATTGCTGTCATCCTTGTCCTCCTCCTCATTCGACCATTCCTCCTCATCAAGAACGTCGTCCTCTTCTTTGTCCTCCAACGCCCCCTCGTCCGTTTGGTTGTCGTATGACGACTCGGGAGGCGGCATCCCTTCCATGATACAGATAAAATCGAGGTCTGGAGTCAACACCGGACTCATGGAAGACGAGCGGGATGATTCCGATGTTAACCTATCATCGGGCGCCAGACTGCTGGCGAAACTGTCGTCCTCGTTGTCGCTCGACATGGCTGTGGTACGTATACAAACTGCGAGAAAGCGAGATTGTAGAGTGTGTGCAAGTGTGTAGCACGGCTGGCCGAGACGATGAAGCTGGTGGACACTTAAGCGGGGTATGTGTGATGCCCCCGATTCAATCGTACACTAATCATACACACAAACGTGTACGATTAAGATCAGGGACTCACGGGAAGATATCACAACACAACTCTAAACACAAATCATACAAGCATAATATTACAAGCTAGGGACCTCGAGGGCTCGAATACAAGTGCTCGAACACAAACGAGTTAGCAGAAGCAACAATATCTAAGTACAAACATAAGCTAAACAAGGTGCCATAAGATGGCTAGCACAAACTGGGATACAGATCGAAAAGGCGCAGGCCTCCTGCCTGGGATCCTCCTAACTACTTTTGGTCGTCAGCGGACTGCACGTAGTAGTAGGCACCGTCGGTGTAGTAGGAGTCGTCGTCGACGGTGGCGTCTGGCTCCTGGGCTCCGGCATCTGGTTGTGACATCCGGGTATAGGGGAAAATGGGGAAGCAAAGCAACCGTGAGTACTCATCCAAAGTACTCGCAAGCAAGGATCTACACTACATATGCATCGGTATCAATGAAATGGGTAATATATGTGGACTGAACTGTAGAATACCAGAGTAAGAGGGGGATAGCTAGTCATATCGAAGACTATGCTTCTGGCAGCCTCCATCTTGAAGCATGTAGAAGAGAGTAGCTGGTAAGTTCACCAAGAATCATCGCATAGCATAATCCTACCCGGCGATCCTCTCCTCGTCGCCCCGTGAGAGAGCGATCACCGGGTTGTATCTGGCACTTGAAAGGGTGTGTTTTATTAAGTATCTAGTTCTAGTTGTCATAAGGTCGAAGTACAACTCCGGGTCGTCCTGTTACCGTGGACACGGCTATCGAATAGATCAATCTTCCCTGCAGGGGTGCAACACATTACCTGACACGCTCGATCCCTCTGGCCGGGCACACATTCCTGGGTCATGTCTAGCCTCGGGAGAGATCAACACGTCGCAGCCTTACCTAGGCCCAGCAGAGAGGTCAGCACGTCGGTCTACATCCTAAGTGCGCAGGGGTCTTTGGACCATCGCCCTTTGCACTCCTGCACGTTACGAGGGCGGTCGGAAGCAGACCTAGCTCCCTAATACAAGTGCAGGCGTTCCAGTCTAATCCGGCGAGTGCCGCTCACTCGCTGACGTCTGAAGAGCTTCGGCTGATACTACGACGCCGGTTGCCTATATCTTGTCCCACGTGGTGGTTAGTGCATATAGGTCAATACCAACTCAGATCAAATGCCAAGATCTCATTTAGCGTGATATTTGATGTAACCGCGAACGCTGACCAGGGACCAGGACCACCTGTCTCCTAGGTGGTCACAACTTGCCCTGTCGCTCTACCACAAAGTAACACTCGGGGGCCGTCGGGAACCCCGGCCCACCACTACCTGGGTAGAACCACCTGCCCCTTCAGCCCCCATATCCGAACAGTAATAGTATATAGTATATACCCGTAATCACCTCCCGAGTGATCACGGCCCAGCAGTATAGCATGACAGACATACAAGAATGAAGGGACATTGTGTTGGGGAACATAGCAATAATTCAAAATTTTCCTACGTGTCACCAAGATCAATCTAGGAGATGCTAGCAACGAGAGAGAGGGAGTGCATCTTCATACCCTTGAAGATCGCTAAGCGGAAGCGTTACAAGAACGCGCTTGATGGAGTCGTACTCGCAGCGATTCAAATCGCGGAAGATCCGATCTAGCGCCGAACGGACGGCGCCTCCGCGTTCAACACACGTACAGCCCGGGGACATCTCCTCCTTCTTGATCCAGCAAGGGGAGAGGAGAAGTTGAGGGAGAACTCCAGCAGCACGGCGGCGTGGTGACAATGGAGCTCGTGGTTCTCCGGCAGAGCTTCGTTAAGCACTACTACTACGGAGGAGGAGTTGGAGGAGGAGAGGGCTGTGCCAGGCCAGGGGTGTGGCTACCCTCCCACCCCTCCACTATATATAGGGGCAAGGGAGAGGGGGGCCGGCCCCTTAGATCCCATCTGGTGGGAGGGGCGGCGGCCAGGAAGGGTGGCTTGCCCCCCAAGTCAAGGGCGGCGCCCCCTCCAGGGTTTCCCCCAACCCTAGGCGCATGGGCCCTAGGGGGAGGTTGGTGCCCAGCCCACTTAGGGGCTGGTTCCCTTCCACCTACAGCCCATAAGGCCCTCCGGGGCAGGTGGACCCTCCCGGTGGACCCCTGGAACCCCTTCGGTGGCCCCGGTACAATACCGGCATACCCTCGAATACTTCCGGTGACCGTATGATGACTTCCCATATATAAATCTTTACCTCCGGACCATTCCAAACTCCTCGTGACGTCCGGGATCCTATCCGGGACTCTGAACAACCTTCGGTAACCACATACTATTTCCCATAACAACTCTAGCGTCACCGAACCTTAAGTGTGTAGACCCTACGGGTTCGGGAACCATGCAGACATGACCGAGACATCTCTCCGGCCAATAACCAATAGCGGGATCTGGATACCCATATTGGCTCCCACATGTTCCACGATGATCTCATCGGATGAACCACGATGTCGGGGATTCAATCAATCCCGTATACAATTCCCTTTGTCAATCGGTATGTTACTTGCCCGAGATTCGATCGTCGGTATCCCAATACCTCGTTCAATCTCGTTACCGGCAAGTCACTTTACTCGTTCCGTAATGCATGATCCCATGACTAACTACTTAGTCACATTGATCTCATTATGATGATGCATTACCGAGTGGGCCCAGAGATACCTCTCCGTCATACGGAGTGACAAAGGCCAGTCTCGATTCGTGCCAACCCAACAGACACTTTCGGAGATACCTGTAATGCACCTTTATAGCCACCCAGTTACGTTGTGACGTTTGGTACACCCAAAGCATTCCTACGGTATCCGGGAGTTGCAGAATCTCATGGTCTAAGGAAACGATACTGGACATTAGAAAAGCTCTTAGCAAACGAACTACACGATCTTGTGCTATGCTTAGGATTGGGTCTTGTCCATCACATCATTCTCCTAATGATGTGATCCCGTTATCAATGACATCCAATGTCCATGGTCAGGAAACCATAACCATCTATTGATCAACGAGCTAGTCAACTAGAGGCTTACTAGGGACATGTTGTGGTCTATGTATTCACACATGTATTACGGTTTCCAGTTAATACAATTATAGCATGAACAATAGACAATTATCATGAACAAGGAAATACAATAATAACCATTTTATTATTGCCTCTAGGGCATATTTCCAACAGTCTCCCACTTGCACTAGAGTCAATAATCTAGTTCACATCACTATGTGATTGTGATGAATCCAATACCCATGGGGTTTGTTCATATCTCGCTTGTGAGAGAGGTTATTAGTCAACGGGTCCGAACCTTTCAAATCCGTGTGTGGTTAACAAATCTCTATGTCATCTTGTAGATGCAGCTACCACACACTACTTGGAGCTATTCCAAATAACTGCTCTACTATACGAATCCGGTTTACTACTCAGAATCATCCGGATTAGTGTCAAAGTTTGCATCGACGTAACCCTTTACGACGAACTCCTTTTCCACCTCCATAATCGAGAAAATTCCTTAGTCCACTAAATACTAAGGATAAGTTCGACCGCTGCCATGTGATCCCTTCCTGGATCACTATTGTACCCCTTGACTAATTCATGGCAAGGCACACTTCAGGTGCGGTACATAGCATAGCATACTGTAGAGCCTACGTCTAAAGCATAGGGGACGACCTTCGTCGTTTCTCTCTCTTCTGCCGTGGTCAGGTCTTGAGTCTTACTCAATACTCACACCTTGTAACACAGCCAAGAACTCCTTCTTTGCTGATCTATTTTGAACTCCTTCAAAATCCTGTCACGGTATGCATTCATTTGAAAGTACTATTAAGCGTTTTCGATCTATCCTTATAGATCTTGATGCTCAATGTTCAAGTAGCTTACTCCAGGTTTTGCATTGAAAAACACTTTTCAAATAACCCTGTATGTTTTCCAGAAATTCTACATCATTTCTGATCAACAATATGTCAACAACATATACTCATCAGAAATTCTATAGTGCTCCCACTCACTTCTTTGGAAATACAAGTTTCTCATAAACTTTGTAAAAACCCAAAATCTTTGATCATCTCATCAAAGCGTACATTCCAACTCCGAGATGCTTACTCCAATCCTTAGAAGGATTGCTGGAGCTTTGCATACTTGTTAGCATCTTTCAGGATTGACAAAACCTTCTGGTTGTATCACATACAACCTTTCCTCAAGAAAATCGTCGAGGAAACAAAGTTTTTTGACATCCTATCTGCAAGATTTCATAAATAATGCAGTAACTGCTAATATAATTCCAACAGACTCTTAGCATCGCTACCAGTGAGAAAATCTCATCGTAGTCAACTCCTTGAACTTGTCAGAAAACATCTTAACGACAAGCCGAGCTTTCTTAATGGTGACACTTACCATCATTGTCTGTCTTCCTTTTAAAATCCATCTGCACCCAACAGCCTTACGACCATCAAGTAGTTCTTCCAAAGTCTACACTTTATTTTTTACATGGATCCTCTCTCGGATTTTATGGCCTCGAGCCATTCGTCGGAATCCGGGCCCACCATCGCTTCTCCATAGCTCGTAGGTTCATTGTTGTCTAGCAACATGACTTCCAAGACAGGATTACGTACCACTCTGAAGTAGTACGCATCCTTGTTGTCCTACGTGGTTTGGTAGTGACTTGATCCAAAGTTTCATGATCACTATCATAAGCTTCCACTTCAATTGGTGTAGGTGCCACAGGAACAACTTCCTGTGCCCTGCTACACACTAGTTGAAGTCATGGTTCAATAACCTCATCAAGTCTCCACCATCCTCCCACTCAATTCTTTCGAGAGAAACTTTTCCTCGAGAAAGGACCCGTTTCTAGAAACAATCACTTTTGCTTCCAGATCTGAAATAGGAGGTATACCCAACTGTTTTGGGTATTCTATGAAGATGCATTTATCCGCTTTGGGTTCGAGCTTATCAGCCTGAAACTTTTTCACATAAGCGTCGCAGCCCCAAACTTTTAAGAAATGACAGCTTAGGTTTCTCTAAACCATATTTCATATGGTGTCGTCTCAACGGAATTGCGTGGTGCCCTATTTAAAGTGAATGCGGTTGTCTCTAATGCCTAACCCATAAACGATAGTGTAATTCGATAAGAGACATCATGGTATGCACTATATCCAATAGGGTGCAGTTATGATGTTCGGACACACCATCACACTATAGTGTTCCAGGCGGTATTAGTCGTGAAACAATTTCCACAATTTCTTAATTGTGTGCCAAACTCGTAACTCAGATATTCATCTCTGTGATCATATCACAGACATTTTATCCTCTTGTCACGACGATCTTCAACTTCACTCTGAAATTACTTGAACCTTTCAATAATTCAGACTTGTGTTTCATCAAGTAAATATACTCAGCATCTACTCAAATCATCTGTGAAGTAAGAACATAACGATATCCACTGCATGCCTCAGCACTCATTGGACTGCGCACATCAAAATGTATTACTTCCAACAAGTTGCTTTCTTGTTCCATCTTACTGAAAACGAGGCCTTTCAGTCATCTTGCCCATGTGGTATGATTTGCATGTCTCAAGTGATTCAAAATCAAGTGAGTCCAAATGATCCATCTGCATGGAGTTTCTTCATGCATATATACCAATAGACATGGTTCACATGTCTCAAACTTTTCAAAAACGAGTGAGTCCAAAGATCCATCAACATGGAGCTTCTTCATGCGTTTTATCCCAATATGACTCAAATAGCAGTTCCACAAGTATGTGGTACTATCATTACTATCTTATATCTATTGGCATGAACATGTGTATCACTACGATCGAGATTCAATAAACCATTCATTTTAGGTGCAAGACCATTGAAGGTATTATTCAAATAGACAGAGTAACCATTATTCTCCTTAAATGAATAACCGTATTGCGATAAACATAATCCAATCATGTCTATGCTCAACGCAAACACCAAATAACAATTATTTAGGTTTAACACCAATCTCGATGGTAGAGGGAGCATGCGATGCTTGATCACATCAACCTTGGAAACACTTCCAACACATATCGTCATCTCACCTTTAGCTAGTCTCCGTTTATTCCATAGCCTTTTATTTCGAGTTACCAACACTTAGCAACCGAACCGGTATCTAATACCCTGGGGCTACTAGGAGTACTAGTAAAGTACACATTAATATAATGTATATCCAATATACTTCTGTCGACCTTGCCTACCTTCTCATCTACCAAGTATCTAGGGTAGTTCTGCTTCAGTGACCGTTCCCCTCATTACAGAAGCACTTAGTCTCGGGTTTGGGTTCAACCTTGGGTTTCTTCACTAGAGCAGCAACTGATTTGCCGTTTCATGAAGTATCCCTTCTTTCCCTTGCCCTTCTTGAAACTAGTGGTTTTACTAACCATCAACAATTGATGCTCCTACTTGATTTCTACTTTCGTGGTGTCAAACATCGCGAATAGCTCAAGGATCATCATATCTATCCCTGATTTGTTATAGTTCATCACGAAGCTCTAGTAGCTTGGTGGCAGTGACTTTGGAGAACCATCACTATCTCATCTGGAAGATTAACTCCCACTCGATTCAAGCGATTGTAGTACTCAGACAATCTGAGCACATGCTCAACGGTTGAGCTTTTCTCCCTTAGTTTGCAGGCTTAAGAAACTTTTCGGAGGTCTCACACCTCTTGACGTGGGCACGAGCCTGAAATCCCAATTTCATCCCTTGAAACATCTCATATGTTCCGCGACATTTCAAAAATGTCTTCGGTGCCTCAATTCTAAACCGTTAGCATTACGCACTGAACTATCACGTAGTCATCAAAACGTGTATGTCAGATGTTCGCAACATCCACAAACCACGCTCGAGGTTCAGCACACCAAGCGGCGCATTAAGGACATAAGCCTTCTGTGCAGCAATGAGGACAATCCTCAGTTTATGGACCCAGTCCGCATAATTGCTACTATCAACTTTCAACTAAATTTTCTCTAGGAACATATCTTAGTAGAACTAAAGCGTAAGCTACGACATAATTTGCAAAGACCTTTTGACTATGTTCATGATAATTAAGTTCATCTAATCAAATTATTTAATGAACTCCCACTCAGATAGACATCCCTCTAGTCATCTAAGTGATACATGATCCGAGTCAACTAGGCCGTGTCCGATCATCACGTGAGACGGACTAGTCATCATCGGTGAACATCTCCATGTTGACCGTATCTACTATACGACTCATGTTCGACCTTTCGGTCTCTTGTGTTCCGAGGCCATGTCTGTACATGCTAGGCTCGTCAAGTCAACCTAAGTGTTTCGCATGTGTAAATCTGGCTTACACCCGTTGTATGCGAACATTAGAATCTATCACACCCGATCATCATGTGGTGCTTCGAAACAACGAACCTTCGCAACGGTGCACAGTTAGGGGGAACACATCTCTTGAAATTTTAGTGAGGGATCATCTTATTTATGCTACCGTCGTTCTAAGCAAATAAGATGTAAACATGACAAACATCACATGCAAATCATAAAGTGACATGATATGGCCAATATCATCTTGCGCCTTTTGATCTCCATCTTCGAGGCGCGGCATGATCACCTTCGTCACCGGCATGACACCATGATCTCCATCATCATGTCTTCATGAAGTTGTCTCGCCAACTATTACTTCTACTACTATGGCTAACGGTTAGCAATAAAGTAAAGTAATTACATGGCGTTTTTCATTGACACGCAGGTCATACAATAAATTAAGACAACTCCTATGGCTCCTGCCGGTTGTCATACTCATCGACATGCAAGTCGTGATTCCTATTACAAGAACATGATCAATCTCATACATCACATATATAATTCATCACATCCTTTTGGCCATATCACATCACATAGCATACCCTGCAAAAACAAGTTAGACGTCCTCTAATTGTTGTTGCATGTTTTACGTGGCTGCTATGGGTTTCTAGCAAGAACGTTTCTTACCTACGCAAAAGCCACAACGGTGATATGCCAATTGCTATTTACCCTTCATAAGGACCCTCTTCATCGAATCCGATCCGACTAAAGTGGGAGAGACAGACACCCGCTAGCCACCTTATGCATCAAGTGCATGTCAGTCGGTGGAACCTGTCTCACGTAAGAGTACGTGTAAGGTCGGTCCGGGCCGCTTCATCCCACAATGCCGCCGAATCAAGATAAGACTAGTAATGGTAAGCAAATTGAACAAATCATCGCCCACAACTACTTTGTGGTCTACTCGTGCATAGAATCTACGCTTAGACCTAGCTCATGATGCCACTGTTGGGGAACGTAGCAATAATTCAAAATTTTCCTACGTGTCACCAAGATCAATCTAGGAGATGCTAGCAACGAGAGAGAGGGAGTGCATCTTCATACCCTTGAAGATCGCTAAGCGGAAGCGTTACAAGAACGCGCTTGATGGAGTCGTACTCGCAGCGATTCAAATCGCGGAAGATCCGATCTAGCGCCGAACGGACGGCGCCTCCGTGTTCAACACACGTACAGCCCGGGGACGTTTCCTCCTTCTTGATCCAGCAAGGGGAGAGGAGAAGTTGAGGGAGAACTCCAGCAGCACGACGGCGTGGTGACAATGGAGCTCGTGGTTCTCCGGCAGAGCTTCGCTAAGCACTACAACTACGGAGGAGGAGTTGGAGGAGGAGAGGGCTGCACCAGGCCAGGGGTGCGGCTGCCCTCCCACCCCTCCACTATATATAGGGGCAAGGGAGAGGGGCCGGCCCCTTAGATCCCATCTGGTGGGAGGGGCGGCGGCCAGGAAGGGTGGCTTGCCCCCCAAGTCAAGGGGGGCGCCCCCTCCAGGGTTTCCCCCAACCCTAGGCGCATGGGCCCTAGGGGGAGGTTGGTGCCCAGCCCACTTAGGGGCTGGTTCCCTTCCACCTACATCCCATAAGGCCCTCCGGGGCAGGTGGACCCTCCCGGTGGACCCCTGGAACCCCTTCGGTGGCCCCGGTACAATACCGGCATACCCCCGAATACTTCCGGTGACCGTATGATGACTTCCCATATATAAATCTTTATCTCTGGACCATTCCGGAACTCCTCGTGACGTCCGGGATCCTATCCGGGACTCCGAACAACCTTCGGTAACCACATACTATTTCCCATAACAACTCTAGCGTCACCGAACCTTAAGTGTGTAGACCCTACGGGTTCGGGAACCATGCAGACATGACCGAGACATCTCTCCGGCCAATAACCAATAGCGGGATCTGGATACCCATATTGGCTCCCACATGTTCCACGATGATCTCATCGGATGAACCACGATGTCGGGGATTCAATCAATCCCGTATACAATTCCCTTTGTCAATCGGTATGTTACTAGCCCGAGATTCGATCGTCGGTATCCCAATACCTCGTTCAATCTCGTTACCGGCAAGTCACTTTACTCGTTCCGTAATGCATGATCCCGTGACTAACTACTTAGTCACATTGAGCTCATTATGATGATGCATTACCGAGTGGGCCCAGAGATACCTCTCCGTCATACGGAGTGACAAAGGCCAGTCTCGATTCGTGCCAACCCAACAGACACTTTCGGAGATACCTGTAATGCACCTTTATAGCCACCCAGTTACGTTGTGACGTTTGGTACACCCAAAGCATTCCTACGGTATCCGGGAGTTGCAGAATCTCATGGTCTAAGGAAACGATACTGGACATTAGAAAAGCTCTTAGCAAACGAACTACACGATCTTGTGCTATGCTTAGGATTGGGTCTTGTCCATCACATCATTCTCCTAATGATGTGATCCCGTTATCAATGACATCCAATGTCCATGGTCAGGAAACCATAACCATCTATTGATCAACGAGCTAGTCAACTAGAGGCTTACTAGGGACATGTTGTGGTCTATGTATTCACACATGTATTACGGTTTCCAGTTAATACAATTATAGCATGAACAATAGACAATTATCATGAACAAGGAAATACAATAATAACCATTTTATTATTGCCTATAGGGCATATTTCCAACACATTGATGTAATTCTAGCAACCTATACTAAGCATGTAGGATTGCAGGTAAAGGAATCAACAGTAGAAACAAGGACAGGCTATGCAGCAGTATAGGATCAAATCGATGAAACAGTAACACTACTCTAATGCAAGTAGTAGAGGGAAAGAGTAGGCGATATCACGATGATCAAGGGAGGTTTGCTTGCCTGGAAGCTCAGTAGAGAAGGAGGGGTCGTCAACACCATAGTCGATCGGGGAAAAAGCAACGTTAGTCTCGTAGTCTACCAGAGAGAAGAGTGGGAAGAAACAATGAATACAGTGCAAACAAATGCATGATGATGCATGACATGACATTAAGCGGTGTTAGGCGTGCCCTAACGCGGTACTAGGTGCTACTGGCGAAGGGGGGAAACATCCGGGAAAGTATCCCCTGTGTTTGACATTTTCGGACAAACGAACCGGAGGGGGACGATTGCATGTTCGCTATGCTAGGGACATGTGGCTGACGAACGGACTACCGATTCGGATTCGTCTCGTCATTTTAAGCAACTTTCAAGTACAAAGTATTTTCATCCGAGCTACGGATTATTTTATATTAATTTATAAAGATTTAATCATTTTTAGAATTAACAGAATTCAATTAATTAGAAAATGTAATTATGATGTCACGGGGCCATAGGTTGACTAGGTCAACCATGGTAGGTGGGACCCATCCGTCATGGTCTCAGGTTAATTAAACATGGTTAATTAGTTTAACTAAATGATCAGGTTGACTAATTAATTATTTTAATTATTATTATTATATATATAATCGTTCTGGGGCATGGGCCCCATTTGTCATATGCACAGGGGGGTAACGGGCACGCGGCTCATGGGCGCAGGACGCGGGCGCCAGCGATAACGGGCGCGTGGGCGCCCGACTGGGGCGAGCCCGGGCGCTGGCTCGGGCAAGACCATCGGCGCGGCCGGTGTTTCACGTTGGCGACTACGGGGGCGCGGTGGAGACCACATGATGGCGACTGGCGCGCGTCATCGTCGGTCGTTGGGCGTGTGGAGGGGGGCAACCGCACCTGGGCGAGGTGCCGCATCGGGCGGTGGTGGCGGCTCGCCGGGGAACGGCCGGGAAGGCCGGTGACCAGAGCAGCAGCGAGGCGAGGCCACACATCGAGGGCGCGGGCTGCAAGCTGCGGGCGGCACAGGAGCAGGCAGGAGTAGGGGACGACCACGGCGCGGGAGCGAGGCGGCTACAGAGGCGGGGCGTGTAGGTGCGAGGCCATCGGCGGTCTGGCGCGGGAGCAATGGGCGAGCGGGACGGCGCGAGACACCGGGGCAATGCGGGCGGTTGCAGCAGCGCGGGGAGGAGCAGCATGGCGGGGCGCGGTCGGCGCGCGACGAGCACGGCGAGGATGGCGTGTGACAGAGAGGGGGGAGGAGATCGGGGTCTCACCCCCGCTGCAGGGGATCGAGCGTCGAGGCTTGGGGAAGCCGGTCGGGGAGGAGGACGAGGAAGGGGCGGCGTCCAGGTCGCCGGCGACGAGGGCGGCGGGGCCGGGGTGCCGAGGAGCGGCGTTCGGCGATGGGGATCAGGGCAGTCGCCCGATCCAGATGGGGGGGAGCGGGAGTCGTGGGTGTGGGGTGTGGGGGTTAAGTACCGCAGGGCGCGGGTGGGCCCGTTCGGCTGGGCTGTTTGGCCGAGTTGGCCGGGAGGGGGGGGGGTTCTGTTTAATTTTTTTTTGTTTTACCCTTTTATTTATTTATTTCCCTTTTCCTATTTTATTTTATTTTAGTGTTATGAATCATAAAATTTATCTAAATTAGTATCACTAGTTATACCTCTGTTACAAAAAGTTTAAACCCCTAATAAAATAGTCTAACATTTTATAAATAATAAATTGCATTTATTAAATTGGTTATGTTGCTGTTTTTTTCATTTTAGAGTATTTAAACATTTTCTCAAAGTGTGGTTTCTCCACCATAATTACCTATGCATTATTTGGCACAATCCGAACATTTTAGCTTTAATGTTGAAAACTTTTGATGTTTGCCTTTGTTTTGAATTTGAATTTGAATCGGTTTTGAACTAACGCGAGATTAACAACAGTAACCGAGGTGACATGGCATCATTAACATAGGTTTACTATAGCTTAATTATCCTGGCATCACAATTCTCCTCCACTACAAGAAATCTCGTCCCGAGATTTAGGAGGTACAAGGAAACAATGCGGGTATATTCGCGTAGACAATCCTCACGTTACCAAGTGGCCTCGTCTTCAGAATGATGTGACCACTGAACTTCGAGGAACTTGATGGCCTTCTGACGTGTGCGGCGTCCAGCTTGGTCGAGAATGCGGATCGGATGCTCTTTATAAGAGAGGTCCTGTTGCAACTCGAGCACTTCATGATCCACTGCTCGGATTGGGTCCTTGAAGCAGCGACAGAGTTGTGACACGCGGAAAACATCGTGAACCTGAGAAAGGTTCGACAAAAGCTCCTGTTGGTATGCCACTTTTCCACGCCTTTCGAGAATAGTGAATGGACCAACATAGCGAGGATCTAGCTTGCCCTTGATCCCGAAGCGGTGAGCACCCTTCATTGGTGTGACTCGAAGATAAGCCTTTTCGCCAGGTTGATAGACCATGTCTTTATGATGACATTCATATTGACTCTTTTGACATGAGCAGTCTTCAGATTCTCACGAATGATGCGGACTTGTTCTTCGGCATGTTGGATAATATCCGAACCGAAGAGTGGACGTTCCCCAGTTTATGACCAGTTCAGAGGGGTTCGACACTTTCGTCCATATAACACTTCGAAGGGGGCCATCTTCAGACTAGCTTGATAGCTATTATCATAAGAGAACTCAGCATACGGGAGATATTCCCCCCATTTCTTGCTGAAGGAAATAACACAAGCTTGAAGCATGTCTTCGAGAACTTGGTTGACGCATTCAACTTGCCCTTTGATACGTCTCCATCGTATCTACTTTTCCAAACACTTTTGCCCTTGTTTTGGACTCTAACTTGCATGATTTGAATGGAACTAACCCGGACTGACGCTGTTTTCAGCAGACTTTCCATGGTGTTATTTATGTGCAGAAACAAAAGTTCTCGGAATGACCTGAAACTCCAAGGAACGTATTTTTGGAAAATAATAAAAATACTGGAAGAAGAATCCACGTCAGGGGGCCCACACCCTGTCCACGAGGGTGGGGGGCGCGCCTGCCCCCCTGGGCGCGCCCCCCTGCCTCGTGGGCCCCCTGACGCTCCACCGACCTCAACTCCAACTCCATATATTCACTTTCGGGGAGAAAAAAAATCAGAGAGAAGGATTCATCGCGTTTCACGATACGGAGCCACCGCCAAGCCCTAAAACCACTCGGGAGGGCTGATCTGGAGTCTGTTCGGGGCTCCGGAGAGGGGAATCCATCGCCGTCGCCATCATCAACCATCCTCCATCACCAATTTCATGATACTCACCGCCGTGCGTGAGTAATTCCATCGTAGGCTTGCTGGACGGTGATGGGTTGGATGAGATCTATCATGTAATCGAGTTAGTTTTGTTAGGGTTTGATCCCTAGTATCCACTATGTTCTGAGATTGATGTTGCTATGACTTTGCTATGCTTAATGCTTGTCACTAGGGCCCGAGTGCCATGATTTCAGATCTGAACCTATTATGTTTTCATGAATATATGTGAGTTCTTGATCCTATCTTGCAAGTCTATAGTCACCTACTATGTGTTATGATCCGGCAACCCCGAAGTGACAATAATCGGGACCACTCCCGGTGATGACCATAGTTTGAGGAGTTCATGTATTCACTATGTGTTAATGCTTTGGTCCGGTACTCTATTAAAAGGAGGCCTTAATATCCCTTAGTTTCCATTAGGACCCCGCTGCCACGGGAGGGTAGGACAAAAGATGTCATGCAACTTCTTTTCCATAAGCACGTATGACTATACTCGGAATACATGCCTACATTACATTGATGAATTGGAGCTAGTTCTGTGTCACCCTATGTTATGACTGTTACATGATGAACCGCATCCGACATAATTCTCCATCACTGGTCCAATGCCTACGAGCTTTTCGCATATTGTTCTTCGCTTATTTACTTTTTCGTTGCTAATGTTACAATCACTACAAAACCCAAAAAAATTACTTTTGCTACCGTTACCGTTACTTCCATATTACTTTGCTACTAAATACTTTGCTGCAGATACTAAGTTATCCAGGTGTGGTTGAATTGACAACTCAACTGCTAATACTTGAGAATATTCTTTGGCTCCCCTTGTGTCGAATCAATAAATTTGGGTTGAATACTCTACCCTCGAAAACTGTTGCGATCCCCTATACTTGTGGGTTATCAAGACTATTTTCTGGCGCCGTTGCCGGGGAGCATAGCTCTATTCTTTGAGTCACTTGGGATTTATATCTGCTGGTCACTATGAAGAACTTGAAAGACGCTAAGAGAAAAATTTATCCCTCAACTATGAGGGGAGGTAAGGAACTGCCATCTAGCTCTGCACTTGATTCACCTTCTGTTTTGAGTAAGCTTGCGACACCTAAACTTGCTTCTGCTATTCATTCTGATATGTCGCATGTTATTGATGATGCCACTTCTGCTATGCATGATACTTATGATGAAACTACTTCTATGCTTGATACTACTGTGCCACTTGGTGAATTTCTTGATGAACAACTTGCTAGGGTTAGAGAGAATGAAATTATTGAAACTGATAATATTGAAGATAGTGATGATGAAGACTCTCCCCCTAATAAATATGAATTGCCTGTTGTGCCTGAGGGTTATTATGTTCTGGATGAAGAATTTGCTAGAGCCATTCTTGCTTGCAATGATAGAAGTGATCTTAAGAAATTATTAGCTAAATGGAAGCAGCGATCTCTTAATGCTAGAATGAAACCTGACCCTGCTTTTGCTTCTTCACCTATCTGTGTTACTGATAAGGATTATGAATTCTCTGTTGATCCTGATATAATTACTTTGGTTGAATCTGATCCTTTTTATGGCTATGAATCTGAAACTGTTGTGGCACATCTTACTAAATTAAATGATATAGCCACCCTGTTCACTAATGATGAGAGAACTCGCTACTTTTATATCCTTAAAATATTTCCGTTCTCATTAAAGGGTGATGCTAAGATATGGTTTAATTCTCTTGATCCTGGTTGTGTGCGTAGTCCATAGGATATGATTTATTACTTCTCTGCTAAATATTTCCCCGCTCATAAGAAACAAGCTGCTTTAAGGGATATATATAATTTTGTGCAAATTGAAGAAGAGAGTCTCCGACAAGCTTGGGGGAGGCTTCTCCAATTGCTTAATGCTTTGCCTGATCATCCTCTTAAGAAAAATGAAATACTCAATATCTTTTATAATGGACTAACCGATGCTTCCAGAGATTACCTGGATAGTTGTTCTGGTTCTGTTTTCAGGGAAAGAACACCGGATGAAGCTGAAATTCTATTGAACAATATGTTGACAAATGAAAATAATTGGACACTTCCTGAGCCAACTCCTGAGCCTATTCCTAAACCAACTCCGAAGAAGAGAGGTGTTCTATTTCTCAGTCCTGAAGATATGCAAGAGGCAAAGAAATCTATGAAAGAAAAGGGTATTAAATCTGAAGATGTTAAGAATTTACCTCCTATTGAAGAAATACATGGTCTTAATTTACCGCCTGTTGAAGAAACATATGATCTTAATCCTTCACCTATTGAAGAAACACATGGTCTTGATAACCTGACACAGGTAGTAAAGGTAAATTCTCTCTATAGATTTGATGAAGGTGATATTCCTCACTATAAGTCTGCTAGACAATGCTTAGAAGAGTTTGATAATTTTATTGTCAAACAAGAAAACTTCAATGCTTATTTTGGTAGACAATTGAAATACAATTCCGATACGCTTGAATATTTGGGTGATTATATGTCTAGAGTTAAAGGTGAACTTAAACTCATTAGTAAACATGCTTCTATGGTTACCACTCAAGTAGAACAAGTACTTAAGGCTCAAAATGATTTGCTCAATGAATTGAATAGTAAGAATAATTTTTATGCTGTTAGAGTGGCTACTAGACCTGGTAAAATGACTCAGGAACCTTTGTATCCTGAAGGCCACCCTAAGAGAATCGAGCAAGATTCTCAGAAAAATAATATTGATGCACCTAGTCCTTCTAAAAAGAAGAAAAAGAAAAATGATAGGACTTTGCATACTTCTAGTGAACCTATTGCTGAACCACCTGAGAATCCAAATGATATTTCTATTTCTGATGCTGAAACACAATATGGTAATGAACATGAACCTAGTGAAAATGTTAATGATAATGTTCATGATGATGCTCAACCTAGCAATGATAATGATGTAGAAATTGAACCTACTGTTGATCTTGATAACCCACAATCAAAGAATCAACGTTATGATAAGAGAGACTTTGTTGCTAGGAAACATGGTAAAGAAAGAGAACCTTGGGTTCACAAACCCATGCCTTTTCCTCCCAAACCATCCAAGAAAAAGGATGATGAGGATTTTGAGTCTGAAATGATTAGACCTATCTTTTTGCGTATGCGATTAACTGATATGCTCAAAACAAATCCTTATGCTAAGTATATGAAGGATATTATCACAAATAAAAGAAAGATACCGGAAGCTGAAATTTCCACCATGCTTGCTAATTACACTTTTAAGGGTGGAATACCAAAGAAACTAGGAGATCCAGGAGTACCCACTATACCATGCTCCATAAAAGGAAATTATGTTAAAACTGTTTTATGTGATCTTGGAGCCGGTGTTAGTGTTATGCCTCTCTCTTTATATCGTAGACTTGATTTGAATAAGTTGACACCTACTGAAATATCTTTGCAAATGGCTGATAAATCAACTGCTATACCTGTCGGTATTTGTGAGGATGTGCCTGTTGTAGTTGCAAACGTTACTATTTTAACGGGCTCTGTTATTCTTGATATTCCCGAGGACGATAGTATGTCTATTATTCTTGGAAGACCCTTTTTGAATACTGCAGGGGCTGTTATTGATTGCAACAAAGGCAATGTCACTTTTCATGTTAATGGCAATGAGCATACGGTACACTTTCTGAGGAAACAACCTCAAGTTCATAGTATCAACTCTATTGGAAAAATTCCATCGATTATTTTTGGAGGTTTTGAATTTCCTCTTCCTACTGTCAAGAAGAAATATGATATTCTTATTATTGGGGATGTGCATATCCCCATTGAGGTAACATAGTGTTATTCAAAATTTCTCCGGTTCCATGTTATTCAGAATGAGTTTGTTAACAAGACTTGATCAACCTTGTTAGTGGATTCCTTTTGATGAGCATGAGATTGATGAAACTAGAAGGCACAACCTTCTGTACCCTCCTTTTACTTTCTGTTATTTAGTTGAAATAAAGTAAAAATAGCATTTACCTGTCTGTTTTCTGAATTATCCATGCAATATAAAAATACCTCGAAAATAAAAGTTCTCCAAATGCCCTGAAAATGGAATATGATTTTTCTGGAATATTTGAGAATATCTGGCACTGAGAACACAGCAGGGGGAGCAAGCACCTGGCCACGAGGGTCCAGGGCGCGCCTCCCTGCCTCGTGGGCCCACGGTGGCTCCCCTCCACTTATTCCTGCACCCACACACTTCTTCTTCCTCCCAAAAAAATCACCATCCAGCTCAAGCACGAGTTCTAGCTCATTTTGCTGCGATTTTCGATCTCCTTGCTCAAAGCACCTCTCAAAAAACTGCTTGGGGAGATTGTTCCTTGGTATGTGACTCCTCCATTGGTCAAAATAGTTTTTGTTCTAGTGCTTTATTCATTGCAAATTTGTGCTGCCTAGGTGACCATGTTCTTGAGCTTGCATGTCAAATTTATATGGTTCCAAGTAGTTCTAATGCATGATATAGTCTCTAGGCACTTGTAGGAGTAGTTGCTATCAATTTTGTTGAGTTTGGTTCACTTTTATTTGAAGTTACTAAAAATTTCAGAAATTTTCAGAAAATAATGAAGAGATTTTTGAGGGGTTCATCGAGCCGAAGCTCGAAGGAAAAGCAAAGTGAAGAGGCACAGAGGCCGAAATATAATTTGCCTCGCACCACGGAGGTTCGGCCGTGTGAATGGCCTTCCAATGATTTCTTGAGAGCAGCCGGGATTTATGATGATTTTTAAGAATTTGCTGAGAATGCAGGCCTCACCGACTTCCTCTGCGACCAACGCAAACAGTATCTCTTACTCACCAATACTTTTGTGCAAAACTTCTACTATTATCCTAAGGAATCACCTCCTTCAGTAGAGTTTCATTTATATGATGTGGTTAAGAAGATGCCACTAGATGAATTTTGCAAGATTTGCAAAATACCTTTTGAGGGTAGTTTAGATGAACCACATTGTAAAGATGTGGATGGGTTTATTGACACTATCACTGTGGGGGAAACCAGGAAGGTTTCCGATGCAAGAATCACTAGCATACATTTTCCTGTTTTACGCTACTTTGCCATATTTGCTAGTCGTTGCTTAATTGGTCACGGAAACTGTGGAAACCTTAGTGTTCCTGATATTATCATTTTGTTCCATGGTTTATTCTGTGATAACACTGTTAGTATGGGCGGTATTATTGCCAAACGGTTAAGTCTGAACCGTACAAAGGGCCCCATCTTTGGAGGTATTTATGCTTCACGCCTTGCTGCACACTATTACATACCTATTAGGCACTATGAAAAAGAAGAAAAATTGCTGCCCACTGCTTATTTAGATTATAAGAGTATGGTAGCGCATGACTTTATTGTTAAGAATAGGGAAGGATCGCTTAAATACAAATTGTTCTTTGATAAACATCACCCTGAGACTATTACCTTGCCTGCTCCCTCCTTGTTTAATTTATCTGAAGGTCTGTATCTCGTTCCGTTGGCGGCCATTCACGCCTACCGGAACCCTACACCAGCCACGGAGCCGGAACCACAATTTGAACCTCCACGACAGTCTAACTACCAGTGGGATCCGGAGATGATTGCCAACCAGTGTAGTCAGAGTCTTCTTCATCTCAGTACGACCCCGGCTACAACTATGGATATCCGCCAGGCCATCCGTGGCAATAAACCAACTTAGGCCAAAAGCCTAAGCTTGGGGGAGTACGTATTTCTCACCAACATTACATTCATGTTCACACACTCATTGCTAGATGTCGGTGCTCATACTCTTTCACTGTAATATCCTTGCTAGTTTATTTTCTTTTTCTTGCTTTCTTCTTGTGTGTTTGATTAACCTTAAGAAAAACCAAAAAAAACTTTAGTGTAGCTTTTATCTAGTTTATTTTTCTTGCTGTAGTAGTAATAATTAAAAAGAAAACCCAAAAAGATTTCCCGTTCTTATTTTGCTTGTTGGGAGCTTTCCCGTGTAAATAGTTTTATTTCTTTTCTTTTCTTTGGGGGTCGATAGGAGAGGACCATAATGAAATTGTTGAAGTGGCTCTTATATGCATTATTGTTGATTTAACCAAGAGCCCATATTGCCTTGTCTTCTCCTATTTATTGAATGCTCGCAGATTCCAGCTTAGTCCAATGCACGTGCACTCTTATTATTTTCACATCGTTCGGTCGTGCAAGTGAAAGGCAATTATGACAATATATGATGGACTGACTGAGATGAGAGAAGCTGGTATGAACTCGACCTCTATTGTTTTTGTAAATATGATTAGTTCATCATTCCTGATTCAGCTTATTATGAATAAACATGTTTGCAATGACAATTAGAGATCATAGTTGCTCGTGCCATGCTTGATTAGCTATGAGTTATAATGGTTTACCTTGCGTGCCAACATGCTATTAAAATGGTTGTGATGTGGTATAGTGGGGTGGTATCCTCCTTTGAATGATTTAAGTGACTCGACTTGGCACATGTTCACACATGTAGTTGAAACAAATCAACATAGCCTTCACGATATTTATGTTCATGGTGGATTATATCCTACTCATGCTCGTACTCAATGTCTATTAATTTTAATGCATGTTCATGACTGTTGTCGCTCTCTAGTTGGTCGCTTCCCAGTCTTTTGCTAGCCTTCACTTGTACTAAACGGGAATACTGCTTGTGCATCCAATCCCTTAAACCCCAAAGTTATTCCATATGAGTCCACTATACCTTCCTATATGCGGTATGTACCTGCCGTTCCAAGTAAATTTGTACGTGCCAAACTCTAAACCTTCAAATGAAATTCTATTTTGTATGCTCGAATAGCTCATGTATCAACTAGGGCTGTCCGTATCTTCCATGCTAGGCGGGTTATTCTCAAGAGGAGTGGACTCCGCTCCTCACTCACGAGAAAATGGCTGGTCACCGGGATGCCCAGTCCCATGCTTTATGCAAACTAAATCAAAATAATTGCAAACAAAACTCCCCCGGGGCTGTTGCTAGTTGGAGGCACTCGTTGTTTCGAGCTAGCCATGGATTGATGCTTGTTGGTGGAGGGGGAGTATAAACTTTACCATTCTGTTTGGGAACCGCCTATAATGTGTGTAGCATGGAAGATATCGCCATCTCTTGGTTGTTATGTTGACAATGAAAGTATGCCGCTAAAAATATTATTTATCTCTGCTTTAAAACCGAGCTCTGGCACCTCTACAAATCCCTGCTTCCCTCTGCGAAGGGCCTATCTATTTACTTTTATGTTGAGTCATCACCCTCTTATTAAAAAGCACTAGCTGGAGAGCGCTGCTGTCATTTGCATCAATTACTATTAATTTATATTGGGTATGACTATGAATGCATCTCTTTTACCATGAATTACAATGTCTAGTCAGTCCTTGATCTTTAAAGGTGCTCTGCATTTATGTTTTGCGGTCTCAGAAAGGGCTAGCGAGATACCATCTTGTTATATCATTTTCTGATTGTTTTGAGAGTGTTGTCATCCGAGATTTATTATTATTGTTCGCTAGTTGATTATGCCATTGATATGAGTAAACATGAGACCTAAGAGTTATTGTGAATGTGGTTAGTCATAATCTTTGCTGAAAACTTGAATGCTGGCTTTACATATTTACAACAACAAGAGCAAACATAGTTTGTAAAAGTTTTTCTTTATCACTTTCAGTTTATCAACTGAATTGCTTGAGGACAAGCAAAGGTTTAAGCTTGGGGGAGTTGATACGTCTCCGTCGTATCTACTTTTCCAAACACTTTTGCCCTTGTTTTGGACTCTAACTTGCATGATTTGAATGGAACTAACCCGGACTGACGCTGTTTTCAGCGAACTTTCCATGGTGTTATTTATGTGCAGAAACAAAAGTTCTCGGAATGACCTGAAACTCCACGGAACGTATTTTTGGAAAATAATAAAAATACTGGAAGAAGAATCCACATCAGGGGGCCCACACCCTGTCCATGAGGGTGGGGGGCGCGCCCCTGCCTTGTGGGCCCCCTGACGCTCCACCGACCTCAACTCCAACTCCATATATTCATTTTCAGGGAGAAAAAAAATCAGAGAGAAGGATTCATCATGTTTCACGATACGGAGCCGCCGCCAAGCCCTAAAACCTCTCGGGAGGGCTGATCTGGAGTCCGTTCGGGCTCCGGAGAGGGGAATCCGTCGCCGTCGTCATCATCAACCATCCTCCATCACCAATTTCATGATGCTCACCGCCGTGCGTGAGTAATTCCATCGTAGGCTTGCTGGACGGTGATGGGTTGGATGAGATCTATCATGTAATCGAGTTAGTTTTGTTAGGGTTTGATCCCTAGTATCCACTATGTTCTGAGATTGATGTTGCTATGACTTTGCTATGCTTAATGCTTGTCACTAGGGCCCGAGTGCCATGATTTCAGATCTGAACCTATTATGTTTTCATGAATATATGTGAGTTCTTGATCCTATCTTGCAAGCCTATAGTCACCTACTATGGGTTATGATCCGGCAACCCTGAAGTGACAATAATCGGGACCACTCCCGGTGATGACCATAGTTTGAGGAGTTCATGTATTCACTATGTGTTAATGCTTTGTTCCGGTACTCTATTAAAAGGAGGCCTTAATATCCCTTAGTTTCCATTAGGACCCCACTGCCACGGGAGGGTAGGACAAAAGATGTCATGCAACTTCTTTTCCATAAGCACGTATGACTATACTCGCCTACATTACATTGATGAATTGGAGCTAGTTCTGTGTCACCCTATGTTATGACTGTTACATGATGAACTGCATCTGGCATAATTCTCCATCATCGATCCAATGCCTACGAGCTTTTCACATATTGTTCTTCGCTTATTTACTTTTCCGTTGCTAATGTTACAATCACTACAAAACCCCAAAAAATTACTTTTGCTACCGTTACCGTTACTTCCATATTACTTTGCTACTAAATACTTTGCTGCAGATACTAAGTTATCCAGGTGTGGTTGAATTGACAACTCAACTGCTAATACTTGAGAATATTCTTTGGCTCCCCTTGTGTCGAATCAATAAATTTGGGTTGAATACTCTACCCTCGAAAACTGTTGCGATCCCTTATACTTGTGGGTTATGACCCTTGTGACCGAGGATGAAAAGAAGTGCTCAAAGAAAGATGAGTTCCCATAGCTTCTGGGAAACTTGCCCAGAATCTTGAAGTGAATAAGCTGCCGCGGTCTGAACTAATTACCAGTGGAATACCGTGAAGTGAAACAATTCTGGACATGTAGAGGGTTGCAAGCTGACTAGCAGTCATAGTTTCTTTGACAGCCAGAAAATGTGCAACTTTAGAAAGTCGGTCGATGACGACAAGAATAGCATCATTACCTTTCTGCGATTTGGGAAATCTAGTGACGAATTCCATCTTGACAAGGTCCCATTTCCACTCAGGAACAGTGATAGGCTGCAGAGGTCCAGCAGGCCTTTGATGTTCTGCTTTGATACGACGGCAAACGTCACACTCAGCAACATATCGAGCAATGCCTTGCTCCATGTTTGACCACCAGAATCTCTGACGAATGTCTTGGTACATCTTGGTGCTACCGGGATGAATAGACAGAGGTGTATCATGAGCTCCTTTCATAACCTCCGTTGTCAAATTCAGGTTTTTCTTCTTACTCAGAACTACTAGGCGACCTTTGAAGAACAAAGTGCCAGCGTCATCAACAGTGAAGAATGAGGGCTTTCCTTCTACGAGATAGCCTTTAATCCTCTCGATGTCATCGTCATAGTGCTGCATAGTCTTGATAGTGCCCACGAGATCTGGTTCGATAGCCAGGGTATTGAGGGAACCCTTGGGAACAACACAGAGGTTCATCTTTATGAATTCTAGAGGAGGGGGGAGAGAGTGCACCAGGAGGAACAATATGGAGGTTCAGCTTTCTGAATTCTTCAACAAGCAAATGTGATCCCGTTATCAAATGATAACTCATGTCCATGGTTAGGAAACCTTAACCATCTTTGATCAACAAGCTAGTCAAGTAGGGGCTCACTAGGGACACAGTGCTTGTCTATGTATTCACACATGTATTTAGGTTTCCGATCAATACAATTCTAGCATGAATAATAAACATTTATCATGAATAAGGAAATATAAAATAAAAACTTTATTATTGCCTCTAGGGAATATTTCCTTCACCCTTTTGATCGAGTGTTGATTCGCTACATCTTCTTCTTCTTGAGAACTGCCATAGTATGAGAGAATTTCTCCTTCACTTTCTGAAGAAGATACTTGATCTACATTTTCTTGTTCCGTCTTTTCTTCGTGAATTGACAACAATGTCATGACCTCTACATAGTGAAGTTCTTCATAGTCTGGTCTTTGTTTTATTTCTGCTATGATGGGATCGAAAGTTGATTCAAGAGCACTTAGTAGCTTGTCGACCACATCTCTATCGGTGATGTCAGTTACGCCTCGTTGATGAAGTCTTTCAATAATGTTGGTCAACCGATCGGTGAGCTCCATGTCACTTTCTTTAGGAAGACTTCTGAAAACAGTAAACATGGCACGAAGCATCAGAGTGCGATAATCTGTTCTGGAGATGAATTCTTCATGAACATTTTTTATGGCATCCCATAGTTGCTTTGCAGTGTCAAGCTTTCAGAATTGACTGAATATATCCTTTGAGATACTTTCACAGATGATGTCTTTTGCCTGTGCATTCAACTTTAGGATAACTTTGTCATCAGAGGTTGGAGCATTAGGTTGCTGAATGATATAACTATCTTCCACAATCTACCATAGATCTATGTTGATGGCTTGAAGTCTGACTCTCATTCTCTCTTTCAAGTAGACATAGTCATTTCCATCGAAGATAGGAAATCTCTCAGAGTGCAAGGATCTACATGCGTACGACATACTCAAAACTCCAAGGACGTTAGACCTTTAATAAATAGAGACAGGGAGAACCTGCTCTGATACCAATTGTTAGGACCGAGAGTATATCGACCAAAGGGGGGTGAATGGGAGATTCAAATATTATTGCGAATGTTTTGAACTGATCCCAAACACAGCAACGGAAATAAGATTCGGTAGACACGAACTCAATCAAGCTTGCTATTGAGGAACAAAACCTTCGAGGTAGGTTGCAATAATGGTTTGAGCATAAGACACAACAGGCTTGATGATAATGATTGTAATGCTATATGCCAAGAGAAACAATATCATGACTAAGAGCTAGAATTGAACTGCGATGAATAACTATGAAGAGTAACTCTACTAATGTAACAGATCACAACACAGAGGACAACAAAGACTAAGGTAGCTTAACAGAATGATAAGGGTGCAACAAAGTGAGCAACAAATGATAACAGACACATCAAGAGAGGAGCCAAAAGATATGCAACAGAAAATAATTGATCAGATAACTATCATCATAGAGCACATATGAGGACTGTCGAAAGTAATGCAGTGAAGTAAATTGAACCAGTGGTGCTCGATGGCGACAAAGAGATTTGGTAGACCAGTTCACTCTTCTGCCAAAGGACTACATCTGGTTGGAGGGGCTGTGACTTAACACGGAAGATAGACTCTCTTCACCCTATTCTCCTTCAACTCGAAGTTGATTAGACTTCAGTTGATTTCACTCATGGTAGATACTTGTCGGCGGTCTCCAAACCTTCGGTCGACCTTCGTGAACCGCAATCACTCTTGGTTGCTGAAGATCTAGCTCGGTGAAGACAACAACTCTTCAACACTTGAGCCGAAACCTACCGTCTAGAGAGTGCGGATCTCTCAAGAGTAATAGGTACAAGAACTCTAACTCAGAACTACTATGATGCTCAACCACTGTCTAAGTTTGGGCTCTTGATTTTTCTCTCAGTGGATCTTAAACTCAAATCACTCGGAGAGGGGTTGCTCAAATCAATCTTCTCAGAAATCTTAAGCAGAGCAGCCACCGTACAAAGCCAGTGCGGGGTGGCTATTGATAGCCGCAGCCTTCCCTGATGGGAAATGACCAAATTGGACATCAAGAACAGCCAATGGTCGAACGACATGAGTCCAATGGTCGGATTTTGAGCACAACGGTAACATTGCTTGTGGAGCAAGTAATGCTAACTCCTCGGTCTGAGACAAATCTCTTGCAACGAAGAAGATCACAGTCTCTTGCTGGCAAGTATTTGCTCGAAACACAAAGAGATTTCTCTCACAACTTTCATAGGTTTGGGCTAAGCATGACATCGGAGCTAAGCTTCGAGAACGTATACCCCTCTTAATAGTACAGAGATCTTATGACTCAATTGAACCAAAGAAGAAAGATTAAAATAATACTACGTCTTCAATTTGTCTTTGAGTTCCTTTTGCTGCAGTCAATTTCTTCGGACAACAACACCGAACCAAATGCTTTGCTTCAAAAGTAATCTTTCGAGGGGATAATTCCTTCACAACAATCTTCTCGTCTACATTTGTTCACTAGATGTAGGTCGTTCTTCTCTGCAGTGTGATAACCCACAAGTATAGGGGATCGCAACAGTTTTCGAGGGTAGAGTATTCAACCCAAATTTATTGATTCGATACAAGGGGAGCCAAAGAATATTCTCAAGTATTAGCAGTTGAGTTGTCAATTCAACCACACCTGGATAACTTAATATCTGCAGCAAAGTATTTAGTAGCAAAGTAGTATGGAAGTAACGGTAACGGTAGCAAAAGTAATATTTTTGGGTTTTGTAGTGATTGTAACAGTAGGAACGGAAAAGTAAATAAGCGAAGAACAATATGTGAAAAGATCGTAGGCATTGGATCGGTGATGGAGAATTATGCCGGATGTGGTTCATCATGTAACAATCATAACATAGGGTGACACAGAACTAGCTCTAATTCATCAATGTAATGTAGGCATGTATTCCGAATATAGTCATACATGCTTATGGAAAAGAACTTGCATGACATCTTTTGTCCTACCCTCCCGTGGCAGCGGGGTCCTAGCGGAAACTAAGGGTTATTAAGGCCTCCTTTTAATAGAGTACCGGACCAAAGCATTAACACATAGTGAATACATGAACTCCTCAAACTATGGTCATCACCGAGAGTGGTCCCGATTATTGTCACTTCGGGGTTGCTGGATCATAACACATAGTAGGTGACTATAGACTTGCAAGATAGGATCAAGAACTCACATATATTCATGAAAACATAATAGGTTCAGATCTGAAATCATGGCACTCGGGCCCTTGTGACAAGCATTAAGCATATCAAAGTCATAGCAACATCAATCTCAGAACATAGTGGATACTAGGGATCAAACCCTAACAAAACTAACTCAATTACATGATAAATCTCATCCAACCCATCACCGTCCAGCAAGCCTACGATGGAATTACTCACGTACGTCGGTGAGCATCATGAAATTGGTGATGGAGGATGGTTGATGATGACGATGGCGACGGATTCCCCTCTCCGGAGCCCCGAACGGACTCCAAATCAGCCCTCCCAAGAGAGTTTAGGGCTTGGCGGCGGCTCCGTATCGTAAAACGCGATGAATCTTTCTCTTTGATTTTTCTCCCCGAACACGAATATATGGAGTTGGAGTTGAGGTCGGTGGAGCTCCAGGGGGCCCACGAGGCTGGGGGCGCGCCCAGGGGGCAGGCGGCCCCCCACCCTCGTGGAAAGGGTGTGGGCCCCCTAGCCTTGATTCTTTCGCCAGTATTTTTTATTATTTCCAAAAATAATCTCCGTGAAGTTTCAGGTCATTCCGAGAACTTTTGTTTCTGCACATAAATAACACCATGGCAATTCTGCTGAAAACAGCGTCAGTCCGGGTTAGTTCCATTCAAATCATGCAAGTTAGGGTCCAAAACAAGGGCAAATGTGTTTGGAAAAGTAGATACGACGGAGACGTATCAATTCCCCCAAGCTTAAACCTCTGCTTGTCCTCAAGCAATTCAGTTGACAAACTGAAAGTGATAAAGAAAAACTTGTACAAACTCTGTTTGCTCTTGTTGTTGTAAATATGTAAAGCCATCATTCAAGTTTTCAGCAAAGATTATGACTAACCATATTCACAATAACACTCAGGTCTCATGTTTACTCATATCAATGGCATAATCAACTAGAGAGCAATAATAATAAATCTCGGATGACAACACTTTCTCAAAACAATCATAATATGATATAATAAGATGGTATCTCGCTTGCCCTTTCTGAGACCGCAAAATATAAATGCAGAGCACCTTTAAAGATCAAGGACTGACTAAACATTGTAATTCATGGTAAAAGAGATCCAGTCATAGTCATACCCAATATAAATTAATAGTAATGGATGCAAATGACAGCGATGCTCTCCAGCTGATGCTTTTTAATAAGAGGGTGATGACTCAACATAAAAGTAAACAGATAGGCCCTTCGCAGAGGGAAGCAGGGATTTGTAGAGGTGCCAGATCTCGATTTTGAAAAAGAGATAGATAATATTTTGAGCGGCATACTTTCATTGTCAACATAACAACCGAGAGATGGCGATATCTTCCATGCTACACACATTATAGGCGGTTCCCAAAGATAATGGTAAAGTTTATACTCCCCCTCCACCAACAAGCATCAATCCATGGCTTGCTCGAAACAACGAGTGCCTCCAACTAACAACAGTCCCGGGGGAGTTTTGTTTGCAATTATTTTGATTTGATTTGCATAAAGCATGGGACTGTGCATCCCGGTGACCAGCCATTTTCTCGTGAGTGAGGAGCGGAGTCCACTCCTCTTGAGAATAACCCGCCTAACATGGAAGATAAAGACATCCCTAGTTGATACATGAGCTATTCGAGCATACAAAATAGAATTTCATTTGAAGGTTTAGAGTTTGGCACATGCAAATTTACTTGGAACGGCAGGTTGATACCGCATATAGGAAGGTATAGTGGACTCATATGGAATAACTTTGGGGTTTAAGGGATTGGATGCACAAGCAGTATTCTCGCTTAGTACAAGTGAAGGCTAGAAAAAGACTGGGAAGCGACCAACTAGAGAGCGACAACGGTCATGAACATGCATTAAAATTAATAAATATTGAGTGCAAGCATGAGTAGGATATAATCCACCATGAACATAAATATCGTGAAGGCTATGTTAATTTGTTTCAACTACATGTGTGAACATGTGCCAAGTCAAGTCACTTGAATCATTCAAAGGAGGATACCACCCCATCATACCACATCACAACCATTTTAATAGCATGTTGGCACGCAAGATAAACCATTATAAACTCCTAGGTAATTAAGCATGGCATAATCAACTATAATATCTAATTGTCGTTGCAAACATGTTTATTCATAATGAGCTGAATCAGGAATGATGAACTAATCGTATTTACAAAAAAAGAGAGGTCGAGTTCATACCAGCTTCTCTCATGTCAATCATTTCATCATATATCATCATAATTGCCTTTCACTTGCATGACCGAACGATGTGAATAATAATAATAGTGCACGTGCATTGGACTAAGCTAGAATCTGCAAGCATTCAATAAACAGGAGAAGAAAAGGCAATATGGGCTCTTGGTTAAATCAACAATAATGCATATAAGAGCCACTTCAACAATTTTATCATGGTCTTCTCCTATCGACCCCCAAAGAAAGAAAAGAAATAAAATATTTACACGGGAAAGCTCCCAACAAGCAAAAGAAGAACATGAAATCTTTTTGGGTTTTCTTTTAATTATTACTACAGCATGAAAGTAAACTAGCTAAAAGCTACAACTAATTTTTGTTTTTAGTTTTCTTAAGATTTTTCAAACACACAAGAAGAAAGCCTAAAAAGAAAATAAACTAGCATGGATATTACAGTGAAAAAGTATGAGCACCGACATCTAGCGATGAGTGTGTAAACATAAATGTAATGTCGGTGAGAGATACGTACTCCCCCAAGCTTAGGCTTTTGGCCTAAGTTGGTCTATGGCCACGGCTGGCCTGGCGGATATCTGTAGTTATAATTGGGGTCGTACTGTGAAGAATCCTTAGATTGCCACTGGTTGGCAATCACCTCCGGATCCCACTGGTAATCAGTCTATCGTGGAGGATCAAATTGTGGTTCCGGCTCTGGCTCTGTAGCTGATGTAGGGTTTTGGTAGGCATGAATGGCCGCCAGCGGAACGAGATACTTGCCTGCAGATTACTCAAACAGGGAAGGAGCAGGCAAGGTAATAATCTCAGGGTGATTTTTATCAAAAAAAATTGTATTTAAGCGCCCTTTCCCTATTCTTAACAATAAAATCATGCGCTACCATACTCTTATAGTCTAGAAAAACAGTAGGCAGCAATTTTTCTTCTTTCTCATAATGCCTAATAGGTATGTTATAGTATGCAGCGAGGCGCGAGGCGAAGATGCCTCCCAAGATAGGGCCCTTAGTACGGTTAAGATTTAACCGCTTTCCAACAATAGCGCCCATACTAAATGTGTCATCACAAAACAAGGCATGGAACAAAATAACAATGTCAGGGGTACTTAGATTGCCAGAGTTTCCGTGACCTATTAAGCATCTACTAGCAAATAATGCAAAGTAACGTAAAACAGGAAAATGTATGCTAGTGATTCTTGCATCGGAAACTTTCCTAGTTTCCCCTACAGCAATTGTATCAATAAACCCCTCCACATCGTCCAGATGTGGTTCCTCTATGGTGCCCGAAAAGGGTAACTTGCAAACTTCAGAAAATTCACGAAGGGTCATCTCCTTATACTCATCATATAAACAAAAATCCACTGTAGGTGGTGACCTCCTAGAATGGAAATGAAAATTTTGCACAAAGGTATTAGTGAGTAAGAGATACTGTTCGCGTTGGTCGCGGAGGAAGTCGGTAAGGCCCGCATTCTCAGCCAACTCATAAAAATCATCATAAATCCCGACTGCTCTCAAGAAATCATCACAAGGCCATTCACATGGCCGAACCTCCGTGGTGCGAGGCAGATTATATTTGGGCCTCTCTTCTTCTTCACTTTGCTTATCCTTCGAGCTTCGACTCGAAGAGCCCCTCAAAAATCTCTTCATCATTTTCTGAAAATTTCTGAAATTTTTAGTAACTTCAAATAAAAGTGAACTAGACTCAACAAAATTGATAGCAACTACTCCTACAAGTGCCTAGAGACTATATCATGCATTAGAACTACTTGGAACCATATAAATTTGACATGCAACCTCAAGAACATGGTCACCTAGGCAGCACAAATTTGCAATGAATAAAGCACTAGAACAAAAAATAATTGGACCGTTAGAGGAGTCACATACCAAGGAACAATCCCCCAAAGCAGTTTTGTGAGAGGTGCTTTGAGCAAGGAGATCAAAAATCGCAGCAAAATGAGCTAGAAGTCGTGCTTGAGCTGGTTGGTGATTTTTTTGGGAGGAAGGAGTGTGTGGGTGCAGGAATAAGTGGAGGGGAGCCACCGTGGGCCCACGAGGCAGGGGGCGCGACCTGGACCCTCGTGGCCAGGTGCTTGCTCCCCCTGCTGTGTTCTCAGTGCCAGATATTCTCAAATATTCTAGAAAAAAAATCATATTTAAATTTCAGGGCATTTGGAGAACTTTTATTTTTGGGGTATTTTTATATTGCACGGATAATTCAGAAAACTGACAGAAAAATAATATTTTTTCTTTATTTCAACTAAATAACAGAAAGTAAAAGGAGGGTAGAGAAGGTTGTGCCTTCTAACTTCATCCATCTCATGCTCATCAAAAGGAATCCACTAACAAGGTTGATCAAGTCTTGTTAACAAACTCATTCCGACTAACATGGAACCGGAGAAATTTCAAAAAACACTATGTTACCTCAACGGGGATATGCACATCCCCAATAATAAGAATATCATATTTCTTCTTGACAGTAGGTAGAGGAAATTCAAAACCTCCAAAAATAATCGATGGGATTTTTCCAATAGAGTTGATACTATGAACTTGAGGTTGTTTCCTCGAAAAGTGTACCGTATGCTCATTACCATTAACATGAAAAGTGACATTGCCTTTGTTGCAATCAATAACAGCCCCTGCAGTATTCAAAAAGGGTCTTCCAAGAATAATAGACATACTATCATCCTCGGGAATATCAAGAATAACAAAGTACGTTAAAATAGTAACGTTTGCAACCACAACAGGCACATCCTCACAAATACCGACAGGTATAGCAGTTGATTTATCGGCCATTTGCAAAGATATTTCAGTAGGTGTCAACTTATTCAAATAAAGTCTACGATATAAAGAGAGAGGCATAACACTAACACCGGCTCCAAGATCACATAAATCAGTTCTAACATAATTTCTTTTAATGGAGCATGGTATAGTGGGTACTCCTGGATCTCCAAGTTTCTTCGGTATTCCACCCTTGAAAGTATAATTAGCGAGCATGGTGGAAATTTCAGCTTCCAGTATCTTTCTTTTATTAGTAACAATTTCTTTCATATACTTAGCATAAGGATTCATTTTGAGCATACCAGTCAAACGCATACGCAAGAAGATAGGTCTAATCATTTCAGCAAAGTGCTCAAAATCTTCATCATCCTTTTTCTTGGATGGTTTGGGAGGAAAAGGCATGGGTTTCTGAACCCATGGCTCTCTTTCCTTACCGTGTTTCCTACCAAGAAAGTCTCTCTTATCATAACGTTGATTCTTTGATTGTGGGTTATCAAGATCAACAACAGGTTCAATTTCTACATCATTATCATTACTAGGTTGAGCATCAGCATGAACATCATCATTAACATTATCACTAGGTTCATGTTCATCACCAGATTGTGTTTCGGCATCGGAAATAGAAATATCATTGGGATTCTTAGGTGTGTCTACAACATGTTCACTAGAAGCATGCGAAGTCCTATCATTTTTCTTTTTCTTCTTTTTAGAAGGACTAGGTGCTTTTATATTATTTCTCTGAGAATCCTACTCAATTCTCTTAGGATGGCCTTCAGGATACAAAGGTTCCTGAGTCATTTTACCAGTTCTAGTAGCCACTCTAACAGAAAAATCATTATTCTTACTATTTAATTCATTGAGCAAATCATTCTGAGTTTTAAGTACTTGTTCTACTTAAGTGGTAACCATAGAAGCATGTTTACTAATGAGTTTAAGTTCATCTTTAACTCTAGACATATAATCACTCAAGTATTCAAGCATATCGGAATTGTGTTTCAATTGTCTACCAACATAAGCATCGAAGTTTTCTTGTTTGACAATAAAATTATCAAACTCATCTAGGCATTGGCTAGCAGACTTATAACGAGGAATATCACCTTCATCAAATCTGTAGAGAGAATTTACCTTTACTACCTGTGTCGGGTTATCAAGACCATGCATCTCTTCAATAGGTGATGGATTAAAACCATGTATTTCTTCAACAGGCGGTAAATTAAGACCATTTATTTCTTCAACAGGAGGTAAATTCTTAACATCTTCAGCTTTTATACCTTTTTCTTTCATAGATTTCTTTGCCTCTTGCATATCTTCAGGACTGAGAAATAGAACACCCCTTTTCTTCGGAGTTGGCTTAGGAGTTGGTTCAGGAAGTGTCCAATTATTTTCATTGGTCAACATATTATTCTGTAGAATTTTAGCTTCATCTGGTGTTCTTTCCCTGAAAACAGAACCAGCACAACTATCCAGGTGGTCTCTGGAAGCATCGGTTATTCCATTATAAAAGATATCAAGTATTTCATTTTTCTTGAGAGGATGATCAGGCAAAGCATTAAGTAATTGGAGAAGCCTCCCCCAAGCTTGTGGGAGACTCTCTTCTTCAATTTGCACAAAATTATATATTCCCCTTAAGGCAGCTTGTTTCTTATGAGCAGATATTTAGCAGAGAAGTAATAAATCATATCCTGGGGACTATGCACACAACCAGGATCAAGAGAGTTAAACCATATCTTAGCATCACCCTTTAATGAGAACAGAAATATTTTAAGGACATAGTAATAGCGGGTTTTCTCATCATTAGTGAACAGGGTGGCTATATCATTTAATTTAGTAAGATGTGCCACAACAGTTTCAGATTCATAACCATAGAAAGGATCAGATTCAACCAAAGTAATTATATCAGGGTCGACAGAGAATTCGTAATCCTTATCAGTAACAAAGATAGGTGAAGTAGCATAAGCAGGATCATATTTCATTCTAGCATTCAGAGTTTTTTGTTTAAGCTTAGCTAATAATTTCTTAAGATCACTTCTATCATTGCAAGCAAGAAAGTCTCTAGCAGTTTCTTCATCCATAACATAGCCCTCAGGCACAACAGGCAATTCATATCTAGGGGGAGAATCTTCATCATTACTTTCATCAATATTATCAGTTTCAATAATTTCATTCTCTCTAGCCCTAGCAAGTTGTTCATCAAGAAATTCACCAAGTGGCACAGTAGTATCAAGCATAGAAGAAGTTTCATCATGAGTATCATGCATAGCAGAAGTGGCATCATCAATAACATGCGACATATCAGAATGAATAGCAGAAGCAGGTTTAGGTGTCGCAAGCTTACTCAAAACACAAGGTGAATCAAGTGCAGAGCTAGATGGCAGTTCCTTACCTCCCCTCATAGTTGAGGGATAAATTTTTGTTTTCGCGTGTTTCAAGTTCTTCATAGTGACCAGAAGATATAAATCCCAAGTGACTCAAAGAATAGAGCTATGCTCCCCGACAACGGCGCCAGGAAATAGTCTTGATAACCCACAAGTATAGGGGATCGCAACAGTTTTTGAGGGTAGAGTATTCAACCCAAATTTATTGATTCGACACAACGGGAGCCAAAGAATATTCTCAAGTATTAGCAGTTGAGTTGTCAATTCAACAACACCTGGATAACTTAATATCTGCAGCAAAGTAGTATGGAAGTAACAGTAACGGTAGCAAAAGTAATATTTTCTGGTTTTGTAGTGATTGTAACAGTAGCAACGGAAAAGTAAATAAGGGAAGAACAATATGTGATAAACTCGTAGGCATTGGATCGGTGATGGAGAATTATGCCGGATGTGGTTCATCATGTAACAATCATAACATAGGGTGACACAGTACTAGCTCCAATTCATCAATGTAATGTAGGCATGTATTCCGAATATAGTCATACGTGCTTATGGAAAAGAACTCGCATGCCATCTTTTGTCCTACCCTCCCGTGGCAGCGGGGTCCTAGCGGAAACTAAGGGATATTAAGGCCTCCTATTAATAGAGTACCGGACCAAAGCATTACCACATAGTGAGTACATGAACTCCTCAAACTATGGTCATCACCAGGAGTGGTCCCGATTATTGTCACTTCTGGGTTGCCGGATCATAACACATAGTAGGTGACTATAGACTTGCAAGATAGGATCAAGAACTCACATATATTCATGAAAACATAATAGGTTCAGATCTGAAATCATGGCACTCGGGCCCTAGTGACAAGCATTAAGCATAGCAAAGTCATAGCAACATCAATCTCAGAACATAGTGGATACTAGGGATCAAACCCTAACAAAACTAACTCAATTACATGATAAATCTCATCCAACCCATCACCGTCTAGCAAGCCTACGATGGAATTACTCACGTACGGCGGTGAGCATCATGAAATTAGTGGTGGAGGATGGTTGATGATGACGATGGCGACGGATTCCCCTCTCCGGAGCCCCGAACGGACTCTAGATCAGCCCTCCCGAGAGAGTTTAGGGCTTGGCGGCGGCTCCGTATCGTAAAACGCGATGAATCTTTCTCTATGATTTTTTTCTCCCCGAACACGAATATATGGAGTTGGAGTTGAGGTCGGTGGAGCTCTAGGGGGCCCACGAGGCAGGGGGCGCGCCCAGGGGGGCAGGCGTGCCCCTACCCTCGTGGAAAGGGTGTGGGCCCCCTTGCCTTGATTATTTCGCTAGTATTCTTTATTATTTTCCAAAAATAATCTCCATGAAGTTTCAGGTCATTCCGAGAACTTTTGTTTCTGCACATAAATAACACCATGGCAATTCTGTTGAAAACAGCGTCAGTCCGGGTTAGTTACATTCAAATCATGCAAGTTAGAGTCCAAAACAAGGGCAAAAGTGTTTGGAAAAGTAAATACGACGGAGACGGATCACAGTGTAGATATACTTCGGTGAAGTTTGTCGGTGTACAAAAAGAGGGGTGCTTTTTTGTACCCCTATACCTGTGCACGGGAAGTCGGAGCCGCGCCTATGGTCGCGCTAAGCAGAACTAGGGAGGTGAGCCAAGGTAAGACCGAAGCCCAAGATGATCAGAGCAACGCCAAGACCCAGACCACAAAGAGCAGAGGGACGAAGCAGGTTCCCCCGGCAAACCCTTGCCGGGGGCAGCCTCAGCAGCCCCGGCAAGATCCTTGCCGGGGCAGCTCGCCCCACACCAACGGAGCGAGCCACCCTTGAGCCCACGGTCCCCAACGCCATCCTCCACGTGGGGCCAGGGCTCGGGAAGGCACCTCTGTGGTGGCATGCAGATCTTTGTGAAGACATATTCGAGATCAGATGAGGATTAGAAGACGACGATCCTCGGCAAGATCCTTGCCGAGGAAGGCCAGCAGACCCCCGGCAAGGCCCTTGCCGGGGATGACAGCACTCCACGGCAACACCCTTGCCGGGCCACCCGGCAAGGCCCTCGCCAAGGGCGCCAACAGGGCCACCGCCAGGCCCACGTCAACCAAGCTTCCACCACAGTTCACATGCAGCTGCCAGCCCAACCAGCTGGGCAGGCACCTGCGTGGCAACATGCAGCTCCCAGGCCAACTCATCAAGCGCCGGCGTGGCGGCATGTAGATCTTCGTGAAGGCTCCACCACCGCGCCACCTCAGCTGCCTACCTGCCTACATGGCACCGCACGCATCACTGGCCGAGGCGCGTGTCGACGCGAGGAGGAGCGGCGACGGACGGGACGGGCCTCGCCCCGTCCCCGATAAAGCAATAGGACACCAAAGCTACGCATTAAATGCGTCTTGTCCTGTAATACGAGCGATAAACTCAGGGTACTGTACGCCTTTCCACCTCCTGTGTGCCACTGTGGCTGCCCCTTCTGACTATAAAAGGAGGCCCATGGCATACTGGAGAAGGATTCGGCTCTTTCGAACCACGCACTGACCACAGCTAGTTTGAGAGCTCAAGAACTCTCTGAAATACACCCACCAAAGCAGGACTAGGGTTTTACGCATCCTCGCGGCCCGAACCTGGGTAAATGATTCTTGTGCTGGCTACTGATCCTGCTCTTCTTGCAACCCCGTGCCCCGGCAACCGTAGTAGGGATTCTTGTGATCCCATAGGTGTCGTTCCACCCCGACATCTTTGGCGCGCTAGGAAGGGGGCGCAATTGTGAGAATCTGGTCTAGTAGTTAGCCTAGCAGTCTTCGTCGCCATGGCTCCTAAGAAGAAGACGGCCACGGCGATCGGCTCGTTGGGAGCCGAACGGCCCGTGCCGGTGCGGACGAGCAGTGGACCGGTCGCGGACAGGACCCGGGCCGCGGTCCACGAGCACCAGCATCGCCTAGGTAGTCAGAGCCTGGCGAGCGGCATCGTTCGCGTGCCAGACGACCGGCCGCACGCCGCCAGATCCAAAGACGGAGGCGGGCCCCCCGCAGGCGGCGCGGGGCCCTCCAGGTCTGTCGTTGTGCCACCTCCAGGCGGCGCAGCGACCTCCAGGACGATCACACCGGCGACCACCGTGCGCTCTTCCCATGGTGTGCACCCCGAGCGGCGTCACCACGTTGGTGACCCTGAGCACCGCCGTGGGAAGAGCCCTGTGCGTCGCCCGCAAGATGAAGGGGTTCAGCACGCTCGTCGAAGCGCTGGCAGAAATGGCACGCAGCCGCTGGGTCGTAACGGAGCTCCTTCTAACGTAGTTAGAAGTCGAAGCGCGCCGCGATCCATGCAGCTGTCGCCACCGCCCACGCTAGCGGAAGCTTTGGCACGCGCGCAGCTGCTCCTCGACTTCCCTCCTGCTGCGGAGAAGCTCGACGAGTGGAGGGCCACCATCCGGAGCCTCGTCGCCGTTGCAAACAAAGACGATCCGCGATGGCGGGGCCCTCGGATCGGCGCTCCGCCGAGCCACCACATGCTGGCGCTGGGAGGACCGGGGGAGCTGCGGCCACGGTGCACTCTCCTCCTCCTCGCCAGCCGCCGCGGGCGTCGGCCCGTCGCGACGACGCTTGTGATAACATCTCCATAGCGTCGTCCGACCCGCGGACCCTCCGCGACCAGCGCCAGGTCCTCCAAAAGCGAGCTCACGAAGACGCTCGAACCACCGTCGAGCGTCGGCGCGAAACGCACCGCCAGTCAGACAAGCGGGCGGGACCCGCTATGGATCACCCGGCACCGGGGGGCTCCGGCGGCCTACCTTACGAGGTGGGCTGCCCGGCCTTTACCCGTGAGCTGCGGCAGTTCCAGTGGCCATCCACCGCACGTTCAAGCCCGACGTCGGCGAGAAGTACACCGGCATGACCCATCCGTCCGAGTTCCTCAGCATCTACACCATCACGATGCAGGCTGCTGGAGCTCGCGACGACAAGGTGGTCGCCAACTATTTCCCGCTGGCGCTCAAGCCCAATGTGATGTCTTGGTTGATGCACTTGCCGGTGGATTCCATTTCTTCTTGGTCAGATCTGTGCCATGAGTTCGTTGGCGCCTTCACAGGAGGCCACCAAGCTCATGGCCAGGCCAGTGATCTGCATATCATACCCTAGAAGGAAGGGGAGACCCTGCGCAAGTACATCCAGAGATTCAACCGGGTGCAATACAACATCCCCGACGTTCATCCCGCCGCTGTGATTAGCGCGTTCCACCAGAACGTGCGCAATCGCAAGATGCGCGAGGAGCTGGCGATGACCAAGGTTAAGGATGTGGCCGAGCTCTACGTTCTGGTCGATAGGTGCGCCGGGGCTGAAGAGGGAAGGAAGTACCCCGGCGAAGACGCCGGCGCGGAAACCGACTACCGATGAAGACGCCGCCACCTCGACGAAGAAGGGCTGGCGTCGCAACAGGAAACGCAAAGGCAAGGCCGTGCTTGCCGTTGAGGGATCTGACGATACCGGTGCCAGCAAGAAGGTCAAGGTAGACGCCCCCGGCAAGGAGATTGCCGGGTGCCGTCTGCCGGGCCTTGGCGGCTGCTGACAAGCCAGGAAGCTCCGGCAAGCAATACTGCAAGATCCACCGCACCAAGGGCCGCGACCTCTAGAACTGCCGACAAGTCGAGCTGCTTGCTGAGAAGCAAAAGGTTGAGTACGAGAGGCGGGACAAGGAGAAGGACCAGGACGGTGCCGAGGGATCCGGCAAGAAGCGCGGTGGCCAAGGAGGCCGCCCCGGCAAGGACAACCAGCAAGAGAGGCCCGCCCGGGGCCACAACAAGAAACAAGAAGACGATGATCATGATGAGTCTGGTGAGCAAGGGTTCCAGGAGGCTACGGAGGCCATGTGCATCGATGGCGGTGCCTCGCTGCATACCTCTCACCGCCAGCTCAAGCAGTGGGCGCGTGAGATTACAGCAGCAGAGCCGTCGTTCGACGCTCAGAAGCCGCTGAAGTGGTCCAGCACGCCCCTCATCTTTGACGCCGAGGACCACCCTGACCGCACTACTGCGGTCGGGTGTTTGCCATTGTTGGTCTCACCAACGATACGCAACCTCAGGGTGAACAAGATGTTGGTTGACGGCGGGGCCGACCTGAACCTGATCTCGCCTGTCGTGATCAAAAGGTTGCAAATCCCTGATGGAGACCTCGAGGAAACGGGCACGTTTCAAGGGGTCAATCCGGGGAGGAGCCAGCCGAAGGGAAAGGTCACACCGCCCGTGACATTTGGAGGAGAGTTGAATTACAGGATGGAGAGGATCGCCTTCGACGTGGCCGAGATCCCCTTGCTCTACAACGGGATCCTCGGCCGCCCGACACTAGCCAAGTTCATGGCGGCGTCACACTACGCCTACAACATGCTAAAGATGCCCGTGCCATTGACCATCATCTTCGTCCCCTCCGACAAGAAGGACGCACTGATCTGCGCCGACCAACTCTGCCGGGATGCAGTAGCAGCAGCTGCCGTCAAGGCACCTGCTCCTGCCGCTGAAGGCCCGGGAGGGAAGAAGGAGCCCGACAAGACCTCTCGCACCCACTCCGGCAAGCGCACCTCCTTAGAGTGTTGTGCTACCGTTGAGGACGTGCCAGAGAGCTCTACCGACAAGAGCAATAGATCCAGAGCCGAGCCGCCGCAGACCAAGAAGGTGCCAGTCGGGGAGGACGGCACGGGAGGGGCCTTCACCATAGGCTCCACCCTCGACAGCAAATAGGAAGGCGCGCTCGTCACCTTCCTGCGGGCAAATGTCGACGTGTTTGCATGGCAAGCGTCCGACATCCCTAGTGTTCCTAGGAAGGTGATCTAGCACCACCTAGCTGTCTGCCCCCACGCGCGGCCCATCAAGCAGAAGGTCAGAAAGCAGGCTCTGGAAAGGCAGGAGTTCATCACAGAGGAGATCAGGAAGTTGGAATCGGCAGGTTTAGTGAGAGGAGTGCTCCACCCGACGTGGTTGGCCAATCCGGTAGTGGTGCGCAAGGCGAATGGGAAGTGGAGGCTGTGTATTGATTACACAGATATTAATAAGGCTTGTCCTAAGGACCCCTTCCCGTTGCCGCGCATCGACCAGATTGTTGACTCCACGGCCGGGTGTGATCTGTTATCATTCCTCGACGCCTACTCAGGCTACCACCAGATCTTCATGACAAGAGAGGATGAAGAGAAGACAACATTCATCACCCCATGTGGTACGTATTGCTTTTTACGAATGCCTTTCGGGTTGAAGAGTGCCGGCTCAACATTCGCAAGAGCAGTCCAAATTGGTTTTGAACCTCAGCTCCATAGAAATATGGAGGCATACATGGATGACATAGTGGTCAAAACCAAGGACGGGCCAACTCTTGTGCAAGATCTGGAAGAGACATTTGCCAACCTGTGCAAGATCAACCTCAAGCTGAACCCTGAGAAGTGTGTCTTCGGCGTTCCATCCGGCAAGCTTCTCGGGTTCTTTGTGTCGCAGCACGGGATCGAGGCAAACCCAGACAAGATCAAGGCTATTGAGCAGATTGAGGCGCCCAAGCGGATCAAGGATGTGCGTCGGCTCACCGGCTGCGTTGCCGCCATGAGCCGATTCATCTCCAAGTCCGCCGAGCGCGCCCTTCCCTTCTTCAAGATCTTGAAAAAGGCAGGCCCAATGGAGTGGACCCCAGAAGCCGAGGCAGCATTGCAGGATCTGAAGAAATACCTTTCCTCCACGCCAATACTGGTTGTGCCTAAACCACACAAGAGCCGTTGCTGCTATATCTGGCGGCGACGAATCAAGTGGTCAGCGCCGCGCTGGTGGCACAGAGGGAGGTCAGCGAGGAGGCAGTGGCGGCGGCAGAACCAGCGGATGGCAAGCCGAAGATTCCCCCGGCAGGGCCTGGTGCCGGCAAGGCGCGGCCCCCGGCAGAGTCTGATGCCACCAAGGTGGGGCCCGCGCAGTCGGGTGAGGTGGTGCAGAGGAAGAAGATGATGCAGCACCTGGTTTACTTTGTCAGCTCCCTCTTGCAGGGAGCTAGATTGAGGTACTCCGGTGTGCAGAAATTGCTCTTCAGCCTCCTTATGGCCTCGAGGAAGCTGCGTCATTACTTCCAAGCCCACGAGATCACTATCATCACCCGCCTCCCATTACAACGGGTACTGCACAACCCGGATGCGACTGGAAGGATTGTGGAATGGGCCTTGGAGTTGTCAAGCTTTGGTTTAAGGTTTGAAAGTACCTCGACAACTCAGAGCAGAGTCTTGGCGGAGTTCATTGCAGAATGGACCTCGACGCCTGATGAAGAAATCCAGGAGACCACTTTCCCCGGCAAGGAAGCAGACCGCGACTAGATCATGTACTTTGATGGGGCTTTCTCGCTGCAAGGCGCCGGCGCCGGTGTGCTGCTCGTCGCGCCCACCGTAGAGCACCTCAAGTACGTGATCCAGATGCACTTCCCCAGGGAGATGTCGACCAACAACACTGCTGAGTACGAGGGATTGCTTGCCGGCACTAGGATCGCGGCAGACCTCGGGGTTAAGAAGCTCATCGTCAGGGGTGACTCGCAGCTTGTTGTTAGGCAGGTCAACAAGGATTACCAGAGCCCATTGATGGAGGCCTACGTAGATGAGGTGAGGAAGCTGGAGGAGCGCTTTGACGGTATTCAAGCGGAGCACATCCCCCGAATGGAGAACGACATTGCCGATTACCTGTCAAAGCGTGCTGCATTCAAGCTACCTGTGGAACCAGGTACCTTTTTGCTCCGGTTAACTCAACCATCCGTCGAGCCATCAATAGGGCAGAACAAGCAGAGGAAGTCAGGTCCCGGCAAGTACTTTCCTACCAAGCCCCCTGGGGCCGCCGGCAAGGGTGCTGCCGTGGACGCTGAGCCTGCCTAAGAGCAATTGGCTCCGGCAGGGAGTCAAGCCCTGGCCATAGAGACAACCGCTCCCATGGTGGAAGAAATGCCTTTGGTCCTTGCCGTCAAGCCCCAGGCACCGGCATGGGCGCAGCATACCGTCCATTTCCTCCAAACATGGGAGCTTCCTGAGGAGCAGGAAGAAGCAGAAAAAGTAGCCCGTCGGTCCGCCCTGTACCAGTTCGTCGATGACGTCCTGTACAGGAGAAGGCCAAACAGTGTGAAATTGAAGTGCATCCCCTGGGAGGAAGGACTGGAGCTGTTGGCAGAGATACACGGAGGCATATGTGGCTCCCACATAGGGTCGAGGGCCCTTGCCGGGAAGGCGTTCCGGCAAGGTTTCTTCTGGCCCACCGCCCTCCAGGATGCGACGGCACTAGTAACCAAGTGTGAAGCATGTCAGTTCCATTCAAAGAAGCTTCATCAACCAGCTCAAGCCCTTCAAACAATCCCTCTCTCCTAGCCATTCTCGGTCTGGGGGCTCGATACACTGGGCCCTTTCCCCCGCGCTGTTGGAGGCTTTGAGTACTTGTACGTTGCAATCGACAAGTTCACAAAGTGGCCGGAGGTGGAAGCAGTGAGAAAGGTGACTGCTCAGTCGGCTGTCAAGTTTTTCAAGGGACTGGTCTGCCGTTTTGGTGTGCCAAACAGAGTCATCACCGACAACGGCACGCAGTTCACGAGCCACACCTTCATGCAATACATTCAAGACCTCGGCAGCAAGGTCTGTTTTGCCTCCGTGGCACACCCACGAAGCAACGGCCAAGCGGAGAGGGTGAATGTTGAAGTGTTGCGAGGCCTAAGGACAAAGACTTTTGACAAGCTGCGTAAGAGCAGAAGGCGCTGGATTGATGAATTGCTGGCGGTTCTTTGGTCGATCAGGACGACGCCAAATCGAGCCACCAGCCAGACACCTTTTGCCCTGGTCTACGGGGCAGAAGCAGTTCTCCCCGCGGAACTCATATATGGGTCACCTCGAGTGCTCGCTTATGATGAGCTTGAGCAAGAGCAGTTGCGCCAAGATGACGCGACGCTCCTTGAGGAAGATCGTCTTCGGGCGGCTGTGAGAGCAGCACGCTACTAGCAAGCCTTGCGCCGCTACCATAGCCGCAAGGTTCATGCCCGAAGCTTTGAGGAAGGCAACCTTGTTCTTCGGTGCATTCAGTCAGCCAAGAATACCAACAAGTTGACGCCGAAGTGGGAAGGCCCTTATCGGGTAATACGAGTCACCAGGCCCGGCGCAGTCCGCCTGGAGACCGAAGATGCCATCCCAGTGAGCAACTCCTGGAACATCGAGCATCTTCGCAAGTTTTACCCATAAGGCGCGGCTTGCCGGGCCTCCCGGCAAGCCACCTTTTGTACAAGCTTTGCCGGCAAGGCATGTGATCCTTTGTACAAAGCCAGGCGCAAACCCTGAGCATAAATAAATGAAGCGCTGGCGCCCTAAGTTATAGCATGCATGCTAGGTCGAGTCTCTTCCTTGGTTAGGGTTGATAGTGCTTAGCGGCGACTAACCCCTAGCCTAGAGGTCGAGTGCGCGTCTATCTGTTCCTTTTCTATCCTCCTTTGGTTCGCAGGGCACATGAGCACTTCTGCTGAGCTACTTGGAAAGAAGGAAACGGACCGGCGCCCCGACCCCGGCAAACCAGAGTTGCCGGGGGCTGCAAGCACAAGGATCCAACCGCGGCAAGATGAGATTGCCGGGGGTTGCAGATCCAGATAAGTCTTTTATCCTCTATCATGCATTTCGGAACCGGACTGGGGTATGTGAAACCTCGTTTTTATCTCTAGGCTGCCGTGCTCCCCTTTTTCCTATACCTAAGGATTATTTCCTGGGTCCGGATTTGGTTGTAGCCGCGGCGGCAAGGAGGTAGAACGAGGAGCCTAAAGCCCACCTCATCCCTGCCTCCGCCAAGAGCGCGAGAACGGTCGAGTGGAGTGGGGGGACGGCAAGGCCTGTTGCCGGGCGAAAAACGTTTATCCTAAACAATAAGAAGGATTCGCTCCTTGTCGCGGGATTTACCCATGAACGAAAAACCCGGCAAGCATCCCTTTTTCATTAAAAACATCCCATACAGGTACAGTTCATACGGAATGGAAAACATGAGCAAAGGGGATTACAAGTTCTAAATTTAACGAAGGCCCGCAGGCTTACAAACTAAAAAAGAGATAAGATGCCCGTAATCCCTTTCTTGTCCCTCTCCTCAGGAGGTAGGTCAAGGAGGCGAAAGGGCAAAAGGGGCGCCTAGGCGAGCTACGCGCAGCAGAAAGCACCAAGAGAACACCTGGTGGCCTCCCACGGGTGGGCCGGTGATGACGGTGCCGGGAAAGGAGCTGGAAGACAAGGCGGTAGGACCGGCAATACGCGATGAAGGCGTCGGTGCCCGCGTACTCCGAGTTGACGGCCTTGCCGCCCGCCCTCTACCTCTTCCGCAGCCTCCCGACGCCAGCCGCCCAAGGAGACGGCCCCGAGAAGTTCAAGGAGCTGGCCCCGCCCCCGGCAAACCTCTGCCAGAGGAGCGGCCAGGTGCAGATGCTGCTGCTGCCGCACCCGCCCAGGCGCAGGGCGTCCGACGCCTAGTCGGACTCGTCCCCTTCATCTGCCCTGCTGTGCTCCTCATCACTTTCGCTCGAGGAAGAGCTTCCATCGTCAGAATCTCCATCGGAGGAGCTCTCCACGCAGCACTTCAGGCGAGTTTCGAACTCTCCGAAGACCTTGACGGAGAGCAGGCCGTCCTCCATTAATTTGAAGTAGAGGACAAGCCCCGCCATCAGGCTGTGGATGCGAGCGAACGTCTTCCACCCACAATGGAGGTACATGACCGAGGAGCCGGGAAGTCGACGTCGACCCGTGTGCCCCCATTCCCACAACCCCTCATGTGCAATATGAGGGATTGGGGCCGGTCACGCTCCATCTCCCAAGAAAACGGGGCAGGAAGACAGAGACGATGACGCGGAGGCCGGCGCAGCCTGATGAAGAACTCGCCGGCTGGTCTCCGACATGGCCTTCGATCGGGAAAGGCACCATTGGCGGGGGCGAAGCCGGTGCGCCGCCCCGTCCTCCTCTTCCCCAAGCACTGCGACCTCTACCCCGGCCTCGCCCACGGCCTCGCCCCCTCCCTCTTCCCCTCGCGGCCGGTTCCACCACCACGGGCTCAGGGGGAGGAGGGACGCGTTGTCGAGCGGCGAACCTCGCCGCCACCGTCGAGGGACCGGGATTCCCTTTCTCCATGACGAGTGAGAGGAAGAAGCAGAAGCAGGAGGAGATAGAAGATAGAAGAATGCGGGTTGCCATTCCCCCCTTCCCTCTCTTTATAAAGGAGCAGGGTTGGGGCTCGGTCGCCCCGCTCGGCCAATCCAGCCACCGGAGGCGCAGGGAATCAGAACCGACCCGCTGCCCCAACCAGCGACGGCCCGGTTTCCCGCCTCCACCGCTTGCCACCCCAGACGCATGAAGGACGCGTGGTGAACGTGCAGAACCGAGGGTACGGGTGAAGCGACCTCTCCTCACCCCGTGATCAGGGGGGTGTGAACGCCTTGAAGACCGCGGCCCGGCCCCATTCAGTAAATGAGCCGCGCCTCCACGCCTCCCTCTTTTTACGGGGAAGGCGCGAGCCGCCTCTTTACTGCGATGTGACGCATGCGTGCGAAAACCACCCCACGCATGCCGCCCACGTCACGCACACCCCTCCACGCCGCGCCGTGCGCGCGGGTCGTGGGGAAACGCAGCGCGCGAAAAGTCTTACCGCGGTAAAAACCGCCCCGCCTGCCCACGCACCGTTTTGGGACTGACCCAACAACGTGTCGCGCTTATGTGTGGCCCAGGCCCGGGGGCTCCTGTCGGTGTACAAAAAGAGGGGTGTATTTTTGTACCCCTATACCTGTGCACGGGCAGTCAGAGCCGCGTCTACGGTCGCGCTAAGCAGAACAGGGGAGGTGAGCCAAGGTAAGACCGAAGCCCAAGATGATCAGAGCAACGCCAAGACCAAGACCACAAAGAGCAGAGGGACGAAGCAGGTTCCCCCGGCAAGACCCTTGCCGGGGGCAGCCTCAGCAGCCCCGGCAAGATCCTTGCCGGGGCAGCTCGCCCCACACCAACGGAGCGAGCCACCCTTGAGCGCACGGTCCCCAACGCCATCCTGCACGTGGGGCCAGGGCTCGGGAAGGCACCTCTGTGGTGGCATGCAGATCTTTGTGAAGACATATTCAAGATCAGATGAGGATTAGAAGACGACGATCCTCGTCAAGATCCTTGCCGAGGAAGGCCACCAGACCCCCGGCTAGGCCCTTGCCGGGGACGACAGCGCGCCACGGTAAGACCCTTGCCGGGCCACACGGCAAGGCCCTCGCCAAGGGTGCCAGCAGGGCCAACGCCAGGCCCACGTCAACCAAGCTTCCATCGCCATTCACATGCAGCTGCCAGCCCAACCAGCTGGACAGGCACCTGCGTGGCAACATGCAGCTCCCAGGCCAACTCATCAAGCGCCTGCGTGGCGGCATGCAGATCTTCGTGAAGGCTCCACCACCGCGCCACCTCAGCTGCCTGCCTGCCTGCCTACATGGCACTGCACGCATCACTGGCCGAGGCGCGTGTCAAAGTGAGGAGGAGCGGCGACGGACGGGACGGGCCTCGCCCCCGTCCCCGATAAAGCAAGAGGAGATGAAAGCTACGCATTAAATGCATCTTGTCTGTAATACGAGCGATAAGCTCAGGGTACTGTACGCCTTTCCACCTCCTGTGTGCCACTGTGGCTTCCCCTTCCGACTATAAAAGGAGGCCCATGCTCTTTCGAACCACGCACGGACCACAACTAGTTCGAGAGCTCAAGAACTCTCTGAAATACACCCACCAAAGCAGGACTGGTGTTTTACGCATCCTCGCGGCCCGAACCTGGGTAAACGATTCTTGTGCTGGCTACTGATCCTGCTCTTCTTGCAACCCCGCGCCCGGCAAACGTAGTAGGGATTCTTGTGATCCCATAGGTGTCGTTCCACACCGACAATGTTCCTCGAACTTGTCACCGGAGATAGTATTCTCTTTGGTTTCTGTATAGACTATTTCTCTCTGTATGCACTAGCAAACAAATCAATCCATGCATGTTTCTGTCAACAATCTCCAAAACATAGGAAGGCAAATATTGCACCAACAAGATTCAGAAGCAAATATACTATCTTGGACATCTTTTATGATTGTTAGCCCCCATTAAATATCTTGTGCCAAATTGCTGACATTGGACAAGGAAGACAACATAATGATTTATGTTTGTTCATATTCACATAGAAGTTATATTGTCATAGATCCTCTAACATGTGGTGCTTGCCCAATATCTTTGCTAGCTAAAAATCCGCACTAAGTAGAGATACACTACTTGTGCATCCAAAAGCCTTAAACCCAAATTCATTTTTTGAGAGTCCACCATACCTACCTATGGATTGAGTAAGATCCTTCAAGTAAGTTGTCATCGATGCAAAAAAGGGCAATAAAAATTGCCTCTAAATGTGGTTGATCTTTTAGTGTAAGGGAAAATAAGCGTTGTACGAACTTGTGATGGCAAAGTAATAAAAGCGACGAACTGCATAATAAAGGTTGCTATCATAAGGGGCAATATAAGGTGATGTTCTTTTGCATTAAGAGATTGTGCATATAAAACCAAAAAGCACATGACAGCCTCTGCTTCCCTCTACGAAGGGCCTATCTTTTACTTTAATGTATTTACTTTCTATGCAAGAGTCAAAGTATTCTCCTCTATTCCTTTTTATTTTCTCTTTTGCAAGCACCATGTGGTAGGGAAAGATCTAGGCAAATATGCCCAGTTTAATGTGAGTGATCATGAGTTATTATTATTGACATCACCCTTGAGGTGAATAAGTTGGGAGGCAAAACTATAAGCCCCTATCTTTCTATGTGTTCGATTGAAACTTTTTGCTCATATATATGCTATGAGTGTTAGCAATCATAGAAGACTAAATGATGATTGAGTATGTGGACTTGCCAAAAACATAGTTTGTTACTTGCTCATGAGAAGTTATATGATGAATATATGATGAATTATAATTGCAAAGTTGACTAAGAACATAGTTTGTTTGCTTTCAAGAAAGTTTATGCTTTATACTTCGATGATGTGATGAATTGTTACTTGCTGATGAGAAGTTATATGATGAAGTTTATTTGTTGTTATAATAATAAGCATGATGCTACGATGTCCGTATTTTGTTTTTATTGACACCTCTCTCTCTAAACACGTGGACATGATTTTCGATATCGGCTTTCGCTTGAGGACAAGCGAGGTCTAAGCTTGAGGGAGTTGATACATCCATTTTGCATCATGTTTTCCTACTATTATTTATAGTGTTTTTATTCATTATAACACTTTATGGAGTAATTCTAATGTCTTTTCTCTCATAATATGCAAGGTTTACACAAAGAAGGAGAATGCCGGCAGCTGGAATTCTGGACCAGAAAAAGCTATGTCAGAGATACCTAGTCTGCACACCTCCAAATGAGCTGAAAATTTATGACGAATTATTTTGAAATATATAATAGCTATTGGAGAAAAGAACTACCAGAGGGGGCTGCCAGGTGTCCACAAGACACCAGGGCATGCCAGGCCCCCAAGCGCACCCTGGTGGGTAGTGGGCACCCAACACTACAAAAAAAAGACACATCCGTGAAATTTTGGGCCGAACGATTTTTTTTCTGTCATACATATGACACTTCTATGACGATAATTGTGACAAAACCCGGTATCATCATAGATGTGGTGGGCTCCTACTTCTATGACAAAAAATCATGACAGAAAATGGGCTTTTCGTCCTGGGCGGGCCGGAGACGCAGTTGCATGACATTCTTTGGGTCGTCCATGATGGAAAAAACCGTGGTAGAAGCGAGGGCGAGGAAAATTTCGGAGAGTTCCCGGTTACGGTGGGAAGTCGGGGGCCGAGCGATGCGCGTTTCTCTCGTACACATACGCGCGTGTGTGCGAGGCGTTGGCTCTAACTGAACCCGAGCGAGGCGTTGGGCTCTAACTGAACCCGAGCGATTGCACTGTAGGCTACGCATTACTGAACCCGAGCGATCGATCGATGGCTGTTAACTGAACCCGATCGAGCAATTCCTTCGCTACTGCTGCTAACTGAAGCCGATCGATGCTGCCTCTGGATGAACAGTGAGCGTTGCTGGGGGGGTTTGGATGAACAGTTCCCGGTGGGGGTGGATGAACAGGACCCCGTAGTGTTGCCTCTGGATGAACAGGCCCCCGTGGAGGGCAGGACGAACAGGACCACCCCGTGGAGGGCGGGATGAACAGTAGACGGTGGAGGTCTGGATGAACAGTAGCCCGTGAAGGGGTGGTTGAACAGGAGCCCGTGGAGAGGGCTGGTTGAACAGTAGCTGATGGAGTAGCGCGTGGTGGAGGCTGGATGAACAGGAGCCCGTGGATGAACAGTCGCAGGTGGAGGCTGGAGGAGGTGGACGGTGGATGAACAGTAGCCCGTGGAGGCTGGAGGGGGTCGACGGTGGAGATGAACAGTGTCCTGTGGAGTCCCGTTTTGCGGTACGCCACACCCCTCCCGATGAACAGGACCCCCGTTTCGACCGTAGGAGGTCCGTTTCCTCCGTTTTGCGGTACGCCACACCCCTCCCGATCAACAGGACCCCCATTTCGATCGTAGGAGGTCCGTTTCCTCCGTTTTGCGGTACGCCAGGCCCCTCCCGATGAACAGGATCCCGTTTCAAACGTGGCTGGTCGAACACAAGGCCGTTTCCTCCGTTTTGCGGTACGCCAGGCCTCGTTTCCATCGGCTGTTCCGTCCAAGCCCTCCCGATGAACACGATGACACATTCTGTTCCGACCCAGCCGGTTGGGTCCCCATGAACACGACGACGACACTGTTTCTCCGTTCCGACCCAGCCATGTACACGAGCCCTGGCCGTACGTATGCGCGAGTAGGCGTTTGAGACCCTGCCCATATGTACGTATGTGGCCGTAGTTTCTTTCTTGCACACTGGCCGCTGTACGTACGTGTACATGCTGCGTGCGCACCTCTACTACGACACGTGCGCGCCTCTACATTGACCAGTATGTACGTACACATTCGCGACCAGAATGACAATGCTACGTACGCTTCGACCAGGTGGGTCCCGACAGTCAGGCACTTCCTTGCCTGCGAAGATGTAGCTGGTGGGTCCCAGCAGTCAGGGGGGCGAATCGTTTTTTTTGCCCGGACACACTTCCTTGCGTGCAAAGATGTAGTTGGTGGGTCCCAGCAGTCAGGGGGAAACGTTTTTTTCTTGAAATACAGTGGCCTGTCCGGTGGGTCCCAGCTGTCAGGTGGAGGAATCATTATTTTCCGCGTAATAAGGAGGCACTTCCTTGCCGCGGCCGTGGACCCAGCTGTCAGCCTCTCCACGTACAGTCCACGCCCGATGGAAGTCGTTCCTTGACCACGTTGACCCCGCCGCGCCGAGAGCACCAGGGCGGTGGACGACGGCGAGGCCTAGGAAGGGGACGACGGGGAGCCGGGGAAGACGCATCAGTGGAAGCCCACGCGGAGAGGAGTACGAGGGTTCACTGGTTTGGCTGCGGTGTGAGGCTGCCGTCGCCGCAGGGCCTGGCCAGCGGTGGGAATAGTAGGGGGCGGTGAGGCCTCCGCGGCAGCACAGCCGGCCACGGGAGGCAGGAGCATGCGGCACGACCAGCGCTGCTTTGGGCGGCTGGAGCAAGAAGACCAGAGGTTGAAGAAGCACTACGGCCGTTGGATGGACATCGTACGGTCACTGGAGCTAGAATCGTTCATATTGACTAAAGTTGACAGAGGCCCCCGTCCCAATCAACTTAGTAGGCCCACAAGTCAGCCTCCCACCATGGTGGGTCCCAGCTAGCAGGGGAATATTCATTTTTTTTGTGCGTAATAAGGAGGCACTTCCTTGCGTGCGAAGATATAGCTGGTGGGTCCGAGCTGTCAGCGGCGGTAACGTTTTTTTTGCGAAATACAGAGGTCCTTTCGGTGGGTCCCTAATGTCAGGTGGAGGAATCATTATTTTGCGCGTAATAAGGAGGCATTTCCTTGCATGCGGCCGTGGACCCAGCTGTCGGCCTCTCCACATACAGTCCACTTCAGATGCATGTCGGTCGTTGACCACGTTGACCAGGCCGCGCCGAGAGGGTCGAGAGCATGTCGGAAGGTAAGCGGATCCGTGATGTTGGTATATTTTCGTTCAGAGAAAAAAAAGAACTTTGCAAAGCAGTAACCGATCCTCACTCTCTTTTTTGTTTCATTGTCATTGCGATTGTGTTTTCCTTTCAGTGGTCTCCTAGTATTCGTCAGTTTCATAATGGACCAAGGAGAACCAGGCAAAGATCTGCTGATATTGGAGCAGACGCGGGAGGCTGATCCCCACGAGACAGAGAGCTCCAAGAAGATGGAGGCAACCACCGAGCTGACCCCAGATATGCTCACGGCCACTACTGAGATGGTCAACGCCCCGTTCGAGGTTACAGCCCCCGTGGCACTACAGGAGCAGTTTTCCCCCTTCGAGGATGTGACCCCCCCCCCCCCCCCCCCCGCTGAGCTGCCCAAGGTGATTTCCTTCTTTGCCGATCTCGATTGTGGTTTTTCATCTAAGTATGTGGTGATTTTTTTAGAAAAGGAAGTATGTGGTGATTAATAATGCAAAATTTTATTAGCTTCGATGCCATGCTATACATAGTGGTTTAAATAACTTGTGTTTCTTATACTGAAAAAGTAATTCAGAATTTGTTTCTGTTTCAATTAGAGCCCTGATGCAGACAAGGATTGTGTGGTTGTACATGTCACTCGCTATGAGGCGGACGACCTCAATATACGCACTGGGAAAACAGAGTTCTTAGGCTGTTGGATCCTGGAAGCCATTTGCGGTTATACCAATGAAGAGTTGTATTCCAGCCTCACTGTTGTCAGGCGTGTTGTCCAGGGTGTACTGAAGCACAAGAAGTTCAAAGCTACTCCTTCGTTTGTGAGGCATACTGTTCTTGTCAAGCTTACGCAGGAAGATGACGTGGCATGCCTCCACAAACAAGTTTATCAGTGGCAAGGCCACAAGGTTGTCTTCATGAAGGTTCACAGGATTGAGCTGCTGCGGGACGTCCTCGATGATGTTCATAGCAAGGTCCGTCTTGTGTCCAACACAAATTAGATCGAGGCATGAAATAGTTGCCCCAGCTAGTGTTTAATAGTAATTTGGATTGTGTCTAATTATCCGAACCTTGCCTGTTATCGACCCCTCTGGGGCTAGTACTCTGTTTGAATCCGTCTATGGGAACTGCTGCTACTTTTGTGTGCCCGTGAATCATGTGAGAACCATCGTAATTGTTGCCGAAACAGATGCGTCCTCACTAGTTTTTTCATGAATATGGCATGGTAAGACATAAGTTGTCACGGTTTATCATACGAGTAGTGTGTGTTTTGATGAAATAGAGCACTCGTTCGAGAACCGTGCGCCGACGTATACATAATTACTTGTAAACACTGTTGGTGCTACCCCACTTGTAAGTAGTTGTGCAAAACACGACACATTGGCTCAGCTCGCTTCAACACTAGGCTATCGACCAGCTAACAATCAACAATCTGCTGTCTGACATATAATCAACTATGTATCTTGTTACAGTGGTTCATGCAGTTAATTGAGGCCACAATGTAATAAATTCCAAACGTTCACATGCTAGTCCAGCGCTCATGTGGAACACTCACATTAAACTCGTCTTCATAAAAAAGTTGAAAAGCATAAGTTAAGCAATTTTATACATCTCAATGATTCATAGAACATAACAAACATATACTAGTTCACAGCAAAAAAAAGAGTTGTGAGAAGGTTTACAAATCAGGAAAAAACAAGCAAGGCTTCTCTGAGCAAAGGGCCTCCCGGCAGGCTTAAATTTCCTGGAGTTCACTCTGGTTTTTTCTTGTTGCCACCATTCAGGGTTAGGTTCTCTCATTCTAGAATAACCAATTATAATTGTGGTCTCAGCTGGAATGCTGAACTGAACCATGCAGTGTACTGACCAGCTGAAATGCTTGTGCATTCCACTAAATTTAAGCACCGCTATTTGCAGAAATAAGCAGACCACAATGCCTCTTGTCCGCGCACCTGTCCAAAAAACCGTCGTGCAGCCGTGCCAGCTAGTCCTCGGTCCATGGATGAACTGGTAGAAAGTGCATTCCGGACTAGGATGCAGTTGTTTTCGCTCGTCCTTGCACTACAATCAGGAAGTAAAACGTACGAATCAGCTTCTTTTAGATTGCATTGGTCATTCTACCTTAGTTACTAGTACCAATGTAGGGATACCTTGAAGACGGGAGGTTAAACGACGGCAACGAGGGATAGCCATCTCATTTTGCGCAGTTGTACTAAAACTGAGGTGTGTGCTTTTGATTGCACGGATAGAAACGATACGAAGACAGACATCCCGAAACAATATGGAGACAGACATCCCGGTTTGCCCAAATACGAAATACGGTTATTTAAACAGTGACAAATATTACTACTTTCCCCCGTTTCGTCTTACAACCAAGTTCTAGATTCATGCTACAGCTTTCCCACTTTCTTCCCTGTTTGAACCAACGCTTTGAGTCGACTGTATGAACTAGCTTTACTTCTAATAATAGTAGTAGTCTAGGTGGCTTTGGAACAGCGGACGGAAGTAGAAAAGGATCCACACGAAGGGAGCTGGGGCAGTAGAGCAAGGCAGGTTTCGAAGGAATATATACCTGAGGGTCGTCGGCATGTGGCAAAGACGGCGTCGGGAGGCCGCATCTTGGCCACAATACCGCAGGGAGGAAGAAGGGGTCGGAGGCCCTCCCGAGCCGGCGCTCTCTCGGAGAGAATGGCACGGCCGCCGATCGGGACGCGCGGCCAGCCGTTGGTCTCCTCCCTCGCCGCCGACGATAGCGTGAACGATGCACCTACACCCCTGCCCCGGTCGAGGTTGTCCGACCGGATTTGTGACCAGCCGTGAGCTGAGAGAGAGTGTGGCCGCCTATGTGTTGCTTAGATCTGGAGAGCATGAGAGAGTGAACGAGAGGAACCCTAGTAAAGCAAGCGCTAAGGCTCCTTCTTTTATATATAGTGGAGTGATTTTGTTGTACCAGCTTCAAAAAAATGCGCTCCTACGTGTACCCGCGAGTGGGTGTGAGAGAACTAGTGCGTGCGTGCACCGCTTCTCTTCGTGAGAGTACAATATACTATGCCCAAAGAACGTTCGCCGCAAGAGTAATAGTATAAGTGTGTGACGTGTGAGCTAAAATAAAATGTGCGCGCCGTCTTTTGTTTTTTAGAAGTTCTGTGGGTAGGGTGTGAAGAGCACATATGTGCGTGACGTCTACCTGCAGATAGACAGTGGGTGTGACGTGCGAGTCTGCGAGAGGACTCGGGAGAGTCGTGACTCGTGAGGGTGCGTGTGCGTGAGAGAGAGGGGGGCACGTATCAATGCAATGCATGTGTCCGTAAATCATTATCCAACAAACATTCGCCACAAGCCTTTTCCTGACGAACGCCGTAAGAACCGTTAGATCGGCATCCGACAGTGTTAGTTTTGCCATGTCATTTAACAGAACAGCCACTCCTCCTACACACAAATCTTCCACGTGAGTGTTAGAAACTGCCGTATGCTCCCTCCGTTCCGAAATGCAGTGCATATAGCTTTACTAAAAATTCGAACCTCGCAAACTTTTACCGAGTTTTTGTGTACCAAATTGCACATGTAGAATACCATGTATATATCATTTCATTCATCTTCGAGAGGTAACTATAAAGATGGGTGAGGAGTCTACAAAGAAAGACCATTGTATCACCCGCAGCAATTTCAAGCATCCTTTAGTGTCGAGGAATATCATAGGAACTCTATATGATATGATTTTTATAGGATTTTTTCCTTTAGAGCCAATTGGTTCATAGGAATAGATTCATATACTCCACATTTCAAAGGAAGTAAACATGATATCATTTCTATAGCTTTAGAGCCACTTGGTTCATATTAATGGATTCCTATACTCCCTTAATTTCAAAGGAAAATAAACATTAGCGTATATTCAATAGAAAAGTTCCTATGATATGAACCAAATTACATCTCTTTTCTAATCCCTCCTCATAGGAATTGAGATACATGTCATCTCTAGATTCAATAGAAAAGTTCCTATGATGTGAACCAAATGTGTGACACCCAAGTTTTTATTGGATTTTTCAAAAGATTTTTATTTGACTTGAAGGGAGTGATTTAAAAATTTTCTTCAAGAGAACTCTCACTCTCAATTTTTTTTTCTTTATGGCAAAAGTTTTGTTTGGATCCACCCAAGATCTTCCTTTGGTCTTGGAGGTTCTTGCTCTTCATTGGACTCAAGACAAAATGTTTTTCATTTGAGAAAATAACTTTTGAAAACCTTTTCTTGAATTTGCACTATGGCTTTTGGAAAGTCCTTTGCCACTTTCAACTATTCCTTCTTGCCATGACATTAGTGCAAATCCTCTCTCCTAACCCTTCCCTCACCTTTGGATCATGATTTGCATCAAATCCAGCAAGTTGAACCTCCTCATGTGATCATTTCCATTCAAATTCTATTCAAATAAATTTCTGTCTTCTCTTATAGCACTTGGAGATTTACAAAGGAACTCCTTTTTCTGTTTTGATTTTTGGCCCCAAACTTCTTTCCCCTCCTAGTCCTTTGAACCCTTAACCTAGTACCATGATGATCCACTGGTCTCCAGTTCAAAATTTTCAAACTACATCAGCTGCAAGTTTGGACCAGATTTGCCAAATTTGGTGTTCATTCAAAACTTTCTCCAAAAATTCCAAGTAAATTCATGCAGCCCTTGGGTGCTTTGAGTGATCATCTCACCAAGTTACAGCTCCAGAAAAAATTCATCTCTTTACCAAAACCTACTGTCGAACACCTGCAGTGCACTGTCTCTGTCAAGTTTCAGTTAAGTTCAGACAACACTGCAGTGGCTGCTGTCGTTTTCTTCAGAAACGGGCGTCGATCTCGCCAGTACCCTCGCGTCGCCTTGCTCCTCGTCCTCGCCCTCTCGTTCCTGCACCGCACGAGTGCCTGGCATCTTGCGGGCGTCAGCGACGAGCAGCAGAAGGTGCGCCGCCCCGTGACCGACGCCGGCGGCGGCTTTGCGGGCGCCAGCGGGAGACACGGCGCCGCCGACTCCACCCAGCGCCGCCCAAACCACCGGAGACCGCCGCGTGGCCGTCCACTCCCCCGAACGCGCTGCCGCTCTCGTCGGGAACCGCAGGGCGCGGAGCGCGCTCTCTGCCGCCGTTGAGCCCGTGCGGTCACCTCACCGTGAGCAGACGCCATTACGCCAGGGCCAGCTCCGTTTAGCTGCAAAACGAGTCCCGTAACATCCACTGATGCTGCTCGACCGCTCAAACCCCCTGCCAACCCACTGCTCCGCCGTAATCGCTCGCCGGAGATTCTCCGTTCACGGCCACCCCGTCGATCTGCCTATAAATAGAGGTCCCGAGCTTCAACTCGAGCACCCACCAGCCCTACACTTCCCCTAGAGCACGCCTAGCCACTGGAAGAGCCCCGAGGAGGTCTCCTTCCTCGACTCCGGCCGCCGCGATCCGCCACGGGATCCAGCCCGATTCGCCCCCGTGTGTGCTCTGCAGCCCCCATTCTCTTGCTAGTAGCTTCTCCTTGCATCACCCGTTCTGACCCGCGCCTCAATTCGTTCTTTGCAGCCCTCCACCGAAGTTCCCCAACCTCACCCGAACCGCCGTCCGCCGGAGATAGTGTCGCCGTCGACGTGGTGCTCCCCATTGGACGAGTCCACCACCCACCGACGCGGAAGAAGACACTGAAGCTCTTGGTACCCTCCGTTTCTCCTAACTCGCCGTGGTTCGACGCCGGCGTCCACCGCCGTCTTCGGGCGCCGGCGAGCTTTCAAACCTGACATGCGGGCCCCGCGTGTCAGCCTCTGTTTTATTTCCCCGAACCGTTTTCTGTTGGCGCCTTCGGGAAAAATACGTTTTCTCCTTGCGCTTGCGCATTCCCAGCCGAAGCGTTTTCTGTTTTCTCAGTTAAAACCCTGGAACTTTTCTGTTTCATTACAGAAAGGTCCCTGGACAGAAACCTTTATAACTTTTTAATGAAAAGGTATTTTTGAGTGATTCTTTTTCTGTCAATCTCCAAATTTTGTCTAGTTTTTTATGGGATTTATTTGAAAAATATTTGGCAAAGTTTCTGTGCATGTGTTGGTTTTCACGTTAGTACCCCGTTTCGTGATTGCCGTAGGTTCCGGGAGAGGGGACGGAGCCGCGAACTTCGCCGAGCTAGACTCCGACTTCTCCGAACCAGGCAAGCATGTTTGAACATTTGATATGGCAGATGTTTTGCATGTTCATGTGAAAGTTTGTGCGTGGCATGTGAGTGTCGATAAGTACCTCGTTGCTTGTAAGGCAACGACCCGGTGGTTCCGAAGTTGCGATGACCTCTGATGAGAGGTGGCCTAATCATGTAGTGACATGAAGGGCAGCAAGGTGGTACTCTTGTAGCATGCTAGCCTTGCGTCATCCGACTCTCTTCGACGTTAACGTGGTTGGAGCCACGTTATCGATCTTTTCCCGCATGTTCCAAAGTTGCGATGACCTCTGATGAGAGGTGGCCTAATCAGGTGGTGACATGAAGGGCAGCGAGGTGGTACTGTTGTAGCATGCCAGCCTTGTGTCATCCGACTTTTCCGACGTTAACATGGTTGGAGCCGTGTTATCGTCCCTTCCCCTTTCCGTGCTACCACATGTCTCATTGCCAGGATACGGTTTAGTAAGTTGGTAACCTCTTTCCGTGTACACACCAAACAGAGAGGCCGGGATGATGGTACCTTGGCCCAGGATTAAAGCCAGTCATTCGGTCAGGGGGCATGGGTGTTTCCGGTTGGGACCGAGAGGGGGGGCACCCCCTTATAGCGCGCGTATAGAAATTTGATCCCATGCTACGCGAGGTTGTAGCCTCCCCGACTCAGGGTTTTTCCTGAATGTTGCCGAGGGTGATCCCTGGTTTCGGATGGTTAAATTGGGTGTGTACTGGTTAGACGTGTTCCTTCCAGAACACCGTAGACGGAACTAGTCCCCGTGACTACTGAAATCCGTTGGCTGTGGTTAAGTACAAACTCTGCAGAGTCAATTCTTTCCAAATCATCGTATCCATGATCAGTAATGTAGACTTTATATCCAAATCTATCCGTGTGAAAAACTTGCCCCCGGTGAACAAGCTCAAGTGGTAAATTCAATTTTATTGTTATTCCTGTGGATGGACTAACATTATATTTGTCTCGTGCTTGTGATAAGTTATATTCCCGAATTATTGTATTGTTGTGTTACAATATAAGCCCTTTATGAGACGTCGCGCAGACGTCCGACTGTGGCGTGTACTCGTTTCTCACTTTCGATATAAGCCCTTTATGTGATGTCGCTCAGACGTCCGACTGCGGCATGCACTGTCTTTACTTTCTGTTATAAGCCCTTTATGTGGTGTCGCCCCGACGCCCGACTGTGGCATTATTGTTCTGCATTTTCCGCTCGAGGAGTCTTTCAGACACTCGTTTGGCACCTGTATTATTATTCCGCATTTTCCGCTCGAGGAGTCTTTCAGACACTCATTTGGCACCAGTATTATTATTCCGCATTTTCCGCTCGAGGAGTCTTTCAGACACTCGTTTGGCACCTGTATTTTTTCCGCATTTTCCTCTCAAGGAGTCTTTCAGACACTCGTTTGGCACCTGTATTTTTATTCCGCATTTTCCTCTCGAGGAGTCTTTCAGACACTCATTTGGCACCAGTATTATTATTCCGCACTTTCCTCTCGAGGAGTCTTTCAGACACTCGTTTGGCACCAGTATTACTATTCTGCAGTTTCCGCTCGAGGCGTCATTCAGACCCTCGCTTGGCACCCAGTATTTATTATCTCTGTGTCTGATCGCACTGGTTAACTTATTCATGTGCTTCATGTTTGCATTTGTTATACCTTATGTCCGAACTGTCTTGCGAGTACTTTCATAGTACTCACCTGGCTTGTTGATTTGGCCAGATGTTGACGAAGGCGACCTCTTGGATGAAGAGTTTGATAGCGCGTCCGACGCCTAGAGGAGTCCCAGTCAGTCCTGCGCGATCCCGGATATTGGTCACTTGTATCGTTTACGCTTCCGCCACCCGCAATAAGTATTCTCGAGCCTCACTCCGACGCTCGAAGAATTGTAGTATTCTGGAATCATGTCACTCGCTTCGCGATGATATTTCCACCACCGTTTTTATCGTGAGTTAGAAGTTTGCCACCCTATCCGCCGTATTGTTTTATCGGTGTGCATGTAATAAATTGTTGGGCAGTCTCTGCTCAACTTTGTATTATAATTAGTACTCCTGGTATTCTTCTTCTGTGACCAATGTATTGTCTATCAGTGAGAAGGAATTCTTCCTCGCTGGTCCGTAACAGGGATTGGTTTCTCAATAATTATTTTATTGAAAAACCGGTCGTGACAAGCTTGGTATCAGAGCCAGGCTGACTGTAGGAAGCCACTAGGTGCGATCGCTAATCGGTTATTAGCGTCTTTAGTGCTTCTTCAGCATTTTGCAATTGTAGCTATTTTCTGTTGGTCATCATAAAATTTATGACATGACTACTCAGAATTTTTGCCTACTTTTGTAGATGGCTGGTAGCGGCTGTGAGAATCGAGTGTTCACCAACGTGCCCGAGGGGTTTTTCAAGCTCCTCGTCTCCATCACCAGGCTCGCGATCGGGCCAGCAGCTCGCCCGGAGTTCACCCTCTATCAGCACAAGCTCAGTGACGACGTGTCTATGCACCAGGCTGTGGTGCAATTCAGGGGAGGACGATCTGCTGCTCGCCATTTCCGTTTTACGGGAAGGGCCATGCCTACGGAGAGGCATGCCATGCAGATGGCTGCCCGTGAGGCGATAGCTCGCCTTCGGGACATCCTTCCTACGATGAAGACTCGTCGCTACCGCTACCTCCCATGCCATGTGCCATACACCAGCCACTATGCGTTCGCCTGCCATCGGGGAGAGCGAGATGAAGCCATCGAGATGGTTGTGGAGTATCTCAAGGCTCTGGAGGAGTCTTTCGACAACCTCGTAGATGATCTTGTGGCTGCCCGCATGGACTTAGTCCGGGGCGGTCCTGCCAGCAGGAAGGAGCTTCTCCACACGGCGCCGCCTCTGACATTCGTCTCGTCTTCAGCCTCGTATGCACCGGCCGTTGTGGCCACTGCTCGCCGTCTGCCTACCACTGAGGAGTTCGACCGAGTCATCGCTCCTACTCCCGTCAGAGCCGCACCGCCTGCCGCACGCGCTCTACCACCAGTCGCCCCCGCACCATCACCGCAGCGCAGCGTCGCACGCCAGGAGCCAGCTAGAGAGGAGGAGGTTGATTCTCCTGGACCGCTGAGCCTTGCCCTCGGCAAGGGGAAGGAGATCTTCACCATCTTCGACTGAGAGCACCGAGTAGCCGCGTGTTATGCCTGCTTGTATGATGTGTTGTTTTTTCTGTACGCTAGTTTGTGTTGGTGTGTTTGCTGCCTTCCGGAGTAGTACGCTAGTTTTTAATAACATGTCAGGAGTGTGTACGCACAACCTGAGTGTTGTATCTTGTGTTTGCTTTCGCATATAAGATTTGTGTTAAGCACTTCTTCTCCGTGAAAATTATTTGTGTTTCTTTGAAAACCTTGAAGCCTTTTTGGATTATTGCCTTTGCAAGGGTTTTCCTGCGCTACACAGCTTTTCTCATGGGTTTTGCAAATGATACCCCAGACGGGAAAAATGTCTCGCCCTTGGACTCGCTCTATGCCCAATCAGCGAGAAGAGGTTTACGGAACACAGACCAGCAACAATTTCACTCAGGGTCAGTCCAGCCAACAGGACAGCGAAGCGGCACTATCTCAAGTATGCCGTCTCTTCGAGCAAAGCCAGCAACAGCACCAGGAGATGATGAACCATGTCATCAATATGGGAAACCACCGTGAACCCTATCAACCACATTCCAAGTTATCTGAGTTACAGAAGACTCGCCCCTCAACTTTTGCTCACACCGACAGGCCACTGGAAGCCGATGATTGGCTTCGCGAGATTGAAAGGAAACTGATTATCGCCCAATGCTCAGATCATGAGAAGGTGCTTTATGCACCACACTACCTTACTGGAGCAGCCGCAGCATGGTGGGAAAACTTCCTACACATGCACCCCAGGGAACACAACATCACCTGGGAAGAATTCAAGGAAGGCTTCCGTGGGGCACACATTCCCAGGAGCATCCTAAAGATCAAGAAGAGAGAGTTTGATGACCTGAAGCAAAGAGGCATGACCGTCACAGAATACAACGGCCAGTTTACCCAACTGTCTCGTTATGCCTACGACGAGCACATGACAGAAAACAAGAAGATGGAAAAATTCCTGGACAGCCTGGCACCAGCATTAAGATGCCAACTGATTGTACACACCTTTCCGGATTTTAAGACGCTGGTGGACAAGGCCATCACCCTGGAGAATGAGCGCCGTAGTCTGGAAGATATCCGCAAGCGGAAGAGGGACAAGACGACTCTTGCCCGCAGCAACCAAGGCAAGACTGAGGTCCCAAGGACAGACACGAGGAGATCCACGACTACTGAGCCAAGACCCGTCGGACAATTTCATGCCAGAGACAAGGAGTTCACATACCGTCCAGGGGTCACCTGCTATACTTGTGGTCAACAAGGGCATTATGCTAAACAGTGCCCGAAGCCAAGAGACTCGGCACCCAAGCCGAACAATGGTGGAAACAATCCAGCCCCCAAGCGCAACAACTTCAATCCCAGCAACAACCACAGGAAGGGTCACTTGAACCATGTGACCAGGGAAGAAGCGCAGAATGCCCCAGACATCGTGCTCGGTACGTTCCCTGTCAACACAGTACCTGCCACGGTTTTGTTTGATTCTGGAGCTTCCCATTCGTTCGTTTCGAAGAGTTTTGTTTCCCAACACAGTTTTCCGATACTCCCCTTGGAAAAATCTATGATCATCAAGTCCCCCGGAAATAAGCAAATTGCTCAGGGTTACTGCCAAGGAGTGGTCATTGAGTTCGAAGGACTACCATTCCACGCGAATCTCATCGTGTTGGAAAGTAAAGAACTGGATGTCATTTTAGGAATGGACTGGTTAACCACCAACAAAGGATTCATCGACTGTTTTAATCGGATAGTGATTCTCACTCACCATCACGGCAAGACTATAAGAGTTTCCGCTCAAGAAAGGCCACGATCACAGAAACCAAAACTGAACAAGATGGACATCGCAGAATTAAGAAAAGTGCCAGTGGTATGCGAGTTCCCTGATGTGTTCCTGGAAGAACTACCAGGTATGCCACCAGACCGAGAGATCGAATTCAGCATTGAATTAGCACCTGGCACCGCTCCCATTTATAAGAAGCCGTATAGAATGGCACCCTCGGAATTGGTGGAGTTGAAGAAGCAGATAAAGGAATTACTGGACAAGGGGTTTATACGAGCCAGCTCCTCACCATGGGGTTCGCCCGTATTGTTCGCCAAGAAGAAGGATGGGACACTGAGACTATGCATAGACTATTGAGCCCTCAATATGGTCACCATCAAAAACAAATACCCGATGCCACGGATAAATGATTTGTTTCACCAGCTCGCACAAGCTAAAGTATTTTCAAAGATTGATTTGAGATCAGGATACCATCAACTGAAGGTACAAACAGAGGATATCCCCAAGACAGCATTCACTTCCAGATATGGGTTATACGAGTTCACAGTGATGCCTTTTGGTCTAACAAACGCCCCCGCATACTTCGTCCACCTCATGAACAAGGTGTTCATGAAATTCATGGACAAATTTGTGGTGGTATTCATTGACGATATTCTGGTTTACTCGAGGACACCCGAAGAGCATGCTGAGCACCTCAGAGTGGTTTTGGGAGAATTGAGGAAGCATCAGTTGTACGCCAAGTTTAGCAAATGCGAATTTTGGCTAAGACAAGTTGGTTTCTTAGGCCATATACTGAACCAAGAAGGCGTAGCCGTGGACCCAGAAAAGGTCAAGGCCATACTGGACTGGAAGCCACCCGCGAACGTCACAGATGTGCGGAGTTTCCTAGGAATCGCCGGATATTACAGGAGATTTATTGAAGGATTCTCCACTGTGGCAAAGCCTATGACCCAACTACTCAAGAAAGACAAGAAATTCGTATGGACGGAAGCATGTGAGCAGAGCTTCCAAGAACTCAAGAAAAAGCTGACAACCGCACCAGTCTTAACTGTGCCACACATACACAAGAGCTTTGAGGTGTATTGTGACGCGTCCCGAAAAGGTCTCGGATGTGTACTAATGCAGGATGGCAAAGTTGTCGCATATGCCTCCAGGCAACTGCGAAAGCATGAGGAAAATTACCCAACACATGACTTGGAGCTAGCAGCGTTCATACATGCACTCAAGGAGTGGAGGCACTTTCTGTTGGGAAATCGCTGTGAAATATATACGGACCATAAGAGCCTCAAATATATTTTCACACAGCCAGAGCTGAATTTACGCCAACGACGCTGGTTGGAACTGGTCAAGGACTATGACGTCGGTATTCACTACCACCCAGGAAAAGCAAATGTAGTGGCTGATGCCCTTAGTCGAAGCCCCAGCCCGGACAGTGACGGTCAGCAAAGTTTGAGGCCTGAGTTTTAGCGAGAATTCACTCGGCTCAACATGATGTTAGTCTCTGAGGGCACCATATCGAACCTGGAGATACAACCCACCCTAGTGGAACAAATCAAAAAGGCCCAACAGGGACATCCCAGTATCGAAGGCATAAAGAAGAAAATGAACCGTAGTAAGACTTCAGAATTCGTCACGGACAGTGAAGGAACATTATGGTACCGGGACAGGCTTTGCGTACCTAACATTGAGGAACTCAAGCAACAGATCTTGACGGAAAGCCACACCACTCCATACTCGATCCATCCTGGAGGAACCAAAATGTACAAGGACATCCAGGAAAGATTTTGGTGGCACGGTATGAAAAGAGATATAGCCACATTCATTGCTTGTTGCGATTCATGTCAGCGCATCAAGGCCGAGCACCAAAAGCCAGCAGGGCTACTTCAGCCTAACAGGATACCGGAGTGGAAATGGGATGAAATCGGAATGGACTTCATTGTCGGATTACCCCGATCACAACGCGGAAATGATGCCATATGGGTCATCACAGAGCGACTAACCAAGGTTGCTCATTTCATTCCCGTGAAGACTACCTACTCCACACAAAGACTAGCGAAACTCTATCTCTCCCGTATAGTTTGCTTGCACGGAGTCCCAAAGACTATAATATCAGACCGAGGCACCCAATTCGTCTCCAAATTTTGGGATCACCTACAACAAGCTCTGGGCACGCAACTAGCTTTCAGTACAGCATACCACCCTCAGACAGATGGACAAACAGAACGTGTAAACCAAATCCTGGAGGATATGCTAAGAGCCTGTGTACTCACCTATGGATCCAGTTGGGAAGAGAGTTTGCCCTATGCCGAATTTGCGTACAACAACAGTTACCAAGCCAGCTTGCAAATGGCACCCTTTGAAGCATTGTACGGACGGAGGTGTCGTACCCCATTGAATTGGTCAGAAACAGGTGACAGCCGTATCTTCGGCCCAGATATGCTTAAGGAGGCTGAGGAAAAAGTTAAACAAATCAGGGACAGACTCAAGACAGCACAGAGCCGACAAAAGAGCTACTATGATCAGAAGCATCGTGAGGTCAGCTTTGAACCGGGTGATTCCGTATACCTCCGAGTATCTCCTATGACGGGTCTGCAACGGTTCAAAATTAAGGGGAAGCTAGCCCCAAGGTTTATTGGACCATTTTGTGTAAAGGCACGAAGAGGCACAGTAGCCTACCAACTAGACCTCCCCAAGGAGCTGTCAGACGTCCATGACGTATTCCACGTCTCGCAGTTGAGGAAATGTGTGAGTAACCCGGAGAAACATGTACCTCATGAGGACATTGATATGCAACCAGATCTCACCTACAGAGAAAGGCCAGTAAAGATTTTAGAAGAGTCTGAACGGAGGACCCGTCAGAAAACGACAAAATTTTTCAGGGTCCAGTGGAGCAACCACACTGAGGATGAAGCCACATGGGAAAGGGAAGATTTCCTCCGAGCAGAGTATCCATATCTATTTGAGGATCAGCAGAAATCTCGAGGACGAGATTTTTCCTAAGGGGGTAGGTGTTGTGACACCCAAGTTTTTATTGGATTTTTCAAAAGATTTTTATTTGACTTGAAGGGAGTGATTTAAAAATTTTCTTCAAGAGAACTCTCACTCTCAATTTTTTTTTCTTTATGGCAAAAGTTTTGTTTGGATCCACCCAAGATCTTCCTTTGGTCTTGGAGGTTCTTGCTCTTCATTGGACTCAAGACAAAATGTTTTTCATTTGAGAAAATAACTTTTGAAAACCTTTTCTTGAATTTGCACTATGGCTTTTGGAAAGTCCTTTGCCACTTTCAACTATTCCTTCTTGCCATGGCATTAGTGCAAATCCTCTCTCCTAACCCTTCCCTCACCTTTGGATCATGATTTGCATCAAATCCAGCAAGTTGAACCTCCTCATGTGATCATTTCCATTCAAATTCTATTCAAATAAATTTCTGTCTTCTCTTATAGCACTTGGAGATTTACAAAGGAACTCCTTTTTCTGTTTTGATTTTTGGCCCCAAACTTCTTTCCCCTCCTAGTCCTTTGAACCCTCAACCTAGTACCATGATGATCCACTGGTCTCCAGTTCAAAATTTTCAAACTACATCAGCTGCAAGTTTGGACCAGATTTGCCAAATTTGGTGAAATTCATTCAAAACTTTCTCCAAAAATTCCAAGTAAATTCATGCAGCCCCTGGGTGCTTTGAGTGATCATCTCACCAAGTTACAGCTCCAGAAAAATTCATATCTTTACCAAAACCTACTTGTCGAACACCTGCAGTGCACTGTCTCTGTCAAGTTTCAGTTAAGTTCAGAAAACACTGCAGTGGCTGCTGTCGTTTTCTTCAGAAACGGGCGTCGATCTCGCCAGTACCCTCGCGTCGCCTTGCTCCTCGTCCTCGCCCTCTCGTTCCTGCACCGCACGAGTGCCTGGCATCTTGCGGGCGTCGGCGACGAGCAGCAGAAGGTGCGCCGCCCCGTGACCGACGCCGGCGGCGGCTTTGCGGGCGCCAGCGGGAGACACGGCGCCGCCGACTCCACCCAGCGCCGCCCAAACCACCGGAGACCACCGCGTGGCCGTCCACTCCCCCGAACGCGCTGCCGCTCTCGTCGTGAACCGCAGGGCGCGGAGCGCGCTCTCTGCCGCTGTTGAGCCCGTGCGGTCACCTCACCGTGAGCAGACGCCATTACGCCAGGGCCAGCTCCGTTTAGCTGCAAAACGAGTCCCGTAACATCCACTGATGCTGCTCGACCGCTCAAACCCCCTGCCAACCCACTGCTCCGCCGTAATCGCTCGCCGGAGATTCTCCGTTCACGGCCACCCCGTCGATCTGCCTATAAATAGAGGTCCCGAGCTTCAACTCGAGCACCCACCAGCCCTACACTTCCCCTAGAGCACGCCTAGCCACTGGAAGAGCCCCGAGGAGGTCTCCTTCCTCGACTCCGGCCGCCGCGATCCGCCACGGGATCCAGCCCGATTCGCCCCCGTGTGTGCTCCGCAGCCCCCATTCTCTTGCCAGTAGCTTCTCCTTGCATCACCCGTTCTGACCCGCGCCTCAATTCGTTCTTTGCAGCCCTCCACCGGAGTTCCCCAACCTCACCCGAACCGCCGTCCGCCGGAGATAGTGTCGCCGTCGACGTGGTGCTCCCCGTTGGACGAGTCCACCACCCACTGACGCGGAAGAAGACACTGAAGCTCTTGGTACCCTCCGTTTCTTCTAACTCGCCGTGGTTCGACGCCGACGTCCACCGCCGTCTTCGGGCGCCAGCGAGCTTTCAAACCTGACATGCGGGCCCCGCGTGTCAGCCTCTGTTTTATTTCCCCGAACCGTTTTCTGTTGGCGCCTTCGGGCAAAATACGTTTTCTCCTTGCGCTTGCGCATTCCCAGCCGAAGCGTTTTCTGTTTTCTCAGTTAAAACCCTGGAACTTTTCTGTTTCATTACAGAAAGGTCCCTGGAGAGAAACCTTTATAACTTTTTAATGAAAAGGTATTTTTGAGTGATTCTTTTTCTGTCAATCTCCAAATTTTGTCTAGTTTTTTATGGGATTTATTTGAAAAATATTTGGCAAAGTTTCTGTGCATGTGTTGGTTTTCACGTTAGTACCCCGTTTCGTGATTGCCGTAGGTTCCGGGAGAGGGGACGGAGCCGCGAACTTCGCCGAGCTAGACTCCGACTTCTCCGAACCAGGCAAGCATGTTTGAACATTTGATATGGCAGATGTTTTGCATGTTCATGTGAAAGTTTGTGCGTGGCTTGTGAGTGTCGATAAGTACCTCGTTGCTTGTAAGGCAACGACCCGGTGGTTCCGAAGTTGCGATGACCTCTGATGAGAGGTGGCCTAATCATGTAGTGACATGAAGGGCAGCAAGGTGGTACTATTGTAGCATGCCAGCCTTGCGTCATCCGACTCTCTTCGACGTTAACGTGGTTGGAGCCACGTTATCGATCTTTTCCCGCATGTTCCAAAGTTGCGATGACCTCTGATAAGAGGTGGCCTAATCATGTGGTGACATGAAGGGCAGCAAGGTGGTACTGTTGTAGCATGCCAGGCTTGTGTCATCCAACTTTTCCGACGTTAACATGGTTGGAGCCGTGTTATTGTCCCTTCCCCTTTCCGTGCTACCACATGTCTCATTGCCAGGATACGGTTTAGTTAGTTGGTAACCTCTTTCCGTGTACACACCAAACAGAGAGGCCGGGATGATGGTACCTTGGCCCAGGATTAAAGCCACTCATTCGGTCAGGGGGCATGGGTGTTTCCGGTTGGGACCGAGAGGGGGGGCACCCCCTTATAGCGCGCGTATAGAAATTTGATCCCATGCTACGCGAGGTTGTAGCCTCCCCGACTCAGGGTTTTTCCTGAATGTTGCCGAGGGTGATCCCTGGTTTCGGATGGTTAAATTGGGTGTGTACTGGTTAGACGTGTTCCTTCCAGAACACCGTAGACGGAACTAGTCCCCGTGACTACTGAAATCCGTTGGCTGTGGTTAAGTACAAACTCTGCAGAGTCAATTCTTTCCAAATCATCGTATCCATGATCAGTAATGTAGACTTCATATCCAAATCTATCCGTGTGAAAAACTTGCCCCCGGTGAACAAGCTCAAGTGGTAAATTCAATTTTATTGTTATTCCTGTGGATGGACTAACATTATATTTGTCTCGTGCTTGTGATAAGTTATATTCCTGAATTATTGTATTGTTGTGTTACAATATAAGCCCTTTATGAGACGTCGCGCAGACGTCCGACTGTGGCGTGTACTCGTTTCTCACTTTCGATATAAGCCCTTTATGTGATTTCGCTCAGACGTCCGACTGCGGCATGCACTGTCTTTACTTTCTGTTATAAGCCCTTTATGTGGTGTCGCCCCGATGCCCGATTGTGGCATTATTGTTCTGCATTTTCCGCTCGAGGAGTCTTTTAGACACTCGTTTGGCACCTGTATTATTATTCCGCATTTTCCGCTCGAGGAGTCTTTCAGACACTCGTTTGGCACCTGTATTATTATTCCGCATTTTCCGCTCGAGGACTCTTTCAGACACTCGTTTGGCACCTGTATTTTTATTCCGCATTTTCCTCTCGAGGAGTCTTTCAGACACTCGTTTGGCACCTGTATTTTTATTCCGCATTTTCCTCTCGAGGAGTCTTTCAGACACTCGTTTGGCACCAGTATTATTATTCCGCACTTTCCTCTCGAGGAGTCTTTCAGACACTCGTTTGGCAAAAGTATTACTATTCTGCAGTTTCCGCTCGATGCGTCATTCAGACCCTCGCTTGGCACCCAGTATTTATTATCTCTGTGTCTGATCGCACTGGTTAACTTATTCACGTGCTTCATGTTTGCATTTGTTATACCTTATGTCCGAACTGTCTTGCGAGTACTTTCATAGTACTCACCTGGCTTGTTGATTTGGCCAGATGTTGACGAAGGCGACCTCTTGGATGAAGAGTTTGATAGCGCGTCCGACGCCTAGAGGAGTCCTAGTCAGTCCTGCGCGATCCCGGATATTGGTCAGTTGTATCGTTTACGCTTCCGCCACCCGCAATAAGTATTCTCGAGCCTCACTCCGACGCTCGAAGAATTGTAGTATTCTGGAATCATGTCACTCGCTTCGCGATGATATTTCCACCACCATTTTTATCGTGAGTTAGAAGTTTGCCACCCTATCCGCCGTATTGTTTTATCGGCGTGCATGTAATAAATTGTTGGGCAGTCTCTGCTCAACTTTGTATTATAATTAGTACTCCTGGTATTCTTCTTCTGTGACCAATGTATTGTCTATCAGTGAGAAGGAATTCTTCCTCGCTGGTCCGTAACAGGGATAGGTTTCTCAATAATTATTTTATTGAAAAACCGGTCGTGACAAAATGACATCTCTTTTCCAATCCCTACTCATAGGAATTGAGATGCTCCATGTCATCTCTTTCCCTACAACTTCCATGTATACATCTTCTATTCCTAAATAGATAGTACAACCCACTAGTAGCTTTTTTCCAAAACATGCAACTATGGCACAAGAACTATATAGTGTGCCAATAACTTTGAAAGATGGTCGCTGGATGAAGCTAACCCGACAGTGCAGAGATAGGCAAATCCGAGCACTACTGGCCGTTGGATATCATCAACATTCCACCAGATCTGCCACATGTACAATTTAGAAGACTCCATGGTTGAACTTAAGCATAATGCACAAACCTCAAAACACATGCACTTCTCCTTTGTTCTAGCATCTTCTGTATCATAATTGATTATTATTTTTAAATGAATTGCCATTATCTGTTTTTTACTTTATGATTTACAATGCACAACCCCATGAATCTTAACATTTTTATAAAACGAATTGATTTTGAATGAGATGAACTATAAGAACTAAATGAACATCTACATCTTGCATATATGACTCAAAGCTTTACATGCTATAGTGTGTATTTATTCGTAATTTGGTTTCGAAAGCTCATGCGTTCAATACATGTGCACCTTACTAGTTTTGAGTAGAGTAGCAAATTTCATGCGGCCCCGGGTATATCAAAATGCAGGGCCCATGCATCATTGCCTTTCGGCCGAACCTACGTCCACAATTTTTTGTACGTACTATATCTCCACTGGTCCCCGAACCCAAAATGCTGCCTCGTTCCCGTAAAACCAAGCGGCCCACACATATTTAAGGCGTCGACTCGAACCCGTTTACTACGACGTGGCCCCGCATGCCGTAGTACTCCTACAAACCCTACCGCCGCACTCATCATCGGTTTTCTTCAAGAGGACGAGGGAGAAGCCTATTTGTAGTGGAGGCGCTTTAAAAAAAAGGATCTGTAGTGGAGACCCCTACCCTAGGGTGCCCTAGGTAGCTGCTGCACGCATCAATGTTTTCTCTTTTCTTTATGCTCTTGCACCCTAGAGTGAAATGATGGTTGCTTCGTCCGTCCATCTTAATGCGGGAAAGGTGGGGCTTTGTGATTTGACTCCTCATCGCTCATTTTCTACTACTGCGGCGCTACGACCGGGGTGCCTCCAATTCTAACCACTGCTCCGAACTGTAATTTGGTGCATCGCACGTGGAACAAGACGGTGGATGAGCCACATGTCGGCCAAAGGGGTCCTGTTAAGTGTGTCGCCATTTTGTGTGCGGACTGACCCTGCTTGAGTTGCTACGCCAACACGACAGGAGCAGCCTGCCACTTGGTTTTGCTCCTTGGTGAATCCCGACTATATTGATCTAAAAAGATACGTGCTGAACTACCCTCTCCGTCTCGGTTTTTTTATTTTTAGGCGTCTCGGTTTATAGGGCCTGCACGTAGTTCTAGGTCATCCATTTGACTAACGAAATATGAGTTACTATGTCACAAAAAGTATATCATTGGATTCTTAAGCGGATGTAGTTGTATTTAAAAGTCGAGGGCGGTGCTTTTCCTGCACGGTAGGCGGGCAGTTCCGCCTAGTCGGTTTGACACAGACACGTGAAGACGAGGAGTAGGCTGCTGCAAACGTAGGGCTGTGTGATTTGATAGCGAGTTACTGCTGGACAGGTGGGGCCCCGTGATTTGACTTGCCATTATCATTTCAACTGTGGCGCTACGACCGGCGTGAGTCTCCCGATTCCTGACCACCTCCATACAGGTGCCTCTCCCAATGCTCCACCATGTAGTTGAGGCTGGCTCTTGCATGAGAGCCCACTTCTCCACTTTTTCCTTGCCTCTCTTTCCTCCACATATGCGAAAATGCCATGTAAAGCGCACTATTGTACTTACTTTTACTTGCTCCTACAGGTGGTTAAGCTTGCCACATAGGCATAAAGTCTGATGTGGCAAGTTAATCAAGAAGAGAGAGACTAGTTTGGTGACCCAAGGAAGAAACGGTGCTAAGCGCGTGTACCTAGGTGAAAAGACAATTTTGAGTCTATAGCTAATTAAATGAAGCAAACTTAGCAACACCATTTCATTGGAAGAGGTCACTCCTTGGCAAATGCAATAAATACTAGTACTCCTTGTGTCCCATAATATAAGAACGTTTTTGGCACTACACTAGTGTCAAAAACGTTCTTATATTATGGGACACAGGGAGTACGAAGAAAGAGATAGAGAGGAGTAAAAAAATACACTTATAGCCAACCTTATAGCCAACCTTGTTGTAGTATGAGTGACTAAGTGATGACTATGTATGACATGCCAACATCAGATAGCCTAACGCACCGTGTTAAATCTCCAAGGGCGCGACCGCGTGAGCGACGCGACGGTCGTGGTAGGCGCGACCATGATACGGGCTGCTGGCAGCCCTTGGATCTGAGATCAAACGGTCGCATGCTAAGTTGCTGAAAATTTGCAGAATAACCCTCCAGGATAGGATATTCACCCATAGGTCTAGAATCACGCCATGCAACCGTTCAATCCCAGATCCAAGGGCTCTCGGAAGCCCGTATCATGGGAGAATGGAAAGCCACTACCCTGCCGTTCGCACGCTGGCAGTTCGCTCCTACTCGTCCCCGCACGTCCTTCAATACTACGGCGGTTCACTCCTAGTCGTCCCGTCCATTCACATTACGGCAGTTCCACTAATCCTAACCCTCCTCCCAAATCCATGGTGTCCCAAATCTCAACGATCGGCGGTGAGTACAAGGTTAGAACCATCACCGGCGATGAGTTCGACGTCATCTACACCCGTTCTTCCGCGACGGTGAAAGGATGCTTTTCTCGCTTCAGACGCATGTTCGAAAACTCAGATGATGAGTGGGTCGCTGGGCTAGATGTTGAGTACACCACAGTCCTGGGACGAGAGAAGGATCTAAAGGATGAAGAGAGGAAGAAGCCCGCCGTGATCCAGGTTTGCGTACATAACGTTTGCTTGGTCTACCACATATGCCATGCCGACGTTGAGTGCCAGGATTTTAAGAACTTCCTCAAGGACAAAACAGTGAAATTTGTTACTGTAGACTTTAAGAACGACAAAGAAGTCCTGGGTCGGATAGGCCTCATTGTAGGCAACCCCTTCAACCTCCAGAAGAATCGGCTGGTGCCCTCTCGTCAGCCTTCAATGCTGACCCTGGCAGGAGCCATGGTTCATCCTTCGTACCGTAAACTGGAGAAACCTCATTACACGTTTCATCGTCATGCATGGCAGCGGAATGTACTAGATATAGACCACATCCACTACGCTGCAATGGATGGCTACCTTTGTTTCAATATCTACAAGGGTTGGATGAAGAGCAACAGCCAAGTGTGCGGTTCAAGCAAAGAAGTATCGGCCAAGAGGAAGAGGGACAAGGACGAAGTCGAGGACGTGGACGAGGACTCCGAGTAAGGTGGCAGTGTCGTTGCTCATGGTGGTTCTAAACTTCTAATGTAGTGTCTACCGGATTAGTTGCATAGTTTAATTTCAGGTGTGCTTAGTTTAATTTGAGGGGTGTGTTGTGCTGAGCCCCCAGCAGAACTATGTTATGTTTCTTCTCGTTACTTTAACTCTTCAGTATGTACATACTACTAGTATTTCTTTAATAGAATTTAGCACCCCAATTAAGCACGTACTAGCTTTTTTAATAGTACTATATGCATAATTTGGCGACGAGCACTGTCTATATGTACCACCTTTTTTTTAATTTGAATTTTTGCTCCATGGCGCAATCCATCGATAGTACTACTGTACAAAAGTATACATTTTCTAAAAGGCTAGAGTACTGTTCATCACATATATAGCCAGTTAAATTCTCAACCTAGAACGATGTGCATGCCATGTAGTAAACCGATACGGAGGAAGTATAGTAAAAATGAGGTGATTTTACTGAGCGATCGGTGGGGGAGCATGTTCTGTCATGCGGTCCCACGTGTCATGATGTACCAAGGCGATGTGCGTGTCCCTCTTGAGGCAGAAGCAATACTACGTGGTTTGAGATGATGGCGAACCGAAGTGTGAAATAATGGTTGCTTCGTCCGTCTGGGAAGGTGCGGCATTGTGATTTGACGTCTCATTGCTCATTACTACTACTGGGCCGGTACGAGTGGGGTGCGTCCCCCTGCTGTTCTGCACTGTTATTTGGTGCTTGACACATCGACCCGGTTGCTATATGTCCCACATGTCGGCGACAGGAAGTACAGAATTCATGAAAGGGAGCGTCGACGGAGGAGTATACTACAGAATTCATGAAAGGGAGCGACTTAGTTTTGGAAAAATCTATTTTTACGGAGTACGTACCCACTAGGGTTTATAGGGCTCATCTAAAAAACATTCGTTTTTCCGTTTGATAAGTTTCAATTCTACTATACTAGTAGTAGTACCATTACATGTTGGATTTCGAGGTGCGTTAGATCACCCGACGCAAGCAGTGTCAAGAGGAAACTAACCAATGCATGTACAAGTTCATGGAAATTTAGTGGTCATTCATGCATTCGTTCTAATTAATGCCTCGGTAAACATAACTTCTTGAGAAAAACGAGCGTACTAATTACTTGTGAAAACTACGAAATTAATTCGACCACTCACCGTCTACCTTGGTTGGAGAGATTTTGAAATTGAGCCATAAACTGGAAAGGTGGGAGTAGTAACTTTTGTCTCGATTACTATTTGTGGCCTTGTATAGATGCAAAATGTATTTTTTTTATAGTGGCCTTGTATAAGTAAATGGAGGGAGTACTAACCAAAGTACGTAGTAGGGACGAGGAGTAAACGGAGGGAGTAGTAAAATTTTCTCCTCGTGCTGCGAGCCACCGCGCGCGTGGGCGAGGGAGCGGGCGTAAAGGCGTACAGTAGTAGTAGTAGTAGTACTACTACTACTCGTAAGCAAGCTTCACCTCATCCAGCGAGCCACCGCGCCCGTGGGCGGGGGAGACGGCGTACTAAGCAAGCTTCTCCTCGTTCTGCGAGTTGACGGGACACATCAAAAGTACTCCAGTGTATAGAGCCTTGCCTCTAAGGTAGGCCCCACATGGTTTGCCTCTTTTTTTAATTTAACATAACGCGTCAAGTCGCAATTTGTTTGTTCACCCATGGTAGACGATCCTCCCTCCACCAAGTGGACAACCAGTACACGTGCCAAATTACCACGTGGGCTGCCTTTTTCATACAGAAATGAACTCCACCGTGTACCCGCGCGGGTGTGGTTGGGGAAGAGACGGGAGTACGTGCGCCGTGCGTGCACCTCTTCTCTTCGTGCACGTCCCCCACCTACGTGGGTGTGTGAGAGAGAGATACAAACCTAGACATAATGCGCCGTCCATCCCCATGCCTCCGCCCAGTCGGACCACCAGTCACCACCACGCCCCACTCCTCCTCACCTTATCTCTCATCTTTCTCCCTCCATTTTTATATACAAGGGGCCACTATCAAAATTACAATTTGCAGATATACAAGGCCACTAACACTAATCGATGCAATATTAATGGTGTTTGCCTCGTGGTACTAGTAAAGGAGGACATTAATTATCCCTTGCATGCATGCGGGAGTTTGTAAAAAAATGCATCTTGATGTTCCGTGCAATGCACGGGCATCTTGCTAGTCCATGAAAACAACACATGGCAAAATTCCACGGTGAACGAGGGATTTGAATCTGTCGGGAGGGGCTGTTTGGATCTTGCCCGGGGTAGCCAAAATATTGGCGACCCTTTTGTCCACCGGTGCCTTTGCCACCGATGAACGAAGAATGGCTCGGGTGCTCATGCTGTCATGCATCCTCCAGCGCGCACGTTGGAGACGAGCTCGCAGGAGCTGTGTTTTTTTGTCCCACAATGCCGCCCGAGCCACCCGCAGACCGACCGGCGACCCGCAAATTACGCCATCCAACCGTAGCCGCACACATTATGACAACAACTCAACCAACCGGACGAAATTCATGCAAACACGTAGACAAACTGATATTTCATATAAACAACGACGGAAATCATATAAAATACCGGATTTTCATACAAAGATGACGGATTTCATTACATTCAAATGAACTACGCGGTGCTAGTTCTGGACAGCACAGGTATATAATACCTAGCCTAAATGGTCGCCCGCTGATCGATTTGTGTTCCTCATGTCCGACAGCACGATCACCGGACTGCCGGGAGCCCCGGAGGTATATGCTTCAGCGCAAAGGACGGCTCGCTTCCCCACTGCCCAACTGATATCATTGGCTGGTGCCGAAGATGATGGTGGCCGGCACCGGTTCGAGTTCATCACCGGCCACTACTTCGCCATATCCGGCACCGGCTCGAGTTCATCCTAACATTCCCCTCTTCCGTGGAGCCCATGCGGGGTCGACGAAGGTCCTCGCAATTAAAGGATCCGGCAAGACACCTGCTGTGTACGCCGGCGTCGCCTCCGCGGTGGCCTTCATGGGACCCAAGCGGCGGCGGCCTCCCGTGTTCTACTTCTCCTCGATGATGGTGGCGGACGCGGAGGCGCTGGCCACCGACTCATCGCTCTCCGCGCACCCGGCTTCTGTCGCTGCTTGCATGGCGCGGCCACCGGCATGGGAGTCTCGGCCACAGAAACGGGAGACGCGGTACGAGGCGGCGGCGTGGACGGCAGCAACGACGCCCGTGCACCGCTCCTCGTCGAGCTGGCCTGGAGCGGCAAGTTGCTGAACTGCGCGCCGGCTTGGGGCGGCAACTGGCTCTTTCGGGCGAGGGGAGGGAGGTGGATTAGTGAGCTGCATAGCTCGTATCCGGCGGGCTACCCAGCCGGCTTGGATGCGGAATAACTACTCTTCGTAAGCCATTGTAAGAGTGGAAAAAATTGTGGAGGAGATAGGGGAGCGGCGGAGGTGTGCGATTCTTGGCCGGCGTTTGGCCTCGTTTAAATAGGAGATTAAATAGACGGCGGACGGGAGGAGCTCGGCCGGCGTTGCGTTTAACGCCGGCCCGGTCATGAACGGACGTGTGTCCAGAGTGGGTTTCTCGGCTTCCGCACGGGCGGGTTTCATGGAGGCGTTTGAATGCGGCACGGAGGCGTGTTCAGCCGGGCGTGCCGTGAGTGGCGCCCTCGACTCTGACCTAGGACACCGTGCCGTTCTTCCACTAACGTGTGGGCTCTTTGGGTGCATGGCCTGCATGTCAGTGACCCAACGCAGGTAGCGCACAACAGAGGAACCTTTGGTGGGCCAGGGCGGTCAGAAGCGGGCATTTCATAAACCGATGATTGTTCATTGAGTGTGATGTCATCTTTTTCATGTAGATAAGCCTACTATGTTGATAGCCCATTCGATACGTTGTGATTCATAAAGACCGCTGCAAACATCAATGTTCTACTTATCACAGATAAGATTGATTAATACCCGTAACAATCCATGTCCTTAACAAAGGGTGCATGCACGTATAGGTTGAGCGTGTGTCTTGCGTCGTGTTCTGTGGGCATGCAGGCGTGGGAGTGTTGCGTGCGTGCAAGGGTACGTTTCAGTGTTGCATGCATGGGTGCGTACGTGCGTGTGTTCATGAGTGCATGTGTACGTGTGAGTGTTGCACGCCAGCATGCGTGCGTGTGTACGTGTCAGTGTTGCACGCCTACATGCGTGTGTGTCTTGCGTGCGTGCATGTGTACGTGCGGGGTGAGGCTACACGTCAGTCGAGTGACTTTTTCATCTCTGGTGATTAGATTTTCCAGCCGTTGGATACGAAATCAAGGGCCTCCAGTTTATCATCAAACTCCACCCCCCTGAGCCGCTAGCCACCACCGGCTGAACCGCCAGCCCCCGCCGCCCGCGGCCGGCCCGCCCTCCCCGAAACCACTCCCCACCGCCGGTCCGCCGCCGCACTGGCCATCCCTCTAGCCCCTCCCCCCCCGCTGAGCTTTTTCTCCGGGGATCCCCACCCCACCGCCCAATGAATGCCCCCCAACCGTCGGTGACTGCCAACCAGAGGTCTCACGACTTCGAATACCCACAGACCACTAATTTATTACCATTTCTGTCCTTCATATACGCGCTGACGGGTCGGCCCTATGGTAATGTGCGCTGCTGAATGTGGACCGTTTGACTGGTCAATTGATCGTGTTATCAACAAATTACGGAGCTGTATGGTGAGCCAGTGACCGTATGATCACCCTAAAATGTACTCCTATTTTATTAACACATTACAGACTCAAACTACCATTTCTTTCTTTCATATACGGGCTGACAGGTGGGCCCCACGGTTACGCGCCCCGATGGTGCAACACTAGTTGCGCCGTGTGGAATGTTTGACTGGTCAATTGATTGTGTCATCAACAAAATACGGAGTTGTACGGGTGAGCCAGTGACCGTATAATCATGATATGTACTCCCTCTGTCCCAAAATATAAGAACGTTTTTAACACTACAATAGTGTCAAAAACGTTCTTATATTATGGGACGGAGGGAGTATTTGTTTAACACGGTACAGACGCAAGGGCTCATATATACGCGCAAGCACTCACCGCTATAAGCGCACACACGCGAACCCTACCCCTATGAGCACCTTCGAGAGAGTGGGCCAGCATATATGATCTTGAGATTTTACGAAGTCACCATAGGTGCCTCGTAGTCGAGTGGAACGTCTCCTCCCACTGAACGTACATTGTCGGAAAATACTGAAATTAACACGAGATAAATGCGAGCACCGGGACTTTAACCTTGGTGGGCTCGAGAAACCACTGTCCTCTAACCATCCAACCACATGTTGGTTAGCACGACAAAATGTATGTGGTGACCGTGATGAGCTTATTCTGAAGTCCAGTGACAATATCGTGCTTTCGCTTCAAATACAATGACCTTGTTCTTCAATGAAACTACCTCTCTTCTGTATCCCGCATCAATCACTTACGATGAGTCACCTTTATTCGTTGCATATTGCATATAATTTCTAGCCTGTTGCCATGTATTGCTTCCAATTTGGTCAAATACATTTGTTAGGGACCCTTTTAATTTGGCAGAGTGATATTGGTTTCATCTTTCATATGGTTTCTAGCTTGCATCGATTCTAACAAGTTCAAGCACCTTGTGCTTAGTTTACACTTTATACATCATACATGTCAATATGTCACGCCGTCCTGTTTTTCATACATATTCCATCCTCCTATCATGCGGCTGCCTTACATGAAAGTAGTGTTCATCAGTATCATGCATCAATGAGTTCTGAAGAGCAAATTTTATTCTTTTTCTTGTGGGTTTGACTTGACAAGGCAAAATCAAGAAAGAGTAAGGAAGGCAATGATGGTGGTCCTCTGCAGCAACGTAAACGGAGCATCTGTACCGATTCTCCTTGTACTGATAGTGCATTACGAGGTCCAAGTCTCTGCTCCCCTACTCCACCATCCAAGGTGCTTGCTCTAACTTGGCAGTGTGATATCTGGTTGCATGTTGCATATGGTGTCTAGCTCGTATTGCTCCTAATTAGTGTAAACTGCATTTGCTTAGCTTACACATGATACAAGTGAATATGACACGCTTTCCTGTTTTTGGTACATACTATATTTGTCTATCACACCATGTTCTTACATGAAACTACTCTTCTTGTGTATCCTGCATCAGTCACTTATGATGGGACACCTTTAAGTTGGCAGTGTGATATTGGTTTACGTCTTGAATATGATTTCTAGCATGTATTGCTTCTAGTTTGATGAACGCCACCTATGACGAGACAGTTTTAACTTGGCAGAGTGATATTGATTGCACCTTCCATATGGTGTCTTGCAGTGTTTCTAATTTGTTGAAGTGCCTTCTGCTTAGTTACCACATCATAGGTGTGAATATGTCAAGCCGTCCATTTTTTCGTACATATTCCATCCTCGTATCATGACTTTGCCTTTCATCAGAGTAGTGTTCGTCAGTATCATGCATGAATGAGTTCTGAAGAGCGAATGATATTCCTTTTTCTTGTCGGTATGACCTCACAATGCAAAATCAATAAAGCTGAAGGAAATAGGCAAGGCATTGAATGATGGTGGTCCGTCCGAGCAACTGAAACGGAGGTTCTCTACAGATTCTACGCCGCCATCCTCCCAACAAGATTCGCAAGACAACACAAGGCTAGACAGTCAACGTAGCTGTGTAGATGATGAGCACATCTCCCCTATTCCACCATCACAGGTGCTTGCTCTAACTTGGCACTATTATATGTGGTTGCATGTTGTGTATGATGTCTAGCTTGTATTGCTTCTAACTTTGTTGAATTGCATCTGCTTACTTTACACATAATGCCCGTGAATATGACATGTGTTCCTGTTTCTACATCAGACTACTATTCTTGCATATCCCGCATCAGTCACTTATGATAAGGCACCTTTAAGTCGCCACTGTGATATTGGTTGTGTCTTGCATATGATTTCTAGCATGTATTGCTTCTAATTTGTTGAAACGCCATACAGTTTGAACTCGGCAGAGTGATATTGGTTGCATCTTTCATATGGTGTCTAGCTTGCAGTGCTTCTAATTTGTTGAAATGCCTTCTGCTTAGTTACCACATCATAGGTGTGAATATGTCACACCATCCTGTTTTTCATACATATTCCATCCTCGCATCATGTGTTTGCCTTTCATCCGAGTAGTGTTCGTCAGTATCATGCATGAATGAGTTCTGAAGAGCGAATTTTATTCCTTTTTCTTATCGGTTTGACTTCACAATGCAAAATCATTACAGCTGAAGGAAATTAGTCCGGCAGTGGATGATGGTGGTCCTTTGGAGCAACTCAAATAGGGGGTCTCTACAGATTCTACTCCGCCATCCTCCCAACAAGATTCGCAAGACAACACAAGGCTGGACAGTCAACGTAGTTGTGTAGATGATGAGCACATCTCCCCTACTCCACCATCACAGGTGCTTGCTCTAACTTGACACTATTATATGTGGTTGCATGTTGTGTATGATGTCTAGCTTGTATTGCTTCTAACTTGAATTGCATCTGCTTACTTTACACATAATGCCTGTGAATATGACACGTGTTCCTGTTTAGTGAAAAGAGTGGTACATAGTAGTCAGAAAGAGAGAGAGAGAGACAGAGAGAGCATGTGCGTGAGACACCCCGACACCCTGAGAGAGATTGTGAGCATGTGTGAAAGAGAAATGCCGATGCATATAAAGTGTGTGCACTTATGCGTTAGATAGAGAGATATATAATGCGTTTGTGAGAACGGGGTGAGGCATAGTACATCTACGTGTAAAAGGCGGTTCTACGCATTAAATTAAAATATAAATGACATTATTATTTTTGGATGAGATCATGAATTTTGCAAATTGCATATGGACGAAAATTGGTCTATCAGACACCCATAATCTATTGAATTCTAGCATGTGCATGTGTTTATTTCATATTATCGATCCATAGAGTGAGAGCGGTTTGAAATACAGGCAATGGATGCTTTTGCAATTCATATATAAACATTAATTAGTGCACTCCATGTGTTAGTGTGAAGCACTTTATACATTTGTCACTTGCATGGATACATTCCAAATTGCTAGCTACGAAATAGAATACATGTCGAATTCAACATAAAGGGGGTTTTGAAGATTCGAATTCATAGGAAGTGCATTCATCTATTTGAACCCGAGATAATGGCATTTGTAAATCAGATGTAAAAGGGGGCATCAATCTTTGTTGTGAGTTTGAACATGCTATATATATTCATACGCATATCTAACTTTTTTTTTGCAACCAAGGAGATTATATCTGGAACCATGCATGAATTGAGGTAAGTTGCATATTTTTAATATATACTCGTGTACAATGTATATTCAAATGTACCCCCTCCATTCCAAAATAATCATAGCTTTAGGATTTTCAAGAGTAAAGATTTGTGAAGTTTGACAAATCCTGAAAGTTCAATTCAAGAGAACCGAAAACGTTAATGCTTCTGCTCCCAAATATTGAACGAAGCGCCAAATAGGCCTCTGGTCACCCGAAACCGCGCGAGACTAATGTTTTGGTGGTAGGAAATTACTGTCCTGACTCTGGCCCGTGTAGCCTATCGGCCCGATGTCCAAAGGTCTAAACCGGGTTAGGTTTGTAACTTCACCAAGACGCCAGTCTCAACCGCCTCCGAGAAGCATTCATATGCCGTGGACGCCTACCCATGCGCTCGGCCGAAATCTATCCCGCCCACATTTGGGACACCTGACATGACGGTCCTACCCCCAACCCACAATATGTCTGAAATTTTAGATGGGGGCAAAGTTTGTAACTTTCCCCAAATTTCAAACAAGCGCGTCTCAAACCGAAACATTGTCCCCCCTTAGTTCCCCGCCTCCCTCCGTTTCCCCATTCATACTCCGTGGGCACGAAAACGCCCTCTCCACCAGCCGTGAAACCCCAGCCTCCTCCGTCCTCCACCCCATAGCGGCCAATCCACCGCCGCCCTCCTCCATCACGCCGGAGCCGGTACCCCGACGTTGTCGTCCAACGCAACCGCAACCGCAATGCCCTCAAGGACTTAGCAGCTGAAGTCAAGGCAGAGCTGCCTCCACGACGCCGACGCCGACGTGCGTCGTACCAGAACCACTCCGACCACACCGTCCTGCGCCTCACTGCTGCGGCTCCACTGTCGCAACTGTCCACCGCACCGGAGCTGTTCCCGCTACGCCATCGTTCGCCGCCTCGGATCTGCTTCCCCCCGCCGACAGACGACCACCGCACCACACTCAACAACTTGGCCATGGGTTCGTCCAAGGCTGCACCGTCCTCCACAACTTCTGGTTTCTGGCGAACAACAAGAAGATCGTCGGAAAAACAGAAGGAGGACACAACACTGCCAGCAGAAAGAGGTACTCCTCTTCCCTTGTTCGTGCAAATCTTACGTCTCCGCTCACACCGTATTCATCCCACGAAAGAAACTAGTTGAGCGCTTCTTACTGCATCTTCTTCGTGATACTAAATGCACAAGGTTTCCTCCCTTTTACTATTTCACCTTTGCTAGAGGTCAGTAGCCCGCCTGGATTTCAATTCAGGGTCAGTCGAACCACAATTAAAAGAAGCAGCACCCGCTTAGGCGCGCGGAGCACCTAGTCTGCCTATTCCCCGGGGAAGCAGCGCATCGGTGTCTATCATAGGGGTGTGGGGCGCAGGAGCTTCTTGCGCCCGATCTGGAGGTCGGCGGGGCTTGAATGGATGTCCGGGGGGCGGTGCCAAGCACGGCGGTGCGGTGAGGTCGAGGGGAGGGCGCAGGCAGGGGAGGAATACTGGGCCGGTGGTCGCTGGCGTTTCGAGGAAGATTGTCAACACTGACTGGCTGGAGGTAGATGAAGGTGATCTGCCCGTTCTTTGTACATCGGACGGTGCAGAAAAAATGGACTGACCTATTTGCTTTCAGTCGACTGTTATTTTCATAGAATCCTGTAGTAATTTAGTGTGCCATGCATGTTGTAGAGCTATCATATGTCTCCCGTCATTTATTTCTCACCGACCTGCTATCTGCTACCTTTACACTGTACTAATTGTGCACACACTTCACCCATACTCACACTATTGTTTTTTATGCATGGGTATTTCACACTCTGACACAGTGTTGATGAATGCAGAAAAGAAAAGACAGAAGTCGCTCCAGTGTAATTCGAAGATAAGCACTAAGCGTTTCAGCGCTCTAATGGGTGTAGTGTCAGCAGTTGGAGACAGTAAACGTAGCTCTGCAGTTGATGATCTCAATTGCCACACACAACCATCCCAGGTGCTTGCTTTAACTTCGCGCTGTCAAATGTGGTTGCATGTTGCATATGGTGTCTAGCTTGTATTGCTTCCAATTTGGTTAAATTGCATCTGCTTACTTTACACATTATACCTTTGATAGTGACATGCCTTCCTGTTTTTGATACATACTACACATGTCTATTAACCATGTTCGTACATCAAACTAATGCTCTTTTGTATCCCTCGTCAATCACTTATGATGAGACAGTCACCCGATTGGGTTACTGTGAGACGCCCTACTAGTTTAAAGAGTGCAGTGTCATCCTCCCCACATGATTCTCAAGAAACAACAAGGCTAAATGAAGATAGTCAACGTAGCTCTCTAGTTGATCACCGCAATTCCCCCACACCACCATCGCAGGTGCTTGCTCTTACTTGGCAGTGTGATATGTGGTTGCATGTTGCATATGGTGTCTACCTTGTAATGCCTCTAATTAGGGTAAATTGCATCTGCTTAGTTAACACATTATACCTGTGAATATGACATGCCTTCCTGTTTTTGGTACATACTACGTCTTTCTATTAACCATGTTCTTACATCAAACTACTTTTCTTCTGTATCCCTCATCAATGCTCCTAATTTGTTAAATTGCATCTCCTTAGCTTACACATTATACATGTGAATATGACACGCCTTCCTGTTTTTGGTACATACTACATCTGCCTATCACACCATGTTCTTAAATCAAACTACTGTTCTTGTGTATCCTGCGTCTATCGCTTGTGATGAGACAGTCACGCGCGTGGGTTAATATGAGACGCAATACTCTTATAAAGAATGCAATTTCATCCTCTCCACATGATTCTCAATAAACAGCAAGGCTAAATGAAGATATTGAACATAGCTCTGTACCTGAAGACCGCACTTCCCCTACACCACCATCACAGGTGCTTGCTCTAACTTCGCAGTGTGATATGTGGTTGCATGTTGCATACGGTGTCTAGCTTATAATGCTTCCAATTAGGGTAAATTGCATCTGCTTAGTTTACACACTATACCTGTGAATATGACATGCCTTCCTATTTTTGGTACACACTACATCTATGTGTTAACCTTGTTCTTACATGAAACTACCTCTCTTCTGTATCCTGCATCAATCACTTACGATGAGTCACCTTTATTCGTTGCATATTGCATATTATTTCTAGCCTGTTGCCATGTATTGCTTCTAATTTGGTCAAATACATTTGTTAGGGCACCCTTTTAATTTGGCAGAGTGATATTGGTTTCATCTTTCATATGGTTTCTAGCTTGCATCGATTCTAACAAGTTCAAGCACCTTGTGCTTAGTTTACACTTTATACATCATACATGTCAATATGTCACGCCGTCCTGTTTTTCATACATATTCCATCCTCCTATCATGCGGCTGCCTTACATGAAAGTAGTGTTCGTCAGTATCATGCATCAATGAGTTCTGAAGAGCAAATTTTATTCCTTTTTCTTGTGGGTTTGAATTGACAAGGCAAAATCAAGAAAGAGGAAGGAAAAGAGTAAGGAAGGCGATGATGGTCGTCCTCTGCAGCAACGTAAACGGAGCATCTGTACCGATTCTCCTTGTACTCATAGTGCATTACAAGGTCCAAGTCTCCGCTCCCCTACTCCACCATCCAAGGTGCTTGCTCTAACTTGGCAGTGTGATATCTGGTTGCATGTTGCATATGGTGTCTAGCTCGTATTGCTCCTAATTAGTGTAAACTGCATCTGCTTAGCTTACACATGATACAAGTGAATATGACACGCTTTCCTGTTTTTGGTACATACTATATCTGTCTATCAGTCCATGTTCTTACATGAAACTACTCTTCTTGTGTATCCTGCATCAGTCACTTATGATGGGACACCTTTAAGTTGGCAGTGTGATATTATTTTGCGTCTTGAATATGATTTCTAGGATGTATTGCTTCTAGTTTGATGAACGCCACCTATGACGAGACAGTTTTAACTTGGCAGAGTGATATTGATTGCACCTTCCATATGGTGTCTTGCAGTGTTTCTAATTTGTTGAAGTGCCTTCTGCTTAGTTACCACATCATAGGTGTGAATATGTCAAGCCATCCATTTTTTCGTACATATTCCATCCTCGTATCATGACTTTGCCTTTCATCAGGGTAGTGTTCGTCAGTATCATGCATGAATGAGTTCTGAAGAGCGAATGATATTCCTTTTTCTTGTCGGTATGACCTCACAATGCAAAATCAATAAAGCTGAAGGAAATTGGCAAGGCATTGGATGATGGTGGTCCTTCCGAGCAACTGAAACGGAGGTTCTCTACAGATTCTACTCCGCCATCCTCCCAACAAGATTCGCAAGACAACGCAAGGCTAGACAGTCAACGTAGCTGTGTAGATGATGAGCACATCTCCCCTACTCCACCATCACAGGTGCTTGCTCTAACTTGGCACTATTATATGTGGTTGCATGTTGCGTATGATGTCTAGCTTGTATTGCTTCTAACTTTGTTGAATTGCATTTGCTTACTTTACACATAATGCCTGTGAATATGACATGTGTTCCTGTTTCTACATCAGACTACTATTCTTGCATATCCCGCATCAGTCACTTATGATAAGACACCTTTAAGTCGCCACTGTGATATTGGTTGTGTCTTGCATATGATTTCTAGCATGTACTACTTCTAATTTGTTGAAACGCCATACAGTTTGAACTTGGCAGAGTGATATTCGTTGCATCTTTCATATGGTGTCTAGCTTGCAGTGCTTCTAATTTGTTGAAATGCCTTCTGCTTAGTTACCACATCATAGGTGTGAATATGTCACACCATCCTGTTTTTCATACATATTCCATCCTCGCATCATGTGTTTGCCTTTCATCCGAGTAGTGTTCGTCAGTATCATGCATGAATGAGTTCTGAAGAGCGAATTTTATTCCTTTTTCTTATCGGTTTGACTTCACAGTGCAAAATCATTACAGCTGAAGGAAATTAGTCCGGCAGTGGATGATGGTGGTCCTTCGGAGCAACTCAAACAGGGGTCTCTACAGATTCTACTCCGCCATCCTCCCAACAAGATTCGCAAGACAACACAAGGCTCGACAGTCAACGTAGTTGTGTAGATGATGAGCACATCTCCCCTAGTCCACCATCACAGGTGCTTGCTCTAACTTGACACTATTATATGTGGTTGCATGTTGCGTATCATGTCTAGCTTGTATTGCTTCTAACTTGAATTGCATCTGCTTACTTTACACATAATGCCTGTGAATATGACACGTGTTCCTGTTTCTAGAACATACGTGTACATGATGAGCACATCTCCCCTACTCCACCATCATAGGTGCTTGCTCTTACTTGGAGCTGTTATACGTGGTTGCGTTTTCCGTATGATGTCTAGCTTGTATTGCTTCTGATTATGTTGAATTGCATCTGCGTAGCTTACAACTTATACCTGCAACGACCACTTACCCATAAGACACATTTAACTTGGGACTGTGATGTAGGTTGCATCTTGCATTGTCTTCTAGCTTGTACTGCTTCTAATTTCTTGAAATGGCACTTACGACGAGACACTTTTTACCTGATAGAGTGATATTGGTTGCATGTTCATATGGTGCGTAGCTTTCATTTCTTCTAATTTTGTTGAAATGCCTTCCGCTTACTGTTTTTTCATACATATTCCATCCTCCTATCGTACGTGTGAATATGAAATGCTGTCTTTTTTTGTATATATTCCATCCTCCTATCCCGCGCTTGCCTTACATCAAAGTAGTGTTCGTCTATATCATGCATCAACCAGTTATGCAGAGCTAATTTATTCATCTTCTTGTGGTTTTGACTTCATAAGGCAATATCAGAAAATAGGAAGGAAAAGAGTAAGTTAGGGGATGTTGGTGGTCCTCCGGACCGACGCAAACAGAGACTCTCTAGATTTGCCACTGCTACTGCTAATGAAGTTGAAGTCCCAAGTCTACATCATGAGTTCATCTCCCATACTCCACCATCGTAGGTGCTTGCTCTAAGTTGACAGTGTGATAATTGGTTTCATGTTGCATATGTTGTCTAGCGTGTATTTCTTCTATTTTGATTAAGTTGCACGTGCTGAGTTCATACGTTATACATGTGCATATGACATGCCTTTCTGTGTCTAGAATACACTGCATCTATCTATCATACCATGTTCTTACATCAAAGTACTGTTGTTGTGTATCCCGCATCAGTCACTCATGATTGGACGCTTTTAACATGGCAGTTTGATAGTGGTTGCATCTTGCATTGATTTCTACGTTGTACTACTTCTAATTTTTCGAATTGCCACTTATGACAAGACACTTTTAACTTGGCAGAGTAATATTGGTTGCATCTTTCATATGGTGTCTAGCTTGCATTACTTCTATTTTCTTGAAAATCCTTCTGCTTAGTTTGCACATCGTAGCTGTGAATATGTCATGCCGTCCTGTTTTTCTTACATATTCCATCCTCATACGGTTGTCTTACATCAAAGTATTGCTTGTCTGTATCATGCATCAATGAGTTCTGAAGAGTGATTTTATTCTTTTGTGTTGTGGGTACAGCTTGACATGGCAAAGTCAAAAAAGAGCAAGGACAATAATATATTAGGGAGTGCTGTTACTCGTCAGGTGAAACGGAATAGGTTCGGCCATCGAGATTCTGCTGGTACTTATAGTGCAGTAGAAGGTCCAAGTCCACCGGCTAAATCTACAAACACAGTATCACCTGCTCCACCAGCTGCAGCATCCGCTTCAATTGTACCAGCATCTCAACCAGTTACTCGTTCGTTTGCTCCGGAACTGGCCAGTTCCCAAGCTGCCTTCACACCTAACACTACTTCCGAAGCACTGCTGACACAACAGGACTTGGCAAGATCAGATGAACCTCATGAGCATCAACACCAAGACGGTACCTGACCGAGTGAAGTTGCAGTTGCATGCTCCTTTATATGTACTCTCACAGTTTGATGTACACTAACACTATCCATATTCGTTGTTGAACTAGCACCACGGCGCAAGCGGAAACAGACATCAGGGATAATGCTTGACAGATTAACAAAATCTAAAGGAGGAAGAATGGAGATCCATTTTGAGGCAGGTTTAAAAAGGCCACGTGATGTTACAGAGTCAGCCAAGTTAGTATCAGAGGCAGCCGTTGCCGTTAGGTGTCATGCACGTATCCTCCCAACGTGGATCCAGTACAGGAATGAGAAAGACAATACCCAGTTTAACACCTTCCTTGACCATTTATCCGTAAGTAATGTTATTCATCGCAATTAGTAATATTGTCTTGCTCTGTCCCATACTTTCTAGCTTCCTCCTAATAAGACTCACATTCTTTTTTCAACAGATGAGGTTCAAGTTGGATCCGAAAGATGATGCAACTAAACAAGCATGCACTCATGTTTTTCAGTCTGCTCTGCGACAGTATCGGTACCACCTTAGAAAATCTCACTTTGAAGGCAAGGCTAACAATGAAATCGCCCAAACATCTCCAGTGGAATATATTACAGATGAAGACTGGACAGCCCTCGTTAAACACTGGTCTGATCCAAAGTATCAGGTAGGCTATATGTATTTGATCAGACCACATATTGAAGTTGTATTTATGTATGTGCCTTACAAGTGTATCTTCTTCTAGGCTAACTGTTTGAAGAACAAAACCAACCGTTCTAAAGTGAAATTCCAACAGACAACAGGATCTCGTAGCTATATTGCACACTGCGAGGCTCTTGTAAATAGCTGCTACTTCCTTCTTTTTTTGTGCCATATTATCGTATCTATATTGACTTGTTCCAAATACAGAGGAAAGCCCGTGCGGACCAAAAAGAACCTGAACCGAATGCAGTGCAAATCTTCAAGGATTGCCACACCAGCAAGATGAAGGGCATGAGCACACCAGTTCAAGCCGCTGTTGTAAGTCCTTACTCCTCCTGCCTTGAACTGATTGGTAATGTGATGTGTTCATTTAACTACTTGGTTTGCAGCCAATGTTAGTTACTCTGTTCACTTTTATTCACAGTTGTCTTAACGTATCATTTCACCTTACATGGTTTAAAAGAGATGAAGGATATTCTTTTGGTCTTGATCTGTAATCTAGTTGTTATGTTCACGTGCGCACACAATGATAAAATAGCCTATTTGTTTTATATCTGTTTGCCCATGATATGAATGATGTCATACTATGTTCATCCTACTGTAAACCATGTCTCTTTATCCTTAGATGTCAACGAATGTGAGGAAATAGACAATACAGTAGGCATGCTACATGGACATATGTTTCGAAAGTGATTTTATTATGTAGTTGGCACTACAATAAATCCTAATGTATTACAGTAGTTCACCAAAATAAGTTATGTATAAACGTTTAACCTACTTTGTTTGTTTTTGTCTCATTCATAACTTATCTGGTACACTAATCTACAAGTTCAAACTTTCAGAAAGCTATGGAACAAATGATTGAACAGCCACAACCACCTGAAGGTGACGAGGCTACTACAGGCACAATGTCACCTCTTGCTGCAGCGCGTCAGTATCTCTCCACTAACAGTGAAAAAGCACCTTCCTGCGTAATTCTGGGTTGGTTGTCAAGGTAACCTCGTCCAAATTGCCTACTGAACATAATCTTCCTGCTAGACAGAGTGATATATCTGCGCTCCAGACACAAGTCCAATCCCTAATGGACGTTGTTTTGGAAACAAGAATAGTGGTTGAGAAATGTCGTCAAGATATGAATGGTTTTGAAACGAGACTATCAGACATTCGCTTCGTTGTTCAAGAGCAATGGCGGAAAAAGGTGGAGATCGTGCTGCTCCATCAGATTCTACAGCCTGAAACATTAGCACTCAGGTCAAATGATCTATACTTCTATACATCTGATGGTGCTTTTATCTGGAAGGACTGTAAACTTTATGCCAACAGGCCTTTTGTTGTATGGTTGGAATTTATTTTGTTGTGATACAACATTTATGATGCTGCCTCAGGCTGCAGTAATTACGACGCTATTTTTGTATAGTGTAGGTTTATCTTAGTAATGTATTCGGCCGAAAGCTTCGTAGGAGCCCAACATGCCAACATTCGTCGGGCCCATTCCAATTGGGCTAAAAATGATTACGGGCCGAAATTGGCATGTAGCCCACTAAAAATATCTGGGCCTAAATCATTTTTTTCAGCATAAGCTTTCATATTTTTCTGGTAGGCCTGTGCCCATAGTGGGCCTTTAACAGGCCTAAACATAATTTGGGCCCTCAGTAAAAATAGGCCGTTTACAGGTGTAAATATCTCGAGTTCATAAAAAACATGGGCCTTTAATAGACCGAAAGTGAGATTGGGCCCATTTACGATGCGGATCTTTGACAGGCCGAAATTCGAACGGGCCGTAAATGTGCCGACCTAATACACGGGCCTTTAACAGGCTGGAACTTCGGTCGGGCTAGATTATCGTCATTTTTATATGGGCCGTTAATGGGCCCGATATGACGTTGGGCCACATATGGCCCATGGTTTACGTACGGCGTTAACAGGCCGAAAATGACAACAGGCCGAAAGTGGCCCAAAGCTGTAGTGGGCCTCTAACAGGCCGAATGTCAGACATGGCTGAATATGACCCAAATCCTTCACGGTCGTTTATGGGCAGAAAGTTTTGATGGCCTGTAAATGGGCCCAAATGAAGCCGGACCTTTAACAGGCCGGAAATACACCGGGCCGTAATTCGGCCCAATTACTTAGCGGACTGTTAACGGGCCAGAAGTGACCATGGGCCGAGTTGATGACAAGTTTAGGACAGGCCATTGACGGGCCGATTTGACAGAGAATGTTGGGCCTTTAGCTGGGCCGGCCCATTATGGTCTGCAGAATCTTGTGGGCCTTTAGCTCGGCCGACCCATTGTGGTCCGCAAAATCTTGTGGGCCTTTAGCTGGGCCGGCCCATTATGGTCTGCAAAATTATGTGGGCCTTTAGCTGGGCCGGCCCATTATGGTCTGCTAAATTTTGTGGGCCTTTAGCTGGGCCGGCCCATTATGGTCCGCTAAATCTTATGGGCCTTCGGTTGGGCCGGTCCACGTGTCAACATATCATAGGCCCATCTCGACCGTTGGATGAGTGACACCTGTGCCAACGCGGAGCTCACGCGTGGATCCGTCAGCCAATGAGAATTTTACACGTGGAAAATCGGCATTGGTCGTGGCTATTAACGGGTTATCGGATCCAATATCTGACCCGATAGCTTAACGGCGTTCCGTTACGGTGGATGCCACGTGTCCGTCACCCTTGACGAAAGCACTTCTGTGACGCGCGATTTATCGTCATGGAAGTGGACACTTCCGTGATGATAATTTTGGCAATGTCATGGAACACTTCTACGACAGCACATGTATGCCTATCTTGATTCTGTCATAAATTTGTCATGGATGTACATGCATGACAGAAAACGCGACCTACTGTGACAAACATGTATCATCACGGAAGTGTATTTTTTTTGTAGTGTAAGATCCAACTATAATAGCAAAGCTCGCGATACATCAAGATCGTGCCGAATCAAGAACACTAGAGAGAGAGATCAAACACATAGCTACTGGTACATACCCTCAGCCCCGAGAGTGAACTACTCCCTCCTCGTCATGGAGAGCGCCGGGATGATGAAGATGGCCACCGGAGGGGGATTCCCCCATCCGGCAGGGTGCCGGAACAGGGTCCTGATTGGTTTTTGGTGGATACACAGGCTTGCGGCGGCGGAACTCCTGGTCTAGGTTATGTTCTGGGGGTTTGTGTATATATAAGAGTTTTGGGCGTCGGGGACAAGTCAGAGGGGGTCTCCGAGGCGGGCACGAGGTAGGGGGGCACGCCCGGGGGGGGGGGGGGGGGTGCGCCCCCACCCTCGTGGGCAGCCCAGGACTCTTTTGGCCCAACTCTTTTACTCCGGGGCTTCTTTTGGTCCATAAAAATCATCAAAAATTGGCACATCAATTGGACTCCGTTTGGTATTCCTTTTTTGTAAAACTCAAGAAGAAGGAAAAAACAGAAACTGGCACTGGGCTCTAGGTTAATAGGTTAGTCCCAAAAATCATATAAAATAGCATATAAATGCATATACAACATCCAAGATTGATAATATAATAGCATGGAACAATCAAAAATTATAGACACGTTGGAGACGTATCAAGGAGACACCACTCTTCAAAAGGTAATAGATGGTGTGTAGATGATGAACTCCTTGCTCTTGTGCTTCAAATGATAGTCCCCAACACTCAACTCTCTCTCACAGATTTGGATATGGTGGAAAGAAGATTTGAGTGGAAAGCAACTTAGGGAAGGCTAGAGATCAAGATTCTTGTGGTTGGATTGGAATGTCTTGATCTCAACACATGAGTAGGTGGTTCTCTCTCAGAAAATAGGTTGGGGAAGTTTAGGCATGTTTTGATGGCTCTCTCACAAATGGAGAAGGGGGTGGAGGGGTATATATAGCCTCCACACAAAATCCAACCGTTACACACATTTGACCCAACTCGGTCAGACCGAATAGAAGAACTCGGTGAGACCGATTTAGTTCAAAATGTGAACATTAGGAATCTCGGTGGGACCTACGGGAACAACACGGTGGGACTGATGTGCTAGGGCTAGGGCAAAACCTCATATCGGTGAGACCGATTGCATGAACTCGGTGAGACCGATTTCAGCAAAGAGCAAACAGAGAGTTGGTCAAGCAAACTCGGTGGGACCGATTGCACATTTCGGTGAGACCGAAATAATTACAACAGGCAATAGAAAGTTTGCAAGGCCATCTCGGTGAGACAGAGATCTATATCGGTGTGACCGAATTGTCTAGGGTTTCTGCCGGTGGCTATGTCAACTGAACTCGGTGGCGCCGGATAGATCATTTCGGTGGGGCCGAGTTTGACTTTGAGTTTTCGACAAATGTGTAAATGAGAAAGTGATTGAGGGTTTTGGAGCAATATCACTAAGCACTTTGAGCAAGTAGATAATTAAGCAACACCCCATCCCCTTTTAATAGTATTGGCTTTCCTATGGAGTCAATGTGATCTTGGATCACTAAAATGAAAATGAAGAGTCTTGAGCTTTTGCCAATCTTTGTCCTTAGCATTTTGAAGGGGTTCCACATCCTCTTGTCCTTGCCATGCCATTGTTGAACTGATCTGAAATACACTAGGTAAAGGTATTAGTCCAACAAGAGATATGTTGACATAAATTACCAAAATCACCCAGGGAGCACTTGTGCTTTCAATCTCCCCCTTTTTGGTAATTGATGAGAACATACATCAAAGCTTTAGATAAAAGATATGAAGAGTAACAAGTAAAGGTTTGGAAAGACATGTAACATGCATAGGCCCCCTCTACATGTATGCAATCATGTTAAGATAGAATATAAGAATCATGTGAATGCATAAGCATGTCAGGTCAAACAATGAGTTACATGCATCTTGGCTATATGCATTAGAGCAAATGATGTAGAAATATGTACATCAGCAAGAGATGATCATGCACATGAGTGTGATGCATATACTTACCTTGTGGTCTTGAGCTAGCTTTGGAAGAGGTGAACTTGAGAAAACAGGGTTAGATAACACAAGAACACTCTAAATAAAGCAAGTTCAGAGAATCACAAGAGTACCAAGACTGGGATGACATGTAATGAGTGAGTACTTAGTACTTCATTTGGATATAGACATGTCCCCAAAGATTAAGAATATGCAATGATTCCAAAAAAATTCTTCCCTTGATATGGACTCTTTCTCCCCCTGAATCTGATATTGGATAATGGGAGAAGGTAGGGTAAGAGAAAATCAGAGAAAGAAAAAAAACAGAGCAGGAAATGGTGCAAACAACCATATATTGACATGTCTTTCCCCTCTTAAAGACATGTGACTTCTCTCCTCTTTCTGTTAACAAGCATCTGGAAGAGCATAAAGAGCTCATATGATAAGCTTTGATGTGCTCTCCTCCCCCTTTGACATCAATTTCCAAGAAGGGTACTTCTGGAGCATGAGTCAAATAGGTTTGGTCCTTGAGACACACTACAAAGCAGCATCTAGTTTAAGATGCGTAGAGGATAAGAATCATTGAGTGGAGCTGGAGAAGAATGAAATATGCAATCGCAAAAAGTTTTCTCAGCAGTGAAATCGGTAATGCCGACCGGTTTCCATCGGTGATGCCGAGTTGGCAGTGTCATGGATGATGCATATCGGTCAGACCAGGTTAGTCCACGTCGGTTGTACCGATGAACTATCTACAAGATATTCTTGTAGTTCGGTCTAGCCGATAGGCTTGGATCGGTGAGTCCGACACTACTGTAGGATGCTGCTAATGCAACACTACGATCAGAGACCCTTCGACGAAATTGTGTGCGATGCAATAATCGCAAATGGTGGTGTAAAAAACCGTCAAAAAAGGTGCAAAACATTTTCGATGATGGATGCATCAAACACGGTTGGAATTTTAGTTGCATGTGCGATGCAGGGCATACGATTCAGTTCAATTAACTGTTTGCAATGAGGAGGAACAAAAGAAACGAGCAGCCAGATGAAGGTGTGTGCGATATATAGCATATGGTTCACTCGGATGAACTGTTTGTGATTAGGCAACACAAAAGAAACGGTCAGCCAGATCAAGGTGTGTGCGATATACGGCATGCGGTTCACTCGGCCTTGTCGTCAGTGTGTGACCTCTGTGGCAACCGTTCGCTCCCCACTAGCCTCTTCTTGTACCGTGGCAACCGTCCACCACCTCTTTGCCTTTCCCTTTCGATTTGGAACTGCTGTCGCATGCTCTTCCTCCCTCCATTTGCCTTCACCCTTCCTTTTGCCATTGTTCGATCATCTTCTCCATGGAGGGAACAGGTCGGAAACGACCCCGTTATTCTTGCCCCGATCTTAAAGATGACGTGGTGGAGGAACTCATTGATCGGTGCGACGTCATCACCTCGGCTAGCACGGCAGGTTCATTCAAGTCCATTCTCGACTCAACAAATAACATCATTGCAAAGAACCCAAGGGTTCAAGAGCGGTTTGATCTCCCCTATCTTGTTCGCCATGATGCTGGTCGCTGGCGTGGGGACGACGGAAGCGTCGCCTTGTGCAAGTTGATGCCGCTTGATAATGATATGTGTGATGTTAAGATGCCATTGCTTGAGGGTAAGGCTTGGGCAGGCGAAAATGGAGATTGGGTTGTTTATATTGGGTATAACTGCGAGTGGGAACTTGTGAATGTGTACACTCGTCACCGGGTTCCACTTCCAAAAATCACAGACTGCCCTGAGCTTTGAGCACACAGATGATCTACGTATGTTCAAATACGATCATGGTGACTGTCGTCTATGGAAGATAGCAATTTGTCGAGTTCCCAACCGCTCTTGGGATTACAAGAACTATGAAGTTATTGCTATCTTTGACAAGCTTGTTGCCATCCTTACTTCCACGCCTCGATGGATATTGCTCAAAAATCAATTTTTGAACATGGATGAGTACTGTGATGCAATTCAATCCGAGGGTCTTGTGTTTTCTGCCACCACTCGTGGCACTATTTTTGCATGGAATCCTTATGGTTTCGGTACGTTAGTCTTCCACCATAATTATAATGGTTTCATCCACATGCATGCGGGTTAGCTAGTTTCCCTTTACTAATTAACCTTCTTGTGTTTCCAAGGTCCTGTGAACATTCCACCACCTACACTTGAACAAATTTATAACCAAGGGGGAGATGACGATGGTGATGATCACGAGCATGAGGACGAGTAGGACCTATATACTCAGTGGCGCCTGGCAACTTATTCCGATGGATCACCTCTTCTTGTATGTATACAGGGCACTGCTGATGTTACTAACGAAGCAGATGTTGTCTCCCATGGTCGCACTCTCTAGACCTATTCCAACATCCGTTGCAGGGTATTCGAGATGGATACTAGTGTACTAGAGCCAACACCTTCTCCCTGGTTCAGTATTGATAGTCTTGGAGAAAACTCGCTCTTTCTTGGACAAAACTATCCAATGATGGTGAAAGGCGATCCAGCTGCTGTTGACACAATGTTACTACCATTTATGAGAAGCAACTGTATCTATACCTCGGACATTGCTATGGTTCCCTACCCTGGCTATCACAATATGTGTCCTGATATAGGCCGCTTCAGCCTGGATGATCAGTCCTGCGTTGGTCTCGAGATTGACAATAGCTGGCCCTTCCCAGAGAATCAGTTATGGTTCAAAGCAAGCGTTTCCAATGCCGAGGATTGGTTGAGCTGAAGTTCATTTCATCGCTTTGTTATTTGTTGTGTGAGAAAAACTTTACTTTACTAGAATATTTTTTTGTAAATAATCTGTAATCCAACATGTATCCTCGTTGTCGTTGTGTGTTGATGACTTGTTGTATGTAATGAATGGTACATTTGCATATGTGTCCCATCAACTCACGCTTGCTCGCACGGCACACGGGTCATGTGGCGGCACGTATATTACTTTTATATTTGGACGATTAATGATGCCGCTTTATTGCTTAACCGAAGCATGGCACAGATCCATTGTTGGTCTAATGCTCACGGTTCGAATAAATAATCCATTTGGGATATTGGTTCCCAATTATTAATAATCTCCCGTCTGTAATTAGATAAAGATTACGTCAAAACTGGTCTCAAATTTGACAAAAAAGTACAATGCCACTTTGTATTGGTGTCCATATGAACAGTGCTAGTGATTTTAGTTGCAAAAATTAGATAGTGCTAGTGATTTTTAGCTGCATATTTTAACAAATCGCAGTGTTACAAGGTTGACAAATGGCAATGTTACTAGATAAACAAATGTCAATCTTTCCAGTTTGACAAATGGCAACATACCCAATATGACAGATGCAAATCTTACCAAATTGTTTCTACGTGGTTGCACACGGGTCATCCAAAACAACTGTTTGCGTTGAAGGGATGCACAAATCCTGCACTGCGAATTTTCCCTTGACTTAAGGGGGAAGACCATAGCTCTCACTTTGCATACGGGTGTTCTATCTAAAATGTTTGCGATCAAGAGCTGCACAAATCCTGCTCGGCACATTTTCTGTTGGCTTCCTGGGGAAGCTATCGGTTTGCATACGGGTGTTCTAACTAAAACGTTTGCGGTGAGTGTTTTATATTTAAAAACCATTGACGTTATTTTCAAAAGAAAAACGTTTGATAAGTCTGTACATTAAGAGAGAAAAACACAAGTTCGTTCAAACCATATCTTTCATTCAGTCACACTGTGAATTTATATTCATATGATTGAGAATTCGAGATACAGTATTAAACCCAAAAAAACTATTTCCGGCGGCGGCCGAGGCAGCGTGCCACGCCGCCGTTGTCGTTGTCGTCATCCGGGATGCCGTTGTTGAAGTCTTCAAGGCAGCACAAAATGTTCTTCACTTGTAAATCAAACATCATGTCATCGCGCGATTGACGGGCGGGGCGCGGGAGGATGGCAACTGGCACCGCTGAGAGGTAGCGGTCGACGGCAGCGTCCCATGCCGCTGAGGGGGGCGCGCACACGGGCATGGGCGCGGCGGGTGCAGCCAAATGCACGGGGACCGGCGCCACGGTGGGTGGAGGGGCCCGCACGGGCACGGGCATGGGCGCGGCGGGTGCAGCCAAACGCACGGAGACCGGCGTCATGGTGGGTGGAGGGGCGCGCACTGGCACGGGCACGAGCACGGGCGATGGCGCTGGCATGTACACGAGCTCGCGCTGGTCCGCGGAGACCTCGCTGACGCCCACACCTTCCAGCTCGATAGTGCTCGGCGACCAGCCCGTCAATGCTACGGGGATGGTCGCTGGCGCGGGGATGGGAGCTGGGACGAGAGCGGGAGCAGCAACCGCCGCAGCCAGCTCGTTCAGGGCCATGTCCATGAGGCCCCATTCTCCTTATTTTCTATCTCCTCCGGCTTGGAGTCGACTTCACCAAACTTGAAGATTAGTGGCAGATGATCATTCTGCGCCATGGCATTGCTGGAGGTCTGCGGGAGGGAGGGGAATGGGAGGCGAACAGTAAGGCCGCCCGTATTAAACAGTGGTTCGGGCGCCATTAATGGAGAGGAAGGCGGGCGGCCATGGAAGTCAAAGGGCTTGCTGCCCAGTGAGCCTGCACAACGTACAACTCGCACGCTTCCTGGTGAGCCTACACATTGGAGGACAGCTTGCACGCCTCTCGGTCAGCCTGCGCACCGGACTCCGCTCGCACGCCTCCCATTCAGTCAAGCAGCTGTCCGCACGGCACCTCCTATAGCCATTAAAATGAAGACACGTGGTGTCATGTGAATGGTTAACAGAACGCACACGATTTGAATTATACAAATGTTTAAGATATTAAAGTCGTAGTTATTTTTTCAAAATGCCTTTGTTGGCTGTTATTCGAGTGCGCCTTCTCTCAAAATGGACACAAAAAATACCACAGCATGTTGGGTGTCATTCCATGATAGCATGCCAGGTTTCATGAATTTCAGACGAGTTTTGGATTTACTAGAATTTAAAAACAAAGTATCTCAACATTTTGCCGGCAATCAACGGTGCCCTGATGTTTGAAATTCATTCCCATTTCTTGCATGGGACCTAATAAGCATGCACCCACGGACATAGATTTGATTTTCCAACCAATTTATATGCACTGGAGCATGTGCATGTAGTTCAAATTTGAATTATGCACATAAAATGCCTCGAAAACCCAGTTAATGTATAAAAATGTCCAAACGAACCCCCAAAAATTCCAAAATTTAACACAACACTCCTGTTGTTCTATGTTGACACTAGAAATTTTTTGAAAGCAATAAGAGGTACCGGATATGGTTTCGTCCCCAAAGGTGGGATGTTCCCTACCGAAACCATCAGGCTTATTGTGAGAAGCCCTGGTCTGTGAGAAACTTATATCCAAACCTGCACCAAATGGGACAAAAATTTTACCACGGCATGTTGATGCCGCTCCATGATAGCATAGCAAGTTTCATGAATTTCAGACGAGTTTTGGATTTCCTAGAATTTAAAAACCAGGTATCTCAATGTTTGCGGCCGAGTGACCGTGGCAGGGTGTTTGACATTCATTCCCATTTCTTGCATGGGACCTAAGCATGCAACCAAGGACACATAATTGAATTTTCAACCAATTTATATGCATTAGATCATATGCATGTATTTCAAATTTGAATTATGTACATAAATGCATTGAAAACTCAATTAATGCATAAAAGTGTCCAAACGAACCCCGAAAAATCCCAAAAATTGACACAACACTCCTGTTGTTCTATGTTGACACGAGAAATTTTTTTGAAAGCAATAAGAGGCAATGGATATCGTTTCGTCCACAAAGGTGGGACGTTCCCTACCGAAACCACCAGGCTTGTTGTGAGAAGCATATCCCCAAACCTGCCCCAAATGCGACAAAAAAATTTACCACAGCATGTTGATGCCGCTCCATGAGAGCATGCCAAGTTTCATGAATTTCAGACGAGCTTTGGATTTACTAGAATTTTAAAACCAGGTATCTCAATGTTTGCAGCCGAGTGACGGTGGCAGGGTGTTTGACATTCATTCCCATTTCTTGCATGGGACCTAAGCATGCAACCAAGGACACAGATTTGAATTTTCAACCAATTTATATGCATTAGAGCATGTCCATGTAGTTCAAATTTTAATTATGCACATAAATTCATTGAAAACTCAATTAATGCATAAAAATGTCCATACGAACCTCGAAAAATCCCAAAAGTTAACACAACACTCCTGTTGTTCTATGTTGACACGAGAAATTTTTTGAAAGCAATAAGAGGCAATGGATATCGTTTCATCCCCAAAGGTGGGACGTTCCCTACCGAAATCATCAGCCTTGTGAGAAGCTCTCATTTGTGCGAAGCATATCCCCAAACCTGCCCCAAATGGGACAAAAACTTTACCACCACATGTTGATGCCGCTCCATGATAGCATGCCAAGTTTCATGAATTTCAGATGTGCTTTGGATTTACTAGAATTTAAAAACCAGGTATCTCAATGTTTGCGGCCGAGTGACGGTGGCAGGGTGTTTGACATTCATTCCCATTTCTTGCATGGGACCTAAGCATGCAACCAAGGACACAGATTTGAATTTTCAACTAATTTATATGCATTAGAGCATGTCCCTGTAGTTCAAATTTGAATTATGCACATGAATGCATAGAAAACTCAGTTAATGTATAAAAATGTCCAAGAGAACCCCGAAAAATCCCAAAAATTGACACAACACTCGTGTTGTTCTATGTTGACAGAAGAAACATTTTGAAAGTAAGAAGAGGCAACAGATATTGTTTCGTCCCCCAAGGTGGCACGTACCCTATCGAAACCATTAGGCTTGTTGTGAGAGAAGCTCTGGTTTGCGAGAAGCTTATACCCACACCTGCCCCAAATGGGACGATACTTTTACCATGGCATGTCGCTGCCGTTCCATCATATCATGTCAAGTTTCATGAATTTCAGACGAGTTTTCGATTTACTAGAATTTTAAAACCATGTATCTCAATGTTAGCGGCCGAACGCAGTGTCAAGGTGTTTGACATTCGTTCTCATTTCTTGTATGTGACCTAATCTTTTAACCAAGGACAAACATTTGATTTTGCAACCCGTTTTTATGGACTGGAGCATGTGCATGTAGCTCAATTTTGAATTATGCACATAAATGCCTAGGAAACTCAATTAACGTATAAAAATGTCCAAACGATCCCCGAATAAAATCCAAAATTTAACACGACACTCCTGTTGTTCTATGTTGACACTAGTAAAAAAATTGAAAGGAAGAAGTGGCGACGATTATTGTTTTGTCCACAAAGGTGACAAGTTTCCCTAACGGAACCATGATGCTTTCTTGTGAGAAGCTCTGGTTTGTGAGAAGCTTATACCACAACCTGCCCCAAATGGGACAATATTTTTTACCCCAACATGTTGATGCCATTCCATGATAGCATGCCAAGGTTCATGAATTTCAGACGGGTTTTGGATTTACTAGAATTACAAAAGCAAGTACCTCAACATTTGCCGGAGAGCCACGGTGCCGTGGTGTTCGAAATTCATCCCCATTTCTTGCATGGGACATAAGCATAAACCCATGGACACATATATGATTTTACAACCTATGTTGGTGCACCGGAGCATGTGCGTGTGCTTTAATTTTGAATTGTGCACCTGAAATGGCTAGAAAACCAATTTAATGTATAAAATTTCCAAACGAACCCTAAATAATTCCAATTTTCTTACGACACACATATAGTTGCATGTTCACTGCAGATAAAAGGTCTAGAAATTCAAACACCATCCATTGCCACTGTGACCCCATTATGTAATTCAAATCAAGAAGATCCCACACAGTTTATTATCACCAACCGTGTGAGATGCAGCACAAAATATCTTGGAGCACCGTTGGGGTATAGTATGCATATGGCTTACGCGAGAAGGTGCGACGGCTACAGTCCACTGCCCGCTCTGAATAAGGGGTCGTGTCTGATGACACTTTGCGTGCCAGTTTTTTCGCTGAAGCGATTCCAAATTTTTGGCTTCTGCGGAAATATCTACCTCCCCGCCCCCTCCCCCTTACCAAAAGCCACATTTCCCATGTTTCCGCCTTCATTTCCAAGTTGAAACTTTCACTCCTTGCTTGCAGCGCCGCCTCCTCGCCGGCGACCCTCCTTCACGCTGCTCGGCCTCGCCTATCCAGGCAGGTAAAACACACCCGACCCCCATCCTCCTCCTTCCACACCCCACATGCCCCGACCGCCGGCGCGACACCTTCCACCCAAATCACCGACCCCTCCACCAAATAAGCGCCGCCCTAAGCCATGGTACACGCAGTATAGCCAGGATCTCAAGGAGCATTTGGCAGCGGAGAAGCAAATCGCGGCCGCATGCACGGATGAGGTCGCGATGGCTGCCATTCGTGCTGACCCCTAGATCTTGGAGGAGCACCTCGCCGTCGAGGCCACCGTCGAGGCCTCGCGCGCCGATGCCGCGACGCGGTTGGCTGCTTTAAACGACAGTTTGTGGCGTTTTCTTGAGGCCACCCTCAGTGCCTTCGACGAAGACTACGAGGTGTTTTCTCAGCGTGCACGTGCTTACCTCATCTCGAGAGCCAGCAGGTTGGTGCCTAGAGCGGCTCAGGCAACTCACCACTATGACGAGGGCACCCACGATGCAGAGGCCTCGCCCTCCACTACTGCAGGTTGCTGCTACCGCGACACTATAATCAGAGACCCTTCGAGAAACTGTGTGCGATGCAATAATCGCAAATGGTGGTTTAAAAGAACCATCAAAAAAGGTGCAACACGTTTGTGATGCCGGATGCATCAAACACGGTTCTGATTTTCATTGCGTGTGTGATGCAGGGCATACGGTTCAGTCCAATGAACTGTTTGCGATGAGGCGGAACAAAAGAAACGGGCAGCTAGATGAAGGCATGTGCGATATTCAGCATACGGTTCACTCGGATGAACTATTTGTGATGAGAAAGAACAATAGAAACGGGCAGCCAGATAAAGGTGTGTGCGGTATACGGCATGCGGTTCACTCAGATGAACTGTTTGTGTTGAGACAAGAGAATAGAAACGGTTCAATATAACAAGATGTGTGTGATACGCGGCAAACAGGTTTGTAATCAGAAATGTGTGCGAAGACCGATAATAACACAGACGGTTGCTGCTAATAAGACGTATGTGATATGCTCTGTCTACACAACATCTATTGGCCACAAGGATGCGAAGAGGGCATCCTATATCAGCAAGGACTAGCTGTTCCACCAGTAGCTCATCTAAGAGAACTCTCAAGTTAACTGTGCTCAGGCTGGAGCAGCCATGAGATGGGTGACTGGATGGGAAGTTGTCTTGATGTTAAATTAACTGATGGGATGGGTCATCCCGGTCAAATTAAATTACCTTTGACCTAGATGATCCATCCCATCAGTTAAATCAACCTCGAGGTCCTTGTTTTTTTAACACATGATAAAGAAGGTCTACCGCATTACTTTTTGACAATGTGCGATATGTGGCATATAGTTGATCAATCCGACCTGTTTGTGATGGAATAAGCCATGTGTTTTGTGGGCAAATGCTTGCTAGTATTCAACCGTTTGCGATTGATGAATTCATCACCGACGGGTTCCCTAGTGTGGTCTGTGTTCATCTGATCATCATCTACTTCTTGTGCTAGCTCGATGTTCCTTCTATGCTCAGTTTCCATTAATTGATGGCGTTTTATGAACACACCACCGTTTCCCGCCATTTCCTCACCTGTTTCCCGCCACCCAGCGATATTGTGCATAAACCTAGGCGGCGCGCGACGTAAGGAGGTGCCAAGCGCAGTCTATAGCACATCCACCTTTTCCGAGCATGCCAACCCACCAAAGTGCTGCCTCTGCCATCAACTTCATCGACGAGGAAAACGAGCAGGCGCCACGGCTCGTCGAGGCCGAGGCGCTCCTAGGCAACACGATGGACGACTCCATGATGCGCGTCATCACCGGGGTTGAGCAGACCTTTGGCGCATGGTGCTTGAGCGACGCGGATCAAGATAGGCATGTCAGCGCCGGGGTGCAGCTCGCCGCACAACATGATCAATGGCGCGCCATAGAGCAAGCTAGGCGTGTCCGCGCCGATAGGCTATGGCTCGCCACAGAGCGAGAGGCGCGGCACGCCGCACAGCAAGAGCGGATCCATCGGCGCTTGCCTGCAGTCGACACGGCGTCGCAGCTGGGTATACGTCCTGTCAGTACCCCCATTCCTCGCCAGGAGTGGCAGAGGCCCTCTGCGCCGTACTTGCACCAAAGACCGGCCGCACCGTACTTGCATCGGATGCCCGCCGCGCCGTTCGCATGGGTCGCGCCGTTCGCCTTGTCCGCGGCCCGCTCGATGCTAACGCGCTGGTCGGTAGGCTCGACCGCTTCCTTGGCCCAGATGTCCACCTAGGCGCAGTAGGGGAACATGGCCGTCGCATCCTCAAGCTTGTGATCTCCGATGAAATAGCCAACTTGGAGCTCGAGATCGCGCTCCAGATGTACCGTGAGCGTGTCGACCGCTTGGACGAACACCTGCACGAGTTCAGGCAGAGCCAAGAGCTACCGTAGGCAAGGGCTGCTGGTCATGGTCTCATGGATGCATTTTATTTTGTTGTGTCGTTTCGACGTGGATAGCTATGTATTCACAGCAATCATAGTATTGCTTTGTTTATTCCTCTGTTTCAATGTGTGTACTCGGTTTTCCGTTCTTATATGTTCTGTTTCAATGTGTGTATATACGCTTTCCATTCTGTATGTGTGGATGATAACAGCTAGATTCAAATTAGTATATACAAACAGATAGAAAATGGAATTCATAATATATATATATATATATTAATTGTTCATTAGTTCATCACAGAATATATATATATAATATCATCACATATACGTGATGATACTTTACAATGCATAAAATTGAAAACGAACAATATTAAAACTAATAATCCCTCCCGGGGCCAGTATTCCAGCCCCTCGCCAGCAGCTCCCTGGTGCGTAGTGTCTTCCCAGTGCGGATGCAGTACTCCGCCTCCTCCGCCTCGCAGCGCTTGACGTACCGATCTGCCTCTTACTGGCGGATGACCGCGAACGATCTTGCCATTTCGTTGGGCGTCCACCGGAGCTCCTCATCGGTGGCACGCTGGAGCTTATCGGCCCATCTCCATGCAGCGACGAGGCGCCCGGCGCCTTTGACCTTCCTCACGAAGTACCCGTCTTCGTACACCTCCTCCACACGACGATGCACCCTCCCCCAAAGCTCTGCCACCTCCTTTCTCCAGGCGTCATCACGGGCTTAACAGGCCACCTGGTACCTGGCTTCCTCCTCCGCCATCTCCTTCTTGAACACCACTTGCCTAACTTTCTCAGCCGGCGGCAGCAACTTCCATAGACAAAGATTGTACTGGCCCCAAAACCAATCCAAAGTTGGGGGGTCCAGCGCAACCTCGTCCGGCAGCGCGTAAAGGTCCTCGTCGCTGCTATTCGAGTGAGCGTCCTCAGGGGACGGCGACTCCTCGTCGGCGCGTGGGCAGACTAGCGGCGCCATGGCAGAGATTTGAGAGAGAGAGAGGCGAGCGAGGGGAGGATGCAGATGAGAATGCAGGCGGGACGATGTGAGCAAGGTAGTACTTATTGGCAGCCGGAATCTAGATCGACGGGAACAGTACACACGCTGGTCGCCGGAATTTACGAGTACTGTAGTTTGAATTACACATGATTGCCGCAGCAAAATCCGTGTGTGAACATAATAGCTGACGGCTTCCAATACAGAACCGTGTCTGATTAATGATCCCCGCCACTCACCTACCAAACCTCCAGGCGCGAGATAGAGTGCCAATCGTGTGGGGGCCGGTTGTCTTGCCAGATCTATACATTTTCTTTTTTGAACACCAGATATTTACATGGTCTGATGATTTTTTAACTCGCACACAAGTACACAAAAATGGGATTTTTCAAACCGCTATGGTTAGCCGTTGCATATAGATGTAGTTCAAATTTGAATTACGGTCATTAAATGGCTAGAAAATCATTTAAATGTCTTTAAAAGGTCAAATGACCCTTGAAATTTTCCAAATTTTCACATGACAGTTGTATTGTTCCCTGTTCGTCATCAAACATGCATTGTTCCCTCTCGGAACCACGAGCCTTCTAGTGAGTTGCTCCGATTTGTGAGGGGTGTATGTCCAAACTTTCGTCAAACATGCCAATTTTTTTACCACATCATCGTGGTGGCATGACATTACATAAAGCAAGGTTTCATGTTTCTTGATCATTTTTTTTAATTTTTTGGAATTAAAATGCCATGGCACTCCATGCATACATATGCATGTGTCCATGTCGTGAGACAAATATGTTTGAAAATTCATTCTAATTTACTGCACATGGAATTAACTCGCACACAAGTACACACATATGATTTTTCAAATCGTTATGGTTAGCCGTTGCATGTAGATGTAGTTCAAATTTGAATTACGGTCATTAAATGGCTAGAAAATCACTTAAATGTCTTCAAAAGGTCAAATGAGCCCTGAAATTTTGCAAATTTGCACATGGCAGATGTATTAGTGCACGTTACACGTAGAAAAAATTTGAAGGTTGTAAGAGGAAGCTATGTCCCGTTCGTCATCAAACATGCATTGTTCCCTCTCGGAACCACGATCCTTCTAGCGAGTTGCTCCGGTTTGTGAGGGGTGTGTTTCCAAACTTTCGTCACCCAAGCCAACTTTTTTACCACATCATCTTGGTGGCATGACATTACATCAAGCAACGTTTGATGTGTTTCTGATATTTTTTTAATTTTTTGGAATTTAAATGCCATGTCACTCCATGCATACATATGCATGTGTCCATGTCGTGAGACGAATATATTTGAAAATTCCTTCTAATTTACTGCACATGGAATTAACTCGCACACAAGTACACAAATATGATTTTTCAAACCGTTATGCTTAGGCGTTGCATGTAGATGTAGTTCAAATTTGAATTACGGTCATTAAATGGCTAGAAAATAAATTAAATGTCTTTAAAAGGTCAAATGACCCCTAGAATTTTCCAAATTTTCACATTACAGTTGTAGTAGTGCACGTTAAACGTAGAAAAAATTTGAAGGCTGTAAGAGGAAGCTATCTCCCGTTCGTCATCAAACATGCATTGTTCCCTCTCGGAACCACGAGCCTTCTAGTGAGTTGCTCCGGTTTGTGAGGGGTGTGTGTCCAAACTTTCGTCAAACATGCCTATTTTTTTACCACATCATCTTGGTGGCATGACATTACATCAACCAAGGTTTCATGTGTTTCTGATCATTTTTTATTTTTTTGGAATTAAAATGCCATGTAACTCCATGCATACATATGCATGTGTCCATGTCGTGAGACCAATATGTTTGAAAATTCCTTCTAATTTACTGCACATGGAATTAACTCGCACACAAGTACACAAAATATGAGTTTTCAAACCGTTATGGTTAGGCGTTGCATGTAGATGTAGTTCAAATTTGAATTACGGTCATTAAATGGCTCGAAAATCACTTAAATGTCTTTAAAAGGTCAAATGGCCCCTAGAACTTTCCAAATTTTCACATTACTGTTGTAGTAGTGCACGTTAAACGTAGAAAAAATTTGAAGGCCGTAAGAGGAAGCTATCTCTCGTTCGTTATCAAACATGCATTGTTCCCTCTCGGAACCACGAGCCTTCCAGTGAGTTGCTCCGGTTTGTGATGGGTGTGTGTCCAAACTTTCATCAAACATGTCAATTTTTTTACCACATCATCTTGGTGGCATGACATTACATCAAGCAAGGTTTCATGTGTTTCTGATATTTTTTTAATTTTTTGGAATTAAAATGCCATGTAACTCCATGCATACATATGCATGTGTCCATGTCGTGAGACAAATATATTTGAAAATTCCTTCTAATTTACTGCACATGGAATTAACTCGCACACAAGTACACAAATATGATTTTTCAAACTGTTATGGTTAGGCGTTGCATGTAGATGTAGTTCAAATTTGAATTACGGTCATTAAATGGCTAGAAAATCAATTAAATGTCTTTAAAAGGTCAAATGACCCCTAGAATTTTCCAAATTTTCACATTACAGTTGTAGTAGTGCACTTTAAATGTAGAAAAAATTTGAAGGCCGTAAGAGGAAGCTATCTCCCGTTCGTCATCAAACATGCATTGTTCCCTCTCGGAACCACGAGCCTTCTAGTGAGTTGCTCCGGTTTGTGAGGCGTGTGTCCAAACTTTCGTCAAACATGCCTATTTTTTTACCACATCATCTTGGTGGCATGACATTACATCAACCAAGGTTTCATGTGTTTCTGATATATTTTAATTTTTTGGAATTAAAATGCCATGGCACTCCATGCATACATATGCATGTGTCCATGTCGTGAGACATATATGTTTGAAAATTCATTCTAATTTACTGCACATGGAATTAACTCGCACACAAGTACACACATATGATTTTTCAAACCGTTATGCTTAGCCGTTGCATGTAGATGTAGTTCAAATTTGAATTACGGTCATTAAATGGCTAGAAAATCACTTAAATGTCTTCAAAAGGTCAAATGACCCCTGAAATTTTGCAAATTTGCACATGGCAGATGTATTAGTGCATGTTACACGTAGAAAAAAATTGAAGGCTGTAAGAGGAAGCTATGTCCCGTTCGTCATCAAACATGCATTGTTCCCTCTCGGAACCACGAGCCTTCTAGTGAGTTGCTCCGGTTTGTGAGGGGTGTGTTTCCAAACTTTCGTCACCCAAGCCAATTTTTTTACCACATCATCTTGGTGGCATGACATTACATCAAGCAAGGTTTCATGTGTTTCTGATAATTTTTTAATTTTTTGGAATTAAAATGCCATGTCACTCCATGCATACATATGCATGTGTCCATGTCGCGAGACAAATGTATTTGAAAATTCCTTCTAATTTACTGCACATGGAATTAACACGCACACAAGTACACAAATATGATTTTTCAAACTGTTATGGTTAGGCGCTGCATGTAGATGTAGTTCAAATTTGAATTACGGTCATTAAATGGCTAGAAAATCAATTAAATGTCTTTAAAAGGTCAAATGACCCCTAGAATTTTCCAAATTTTCACATTACAGTTGTAGTACTGCACGTTAAACGTAGAAAAAATTTGAAGGCCGTAAGAGGAAGCTATCTCGCGTTCGTCATCAAACATGCATTGTTCCCTTTCGGAACCACGAGCCTTCTAGTGAGTTGCTCTGGTTTGTGAGGGGTGTTTGTCCAAACTTGCGTCAAACACGCCAATTTTTTACCACATCATCTTGTTGGCATGACATTAAATCAAGCAAGGTTTCATGTGTTTCTGATCATTTTTTATTTTTTTGGAATTAAAATGCCATGTAACTCCATGCATACATATGCATGTGTCCATGTCGTGAGACCAATATGTTTGAAAATTCCTTCTAATTTACTGCACATGGAATTAACTCGCACACAAGTACACAAAATATGAGTTTTCAAACCGTTATGGTTAGGCGTTGCATGTAGATGTAGTTCAAATTTGAATTACGGTCATTAAATGGCTCGAAAATCACTTAAATGTCTTTAAAAGGTCAAATGGCCCCTAGAACTTTCCAAATTTTCACATTACTGTTGTAGTAGTGCACGTTAAACGTAGAAAAAATTTGAAGGCCGTAAGAGGAAGCTATCTCTCGTTCGTTATCAAACATGCATTGTTCCCTCTCGGAACCACGAGCCTTCCAGTGAGTTGCTCCGGTTTGTGATGGGTGTGTGTCCAAACTTTCATCAAACATGTCAATTTTTTTACCACATCATCTTGGTGGCATGACATTACATCAAGCAAGGTTTCATGTGTTTCTGATATTTTTTTAATTTTTTGGAATTAAAATGCCATGTAACTCCATGCATACATATGCATGTGTCCATGTCGTGAGACAAATATATTTGAAAATTCCTTCTAATTTACTGCACATGGAATTAACTCGCACACAAGTACACAAATATGATTTTTCAAACTGTTATGGTTAGGCGTTGCATGTAGATGTAGTTCAAATTTGAATTACGGTCATTAAATGGCTAGAAAATCAATTAAATGTCTTTAAAAGGTCAAATGACCCCTAGAATTTTCCAAATTTTCACATTACAGTTGTAGTAGTGCACTTTAAACGTAGAAAAAATTTGAAGGCCGTAAGAGGAAGCTATCTCCCGTTCGTCATCAAACATGCATTGTTCCCTCTCGGAACCACGAGCCTTCTAGTGAGTTGCTCCGGTTTGTGAGGCGTGTGTCCAAACTTTCGTCAAACATGCCTATTTTTTTACCACATCATCTTGGTGGCATGACATTACATCAACCAAGGTTTCATGTGTTTCTGATATATTTTAATTTTTTGGAATTAAAATGCCATGGCACTCCATGCATACATATGCATGTGTCCATGTCGTGAGACATATATGTTTGAAAATTCATTCTAATTTACTGCACATGGAATTAACTCGCACACAAGTACACACATATGATTTTTCAAACCGTTATGCTTAGCCGTTGCATGTAGATGTAGTTCAAATTTGAATTACGGTCATTAAATGGCTAGAAAATCACTTAAATGTCTTCAAAAGGTCAAATGACCCCTGAAATTTTGCAAATTTGCACATGGCAGATGTATTAGTGCACGTTACACGTAGAAAAAAATTGAAGGCTGTAAGAGGAAGCTATGTCCCGTTCGTCATCAAACATGCATTGTTCCCTCTCGGAACCATGAGCCTTCTAGTGAGTTGCTCCGGTTTGTGAGGGGCGTGTTTCCAAACTTTCGTCACCCAAGCCAATTTTTTTACCACATCATCTTGGTGGCATGACTTTACATCAAGCAAGGTTTCATGTGTTTCTGATAATTTTTTAATTTTTTGGAATTAAAATGCCATGTCACTCCATGCATACATATGCATGTGTCCATGTCGCGAGACAAATGTATTTGAAAATTCCTTCTAATTTACTGCACATGGAATTAACACGCACACAAGTACACAAATATGATTTTTCAAACTGTTATGGTTAGGCGCTGCATGTAGATGTAGTTCAAATTTGAATTACGGTCATTAAATGGCTAGAAAATCAATTAAATGTCTTTAAAAGGTCAAATGACCCCTAGAATTTTCCAAATTTTCACATTACAGTTGTAGTAGTGCACGTTAAACGTAGAAAAAATTTGAAGGCCGTAAGAGGAAGGTATCTCGCGTTCGTCATCAAACATGCATTGTTCCCTTTCAGAACCACGAGCCTTCTAGTGAGTTGCTCTGGTTTGTGAGGGGTGTTTGTCCAAACTTTCGTCAAACACGCCAATTTTTTACCACATCATCTTGTTTGCATGACATTAAATCAAGCAAGGTTTCATGTGTTTCTGATCATTTTTTATTTTTTTGGAATTAAAATGCCATGTAACTCCATGCATACATATGCATGTGTCCATGTCGTGAGACCAATATGTTTGAAAATTCCTTCTAATTTACTGCACATGGAATTAACTCGCACACAAGTACACAAAATATGAGTTTTCAAACCGTTATGGTTAGGCGTTGCATGTAGATGTAGTTCAAATTTGAATTACGGTCATTAAATGGCTCGAAAATCACTTAAATGTCTTTAAAAGGTCAAATGGCCCCTAGAACTTTCCAAATTTTCACATTACTGTTGTAGTAGTGCACGTTAAACGTAGAAAAAATTTGAAGGCCGTAAGAGGAAGCTATCTCTCGTTCGTTATCAAACATGCATTGTTCCCTCTCGGAACCACGAGCCTTCTAGTGAGTTGCTCCGGTTTGTGATGGGTGTGTGTCCAAACTTTCATCAAACATGTCAATTTTTTTACCACATCATCTTGGTGGCATGACATTACATCAAGCAAGGTTTCATGTGTTTCTGATATTTTTTTTAATTTTTTGGAATTAAAATGCCATGTAACTCCATGCATACATATGCATGTGTCCATGTCGTGAGACAAATATATTTGAAAATTCCTTCTAATTTACTGCACATGGAATTAACTCGCACACAAGTACACAAATATGATTTTTCAAACTGTTATGGTTAGGCGTTGCATGTAGATGTAGTTCAAATTTGAATTACGGTCATTAAATGGCTAGAAAATCAATTAAATGTCTTTAAAAGGTCAAATGACCCCTAGAATTTTCCAAATTTTCACATTACAGTTGTAGTAGTGCACTTTAAACGTAGAAAAAATTTGAAGGCCGTAAGAGGAAGCTATCTCCCGTTTTTCATCAAACATGCATTGTTCCCTCTCGGAACCACGAGCCTTCTAGTGAGTTGCTCCGGTTTGTGAGGCGTGTGTCCAAACTTTCGTCAAACATGCCTATTTTTTTACCACATCATCTTGGTGGCATGACATTACATCAACCAAGGTTTCATGTGTTTCTGATATATTTTAATTTTTTGGAATTAAAATGCCATGGCACTCCATGCATACATATGCATGTGTCCATGTCGTGAGACATATATGTTTGAAAATTCATTCTAATTTACTGCACATGGAACTAACTCGCACACAAGTACACACATATGATTTTTCAAACCGTTATGCTTAGCCGTTGCATGTAGATGTAGTTCAAATTTGAATTACGGTCATTAAATGGCTAGAAAATCACTTAAATGTCTTCAAAAGGTCAAATGACCCCTGAAATTTTGCAAATTTGCACATGGCAGATGTATTAGTGCATGTTACACGTAGAAAAAATTTGAAGGCCGTAAGAGGAAGGTATCTCGCGTTCGTCATCAAACATGCATTGTTCCCTTTCAGAACCACGAGCCTTCTAGTGAGTTGCTCTGGTTTGTGAGGGGTGTTTGTCCAAACTTTCGTCAAACACGCCAATTTTTTACCACATCATCTTGTTGGCATGACATTAAATCAAGCAAGGTTTCATGTGTTTCTGATCATTTTTTATTTTTTTGGAATTAAAATGCCATGTAACTCCATGCATACATATGCATGTGTCCATGTCGTGAGACCAATATGTTTGAAAATTCCTTCTAATTTACTGCACATGGAATTAACTCGCACACAAGTACACAAAATATGAGTTTTCAAACCGTTATGGTTAGGCGTTGCATGTAGATGTAATTCAAATTTGAATTACGGTCATTAAATGGCTCGAAAATCACTTAAATGTCTTTAAAAGGTCAAATGGCCCCTAGAACTTTCCAAATTTTCACATTACTGTTGTAGTAGTGCACGTTAAACGTAGAAAAAATTTGAAGGCCGTAAGAGGAAGCTATCTCTCGTTCGTTATCAAACATGCATTGTTCCCTCTCGGAACCACGAGCCTTCTAGTGAGTTGCTCCGGTTTGTGATGGGTGTGTGTCCAAACTTTCATCAAACATGTCAATTTTTTTACCACATCATCTTGGTGGCATGACATTACATCAACCAGGTTTCATGTGTTTCTGATATTTTTTTAATTTTTTGGAATTAAAATGCCATGTAACTCCATGCATACATATGCATGTGTCCATGTCGTGAGACAAATATATTTGAAAATTCCTTCTAATTTACTGCACATGGAATTAACTCGCACACAAGTACACAAATATGATTTTTCAAACTGTTATGGTTAGGCGTTGCATGTAGATGTAGTTCAAATTTGAATTACGGTCATTAAATGGCTAGAAAATCAATTAAATGTCTTTAAAAGGTCAAATGACCCCTAGAATTTTCCAAATTTTCACATTACAGTTGTAGTAGTGCACTTTAAACGTAGAAAAAATTTGAAGGCCGTAAGAGGAAGCTATCTCCCGTTCGTCATCAAACATGCATTGTTCCCTCTCGGAACCACGAGCCTTCTAGTGAGTTGCTCCGGTTTGTGAGGCGTGTGTCCAAACTTTCGTCAAACATGCCTATTTTTTTACCACATCATCTTGGTGGCATGACATTACATCAACCAAGGTTTCATGTGTTTCTGATATATTTTAATTTTTTGGAATTAAAATGCCATGGCACTCCATGCATACATATGCATGTGTCCATGTCGTGAGACATATATGTTTGAAAATTCATTCTAATTTACTGCACATGGAACTAACTCGCACACAAGTACACACATATGATTTTTCAAACCGTTATGCTTAGCCGTTGCATGTAGATGTAGTTCAAATTTGAATTACGGTCATTAAATGGCTAGAAAATCACTTAAATGTCTTCAAAAGGTCAAATGACCCCTGAAATTTTGCAAATTTGCACATGGCAGATGTATTAGTGCACGTTACACGTAGAAAAAAATTGAAGGCTGTAAGAGGAAGCTATGTCCCGTTCGTCATCAAACATGCATTGTTCCCTCTCGGAACCACGAGCCTTCTAGTGAGTTGCTCCGGTTTGTGAGGGGTGTGTTTCCAAACTTTCGTCACCCAAGCCAATTTTTTTACCACATCATCTTGGTGGCATGACATTACATCAAGCAAGGTTTCATGTGTTTCTGATAATTTTTTAATTTTTTGGAATTAAAATGCCATGTCACTCCATGCATACATATGCATGTGTCCATGTCGCGAGACAAATGTATTTGAAAATTCCTTCTAATTTACTGCACATGGAATTAACACGCACACAAGTACACAAATATGATTTTTCAAACTGTTATGGTTAGGCGCTGCATGTAGATGTAGTTCAAATTTGAATTACGGTCATTAAATGGCTAGAAAATCAATTAAATGTCTTTAAAAGGTCAAATGACCCCTAGAATTTTCCAAATTTTCACATTACAGTTGTAGTAGTGCACGTTAAAGGTAGAAAAAATTTGAAGGCCGTAAGAGGAAGCTATCTCGCGTTCGTCATCAAACATGCATTGTTCCCTTTCGGAACCACGAGCCTTCTAGTGAGTTGCTCTGGTTTGTGAGGGGTGCTTGTCCAAACTTTCGTCAAACACGCCAATTTTTTACCACATCATCTTGTTGGCATGACATTAAATGAAGCAAGGTTTCATGTGTTTCTGATCATTTTTTATTTTTTTGGAATTAAAATGCCATGTAACTCCATGCATACATATGCATGTGTCCATGTCGTGAGACCAATATGTTTGAAAATTCCTTCTAATTTACTGCACATGGAATTAACTCGCACACAAGTACACAAAATATGAGTTTTCAAACCATTATGGTTAGGCGTTGCATGTAGATGTAGTTCAAATTTGAATTACGGTCATTAAATGGCTAGAAAATCACTTAAATGTCTTTAAAAGGTCAAATGGCCCCTAGAACTTTCCAAATTTTCACATTACTGTTGTAGTAGTGCACGTTAAACGTAGAAAAAATTTGAAGGCCGTAAGAGGAAGCTATCTCTCGTTCGTTATCAAACATGCATTGTTCCCTCTCGGAACCACGAGCCTTCCAGTGAGTTGCTCCGGTTTGTGATGGGTGTGTGTCCAAACTTTCATCAAACATGTCAATTTTTTTACCACATCATCTTGGTGGCATGACATTACATCAAGCAAGGTTTCATGTGTTTCTGATATTTTTTTGTAGTTTTTGGAATTAAAATGCCATGTCACTCATGCATACATATGCATGTGTCCATGTCGTGAGACAAATATATTTGAAAATTCCTTCTAATTTACTGCACATGGAATTAACTCGCACACAAGTACACAAATATGATTTTTCAAACCGTTATGGTTAGGCGTTGCATGTAGATGTAGTTCAAATTTGAATTACGGTCATTAAATGGCTAGAAAATCAATTAAATGTCTTTAAAAGGTCAAATGACCCCTAGAATTTTCCAAATTTTCACATTACAGTTGTAGTAGTGCACGTTAAACGTAGAAAAAATTTGAAGGCCGTAAGAGGAAGCTATCTCCCGTTCGTCATCAAACATGCATTGTTACCTCTCGGAACCACGAGCCTTCTAGTGAGTTGCTCCGGTTTGTGAGGGGTGTGTGTCCAAACTTTCGTCAAACATACCTATTTTTGTACCACATCATCTAGGTGGCATGACATTATATCAACCAAGGTTTCATGTGTTTCTGATATATTTTAATTTTTTGGAATTAAAATGCCATGGCACTCCATGCATACATATGCATGTGTCCATGTCGTGAGACAAATATGTTTGAAAATTCATTCTAATTTACTGCACATGGAATTAACTCGCACACAAGTACACACATATGATTTTTCAAACCGTTATGGTTAGGCGTTGCATGTAGATGTAGTTCAAATTTGAATTACGGTCATTAAATGGCTAGAAAATCAATTAAATGTCTTTAAAAGGTCAAATGACCCCTAGAATTTTCCAAATTTTCACATTACAGTTGTAGTAGTGCACGTTAAACGTAGAAAAAATTTGAAGGCCGTAAGAGGAGCTATCTCCCGTTCGTCATCCCACATGCATTGTTCCCTCTCGGAACCACGAGCCTTCTAGTGAGTTGCTCCGGTTTGTGAGGGGTGTGTGTCCAAACTTTCGTCAAACATGCCTATTTTTTTACCACATCATCTTGGTGGCATGACATTACATCAACCAAGGTTTCATGTGTTTCTGATATATTTTAATTTTTTGGAATTAAAATGCCATGGCACTCCATGCATACATATGCATGTGTCCATGTCGTGAGACAAATATGTTTGAAAATTCATTCTAATTTACTGCACATGGAATTAACTCGCACACAAGTACACACATATGATTTTTCAAACCGTTATGGTTAGCCGTTGCATGTAGATGTAGTTCAAATTTGAATTACGGTCATTAAATGGCTAGAAAATCACTTAAATGTCTTCAAAAGGTCAAATGACCCCTGAAATTTTGCAAATTTGCACATGGCAGATGTATTAGTGCATGTTACACGTAGAAAAAATTTGAAGGCTGTAAGAGGAAGCTATGTCCCGTTCGTCATCAAACATGCATTGTTCCCTCTCGGAACAACGAGCCTTCTAGTGAGTTGCTCCGGTTTGTGAGGGGTGTGTTTCCAAACTTTCGTCACCCAAGCCAACTTTTTTACCACATCATCTTGGTGGCATGACATTACATCAAGCAACGTTTCATGTGTTTCTGATATTTTTTTTAATTTTTTGGAATTTAAATGCCATGTCACTCCATGCATACATATGCATGTGTCCATGTCGTGAGACAAATATATTTGAAAATTCCTTCTAATTTACTGCACATGGAATTAACTCGCACACAAGTACACAAATATGATTTTTCAAACCGTTATGCTTAGGCGTTGCATGTAGATGTAGTTCAAATTTGAATTACGGTCATTAAATGGCTAGAAAATCAATTAAATGTCTTTAAAAGGTCAAATGACCCCTAGAATTTTCCAAATTTTCACATTACAGTTGTAGTAGTGCATGTTAAACGTAGAAAACATTTGAAGGCCGTAAGAGGAAGCTATCTCCCGTTCGTCATCAAACTTGCATTGTTCCCTCTCAGAACCACGAGCCTTCTAGTGAGTTGCTCCGGTTTGTGAGGGGTGTGTGTCCAAACTTTCGTCAAACATGCCTATTTTTTTACCACATCATCTTGGTGGCATGACATTACATCAACCAAGGTTTCATGTGTTTCTGATATATTTTAATTTTTTGGAATTAAAATGCCATGGCACGCCATGCATACATATGCACGTGTCCATGTCGTGAGACAAATATGTTTGAAAATTCATTCTAATTTACTGCACATGGAATTAACTCGCACACAAGTACACACATATGATTTTTCAAACCGTTATGGTTAGCCGTTGCATGTAGATGTAGTTCAAATTTGAATTACGGTCATTAAATGGCTAGAAAATCACTTAAATGTCTTCAAAAGGTCAAATGACCCCTGAAATTTTGCAAACTTGCACATGGCAGATGTATTAGTGCACGTTACACGTAGAAAAAATTTAAAGGCTGTCAGAGGAAGCTATGTCCCGTTCGTCATCAAATATGCATTGCCCCTCTCGGAACCACGAGCCTTCTAGTGAGTTGCTCCGGTTTGTGAGGGGTGTGTTTCCAAACTTTCGTCACCCATGCCAATTTTTTTACCACATCATCTTGGTGGCATGACATTACATCAAGCAAGGTTTCATGTGTTTCTGATATTTTTTTGAATTTTTTGGAATTTATATGCCATGTCACTCCATGCATACATATGCATGTGTCCATGTCGTGAGACAAATATATTTGAAAATTCCTTCTCATTTACTGCACATGGAAAACTCGCACACAAGTACACAAATATGATTTTTCAAACCATTATGGTTAGGCGTTGCATGTAGATGTAGTTCAAATTTGAATTACCGTCATTAAATGGCTAGAAAATCAATTAAATGTCTTTAAAAGGTCAAATGACCCCTAGAATTTTCCAAATTTTCACATTACAGTTGTAGTAGTGCACGTTAAACGTAGAAAAAATTTGAAGGCCGTAAGAGGAAGCTATCTCCCGTTCGTCATCAAACATGCATTGTTCCCTCTCGGAACCACGAGCCTTCTAGTGAGTTGCTCCGGTTTGTGAGGGGTGTGTGTCCAAACTTTCGTCAAACATGCCTATTTTTTTACCACATCATCTTGGTGGCATGACATTACATCAACCAAGGTTTCATGTGTTTCTGATATATTTTAATTTTTTGGAATTAAAATGCCATGGCACTCCATGCATACATATGCACGTGTCCATGTCGTGAGACAAATATGTTTGAAAATTCATTCTAATTTACTGCACATGGAATTAACTCGCACACAAGTACACACATATGATTTTTCAAACCATTATGGTTAGCCATTGCATGTAGATGTAGTTCAAATTTGAATTACGGTCATTAAATGGCTAGAAAATCACTTAAATGTCTTCAAAAGGTCAAATGACCCCTGAAATTTTGCAAATTTGCACATGGCAGATGTATTAGTGCATGTTACACGTAGAAAAAATTTGAAGGCTGTAAGAGGAAGCTATGTCCCGTTCGTCATCAAACATGCATTGTTCCCTCTCGGAACCACGAGCCTTCTAGTGAGTTGCTCCGGTTTGTGAGGGGTGTGTTTCCAAACTTTCGTCACCCAAGCCAACTTTTTTACCACATCATCTTGGTGGCATGACATTACATGAAGCAACGTTTCATGTGTTTCTGATATTTTTTTAATTTTTTGGAATTTAAATGCCATGTCACTCCATGCATACATATGCATGTGTCCATGTCGTGAGACAAATATATTTGAAAATTCCTTCTAATTTACTGCACATGGAATTAACTCGCACACAAGTACACAAATATGATTTTTCAAACCGTTATGCTTAGGCGTTGCATGTAGATGTAGTTCAAATTTGAATTACGGTCATTAAATGGCTAGAAAATCAATTAAATGTCTTTAAAAGGTCAAATGACCCCTAGAATTTTCCAAATTTTCACATTACAGTTGTAGTAGTGCACGTTAAACGTAGAAAAAATTTGAAGGCCGTAAGAGGAAGCTATCTCTCGTTCGTCATCAAACATGCATTGTTCCCTCTCGGAACCACGAGCCTTCTAGTGAGTTGCTCCGGTTTGTGAGGGGTGTGTGTCCAAACTTTCGTCAAACATGCCTATTTTTTTACCACATCATCTTGGTGGCATGACATTACATCAACCAAGGTTTCATGTGTTTCTGATATATTTTAATTTTTTGGAATTAAAATGCCATGGCACTCCATGCATACATATGCATGTGTCCATGTCGTGAGACAAATATGTTTGAAAATTCATTCTAATTTACTGCACATGGAATTAACTCGCACACAAGTACACACATATGATTTTTCAAACCGTTATGGTTAGCCGTTGCATGTAGATGTAGTTCAAATTTGAATTACGGTCATTAAATGGCTAGAAAATCACTTAAATGTCTTCAAAAGGTCAAATGACCCCTGAAATTTTGCAAATTTGCACATGGCAGATGTATTAGTGCACGTTACACGTAGAAAAAATTTGAAGGCTGTAAGAGGAAGCTATGTCCCGTTCGTCATCAAACATGCATTGTTCCCTCTCGGAACCACGAGCCTTCTAGTGAGTTGCTCCGGTTTGTGAGGGGTGTGTTTCCAAACTTTCGTCACCCATGCCAATTTTTTTACCACACCATCTTGGTGGCATGACATTACATCAAGCAAGGTTTCATGTGTTTCTGATATTTTTTTGAATTTTTTGGAATTAAAATGCCATGTCACGCCATGCATACATATGCATGTGTCCATGTCGTGAGACAAATATATTTGAAAATTCCTTCTAATTTACTGCACATGGAATTAACTCGCACACAAGTACACAAATATGATTTTTCAAACCGTTATGGTTAGGCGTTGCATGTAGATGTAGTTCAAATTTGAATTACGGTCATTAAATGGCTAGAAAATCAATTAAATGTCTTTAAAAGGTCAAATGACCCCTAGAATTTTCCAAATTTTCACATTACAGTTGTAGTAGTGCACGTTAAAAGTAGAAAAAATTTGAAGGCCGTTAGAGGAAGCTATCTCCCGTTCGTCATCAAACATGCATTGTTCCCTCTCGGAACCACGAGCCTTCTAGTGAGTTGCTCCGGTTTGTGAGGGGTGTGTGTCCAAACTTTCGTCAAACATGCCTATTTTTTTACCACATCATCTTGGTGGCATGACATTACATCAACCAAGGTTTCATGTGTTTCTGATATATTTTAATTTTTTGGAATTAAAATGCCATGGCACTCCATGCATACATATGCATGTGTCCATGTCGTGAGACAAATATGTTTGAAAATTCATTCTAATTTACTGCACATGGAATTAACTCGCACACAAGTACACAAATATGATTTTTCAAACCGTTATGGTTAGGCGCTGCATGTAGATGTAGTTCAAATTTGAATTACGGTCATTAAATGGCTAGAAAATCACTTAAATGTCTTCAAAAGGTCAAATGAGCCCTGAAATTTTGCAAATTTGCACATGGCAGATGTATTAGTGCACGTTACACGTAGAAAAAATTTGAAGGTTGTAAGAGGAAGCTATGTCCCGTTCGTCATCAAACATGCATTGTTCCCTCTCGGAACCACGATCCTTCTATCGAGTTGCTCCGGTTTGTGAGGGGTGTGTTTCCAAACTTTCGTCACCCAAGCCAACTTTTTTACCACATCATCTTGGTGGCATGACATTACATCAAGCAACGTTTCATGTGTTTCTGATATTTTTTTAATTTTTTGGAATTTAAATGCCATGTCACTCCATGCATACATATGCATGTGTCCATGTCGTGAGACGAATATATTTGAAAATTCCTTCTAATTTACTGCACATGGAATTAACTCGCACACAAGTACACAAATATGATTTTTCAAACCGTTATGCTTAGGCGTTGCATGTAGATGTAGTTCAAATGTGAATTACGGTCATTAAATGGCTAGAAAATAAATTAAATGTCTTTAAAAGGTCAAATGACCCCTAGAATTTTCCAAATTTTCACATTACAGTTGTAGTAGTGCACGTTAAACGTAGAAAAAATTTGAAGGCTGTAAGAGGAAGCTATCTACCGTTCGTCATCAAACATGCATTGTTCCCTTTCGGAACCACGAGCCTTCTAGTGAGTTTCTCCGGTTTGTGAGGGGTGTGTGTCCAAACTTTCGTCAAACATGCCTATTTTTTTACCACATCATCTTGGTGGCATGACATTACATCAACCAAGGTTTCATGTGTTTCTGATATATTTTAATTTTTTGGAATTAAAATGCCATGGCACTCCATGCATACATATGCATGTGTCCATGTCGTGAGACAAATATGTTTGAAAATTCATTCTAATTTACTGCACATGGAATTAACTCGCACACAAGTACACACATATGATTTTTCAAACCGTTATGGTTAGCCGTTGCATGTAGATGTAGTTCAAATTTGAATTACGGTCATTAAATGGCTAGAAAATCACTTAAATGTCTTCAAAAGGTCAAATGACCCCTGAAAATTTGCAAATTTGCACATGGCAGATGTATTAGTGCACGTTACACGTAGAAAAAATTTGAAGGCTGTAAGAGGAAGCTATGTCCCGTTCGTCATCAAACATGCATTGTTCCCTCTCGGAACCACGAGCCTTCTTGTGAGTTGCTCCGGTTTGTGAGGGGTGTGTTTCCAAACTTTCGTCACCCATGCCAATTTTTTTACCACATCATCTTGGTGGCATGACATTACATCAAGCAAGGTTTCATGTGTTTCTGATATTTTTTTGAATTTTTTGGAATTAAAATGCCATGTCACGCCATGCATACATATGCATGTGTCCATGTCGTGAGACAAATATATTTGAAAATTCCTTCTAATTTACTGCACATGGAATTAACTCGCACACAAGTACACAAATATGATTTTTCAAACCGTTATGGTTAGGCGTTGCATGTAGATGTAGTTCAAATTTGAATTACGGTCATTAAATGGCTAGAAAATCAATTAAATGTCTTTAAAAGGTCAAATGACCCCTAGAATTTTCCAAATTTTCACATTACAGTTGTAGTAGTGCACGTTAAACGTAGAAAAAATTTGAAGGCCGTAAGAGGAAGCTATCTCCCGTTCGTCATCAAACATGCATTGTTCCCTCTCGGAACCACGAGCCTTCTAGTGAGTTGCTCCGGTTTGTGAGGGGTGTGTGTCCAAACTTTCGTCAAACATGCCTATTTTTTTACCACATCATCTTGGTGGCATGACATTACATCAACCAAGGTTTCATGTGTTTCTGATATATTTTAATTTTTTGGAATTAAAATGCCATGGCACTCCATGCATACATATGCATGTGTCCATGTCGTGAGACAAATATGTTTGAAAATTCATTCTAATTTACTGCACATGGAATTAACTCGCACACAAGTACACAAATATGATTTTTCAAACCGTTATGGTTAGGCGCTGCATGTAGATGTAGTTCAAATTTGAATTACGGTCATTAAATGGCTAGAATATCACTTAAATGTCTTTAAAAGGTCAAATGAGCCCTGAAATTTTGCAAATTTGCACATGGCAGATGTATTAGTGCACGTTAGACGTAGAAAAAATTTGAAGGTTGTAAGAGGAAGCTATGTCCCGTTCGTCATCAAACATGCATTGTTCCCTCTCGGAACCACGATCCTTCTATCGAGTTGCTCCGGTTTGTGAGGGGTGTGTTTCCAAATTTTCGTCACCCAAGCCAACTTTTTTACCACATCATCTTGGTGGCATGACATTACATCAAGCAACGTTTCATGTGTTTCTGATATTTTTTTAATTTTTTGGAATTTAAATGCCATGTCACTCCATGCATACATATGCATGTGTCCATGTCGTGAGACGAATATATTTGAAAATTCCTTCTAATTTACTGCACATGGAATTAACTCGCACACAAATACACAAATATGATTTTTCAAACCGTTATGCTTAGACGTTGCATGTAGATGTAGTTCAAATTTGAATTACGGTCATTAAATGGCTAGAAAATAAATTAAAAGTCTTTAAAAGGTCAAATGACCCCTAGAATTTTCAAATTTTCACATTACAGTTGTAGTAGTGCACGTTAAACGTAGAAAAAATTTGAAGGCTGTAAGAGGAAGCTATCTCCCGTTCGTCATCAAACATGCATTGTTCCCTCTCGGAACCACGAGCCTTCTAGTGAGTTGCTCCGGTTTGTGAGGGGTGTGTGTCCAAACTTTCGTCAAACATGCCTATTTTTTTACCACATCATCTTGGTGGCATGACATTACATCAACCAAGGTTACATGTGTTTCTGATATATTTTAATTTTTTGGAATTAAAATGCCATGGCACTCCATGCATACATATGCATGTGTCCATGTCGTGAGACAAATATGTTTGAAAATTCATTCTAATTTACTGCACATGGAATTAACTCGCACACAAGTACACACATATGATTTTTCAAACCGTTATGGTTAGCCGTTGCATGTAGATGTAGTTCAAATTTAAATTACGGTCATTAAATGGCTAGAAAATCACTTAAATGTCTTCAAAAGGTCAAATGACCCCTGAAATTTTGCAAATTTGCACATGGCAGATGTATTAGTGCACGTTACACGTAGAAAAAATTTGAAGGCTGTAAGAGGAAGCTATGTCCCGTTCGTCATCAAACATGCATTGTTCCCTCCCGGAACCACGAGCCTTCTTGTGAGTTGCTCTGGTTTGTGAGGGGTGTGTTTCCAAACTTTCGTCACCCATGCCAATTTTTTTACCACATCATCTTGGTGGCATGACATTACATCAAGCAAGGTTTCATGTGTTTCTGATATTTTTTTGAATTTTCTGGAATTAAAATGCCATGTCACGCCATGCATACATATGCATGTGTCCATGTCGTGAGACAAATATATTTGAAAATTCCTTCTAATTTACTGCACATGGAATTAACTCGCACACAAGTACACAAATATGATTTTTCAAACCGTTATGGTTAGGCGTTGCATGTAGATGTAGTTCAAATTTGAATTACGGTCATTAAATGGCTAGAAAATCAATTAAATGTCTTTAAAAGGTCAAATGACCCCTAGAATTTTCCAAATTTTCACATTACAGTTGTAGTAGTGCACGTTAAACGTAGAAAAAATTTGAAGGCCGTAAGAGGAGCTATCTCCCGTTCGTCATCCCACATGCATTGTTCCCTCTCGGAACCACGAGCCTTCTAGTGAGTTGCTCCGGTTTGTGAGGGGTGTGTGTCCAAACTTTCGTCAAACATGCCTATTTTTTTACCACATCATCTTGGTGGCATGACATTACATCAACCAAGGTTTCATGTGTTTCTGATATATTTTAATTTTTTGGAATTAAAATGCCATGGCACTCCATGCATACATATGCATGTGTCCATGTCGTGAGACAAATATGTTTGAAAATTCATTCTAATTTACTGCACATGGAATTAACTCGCACACAAGTACACACATATGATTTTTCAAACCAGTATGGTTAGCCATTGCATGTAGATGTAGTTCAAATTTGAATTACGGTCATTAAATGGCTAGAAAATCACTTAAATGTCTTCAAAAGGTCAAATGACCCCTGAAATTTTGCAAATTTGCACATGGCAGATGTATTAGTGCATGTTACACGTAGAAAAAATTTGAAGGCTGTAAGAGGAAGCTATGTCCCGTTCGTCATCAAACATGCATTATTCCCTCTCGGAACAACGAGCCTTCTAGTGAGTTGCTCCGGTTTGTGAGGGGTGTGTTTCCAAACTTTCGTCACCCAAGCCAACTATTTTACCACATCATCTTGGTGGCATGACATTACATCAAGCAACGTTTCATGTGTTTCTGATATTTTTTTTAATTTTTTGGAATTTAAATGCCATGTCACTCCATGCATACATATGCATGTGTCCATGTCGTGAGACAAATATATTTGAAAATTCCTTCTAATTTACTGCACATGGAATTAACTCGCACACAAGTACACAAATATGATTTTTCAAACCGTTATGCTTAGGCGTTGCATGTAGATGTAGTTCAAATTTGAATTACGGTCATTAAATGGCTAGAAAATCAATTAAATGTCTTTAAAAGGTCAAATGACCCCTAGAATTTTCCAAATTTTCACATTACAGTTGTAGTAGTGCACGTTAAACGTAGAAAAAATTTGAAGGCCGTAAGAGGAAGCTATCTCCCGTTCGTCATCAAACATGCATTGTTCCCTCTAGGAACCACGAGCCTTCTAGTGAGTTGCTCCGGTTTGTGAGGGGTGTGTGTCCAAACTTTCGTCAAACATGCCTATTTTTTTACCACATCATCTTGGTGGCATGACATTACATCAACCAAGGTTTCATGTGTTTCTGATATATTTTAATTTTTTGGAATTAAAATGCCATGGCACTCCATGCATACATATGCACGTGTCCATGTCGTGAGACAAATATGTTTGAAAATTCATTCTAATTTACTGCACATGGAATTAACTCGCACACAAGTACACACATATGATTTTTCAAACCGTTATGGTTAGCCGTTGCATGTAGATGTAGTTCAAATTTGAATTACGGTCATTAAATGGCTAGAAAATCACTTAAATGTCTTCAAAAGGTCAAATGATTCCTGAAATTTTGCAAATTTGCACATGGCAGATGTATTAGTGCACGTTACACGTAGAAAAAATTTGAAGGCTGTAAGAGGAAGCTATGTCCCGTTCGTCATCAAACATGCATTGTCGCTCTCGGAACCACGAGCCTTCTAGTGAGTTGCTCCGGTTTGTGAGGGTTGTGTTTCCAAACTTTCGTCACCCATGCCAATTTTTTTACCACATCATCTTGGTGGCATGACATTACAACGAGCAAGGTTTCATGTGTTTCTGATATTTTTTTGAATTTTTTGGAATTAAAATGCCATGTCACTCCATGCATACATATGCATGTGTCCATGTCGTGAGACAAATATATTTGAAAATTCCTTCTAATTTACTGCACATGGAATTAACTCGCACACAAGTACACAAATATGATTTTTCAAACCGTTATGGTTAGGCGTTGCATGTAGATGTAGTTCAAATTTGAATTACGGTCATTAAATGGCTAGAAAATCAAGTAAATGTCTTTAAAAGGTCAAATGACCCCTAGAATTTTCCAAATTTTCACATTACAGTTGTAGTAGTGCACGTTAAACGTAGAAAAAATTTGAAGGCCGTAAGAGGAAGCTATCTCCCGTTCGTCATCAAACATGCATTGTTCCCTCTCGGAACCACGAGCCTTCTAGTGAGTTGCTCCGGTTTGTGAGGGGTGTGTGTCCAAACTTTCGTCAAACATGCTATTTTTTACCACATCATCTTGGTGGCATGACATTACATCAACCAAGGTTTCATGTGTTTCTGATATATTTTAATTTTTTGGAATTAAAATGCCATGGCACTCCATGCATACATATGCATGTGTCCATGTCGTGAGACAAATATGTTTGAAAATTCATTCTAATTTACTGCACATGGAATTAACTCGCACACAAGTACACACATATGATTTTTCAAACCGTTATGGTTAGCCGTTGCATGTAGATGTAGTTCAAATTTGAATTACGGTCATTAAATGGCTAGAAAATCACTTAAAAGTCTTCAAAAGGTCAAATGACCCCTGATATTTTGCAAATTTGCACATGGCAGATGTATTAGTGCATGTTACACGTAGAAAAAATTTGAAGGTTGTAAGAGGAAGCTATGTCCCGTTCGTCATCAAACATGCATTGTTCCCTCTCGGAACCACGAGCCTTCTAGTGAGTTGCTCCGGTTTGTGAGGGGTGTGTGTCCAAACTTTCGTCAAACATGCCTATTTTTTTACCACATCATCTTGGTGGCATGACATTACATCAACCAAGGTTACATGTGTTTCTGATATATTTTAATTTTTTGGAATTAAAATGCCATGGCACTCCATGCATACATATGCATGTGTCCATGTCGTGAGACAAATATGTTTGAAAATTCATTCTAATTTACTGCACATGGAATTAACTCGCACACAAGTACACAAATATGATTTTTCAAACCGTTATGGTTAGGCGCTGCATGTAGATGTATTTCAAATTTGAATTACGGTCATTAAATGGCTAGAAAATCACTTAAATGACTTCAAAAGGTCAAATGACCCCTGAAATTTTGCAAATTTGCACATGGCAGATGTATTAGTGCACGTTACACGTAGAAACAATTTGAAGGCTGTAAGAGGAAGCTATGTCTCGTTCGTCATCAAACATGCATTGTTCCCTCTCGGAACCACGAGCCTTCTAGTGAGTTGCTCCGGTTTGTGAGGGGTGTGTGTCCAAACTTTCGTCAAACATGCCTATTTTTTTACCACATCATCTTGGTGGCATGACATTACATCAACCAAGGTTTCATGTGTTTCTGATATATTTTAATTTTTTGGAATTAAAATGCCATGGCACTCCATGCATACATATGCATGTGTCCATGTCGTGAGACAAATATGTTTGAAAATTCATTCTAATTTACTGCACATGGAATTAACTCGCACACAAGTACACACATATGATTTTTCAAACCGTTATGGTTAGCCGTTGCATGTAGATGTAGTTCAAATTTGAATTACGGTCATTAAATGGCTAGAAAATCACTTGAAAGTCTTCAAAAGGTCAAATGACCCCTGATATTTTGCAAATTTGCACATGGCAGATGTATTAGTGCACGTTACACGTAGAAAAAATTTGAAGGTTGTAAGAGGAAGCTATGTCCCGTTCGTCATCAAACATGCATTGTTCCCTCTCGGAACCACGAGCCTTCTAGTGAGTTGCTCCGGTTTGTGAGGGGTGTGTGTCCAAACTTTCGTCAAACATGCCTATTTTTTTACCACATCATCTTGGTGGCATGACATTACATCAACCAAGGTTTCATGTGTTTCTGATATATTTTAATTTTTTGGAATTAAAATGCCATGGCACTCCGTGCATACATATGCAGGTGTCCATGTCGTGAGACAAATATGTTTGAAAATTCATTCTAATTTACTGCACATGGAATTAACTCGCACACAAGTACACACATATGATTTTTCAAACCGTTATGGTTAGCCGTTGCAAGTAGATGTAGTTCAAATTTGAATTACGGTCATTAAATGGCTAGAAAATCACTTAAATGTCTTCAAAAGGTCAAATGATTCCTGAAATTTTGCAAATTTGCACATGGCAGATGTATTAGTGCACGTTACACGTAGAAAAAATTTGAAGGCTGTAAGAGGAAGCTATGTCCCGTTCGTCATCAAACATGCATTGTCGCTCTCGGAACCACGAGCCTTCTAGTGAGTTGCTCCGGTTTGTGAGGGTTGTGTTTCCAAACTTTCGTCACCCATGCCAATTTTTTTACCACATCATCTTGGTGGCATGACATTACATCGAGCAAGGTTTCATGTGTTTCTGATATTTTTTTTGAATTTTTTGGAATTAAAATGCCATGTCACTCCATGCATACATATGCATGTGTCCATGTCGTGAGACAAATATATTTGAAAATTCCTTCTAATTTACTGCACATGGAATTAACTCGCACACAAGTACACAAATATGATTTTTCAAACCGTTATGGTTAGGCGTTGCATGTAGATGTAGTTCAAATTTGAATTACGGTCATTAAATGGCTAGAAAATCAAGTAAATGTCTTTAAAAGGTCAAATGACCCCTAGAATTTTCCAAATTTTCACATTACAGTTGTAGTAGTGCACGTTAAACGTAGAAAAAATTTGAAGGCCGTAAGAGGAAGCTATCTCCCGTTCGTCATCAAACATGCATTGTTCCCTCTCGGAACCACGAGCCTTCTAGTGAGTTGCTCCGGTTTGTGAGGGGTGTGTGTCCAAACTTTCGTCAAACATGCCTATTTTTTTACCACATCATCTTGGTGGCATGACATTACATCAACCAAGGTTTCATGTGTTTCTGATATATTTTAATTTTTTGGAATTAAAATGCCATGGCACTCCATGCATACATATGCATGTGTCCATGTCGTGAGACAAATATGTTTGAAAATTCATTCTAATTTACTGCACATGGAATTAACTCGCACACAAGTACACACATATGATTTTTCAAACCGTTATGGTTAGCCGTTGCATGTAGATGTAGTTCAAATTTGAATTACGGTCATTAAATGGCTAGAAAATCACTTAAAAGTCTTCAAAAGGTCAAATGACCCCTGATATTTTGCAAATTTGCACATGGCAAATGTATTAGTGCACGTTACACGTAGAAAAAATTTGAAGGTTGTAAGAGGAAGCTATGTCCCGTTCGTCATCAAACATGCATTGTTCCCTCTCGGAACCACGAGCCTTCTAGTGAGTTGCTCCGGTTTGTGAGGGGTGTGTGTCCAAACTTTCGTCAAACATGCCTATTTTTTTCCCACATCATCTTGGTGGCATGACATTACATCAACCAAGGTTTCATGTGTTTCTGATATATTTTAATTTTTTGGAATTAAAATGCCATGGCACTCCATGCATACATATGCATGTGTCCATGTCGTGAGACAAATATGTTTGAAAATTCATTCTAATTTACTGCACATGGAATTAACTCGCACACAAGTACACAAATATGATTTTTCAAACCGTTATGGTTAGGCGCTGCATGTAGATGTAGTTCAAATTTGAATTACGGTCATTAAATGGCTAGAAAATCAATTAAATGTCTTCAAAATGTCAAATGACCCCTGAAATTTTGCAAATTTGCACATGGCAGATGTATTAGTGCACGTTACACGTAGAAAACAATTGAAGGCCGTAAGAGGAAGCTATGTACCTTTCATCATCAAACCTGCATTGTTCCCTCTCGGAACCACGAGCCTTCTAGTGAGTTGCTCCGGTTTGTGAGGGGTGTGTGTCCAAACTTTCGTCAAACATGCCTATTTTTCTTACCACATCATCTTGGTGGCATGACATTACATCAACCAAGGTTTCATGTGTTTCTGATATATTTCAATTTTTTGGAATTAAAATGCCATGGCACTCCATGCATACATATGCACGTGTCCATGTCGTGAGACAAATATGTTTGAAAATTCATTCTAATTTACTGCACATGGAATTAACTCGCACACAAGTACACACATAAGATTTTTCAAACCGTTATGGTTAGCCGTTGCATGTAGATGTAGTTCAAATTTGAATTACGGTCATTAATTGGCTAGAGAATCACTTAAATGTCTTCAAAAGGTCAAATGACCCCTGAAATTTTGCAAATTTGCACATGGCAGATGTATTAGTGCACGTTACACGTAGAAAAAATTTGAAGGCTGTCAGAGGAAGCTATGTCCCGTTCGTCATCAAACATGCATTGTCCCTCTCGGAACCACGAGCCTTCTAGTGAGTTGCTCCGGTTTGTGAGGGGTGTGTTTCCAAACTTTCGTCACCCATGCCAATTTTTTTACCACATCATGTTGGTAGCATGACATTACATCAAGCATGGTTTCATGTGTTTCTGATATTTTTTTAATTTTTTGGAATTAAAATGACATGTCACTCCATGCATACATATGCATGTGTCCATGTCGTGAGACAAATATATTTGAAAATTCCTTCTAATTTACTGCACATGGAATTAACTCGCACACAAGTACACAAATATGATTTTTCAAACCGTTATGGTTAGGCGTTGCATGTAGATGTAGTTCAAATTTGAATTACGGTCATTAAATGGCTAGAAAATCAATTAAATGTCTTTAAAAGGTCAAATGACCCCTAGAATTTTCCAAATTTTCACATTACAGTTGTAGTAGTGCACGTTAAACGTAGAAAAAATTTGAAGGCCGTAAGAGGAAGCTATCTCCCGTTCGTCATCAAACATGCATTGTTCCCTCTCGGAACCACGAGCCTTCTAGTGAGTTGCTCCGGTTTGTGAGGGGTGCGTGTCCAAACTTTCGTCAAACATGCCTATTTTTTTACCACATCATCTTGGTGGCATGACATTACATCAACCAAGGTTTCATGTGTTTCTGATATATTTTAATTTTTTGGAATTAAAATGCCATGGCACTCCATGCATACATATGCATGTGTCCATGTCGTGAGACAAATATGTTTGAAAATTCATTCTAATTTACTGCACATGGAATTAACTCGCACACAAGTACACACATATGATTTTTCAAACTGTTATGGTTAGCCGTTGCATGTAGATGTAGTTCAAATTTGAATTACGGTCATTAAATGGCTAGAAAATCACTTAAATGTCTTCAAAAGGTCAAATGAGCCCTGAAATTTTGCAAATTTGCACATGGCAGATGTATTAGTGCACGTTACACGTAGAAAAAATTTGAAGGGTAAGAGGAAGCTATGTCCCGTTCGTCATCAAACATGCATTGTTCCCTCTCGGAACCACGAGCCTTCTAGTGAGTTGCTCCGGTTTGTGAGGGGTGTGTGTCCAAACTTTCGTCAAACATGCCTATTTTTTTACCACATCATCTTGGTGGCATGACATTACATCAACTAAGGTTTCATGTGTTTCTGATATATTTTAATTTTTTGGAATTAAAATGCCATGGCACTCCATGCATACATATGCATGTGTCCATGTCGTGAGACAAATATGTTTGAAAATTCATTCTAATTTACTGCACATGGAATTAACTCGCACACAACTACACACATATGATTTTTGAAACCGTTATGGTTAGCCGTTGCATGTAGATGTAGTTCAAATTTGAATTACGGTCATTAAATGGCTAGAAAATCACTTAAATGTCTTCAAAAGGTCAAATGACCCCTGAAATTTTGCAAATTTGCACATGGCAGATGTAATAGTGCACGTTACACGTACAAAAAATTTGAAGGCTGTAAGAGGAAGCTATGTCCCGTTCGTCATCAAACATGCATTGTTCCCTCTCGGAACCACGAGCCTTCTAGTGAGTTGCTCCGGTTTGTGAGGGGTGTGTTTCCAAACTTTCGTCACCCAAGCCAATTTTTTTACCACATCATCTTGGTGGAATGACATGATATCAAGCAACGTTTCATGTGTTTCTGATATTTTTTTAATTTTTTGGAATTTAAATGCCATGTCACTCCATGCATACATATGCATGTGTCCATGTCGTGAGACAAATATATTTGAAAATTCTTTCTAATTTACTGCAAATGGAATTAACTCGCACACAAGTATACAAATATGATTTTTCAAACCGTTATGCTTAGGCGTTGCATGTAGATGTAGTTCAAATTTGAATTACGGTCATTAAATGGCTAGAAAATCAATTAAATGTCTTTAAAAGGTCAAATGACCCATAGAATTTTCCAAATCTTCACATTACAGTTGTAGTAGTGCATGTTAAACGTAGAAAAAATTTGAAGGCCGTAAGAGGAAGCTATCTCCCGTTCGTCATCAAACATGCATTGTTCCCTCTCGGAACCACGGGCCTTCTAGTGAGTTGTTCCGGTTTGTGAGGGGTGTGTGTCCAAACTTTCGTCAAACATGCCTATTTTTTTACCACATCATCTTGGTGGCATGACATTACATCAACCAAGGTTTCATGTGTTTCTGATATATTTTAATTTTTTGGAATTAAAATGCCATGGCACTCCATGCATACATATGCATGTGTCCATGTCGTGAGACAAATATGTTTGAAAATTCACTCTAATTTACTGCACATGGAATTAACTCGCACACAAGTACACACATATGATTTTTCAAACTGTTATGGTTAGCCGTTGCATGTACATGTAGTTCAAATTTGAATTACGGTCATTAAATGGCTAGAAAATCAATTAAATGTCTTCAAAAGGTCAAATGAGCCCTGAAATTTTGCAAATTTGCACATGGCAGATGTATTAGTGCACGTTACACGTAGAAAAAATTTGAAGGCTGTAAGAGGAAGCTATGTCCCGTTCGTCATCAAACATGTATTGTTCCCTCTCGGAACCACGAGCCTTCTAGTGAGTTGCTCCGGTTTGTGAGGGGTGTGTGTCCAAACTTTCGTCAAACATGCCTATTTTTTTACCACATCATCTTGGTGGCATGACATTACATCAACTAAGGTTTCATGTGTTTCTGATATATTTTAATTTTTTGGAATTAAAATGCCATGGCACTCCATGCATACATATGCATGTGTCCATGTCGTGAGACAAATATGTTTGAAAATTCATTCTAATTTACTGCACATGGAATTAACTCGCACACAACTACACACATATGATTTTTGAAACCGTTATGGTTAGCCGTTGCATGTAGATGTAGTTCAAATTTGAATTACGGTCATTAAATGGCTAGAAAATCACTTAAATGTCTTCAAAAGGTCAAATGACCCCTGAAATTTTGCAAATTTGCACATGGCAGATGTAATAGTGCACGTTACACGTACAAAAAATTTGAAGGCTGTAAGAGGAAGCTATGTCCCGTTCGTCATCAAACATGCATTGTTCCCTCTCGGAACCACGAGCCTTCTAGTGAGTTGCTCCGGTTTGTGAGGGGTGTGTTTCCAAACTTTCGTCACCCAAGCCAATTTTTTTACCACATCATCTTGGTGGAATTACATGATATCAAGCAACGTTTCATGTGTTTCTGATATTTTTTTAATTTTTTGGAATTTAAATGCCATGTCACTCCATGCATACATATGCATGTGTCCATGTCGTGAGACAAATATATTTGAAAATTCCATCTAATTTACTGCACATGGAATTAACTCGCACACAAGTACAAAAATATGATTTTTCAAACCGTTATGCTTAGGCGTTGCATGTAGATGTAGTTCAAATTTGAATTACGGTCATTAAATGGCTAGAAAATCAATTAAATGTCTTTAAAAGGTCAAATGACCCATAGAATTTTCCAAATCTTCACATTACAGTTGTAGTAGTGCATGTTAAACGTAGAAAAAATTTGAAGGCCGTAAGAGGAAGCTATCTCCCGTTCGTCATCAAACATGCATTGTTCCCTCTCGGAACCACGGGCCTTCTAGTGAGTTGTTCCGGTTTGTGAGGGGTGTGTGTCCAAACTTTCGTCAAACATGCCTATTTTTTTTACCACATCATCTTGGTGCCATGACATTACATCAACCAAGGTTTCATGTGTTTCTGATATATTTTAATTTTTTGGAATTAAAATGCCATGGCACTCCATGCATACATCTGCACGTGTCCATGTCGTGAGACAAATATGTTTGAAAATTCATTCTAATTTACTGCACATGGAATTAACTCGCACACAAGTACACACATATGATTTTTCAAACCGTTGTGGTTAGCCGTTGCATGTAGATGTAGTTCAAATTTGAATTACGGTCATTAAATGGCTAGAAAATCACTTGAATGTCTTCAAAAGGTCAAATGACCCCTGAAATTTTGCAAATTTGCACATGGCAGATGTATTAGTGCATGTTACACGTAGAAAAAATTTGAAGGCGGTAAGAGGAAGCTATGTCCCGTTCGTCATCAAACATGCATTGTTCCCTCTCGGAACCACGAGCCTTTTAGTGAGTTGCTCCGGTTTGTGAGGGGTGTGTTTCCAAACTTTCGTCACCCATGCCAATTTTTTTACCACATCATCTTGGTGGCATGACATTACATCAAGCAAGGCTTCATGTGTTTCTGATATTTTTTTGAATTTTTTGGAATTAAAATGCCATGTCACTCCATGCATACATATGCATGTGTCCATGTCGTGAGACAAATATATTTGGAAATTCCTTCTAATTTACTGCACATGGAATTAACTCGCACACAAGTACACACATATGATTTTTCAAACCGTTATGGTTGGCCGTTGCATGTAGATGTAGTTCAAATTTGAATTACGGTCATTAAATGGCTAGAAAATCACTTAAATGTCTTTAAAAGGTCAAATGACCCCTAGAATTTTCCAAATTTTCACATTACAGTAGTAGTAGTGCATGTTAAACGTAGAAAACATTTGAAGGCCGTAAGAGGAACCTATCTCCCGTTCGTCATCAAACGTGCATTGTTCCCTCTCGGAACCACGAGCCCTCTAGTGAGTTGCTCCGGTTTGTGAGGGGTGTGTGTCCAAACTTTCGTCAAACATGCCTATTTTTTTACCACATCATCTTGGTGGCATGACATTACATCAACCAAGGTTTCATGTGTTTCTGATATATTTTAATTTTTTGGAATTAAAATGCCATGGCACTCCATGCATACATATGCATGTGTCCATGTCGTGAGACAAATATGTTTGAAAATTCATTCTAATTTACAGTACATGGAATTAACTCGCACACAAGTACACACATATGATTTTTCAAACCGTTATGGTTGGCCGTTGCATGTAGATGTAGTTCAAATTTGAATTACGGTCATTAAATGGCTAGAAAATCACTTAAATGTCTTCAAAAGGTCAAATGACCCCTGAAATTTTGCAAATTTGCACATGGCAGATGTATTAGTGCACGTTACACGTAGAAAAAATTTGAAGGCTGTAAGAGGAAGCTATGTCCCGTTCGTCATCAAACATGCATTGTTCCCTCTCGTAACCACGAGCCTTCTAGTGAGTTGCTCCGGTTTGTGAGGGGTGTGTTTCCAAACTTTCGTCACCCAAGCCAATTTTTTACCACATCATCTTGGTGGCATGACATTACATCAAGCAAGGTTTCATGTGTTTCTGATATTTTTTTAATTTTTTGGAATTTAATTTCCATGTCACGCCATGCATACATATGCATGTGTCCATGTCGTGAGACAAATATATTTGAAAATTCCTTCTAATTTACTGCACATGGAATTAACTCGCACACAAGTACACAAATATGATTTTTCAAACCGTTATGGTTAAGCGCTGCATGTAGATGTAGTTCAAATTTGAATTACGGTCATTAAATGGCTAGAAAATCAATTAAATGTCTTCAAAATGTCAAATGACCCCTGAAATTTTGCAAATTTGCACATGGCAGATGTATTAGTGCACGTTACACGTTGAAAAAATTTGAAGGCTGTAAGAGGAAGCTATGTCCCGTTCGTCATCAAACACGCATTGTTCCCTCTCGGAACCACGAGCCTTCTAGTGAGTTGCTCCGGTTTGTGAGGGGTGTGTTTCCAAACTTTCGTCACCCAAGCCAATTTTTTTACCACATCATCTTGGTGGCATGACATTGCATCAAGCAAGGTTTCATGTGTTTCTGATATTTTTTTAATTTTTTGGAATTTAATTTCCATGTCACTCCAGGCATACATATGCATGTGTCCATGTCGTGAGACAAATATATTTGAAAATTCCTTCTAATTTACTGCACATGGAATTAACTCGCACACAAGTACACAAATATGATTTTTCAAACCGTTATGGTTAGGCGCTGCATGTAGATGTAGTTCAAATTTGAATTACGGTCATTAAATGGCTAGAAAATCACTTGAATGTCTTCAAAAGGTCAAATGACCCCTGAAATTTTGCAAATTTGCACATGGCAGATGTATTAGTGCACGTTACACGTAGAAAAAAATTGAAGGCCGTAAGAGGAAGCTATGTACCGTTCGTCATCAAACATGCATTGTTCCCTCTTGGAACCACGAGCCTTCTAGTGAGTTGCTCCGGTTTGTGAGGGGTGTGTGTCCAAACTTTCTTCAAACATGCCTATTTTTCTTACCACATCATCTTGGTGGCTTGACATTACATCAACCAAGGTTTCATGTGTTTCTGATAGATTTTAATTTTTTGGAATTAAGATGCCATGGCACTCCATGCATACGTATGCATGTGTCCATGTCGTGAGTCAAATATGTTTGAAAATTCATTCTAATTTACTGCACATGGAATTAACTCGCACACAAGTACACACATATGATTTTTCAAACCGTTATGGTTAGCCGTTGCATGTAGATGTAGTTCAAATTTGAATTACGGTCATTAAATGGCTAGAAAATCACTTAAATGTCTTCAAAAGGTCAAATGACCCCTGAAATTTTGCAAATTTGCACATGGCAGATGTATTAGTGCACGTTACACGTAGAAAAAAATTGAAGGCTGTAAGAGGAAGCTATGTCCCGTTCGTCATCAAACATGCATTGTCCCTCTCGAAACCACGAGCATTCTAGTGAGTTGCTCCGGTTTGTGAGGGGTGTGTTTCCAAACTTTCGTCACCAAAGCCAACTTTTTTACCACATCATCTTGGTGGCATGACATTACATCAAGCAACGTTTCATGTGTTTCTGATATTTTTTTAATTTTTTGGAATGTAAATGCCATGTCACTCCATGCATACATATGCATGCCTCCATGTCGTGAGACAAATATATTTGAAAATTCCTTCTAATTTACTGCACACGGAATTAACTCGCACACAAGTACACAAATATGATTTTTCAAACCGTTATGCTTAGGCGTTGCATGTAGATGTAGTTCAAATTTGAATTACGGTCATTAAATGTCTAGAAAATCAATTAAATGTCTTTAAAAGGTCAAATGACCCCTAGAATTTTCCAAATTTTCACATTACATTTGTAGTAGTGCATGTTAAATGTAGAAAACATTTGAAGGCCGTAAGAGGAACCTATCTCCCGTTCGTCATCAAACATGCATTGTTCCCTCTCGGAACCACGAGCCCTCTAGTGAGTTGCTCCGGTTTGTGAGGGGTGTGTGTCCAAACTTTCGTCAAACATGCCTATTTTTTTACCACATCATCTTGGTGGCATGACATTACATCAACCAAGGTTTCATGTGTTTCTGATATATTTTAATTTTTTGGAATTAAAATGCCATGGCACTCCATGCATACATATGCATGTGTCCATGTCGTGAGACAAATATGTTTGAAAATTCATTCTAATTTACTGCACATGGAATTAACTCGCACACAAGTACACACATATGATTTTTCAAACCGTTATGGTTGGCCGTTGCATGTAGATGTAGTTCAAATTTGAATTACGGTCATTAAATGGCTAGAAAATCACTTAAATGTCTTCAAAAGGTCAAATGACCCCTGAAATTTTGCAAATTTGCACATGGCAGATGTATTAGTGCACGTTACACGTAGAAAAAATTTGAAGGCTGTAAGAGGAAGCTATGTCCCGTTCGTCATCAAACATGCATTGTTCCCTCTCGGAACCACGAGCCTTCTAGTGAGTTGCTCCGGTTTGTGAGGGGTGTGTTTCCAAACTTTCGTCACCCAAGCAAATTTTTTTACCACATCATCTTGGTGGCATGACATTACATCAACCAGGGTTTCATGTGTTTCTGATATTTTTTTAATTTTTTGGAATTTAATTTCCATGTCACTCCATGCATACATATGCATGTGTCCATGTCGTGAGACAAATATATATGAAAATTCCTTCTAATTTACTGCACATGGAATTAACTCGCACACAAGTACACAAATATGATTTTTCAAACCGTTATGGTTAGGCGCTGCATGTAGATGTAGTTCAAATTTGAATACGGTCATTAAATGGCTAGAAAATCAATTAAATGTCTTCAAAATGTCAAATGACCCCTGAAATTTTGCAAATTTGCACATGGCAGATGTATTAGTGCACGTTACACGTAGAAAAAAATTGAAGGCCGTAAGAGGAAGCTATGTACCGTTCGTCATCAAACATGCATTGTTCCCTCTTGGAACCACGAGCCTTCTAGTGAGTTGCTCCGGTTTGTGAGGGGTGTGTGTCCAAACTTTAGTCAAACATGCCTATTTTTCTTACCACATCATCTTGGTGGCTTGACATTACATCAACCAAGGTTTCATGTGTTTCTGATATATTTTAATTTTTTGAAATTAAGATGCCATGGCACTCCATGCATACATATGCATGTGTCCATGTCGTGAGTCAAATATGTTTGAAAATTCATTCTAATTTACTGCACATGGAATTAACTCGCACACAAGTACACACATATGATTTTTCAAACCGTTATGGTTAGCCGTTGCATGTAGAGGTAGTTCAAATTTGAATTACGGTCATTAAATGGCTAGAAAATCACTTAAATGTCTTCAAAAGGTCAAATGACCCCTGAAATTTTGCAAATTTGCACATGGCAGATGTATTAGTGCACGTTACACGTAGAAAAAAATTGAAGGCTGTAAGAGGAAGCTATGTACCGTTCGTCATCAAACATGCATTGTCCCTCTCGAAACCACGAGCCTTTTAGTGAGTTGCTCCGGTTTGTGAGGGGTGTGTTAACAAACTTTCGTCACCCATGCCAATTTTTTTACCACATCATCTTGGTGGCATGACATTACATCAAGCAAGGTTTCATGTGTTTCTCATATTTTTTTGAATTTTTTGGAATTAAAATGCCATGTCACTCCATGCATACATATGCATGTGTCCATGTCGTGAGACAAATATATTTGAAAATTCCTTCTAATTTACTGCACACGGAATTAACTCGCACCCAAGTACACAAATATGATTTTTCAAACCGTTATGGTTAGGCGTTGCATGTAGATGTAGTTCAAATTTGAATTACGGTCATTAAATGGCTAGAAAATCAATTAAATGTCTTTAAAAGGTCAAATGACCCCTAGAATTTTCCAAATTTTCACATTACAGTTGTAGTAGTGCACGTTAAACGTAGAAAAAATTTGAAGGCCGTAAGAGGAAGCTATCTCCCGTTCGTCATCAAACATGCATTGTTCCCTCTCGGAACAACGAGCCTTCTAATGAGTTGCTCCGGTTTGTGAGGGGTGTGTGTCCAAACTTTTGTCAAACATGCCTATTTTTTTACCACATCATCTTGGTGGCATGACATTACATCAACCAAGGTTTCATTTGTTTCTGATATATTTTAATTTTTTGGAATTAAAATGCCATGGCACTCCATGCATACATATGCATGTGTCCATGTCATGAGACAAATATGTTTGAAAATTCATTCTAATTTACTGCACATGGAATTAACTCGCACACAAGTACACACATATGATTTTTCAAACCGTTATGGTTAGCCGTTGCATGTAGATGTAGTTCAAATTTGAATTACGGTCATTAAATGGCTAGAAAATCACTTAAATGTCTTCAAAAGGTCAAATGACCCCTGAAATTTTGCAAATTTGCACATGGCAGATGTATTAGTGCACGTTACACGTAGAAAAAAATTGAAGGCTGTAAGAGGAAGCTATGTACCGTTCGTCATCAAACATGCATTGTCCCTCTCGAAACCACGAGCCTTCTAGTGAGTTGCTCCGGTTTGTGAGGGGTGTGTTTCCAAACTTTCGTCACGCATGCCAATTTTTTTACCACATCATCTTGGTAGCATGACATTACATCAAGCAAGGTTTCATGTGTTTCTGATATTTTTTTGAATTTTTTGGAATTAAAATGCCATGAAACTCCATGCATACATATGCATGTGTCCATGTCGTGAGACAAATATATTTGAAAATTCATTCTAATTTACAGCACATGGAATTAACTCGCACACAAGTACACAAATATGATTTTTCAAACCGTTATGGTTAGGCGTTGCATGTAGATGTAGTTCAAATTTGAATTACGGTCATTAAATGGCTAGAAAATCAATTAAATGTCTTTAAAAGGTCAAATGACCCCTAGAATTTTCCAAATTTTCACATTACAGTTGTAGTAGTGCACGTTAAACGTAGAAAAAATTAGAAGGCCGTAAGAGGAAGCTATCTCCCGTTCGTCATCAAACATGCATTGTTCCCTCTCGGAACCACGAGCCTTCTAGTGAGTTGCTCCGGTTTGTGAGGGGTGTGTGTCCAAACTTTCGTCAAACATGCCTATTTTTTACCACATCATCTTGGTGGCATGACATTACATCAACCAAGGTTTCATGTGTTTCTGATATATTTTAATTTTTTGGAATTAAAATGCCATGGCACTCCATGCATACATATGCATGTGTCCATGTCGTGAGACAAATATGTTTGAAAATTCATTCTAATTTACTGCACATGGAATTAACTCGCACACAAGTACACACATATGATTTTTCAAACCGTTATGGTTAGCCGTTTCATGTAGATGTAGTTCAAATTTGAATTACGGACATTAAATGGCTAGAAAATCACTTAAATGTCTTCAAAAGGTCAAATGACCCCTGAAATTTTGCAAATTTGCACATGGCAGATGTATTAGTGCACGTTACACGTAGAAAAAATTTGAAGGCTGTAAGAGGAAGCTATGTCCCGTTCGTCATCAAACATGCATTGTTCCCTCTCGAAACCACGAGCCTTCTAGTGAGTTGCTCCGGTTTGTGAGGGGTGTGTTTCCAAACTTTCGTCACCCAAGCCAACTTTTTTACCACATCATCTTGGTGGCATGACATTACATCAAGCAACGTTTCATGTGTTTCTGATATTTTTTTAATTTTTTGGAATTTAAATGCCATGTCACTCCATGCATACATATGCATGTGTCCATGTCGTGAGACAAATATATTTGAAAATTCCTTCTAATTTACTGCACATGGAATTAACTCGCACACAAGTACACAAATATGATTTTTCAAACCGTTATGCTTAGGCGTTGCATGTAGATGTAGTTCAAATTTGAATTACGGTCATTAAATGGCTAGAAAATCAATTAAATGTCTTTAAAAGGTCAAATGACCCCTAGAATTTTCCAAATTTTCACATTACAGTTGTAGTAGTGCATGTTAAACGTAGAAAACATTTGAAGGCCATAAGAGGAACCTATCTCCCGTTCGTCATCAAACATGCATTGTTCCCTCTCAGAACCACGAGCCCTCTAGTGAGTTGCTCCGGTTTGTGAGGGGTGTGTGTCCAAACTTTCGTCAAACATGCCTTTTTTTTACCACATCATCTTGGTGGCATGACATTACATCAACCAAGGTTTCATGTGTTTCTGATATATTTTAATTTTTTGGAATTAAAATGCCATGGCACTCCATGCATACATATGCATGTGTCCATGTCGTGAGACAAATATGTTTGAAAATTCATTATAATTTATTGCACATGGAATTAACTCGCACACAAGTACACACATATGATTTTTCAAACCGTTATGGTTAGCCGTTGCATGTAGATGTAGTTCAAATTTGAATTACGGTCATTAAATGGCTAGAAAATCACTTAAATGTCTTCAAAAGGTCAAATGACCCCTGAAATTTTGCAAATTTGCACATGGCAGATGTATAAGTGCACGTTACACGTAGAAAAAATTTGAAGGCTGTAAGAGGAAGCTATGTCCCGTTCGTCATCAAACACGCATTGTTCCCTCTCGGAACCACGAGCCTTCTAGTGAGTTGCTCCGGTTTGTGAGGGGGTGTGTTTCCAAACTTTCGTCACCCAAGCCAATTTTTTTACCACATCATCTTGGTGGCATGACATTACATCAAGCAAGGTTTCATGTGTTTCTGATATTTTTTTAATTTTTTGGAATTTAATTTCCATGTCACTCCATGCATACATATGCATGTGTCCATGTCGTGTGACAAATATATTTGAAAATTCCTTCTAATTTACTGCACATGGAATTAACTCGCACACAAGTACACAAATATGATTTTTCAAACCGTTATGGTTAGGCGCTGCATGTAGATGTAGTTCAAATTTGAATTACGGTCATTAAATGGCTAGAAAATCAATTAAATGTCTTCAAAAGGTCAAATGACCCCTGAAATTTTGCAAATTTGCACATGGCAGATGTATTAGTGCACGTTACACGTAGAAAAAAATTGAAGGACGTAAGAGGAAGCTATGTACCGTTCGTCATCAAACATGCATTGTTCCCTCTTGGAACCACGAGCCTTCTAGTGAGTTGCTCCGGTTTGTGAGGGGTGTGTGTCCAAACTTTCGTCAAACATGCCTATTTTTCTTACCACATCATCTTGGTGGCTTGACATTACATCAACCAAGGTTTCATGTGTTTCTGATATATTTTAATTTTTTGGAATTAAGATGCCATGGCACTCCATGCATACATATGCATGTGTCCATGTCGTGAGTCAAATATGTTTGAAAATTCATTCTAATTTACTGCACATGGAATTAACTCGCACACAAGTACACACATATGATTTTTCAAACCGTTATGGTTAGCCGTTGCATGTAGATGTAGTTCAAATTTGAATTACGGTCATTAAATGGCTAGAAAATCACTTAAATGTCTTCAAAAGGTCAAATGACCCCTGAAATTTTGCAAATTTGCACATGGCAGATGTATTAGTGCACGTTACACGTAGAAAAAAATTGAAGGCTGTAAGAGGAAGCTATGTACCGTTCGTCATCAAACATGCATTGTCCCTCTCGAAACCACGAGCCTTCTAGTGAGTTGCTCCGGTTTGTGAGGGGTGTGTTTCCAAACTTTCGTCACCCATGCCAATTTTTTTACCACATCATGTTGGTGGCATGACATTACATCAAGCAAGGTTTCATGTGTTTCTGATATTTTTTTGAATTTTTTGGAATTAAAATGCCATGTCACTCAATGCATACATATGCATGTGTCCATGTCGTGAGACAAATATATTTGAAAATTCCTTCTAATTTACTGCACATGGAATTAACTCGCACCCAAGTATACAAATATGATTTTTCAAACCGTTATGGTTAGGCGTTGCATGTAGATGTAGTTCAAATTTGAATTACGGTCATTAAATGGCTAGAAAATCAATTAAATGTCTTTAAAAGGTCAAATGAACCCTAGAATTTTCCAAATTTTCACATTACAGTTGTAGTAGTGCAAGTTAAACGTAGAAAACATTTGAAGGCCGTAAGAGGAACCTATCTCCCGTTCGTCATCAAACCTGCATTGTTCCCTCTCGGAACCACGAGCCCTCTAGTGAGTTGCTCCGGTTTGTGAGGGGTGTGTGTCCAAACTTTCGTCAAACATGCCTATTTTTTACCACATCATCTTGGTGGCATGACATTACATCAACCAAGGTTTCATGTGTTTCTGATATATTTTAATTTTTTGGAATTAAAATGCCATGGCACTCCATGCATACATATGCATGTGTCCATGTCGTGAGACAAATATGTTTGAAAATTCATTCTAATTTACTGCACATGGAATTAACTCGCACACAAGTACACACATATGATTTTTCAAACCGTTATGGTTAGCCGTTGCATGTAGATGTAGTTCAAATTTGAATTACGGTCATTAAATGGCTAGAAAATCACTTAAATTTCTTCAAAAGGTCAAATGACCCCTGAAATTTTGCAAATTTGCACATGGCAGATGTATTAGTGCACGTTACACGTAGAAAAAATTTGAAGGCTGTAAGAGGAAGCTATGTCCCGTTCGTCATCAAACATGCATTGTTCCCTCTCGGAACCACGAGCCTTCTAGTGAGTTGCTCCGGTTTGTGAGGGGTGTGTTTCCAAACTTTCGTCACCCAAGCCAATTTTTTTACCACATCATCTTGGTGGCATGACATTACATCAAGCAAGGTTTCATGTGTTTCTGATATTTTTTTAATTTTTTGGAATTTAATTTCCATGTCACTCCATGCATACATATGCATGTGTCCATGTCGTGAGACAAATATATTTGAAAATTCCTTCTAATTTACTGCACATGGAATTAACTCGCACACAAGTACACAAATATGATTTTTCAAACCGTTATGGTTAGGCGCTGCATGTAGATGTAGTTCAAATTTGAATTACGGTCATTAAATGGCTAGAAAATCAATTAAATGTCTTCAAAAGGTCAAATGACCCCTGAAATTTTGCAAATTTGCACATGGCAGATGTATTAGTGCACGTTACACGTAGAAAAAAATTGAAGGCCGTAAGACGAAGCTATGTACCGTTCGTCATCAAACATGCATTGTTCCCTCTTGGAACCACGAGCCTTCTAGTGAGTTGCTCCGGTTTGTGAGGGGTGTGTGTCCAAACTTTCGTCAAACATGCCTATTTTTCTTACCACATCATCTTGGTGGCTTGACATTACATCAACCAAGGTTTCATGTGTTTCTGATATATTTTAATTTTTTGGAATTAAGATGACATGGCACTCCATGCATACATATGCATGTGTCCATGTCGTGAGTCAAATATGTTTGAAAATTCATTCTAATTTACTGCACATGGAATTAACTCGCACACAAGTACACACATATGATTTTTCAAACCGTTATGGTTAGCCGTTGCATGTAGATGTAGTTTAAATTTCAATTACGGTCATTAAATGGCTAGAAAATCACTTAAATGTCTTCAAAAGGTCAAATGACCCCTGAAATTTTGCAAATTTGCACATGGCAGATGTATTAGTGCACGTTACACGTAGAAAAAATTTGAAGGCTGTAAGAGGAAGCTATGTCCCGTTCGTCATCAAACATGCATTGTTCCCTCTCGGAACCACGAGCCTTCTAGTGAGTTGCTCCGGTTTGTGAGGGGTGTGTTTCCAAACTTTCGTCACCCAAGCCAATTTTTTTACCACATCATCTTGGTGGCATGACATTACATCAAGCAAGGTTTCATGTGTTTCTGATATTTTTTTAATTTTTTGGAATTTAATTTCCATGTCACTCCATGCATACATATGCATGTGTCCATGTCGTGAGACAAATATATTTGAAAATTCCTTCTAATTTACTGCACATGGAATTAACTCGCACACAAGTACACAAATATGATTTTTCAAACCGTTATGGTTAGGCGCTGCATGTAGATGTAGTTCAAATTTGAATTACGGTCATTAAATGGCTAGAAAATCAATTAAATGTCTTCAAAAGGTCAAATGACCCCTGAAATTTTGCAAATTTGCACATGGCAGATGTATTAGTGCACGTTACACGTAGAAAAAAATTGAAGGCCGTAAGACGAAGCTATGTACCGTTCGTCATCAAACATGCATTGTTCCCTCTTGGAACCACGAGCCTTCTAGTGAGTTGCTCCGGTTTGTGAGGGGTGTGTGTCCAAACTTTCGTCAAACATGCCTATTTTTCTTACCACATCATCTTGGTGGCTTGACATTACATCAACCAAGGTTTCATGTGTTTCTGATATATTTTAATTTTTTGGAATTAAGATGACATGGCACTCCATGCATACATATGCATGTGTCCATGTCGTGAGTCAAATATGTTTGAAAATTCATTCTAATTTACTGCACATGGAATTAACTCGCACACAAGTACACACATATGATTTTTCAAACCGTTATGGTTAGCCGTTGCATGTAGATGTAGTTTAAATTTCAATTACGGTCATTAAATGGCTAGAAAATCACTTAAATGTCTTCAAAAGGTCAAATGACCCCTGAAATTTTGCAAATTTGCACATGGCAGATGTATTAGTGCACGTTACACGTAGAAAAAATTTGAAGGCTGTAAGAGGAAGCTATGTCCCGTTCGTCATCAAACATGCATTGTTCCCTCTCGGAACCACGAGCCTTCTAGTGAGTTGCTCCGGTTTGTGAGGGGTGTGTTTCCAAACTTTCGTCACCCAAGCCAATTTTTTTACCACATCATCTTGGTGGCATGACATTACATCAAGCAAGGTTTCATGTGTTTCTGATATTTTTTTAATTTTTTGGAATTTAATTTCCATGTCACTCCATGCATACATATGCATGTGTCCATGTCGTGAGACAAATATATTTGAAAATTCCTTCTAATTTACTGCACATGGAATTAACTCGCACACAAGTACACAAATATGATTTTTCAAACCGTTATGGTTAGGCGCTGCATGTAGATGTAGTTCAAATTTGAATTACGGTCATTAAATGGCTAGAAAATCAATTAAATGTCTTCAAAAGGTCAAATGACCCCTGAAATTTTGCAAATTTGCACATGGCAGATGTATTAGTGCACGTTACACGTAGAAAAAAATTGAAGGCCGTAAGACGAAGCTATGTACCGTTCGTCATCAAACATGCATTGTTCCCTCTTGGAACCACGAGCCTTCTAGTGAGTTGCTCCGGTTTGTGAGGGGTGTGTGTCCAAACTTTCGTCAAACATGCCTATTTTTCTTACCACATCATCTTGGTGGCTTGACATTACATCAACCAAGGTTTCATGTGTTTCTGATATATTTTAATTTTTTGGAATTAAGATGACATGGCACTCCATGCATACATATGCATGTGTCCATGTCGTGAGTCAAATATGTTTGAAAATTCATTCTAATTTACTGCACATGGAATTAACTCGCACACAAGTACACACATATGATTTTTCAAACCGTTATGGTTAGCCGTTGCATGTAGATGTAGTTTAAATTTCAATTACGGTCATTAAATGGCTAGAAAATCACTTAAATGTCTTCAAAAGGTCAAATGACCCCTGAAATTTTGCAAATTTGCACATGGCAGATGTATTAGTGCACGTTACACGTAGAAAAAATTTGAAGGCTGTAAGAGGAAGCTATGTCCTGTTCGTCATCGAACATGCATTGTCCCTCTCGGAACCACGAGCCTTCTAGTGAGTTGCTCCGGTTTGTGAGGGGTGTGTTTCCAAACTTTCGTCACCCATGCCAATTTTTTTACCACATCATCTTGGTGGCACGACATTACATCAAGCAAGGTTTCATGTGTTTCTGATATTTTTTTGAATTTTTTGGAATTAAATTGCCATGTCACTCCATGCATACATATGCATGTGTCCATGTCGTGAGACAAATATATTTGAAAATTCCTTCTAATTTACTACACATGGAATTAACTCGCACCCAAGTACACAAATATGATTTTTCAAACCGTTATGGTTAGGCGTTGCATGTAGATGTAGTTCATATTTGAATTATGGTCATTAAATGGCTAGAAAATCAATTAAATGTCTTTAAAAGGTCAAATGACCCCTAGAATTTTCCAAATTTTCACATTACAGTTGTAGTAGTGCACGTTAAACGTAGAAAAAATTTGAAGGCCGTAAGAGGAAGCTATCTCCCGTTCGTCATCAAACATGCATTGTTCCCTCTCGGAACCACGAGCCTTCTAGTGAGTTGCTCCGGTTTGTGAGGGGTGTGTGTCCAAACTTTCGTCAAACATGCCTTTTTTTACCACATCATCTTGGTGGCATGACATTACATCAACCAAGGTTTCATGTGTTTCTGATATATTTTAATTTTTTGGAATTAAAATGCCATGGCACTCCATGCATACATATGCACGTGTCCATGTCGTGAGACAAATATGTTTGAAAATTCATTCTAATTTACTGCACATGGAATTAACTCGCACACAAGTACACACATATGATTTTTCAAACCGTTATGGTTAGCCGTTGCATGTAGATGTAGTTCAAATTTGAATTACGGTCATTAAATGGCTAGAAAATCACTTAAATGTCTTCAAAAGGTCAAATGACCCCTGAAATTTTGCAAATTTGCACATGGCAGATGTATTAGTGCACGTTACACGTAGAAAAAATTTGAAGGCTGTAAGAGGAAGCTATGTCCTGTTCGTCATCGAACATGCATTGTCCCTCTCGGAACCACGAGCCTTCTAGTGAGTTGCTCCGGTTTGTGAGGGGTGTGTTTCCAAACTTTCGTCACCCATGCCAATTTTTTTACCACATCATCTTGGAGGCACGACATTACATCAAGCAAGGTTTCATGTGTTTCTGATATTTTTTTGAATTTTTTGGAATTAAAATGCCATGTCACTCCATGCATACATATGCATGTGTCCATGTCGTGAGACAAATATATTTGAAAATTCCTTCTAATTTACTGCACATGGAATTAACTCGCACACAAGTACACAAATATGATTTTTCAAACCGTTATGCTTAGGCGTTGCATGTAGATGTAGTTCAAATTTGAATTACGGTCATTAAATGGCTAGAAAATCAATTAAATGTCTTTAAAAGGTCGAATGACCCCTAGAATTTTCCAAATTTTCACATTACAGTTGTAGTAGTGCACGTTAAACGTAGAAAAAATTTGAAGGCCGTAAGAGGAAGCTATCTCCCGTTCGTCATCAAACATGCATTGTTCCCTCTCGGAACCACGAGCCTTCTAGTGAGTTGCTCCGGTTTGTGAGGGGTGTGTGTCCAAACTTTCGTCAAACATGCCTATTTTTTTACCACATCATCTTGGTGGCATGACATTACATCAACCAAGGTTTCATGTGTTTCTGATATATTTTAATTTTTTGGAATTAAAATGCCATCGCACTCCATGCATACATATGCATGTGTCCATGTCGTGAGACAAATATGTTTGAAAATTCATTCTAATTTACTGCACATGGAATTAACTCGCACACAAGTACACACATATGATTTTTCAAACCGTTATGGTTAGCCGTTGCATGTTGATGTAGTTCAAATTTGAATTACGGTCATTAAATGGCTAGAAAATCACTTAAATGTCTTCAAAAGGTCAAATGACCCCTGAAATTTTGCAAATTTGCACATGGCAGATGTATTAGTGCACGTTACACGTAGAAAAAATTTGAAGGCTGTAAGAGGAAGCTATGTCCCGTTCGTCATCAAACATGCATTGTTCCCTCTCGGAACCACGAGCCTTCTAGTGAGTTGCTCCGGTTTGTGAGGGGTGTGTTTCCAAACTTTCGTCACCCAAGCCAACTTTTTTACCAGATCATCTTGGTGGCATGACATTACATCAAGCAACGTTTCATGTGTTTCTGATATTTTTTTATTTTTTTGGAATTTAAATGCCATGTCACTCCATGCATACATATGCATGTGTCCATGTCGTGAGACAAATATATTTGAAAATTCCTTCTAATTTACTGCACATGGAATTAACTCGCACACAAGTACACAAATATGATTTTTCAAACCGTTATGCTTAGGCGTTGCATGTAGATGTAGTTCAAATTTGAATTACGGTCATTAAATGGCTAGAAAATCAATTAAATGTCTTTAAAAGGTCAAATGACCCCTAGAATTTTCCAAATTTTCACATTACAGTTGTACTAGTGCATGTTAAACGTAGAAAACATTTGAAGGCCGTAAGAGGAACCTATCTCCCGTTCGTCATCAAACATGCATTGTTCCCTCTCGGAACCACGAGCCTTCCAGTGAGTTGCTCCGGTTTGTGAGGGGTGTGTGTCCAAACTTTCGTCAAACATGCCTATTTTATTGCCACATCATCTTGGTGCCATGACATTACATCAACCAAGGTTTCATGTGTTTCTGATATATTTTAATTTTTTGGAATTAAAATGCCATGGCACTCCATGCATACATATGCACGTGTCCATGTCGTGAGACAAATATGTTTGAAAATTCATTCTAATTTACTACACATGGAATTAACTCGCACACAAGTACACACATATGATTTTTCAAACCGTTATGGTTAGCCGTTGCATGTAGATGTAGTTCAAATTTGAATTACGGTCATTAAATGGCTAGAAAATCACTTCAATGTCTTCAAAAGGTCAAATGACCCCTGAAATTTTGCAAATTTGCACATGGCAGATGTATTAGTGCACGTTACACGTAGAAAAAATTTGAAGGCTGTAAGAGGAAGCTATGTCCCGTTCGTCATCGAACATGCATTGTCCCTCTCGGAACCACGAGCCTTCTAGTGAGTTGCTCCGGTTTGTGAGGGGTGTGTTTCCAAACTTTCGTCACCCATGCCAATTTTTTTACCACATCATCTTGGTGGCACGACATTACATCAAGCAAGGTTTCATGTGTTTCTGATATTTTTTTGAATTTTTTGGAATTAAAATGCCATGTCACTCCATGCATACATATGCATGTGTCCATGTCGTGAGACAAATATATTTGAAAATTCCTTCTAATTTACTGCACATGGAATTAACTCGCACACAAGTACACAAATATGATTTTTCAAACCGTTAGGGTTAGGCATTGCATGTAGATGTAGTTTAAATTTGAATTACGGTCATTAAATGGCTAGAAAATCAATTAAATGTCTTTAAAAGGTCAAATGACCCCTAGAATTTTCCAAATTTTCACATTACAGTTGTAGTAGTGCACGTTAAACATAGAAAAAATTTGAAGGCCGTAAGAGGAAGCTATCTCCCGTTCGTCATCAAACATGCATTGTTCCCTCTCAGAACCACGAGCCTTCTAGTGAGTTGCTCCGGTTTGTGAGGGGTGTGTGTCCAAACTTTCGTCAAACATGCCTATTTTTTTACCACATCATCTTGGTGGCATGACATTACATCAACCAAGGTTTCATGTGTTTCTGATATATTTTAATTTTTTGGAATTAAAATGCCATGGCACTCCATGCATACATATGCATGTGTCCATGTCGTGAGACAAATATGTTTGAAAATTCATTCTAATTTACTGCACATGGAATTAACTCGCACACAAGTACACACATATGATTTTTCAAACCGTTATGGTTAGCCGTTGCATGTAGATGTAGTTCAAATTTGAATTACGGTCATTAAATGGCTAGAAAATCACTTAAATGTCTTCAAAAGGTCAAATGACCCCTGCAATTTTGCAAATTTGCACATGGCAGATGTATTAGTGCACGTTACACGTAGAAAAAATTTGAAGGCAGTAAGAGGAAGCTATGTCCCGTTCGTCATCAAACATGCATTGTTCCCTCTCGGAACCACGAGCCTTCTAGTGAGTTGCTCCGGCTTGTGAGGGGTGTGTTTCCAAACTTTCGTCACCCTTGCCAATTTTTTTACCACATCATCTTGGTGGCATGACATTACATCAACCAAGGTTTCATGAGTTTCTGTTTTTTTTATATTTTGGAATTTAAATGCCATGGCACTCCATGCTTAATTGTGTCATAGCCGTTAGACCAATATGTTTGAAAATTTCTTCCAATTTACTGCACATGGAATTAAATGGCACACAAGTACACATAATATGAGTTTTCAAACCGTTATGGTTAGCTGTTGGATGTACATGTAGTTCAAATTTTAATCACGGTCATTAAATGGCTATAAAATCACTTAAATGTCTTAAAAGGTCAAATGACCCCTGAAATTTTCCAAAATTTGACATGACAGTTGTATTAGTACTACAAATTTTCTCGTACATTTAAAACACCATCCGTTGCCACTTTACCCAAATTCGTCTTTCACAGCTAATAAAAAATATCTACAACATCTCACACAGTTGTTTTCTAGGAACTATTTGTGATGAAAATATCTGGGTCTATTTAAGTCTCCCTCCTTAAGCTTCGTCTGCTCTAGTGCCGGCAACCCCCGAATCCATGAATACCGATCCCCATTCCCACACCCCCTTCTTGCAAAGATGACGTCGTGGAAACGCTTCGTGAAGGCATGTACGATGCCGCCCCCCCCGAGCACCGCCGCCTGCACCGAGAGCGCGGCCGCCTACGTCGAGAGTGCGGCCGCTTCCTCCGAGAGGGCGTCTGCGGCAGCCGATAGGGTAGCTGTAACAGCCGAGACGGCTGCAGCTGCTACTGCGATGGAGGCTGCAAACACCGAGAGCGCTCGAGCCGCCGTCCGTGCCGCCGATGTCGCCCTGGCCTGGGTCGAGGCCATCCACGCCAAGATCGAGGATGCACACGCCAAGATATTGCAGGCCACCTCGGACTCTAGCATGCAACCCACTTCCGAAAAGGCGGCGGTGGCCATGGAGCACCTGCTTCCTCATGAGGTCGCTGAGCGGGAGGTGGAGATGCAGGAGGCGGCGGAGATCGAGGAGCACCGGGAGGAGGAGTTGCGCGTGGCCGAGGTCGAGGTAGAGAAGAGTCTGTCCGTCGAGGAATCGGCAATGGAGTACCAACGCGAGCTCTGGCGCAGCCACTACTACGAGTACTACAACCTTGAGGGCGGCGCCGAGGACGCGGTCGACTTTAGCAGGGGGGACGCGGAGTCCACCAATGGCGGCATGTCGCCAGGACAAGTCACCGATGTCTCATCTCACACCGGCGATGCATAGGCCGACACGGCGGCGGATTTGTTAAAATTATGCATACTTAGGCTTTGTTTTTAATGCCGGTCTTTTGTTAGAGCAATTTTTAGGTCAACTGGCTCTGTTTAATTACTAATATTGCTCGATTCAGTAAGTGTGGTCTGTCTGCTGTACGCTCTTTTGTGTGCCCAAATTAGTAAGCGATGTTAAATTATGCAATAATGTACCTGGGGAAATTTCCACCAAAATTTGAATTATAAAACTCATCCCATGCGCGTAAAGCAGAAGAATCGTTTGCGATGCACACAATCGTTCAAAGTGAATGGTCCGGCGGCACCACGCGCAAAGTTTCCCTCCACATTTCCAAAATTTTGGCCTACCGCCAAAATATCTACCCCCGCCCCCTCCCCCCTTCGCCACCCCCTTTTCTCCCTGACCACAAGTCACATTTCCCCTATTTCCTCCTTCCTTCCTTCCTAAGCTATAGCCGCTTCCTCGCTCTCACTGTCTCGCATCCTACCGCCAGGGTCGCCATGGTCTTCTTCAAAGACCTCTCCAGCGGTTCCTCCTCCAGCGACGACTCCTTCACCACCCGGCTATGCCTCTCTTCTCTCTCTCGGGCTATGACTTGGAATGAAGGATTTTTACCCAACGGTCGATTTGAGTCATTTCTTCCTCTTGTAGCTCCCTAGGACCATCAGTGGCTGAAGATCTATCTGCTCGTTGTCACCATCAATCTCCATGCGTGAAGCTAGTTTCGTTTGAATCTGTGGACTGTGGGAGGAAGTTTCTGGCATGTGCAGAGAAGGTTAGACCTCTTTCATTGCTACAAATCATTTGTTAGATGTGATTCAGACACTGTCACGGTCCCAACCCATTCATACCACACCTTCAACCAAACGCATCCTAAGACAGTGTCACATTTTGTACCTAGTATCTAAAATTGTTGGCATCTCATCAGCGGTGCCATTAGAAAATTATTTGGCACCGCTTCAGCAGTTTGTGCAGCCAACTTTGGTCCGCACATCCGAGCAGCCAAATCTTTATGGCACAAAGGAGCTGGGCATCGGAGCAACTAGGTGCTCCGAAATCCGGGTCCCTGATTGTTTTCCGCTGCATCGGCTCGCCAGTGCAGGGCACCGGTGCGAGATGTAGCAACAGTTGTCTTTACACCAGTTTTGGCATACATAGTGGACGGCCTTAGTGCTATTAGTTCTATGTTACTAAATTTGTGCATGTACACACCTGTTAGTATCAATTTGCTGTCATCCAAACACTGTCGCTATGCTGTTGCAGTTATATTTACCTTCCTCATAAAATGTTCAATTTGTTGTTTCTTGTACATGAGTAAGAACTTGTAGCGTTGTTGTAGCTAATTATAGCTTATGATGTTCCAGAATTTGGTTGTTGTATCAGTAGCAATTAATTCATTTGCACATTGATCTTTTTGAGAAGATATGTCATAATACACCATTTCCCCTACAATTTTTACTGATCTAGTTTTAAATATTATAGGATGAACGGAAGTGTTCTTACTTGGAGTCGGTTGATCAAGAGTGGCTACAGTCTTTGAAGATGTGCCTAGCGAAGCTCTAGAGCATGTATGAGGAAGAGAACAGAGAAAGTCTTGTCAACGCTGAAGAATATTTGAAGATGCGGGATAAAAAGAGGAAGGTGGAGAATGAGCTCAGATTTTTTAAATCAGACTTTGCTAAGATGGGTGTTGGCGAAGGAGGAGACACTTTCCCAGTTGGCCAGTGCAAAACAGGTTCTTACTGAACTGAAAGCAAAGCTGGATAAGACGAGCCTGGATGATCTGAAATGTTTTCATGTAGCTATCGTACTGTGATGTTATAATATATTTATGTGCCTGATATGAAATTGGCAAACAGCTGTTCGATATGAAATGTGAATTTGCGTAATACTGGAATTATTAATTGTAAACTAATAAACCTGCTAAATGTGTCATGGAACTTTGCAAACGGTTCTAGCAGTAAAAGCGCTAGTGATGGATAGCCCAATGCCACACAGTTTTCTTCATCAAATCGTGTGTGATGTACTTGATAAAAGCAAACAGCTAACCAAGGCAGAGTGTGTGTGATAGTTACACCTTCCACACACGAGCCTACACATAAAACTGTGTGGGATGTACATACGAATGGAAACGTTTTCCCTGGATTGACTGTGTGGGATGTACATAAGAATGGAAACGTATTCCTTGGATTGACTGTGTGTGATATACATACGAACGGAAACGTTTTCCCTGGATTGGCTGTGTGGTGTACATAAGAACGGAAATGTATTCCTTGGATTCACTGTGTGTGATATACATACAAACGGAAATGATTGGGTTTCGATGCCTCGCCCGATCGCACACGACCCCAACCTGTGTCCCAGGAGGGCCTATCCCCGATGATTTCTGGGTCATGTGGGAAGGACCCCCTATCACCCACACTCACTTGGCGACGGTTCCAAATGCCGTCGCGGAAAGGGGTTAAAAACCGTTTGTATAGCACCGACGCGTACCAGTGCTATTCCATGTCCAAGGAGCCAATCGTCATCAATATCTCTGACAATGAGGAGTAGCTTGTCTTATTAGCTCACTATAAGGACCCATGTTCAGTTTGCTAGCTACTGTCTTTCCTTAACAAATTCTAGTGAATGGTGCTATCTACTTTTACAATGCAATCTTCTGCTCTAGTGTATATGTCGTGCAATGTGGTGTTTAGTTAACTGTTTGGTTCAATTCTGCAAATGTGATGTTCAATTCTTCAGGGTGCAATTTTTCAAGTTGTCAAGCATGCTTGGTTTGGTTAACTGTCTGATCTTCTATTAGGAGTATGTTATATTGTGCAATGTGGTGCTCAGTTAACGTTTGGTTCATTTGTTGTGGTGTTTAGTTAACTGTTTGGTTCAATTCTGCAATGCGATGTTCAATTGGTGTGGGTACATTCTATTATTGTATACCATGTGAGAAATAAATCGAATTTGGTTGTACTAAATACATGAGGAACAAATACAATTGCTATATTTCCAAGTTGTTAAGCATGCTTGGTTTGTTTAACTCTCTGATCTTCTATTAGTGTTATATTGTCCAATGTGGTGCTCAGTTAACATTTTGGTTCATTTGTTGTGGTGTTTAGTCAACTGTTTGGTTCAATTCTGCAATGCGATGCTCAATTGTTGTGGGTGCACTCTGTTATTGTATACCATGTGAGAAATAAATCGAATTTGGCTATACTAAATACATGAGAAACAAATACAATTGCTATATTTCCAAGTTGTTAAGCATGCTTGGTTTGGTTAACTGTCTGATCTTCTATTAGGAGTATGTTATATTGTGCAATGTGGCGCTCCGTTAACGTTTGGTTGATTTGTTGTGGTGTTTAGTTAACTGCACGTGCATGGTCCGTTGTCTAATAGCACATTATTGTGCAATTGCAGGAACAATTCTAATATTTAGGTTTTTAACAATTTGGTCCTGCACATGTAGGTCCTGCTGCCAGAGGTTTTGACCCACTGTTCGACCCTTTTTGCGTATGGGGAAATGAGTTGTCCATGAATATCAATCATGTCAAGACACTCAGAAAGATTGTTAGGATAAAGAAATTAGCGGCAAAAAACAACAAAATATTTGTCTACACAATGAAGAAGACAACAGTTCACTACAAGATGGTACTAACTATTATACCTTGCCTTTTTTTATTCCTTTGCCCCATTTCCAATATAGAGAAGATATTTATGCACATCCTTGTTTTCGGGCCTTTCCAAATCAGTTCACTGATGATTACCTCTCAAACCACCTCTATGGTCAGGAGGCGAGGAAAGTTTTCATACAGCACCCACGGTTCAATATTTAAGTGTTCCTGAAGAGGACGAAGGATGGACAGTCAATCGTCCACATGCACTGGCCTAAAGTTGCAAAGACCTTCAACATGAATGAAGGCTCAATGTTCGCCTTCCGCTTCAGCAGTTTTCCAGATGAGATGCATCTGTCTATGTACCATCTATGCTGCTAATTTCGAAAGGTTCTAGATGTTGCATGTGAAACTTGGTGCTGGTGCAGTTGTGTAATGGGGTAGCTGAGTGCTGAAGCTATATCATGTTGTACTCGGATGTATTTCAATTATGAAATCCTGCTTCCTTAATATGGAAATGAAATATATTATGTGCTTAATATGAATGTCAATTAGATTAATAAATCGATTATTAATAATAGGGCAAAGCCTGCTAATTGGGTTTTCCTATTGCAAACGGTTATTGAGAAAACACCGTGGGCGATGACCTCAGGCAACTCACATAGTTTCTAGGAATAAACCGTGTTGGATCAATGAACAATCACACACGACATTCTCTTCAAAACTATTTGCGTTAGGACACCTTGCGCAAACGTTTTCCTTGGAGTGACTGTGTGGGATGTACATACGAACGGAAACGTTTAGCTAGGACTGACTGTGTGTGATGTACTTGCGACCGGAAATGATTTTTCCTGTATAATTGTATTTTTTAGCTCTATAGCACGTATTACCGTATTTGAGTGCTCGCCGGTCACACATGACGTCATTTTGCTGAGCGTGTGTGCCAGGAGGGCATATCCCTGACGGTTTCTGGGTCATGTGGGAAGGACCCCCCTATCGCCCACACTCACTTGGCGACGGTCCAAATGCCGTTGCGGAAAGGGGTTAAAAATGTTTGTATAGCACCTCGCTGTACCAGTGCGAGTTCAATGAAGAGTGAAAATTTTGTCAACTCAGCTCACTAGGCAAATTAAATCTCACAAGGATTTGCAATGAATTAACTAAAATATTTGCAATGAATTATATGTAGAAAATACAGAGAAAAACATTCATAAGGAAAGAGATCTAGATGAAGGATTTTTTTTAAAAGGGGGAACAAGATAGTAAGAAACATATGCAAAAACACAAAGTAAGAGAACAAAGAAACACTAGAGAACTTCATCTAGAAGGGGGCGGCGACAAAGTCACTGATAACCCACAAGTATAGGGGATCGCAACAGTTTTCGATTGTGGAGTATTCAACCCAAATTTATAGATTCGACACAAGGGGAGGCAAAGAATATTAGCAAGTATTAGCAGTTGAGTTTTCAATTAACCCACACCTAGAGATTAATTATCTGCAGTAAAGTGATCAGTAGCAAAGTAGTATTATAGTTTTGATAATAGTGACAACAGCAATAGTAACGGTAACGGTGATAGCAGTGATTCAGTAGCAAGTGCAACAACAACAGTAGTAGTAGTAACTTAGCAAGAACAATATAATAGAAATTCGTAGGCATTGGATTGGTGATTTGTTGGATGAAATTCATCATGTGACACTCATAACCTAGGGTGATACGGCACTAGCTCCAGTTCATAAATATAATGTAGGCATGTATTCCATAAATAGTCATACGTGCTTATGGAAAGAACTTGCATGACATCTTTTGTCCTACCCTCCCATGGCAGCGGGGTCCTATTGGATACTAAGGGATATTAAGGCCTCCTTTTAATAGAGAACCGAAACAAAGCATTAACACACGGTGAATACATTAACTCCTCAAACTACGGTCATCACTGGAAGTGGTCCCGACTATTGTCACTCCGGGGTTGCCGGATCATAACACGTAGTAGGTGGCTATAACTTGCAAGATCGGATCTAGAACATGGATATAATGGTGATAACAGAAACGGTTCAGATCTAGAATCATGGGACCCGGTTCCAAAGTGACAAGCATTAAGCATAGCAAAGTCATAGCAACATCAATCTCAGAACATAGTGGATACTAGGGATCAAGCCCTAACAAAACTAACTCGATTACATGATGAATCCCATCCAACTCCTCACCGACCAGCGAGCCTATGAAGGAATTACTCACTCCCGGTGGGGAGCATCATGGAATTGGTGCTGAAGAAGGGTTGGTGATGACGAAGAACGAAGATCCCCCTCTCCGGAGCCCCAAACAGACTCCAGATCTGGCCTCCCGATGAAGAACAGGAGGTGGCGGCGGCTCCATCTCATGGAACGCGATAATTCTTTCTCCCTCATTTTTTTCTGGAAAAATGTGATTTTATAGCGTAGGTTTCAGGGTCCGCGGGGCCACCAGGTGGGGACAACCACCTGGGCGCGCCGGGGGGGGCAGACGCGCCCTGGTGGGTCGTGCCCACCGAGGTGCCCCCCTCAGGTGGCTCTTGGCTCCAGAAATTCTCTTTTATTGGGTAAAAATTCCTCGCAAAGTTTCGTTCCATTCCGAGAACTTTTATTCCTGCACAAAAACAACACCATGGTAGTTCTGCTGAAAAGAGTGTCAGTTCGGGATTAGTTTCATTCAAATCATGCAAATTAGAGTCCAAAATAAGAGGAAACGTGTTAGGAAAAGTAGATACATTGGAGACGCATCATCTCCCCCAAGCTTAAACCTTTGCTTTTCCTCAAGCAATTCAGTTGATAAACTGAAAGTGAAAAACAAAAACTTTTACGAACTCTTTTGCTCTTGTTTGCATAAATAAGCTTAAATAGCACCCAGGTTTTCAACCAATATTATAACTAACCATCTCGACAATAACTCTTAAAAATTATATAAACTCATATCAATGACATAATCAGCTAGCGAGCAATAATAAGATATCTCAAACAGCAACACGTTATCAAAACAACCATGATATAATATGACAATAGTGGTATCTCGCTAGCCCTTTCCGAGACTGCAAAACATAAATGCAAAGCACCTCCAAAGTTCAAGCAGCGACTAAACATTGTAATTCATGATGCACCCAACATTAGCTACACACAATGCATCAGCATGATAGCAGTGCTCTCAGGTTCTGGCGCTTATTTTAGAAGGTGATGACACAACATAAAAGTAAATAGATAGTCCCTTCGCAGAGGGAAGCAGTGATTTGCAGAGGTGCCAGAGCTCAAGTTTTTGAAACAGAGGTAAATGTTATTTTGAGAGATGCACCCTTCATATTCACTTCCCGACCATCAGTTATCAATATCTTCCATGCTAAACATGCTAGTGGCGGTTCCCAAGCGGAAAAGTAAAGGTTATGACTCCATTGGGAGTTTTTGTTTGATTATTTGAGAGATCAATTCTTTTTGCAGTTTGGGACTGGGCATCCCTATTACTGCCCTTTTCTTGTGCGATGGCGAGTGAATAAACACTTCACCTGAGAATAACCCGCATAGCATGGAAGATACCGACCACCTCCTATCGTTCCATGAACGATCCAGACACACAAAAAGGATATTTATTTGAAATTTTTAGAGATGGCACGTGCAAATTTACTTGGAATGGCAGGGTAATACCGCATATAGGTAGGTATGGTGGACTCATCTGGAATAACTGGGATTTTAGGAATTTGATGCACAAGCAGTATTCCCGCTTAGTACAGGTGAAGGCTAGCAAATAGGTTGGGAAGCGGCCAGCTAGAGAGCAACAATGGTCATGAACATGCATTATGCATAAGTAACATTGGACACTAGCATGAGTAAGATATGAACACCATGAACATAAATATCATAGAGGCTATATTGGTTTTGATTCAACTACATGCATGAACATGTGCCAAGTCAAGCCACTCGAACATTCAGAGGAGGATACCGTATCATCATACTACATCACAATCATTTTAACGCAATGTTGATATCCAAGATAAATCATTATCCACTCCTAGCTACTTATGCATGGCATGAGAAACTATAATCTCTAATTTTCGTTGAAAACATGTTTAACCATAATGGGTTGAATCATGGATGCTAGGTAAAACATATTTACAAAAACAGAACAAGTCGAGTTCATACCCGTTTCTCTCTGCCATGACCAGTTCATCAAATATCGTCATTATTGCCTTTCACTTGCACGGCCGAATGATATGAAAATAATAACAGTGCAAGAGTGCCATGGACTAAGCTGGAAACTGCAAACATTTTATTCAACAGGAGAAGACAAGGTAAAATGGGCTCTTTGTTAGATAAAAAATTATGCATATGAGAGCCACTCAACAATTTCATCGTGGTCTTCTCCCTGGTATGACTCAATAAACAGAAAAGAAATTCATAGAAGCACACTGAAATATTTTTGGAGTTTTTGGTTTTCTTGAACAAGCAAATAAAATGGGAAAACAAAATGAGAAAAACTATTTACGCGGGAGAACTCCCAACAAGCAAAAGAAGAACAAGGAAATGTTTTTGGGTTTTCTTTTTAGTGCTACAAGTAACTACTCTAGAAAGAAAATCAAAAAGAAGATGGAAATATTTTTGGATTTTCTCAAAGTTTTTCAAACACACAAGAAGAAAGCGAGAAAATAAATTAAGCATGGATTATACAATGGAAAAGTGTGAACGCCGACAACTAGAATGAAATGTGTGAACATGAATATAATGTCGATGAGAAACACGTACTCCCCCAAGCTTAGGCTTTTGGCCTAGCTTGGTAATGAATCAGTAGCCTGGATAATAGTTGGGGTGCTGAGGAGCGGGCACCCACGGATCCCACTGCTGAGGCTCCTCCTCTGCTGCAGCCTGGTTATTCCAGTATGCGATGATATCCGCAAGCATAATCCTGTATCCGCCCCTGGCAGCAGGATCAAATAAAGCAGGTGTAGGCAATGGAATAATGTCACGAGTTCTCACACTAAAAACCAGATTATATGGAATAGGAATGTTAGGATAATCGGTAGCAGTAAACTGGTGGTGATCCATGGCCGCGCGATCTAGGTAAACCTTGGGTAAAGGATAATCATGCAGGCATGTCTGAACATTAAAGCGAGCTGCCAAGCGAGTGGCGTAAATACCTCCATGTATTTCACCTTTGACTTATTATTGTGGAGGCGACGTGCCACAATAGCTCCCAAGCTATATATGTTGTCGCCCTCTAGTGCACGATGTAAAACAGTAAGGTCTAGTGAATTGAGTGCACCCACCTTCTCTCTAGCAAGCAAGCATTTTGCAATGAAAAGAGCAAAATAATGAACAGCAGGAAAATGCAAGCCAGCAGTAGTGATACCCGACACCCCCCTCTCATCGCCCACTGTTAGAGTACGATAAAAGCTTTCAAACTCTGCGGGCCTAGGCTATGCCAAACTACCATCAGAAGGAAGCAAGCATATTTCACAAAATTCAGCAAGAGGTATCTGATGGGGTTCAACATATAAATTAAATCGCACCTCACGAGGATTATTTCTAGGGAGAAAATTAAAACATTGCACAAAGGTATTTGTGAGGAGATGATACTGTTCGCATTCAGCTGTGATGAAGTCGGTGAGGCCGGCATTAGCAGCATATTGTGCAAACTTTTGAAGGATTCCAGCCTCTTCCATGAATGGTATGCGGCCATTCACATGGTCATACTTCCGGCAATCTCTGGTTATGGAGATCACTGTCGGAGGACTCCCCAATCACTCCCTTGGAGTTGAAGCAAACTTCCTAAAGATATCCATCTTTTTCCTATGAACAAAATTCTGAAATTTTTAGTCCACAAAATTTTCTCAACAAAACTCTACAAGATTGATAGCAACTACTCATAGGGATGCCTAGAGGCCATAGCAAGCATTCAAACTACTTAGAAATCTAAGAATTCAACATGCAAGCTCATCTACAGCAGCACCAAGAGTAGCTAATTATTCAAAATATAAACCACTAAAACAAAAATAATTGGACAAACGGTGGAGTCACATACCAAGCAAAAATCCCCCGAAACAGTTTCGGAAATGGAGCTTTGAGCAAAGAGATCCAAATCCGTGGGTTTGAGAGCAAGAACACGAGAGAGAGAGCAATGGTGATTTTTTTTCTGGAGGTAGGTGATGATGTGGTATGAAGAGATAAGTGAGAGGCCCACATGGGGACCACAAGCCACCACGGCGCGCCTGGGGGTCCTGGCGCGCCCAGGTGGGTTGTGTCCACCTGGTGCACCTCCCTCTGATATTATTTGCACCAGAAATTCTTAAATATTTAGAAAAAATCGTATTAAATTTTCAGGGCATTCTCAGAACTTTTATTTTTGGTTGTTTTTTTATTGCACGGGAAATTCAGAAAACAGGCAAAACATGGCATTTTATTTTATTTAACTGATAAAAACAGAAAACAAAAAGTAGGGACTGAAGGTAGTGCTTACTAAATTCATCAACTTCATACCTCTCAAAAATGATCCATTAATAAGGTTGATCAGGTCTTATTAACAACCACTTTCGATTAGCATGTGTCGGTGTACAAAAGTAGGGGCTCTCCTTTTTGACCCCTTTTACTTGTGCACGGGCAGTCAGAGCCATGCGTCGCGTCCACACGAAGCAAGGCAAGGGAGGGAAGCCGGAGAGAAGCCGAAGCCCAAGACAGCCAAGGCAACGCCAAGGCCAAGAACACAAAGAAGCAGAAGGCCGAAGCAGGCTCCCCCGGCAAGACCCTTGCCGGGGCAGCCTCAGCAGCCCCGCCAAGACCCTTGCCGGGGCGGCTCGCCCACACCAGCGGAGTAAGCCACCCTCGAGCCCACGGGTTCCAACTCAACCAACCACGTTGGAACTAGGGCTCGGGAGGCACCTCCATGGTGGCATGCAGATCTTTGTCAAGACCAAAGAATATTCAAGATCAGATGAGGATTAAAAGACAACGGTCCTCAGCAAGATCCTTGCCGAGGAGAGCCACAAGACCACCGGCAAGATCCTTGCCGGGGACGACAGCGCGCCACGGCAAGACCCTTGCCGTACCACCCGGCAAGGCCCTCACCGAGGGCGTCAGCAGGGCCACTGCTAGGCCCGCACCAGCCAAGTCTCCACCGCCGTTCGCATGCAGCTGCCAGCCCAACCAGCTGGGCAGGCACCTCCGTGGCAACATGCAGCTCCCAGGCCAACTCGGCAAGCGCCTGCGTGGTGGCATGCAGATCTTCGTGAAGACTTTGCCACCGCGCCACCTCAGCTGCCTGCCTGCCTACATGGCGCCGCATGCATCGCTGACCAGGGCGCGTGTCGAAGCGAGGAAGAGCCGTGACGGAAGGGACGGGCCTTGTTCCCGTCCCCAATAAAGAAAGGGGACACCTAAGCGATGCATTAAATGCGTCTTGTCCTATAATACGAGCAATAAGCTCGTAGCACTGTGTGCCTTTCCACCTCTTGTGTGCCACTGTGGCAGCCCCTTTCGACTATAAAAGGAGGCCCATGGCGTACTGGAGAAGGATTCGACTCTTTGGAACCACTCAGCCACCATAGCTAGTTCAAGGGCTTAAGAACACTCAATACATCCACCAAAGGAGGACTAGGGTTTTACACATCCTCGCGGCCCGAACCTGGATAACGATCCTTGTGCTGATTACTAATCCTGCTCTTCTCACAACCGTGCGCGCCGGCAACCGTAGTAGGGATTCTTGTGATCCCATAGGTGTCGTTCCACACCGACATCTTTGGTGCGCCAGGTAGGGGGTGCAATTGTGAGAATCTGGTCTAGTAGTTAGCCTAGAGTTTCTTCATCGCCATGGCTCCCAAGAAGAAGACGGCCATGGCGATCGGCTCGTCGGGGGCCGAACGCCCGTGCCAGTACGGGCGAGCAGCGCCCGGTCGCGGACAGAACCCGAGTCGCGGTCCGCGAGCACCAGCATCGCCCTGGCAGTCAGAGCCTGGCGAGCGGCACCGTTCGCGCGCCAGGCGATGGGCCGCACATCACCAAGTCTAAAGATGGGGCTGGGCCCCCCGCAGGCGGCGCGGGGCCCTCCAGGAGTGTCGTTGTGCCACCCACGGGCAGCGCAGCAACCTCCAAGACGCCCACGCCGGCGACCACTGCGCGCTCTTCCCATGTTGTGCGTGACGAGCAGCGTCACCACGCCGGTGACCCTGGACACCGCCGCGGGAAGAGCCCTGTGCGACGTCCGCGGGACGAAGGAGTTCAGCATGCCCGCCGAAGTGCTGGCAAAAATGTCGCGCAGCCGCTGGGTCGTGATAGAGCTCCTTCTAACATGGTTAGAAGTCGAAGCGCGCCATGGTCCACGCAGCTGTCGCCGCTACCCACGCCAGCAGAAGCTTTGGCGCGCGCACAGCTGCTCCTCGACTTCCCTCCTGCTGCGGAGAAGCTCGACGAGTGGAGGGCCACCTTCCGGAGCCTCGTCGCCGTCGCCAACAAAGATGATCCGCGACCGGCGGGACCCCCGGGTCAGCGCTCCACCGAGCCACCACATGCCAGCGCTGGGAGGACCGGGGGTGCTGCGGTCACGGTGCACTCTCCTCCTCCTTGCCAGCCGCCGTGGACGTCGGCTCATCATGACGACTCTTGTGATAACATCTCTATAGCGTCGTTCGACCCACGGACCCACCGCGACCAGCGCCAAGTTCTTTGAGAACGAGCTCACGAAGATGCTCGAACCACTATCGAGCGTCGGCGTGATACACGCCACCAGTCAGACAAGCGGGCGGGACCCTCTATGGACCACCCAGCGCCGGGGGGCTCCGACGGCCTACCTTACGAGGTGGGCTGCCCAGCCTTTACTCGCGAGCTGCGGCAGTTCAAGTGGCCGTCCCACCGCACGTTCAAGCCCGACGTCGACGAGAAGTACACTGGCAAGACCAATCCGTCTGAGTTCCTCAGCATCTACACCATCGCGATGCAGGCTGCCGGAGCTCGCGACGACAAGGTGCTTGCCAATTACTTCCCGTTGGCACTGAAGCCCAATGTTATGTCTTGGCTGATGCAGTTGTCAGCGGATTCCATTTCTTCTTGGTCAGATCTGTGCCATGAGTTCGTTGGCGCCTTCACTAGAGGTCACCAAGCTCATGGCCAGGCCAGTGATCTGCATATCATTCCCCAGAAGGAAGGGGAAACCCTGCGCAAGTACATCCAGAGATTCAGCCGGGTGCAGTACAACATCCCCGACGTTCATCCCGCCGCTGTGATCAGCGTGTTCCATCAGAACGTGCGCAACCGCAAGATGCGTGAAGAGCTAGTGATGACCAACGTTAAGGATGTTGCCGAACTCTATGTTCTGGCTGATAGGTGCGTCCGGGCTGAAGAGGGAAGGAAGTACCCCGGCGAAGACGCCGGCGCGGAAACCGACTCTACTGATGAAGACACCGCCGCCCCGATGAAGAAGGGCCGGCGTCGCAACAGGAAACGCAAGGGCAAGGCCGTGCTTGCCATTGAAGGGTCTGACGACACCGGCGCTGCCAAGAAGGTCAAGGCAGACGACCCCGACAAGGAGATTGCCGGGTGCGTCGCCTGTCGGGCCTTAGCAGCTGCCGACAAGCCAGGGGGCTCCGGCAAGCAGTACTGCAAGATCCACCGCACCAAGGGCCACGACCTCCAGAACTGCCGGCAAGTCGAGCTGCTTGCTGAAAAGCAAAAGGCCGAGTATGAGAGGCGGGACAAGGAGAAGGCCAGGACGGTGCCGAGGGATCCGGCAAGAAGCGTGGCGGCCAAGGAGGTCGCCGCGACAAGGACAGCCAGCAAGAGAGGCTCGCCCGGGGCCGGGACAAGAAGCAATGAGACGATGATCATGACGAGGACGATGAGTCCGGCGAGCAAGAGTTCCAGAAGGCTATAGAGGCCATGTGCGTCGATGGTGGTGCCTCGCTGCATACTTCTCACCGCCAGCTCAAGCAGTGGGCACGTGAGATTACAGCAGCGGAGCCGTCGTTCGACGCTCAGAAGCCGTTGAAGTGGTCTAGCACGCCCCTCATCTTTGACGCCGAGGACCACCCTAAACGCACAACCGCGGTCAGGTGTTTGCCATTGTTGGTCTCGCCAACGATATGAAACCTCAAGGTGAACAAGATGTCGGTCGACGGCGGGGCCAGCCTGAACTTGATCTCGCCTGTCATGATCAAAAGGCTGCAAACCCCTGATGGAGACCTCGATGAAACGGGCACATTTCAAGGGGTCAATTCGGGGAGGATCCAGCCAAAGGAGAAGGTCACGCTGCCCGTGACGTTTGGAGGGGAGTTGAACCACAGGACGGAGAGGATCGTCTTCGACGTGGCCGAGATCCCCTTGCCCTACAACGGGATCCTTGGCCGCCCGGCACTAGCCAAGTTCATGGCGGTGTCGCACTATGCCTATGTAACGCCCACGATGCGGCTATATCTCCCACGTGTCGAGGCACGACTTAGAGGCATAACCGCATAGTGGTTTTGTCGCAAGAAGGGTCATCTTCACACAATCCCATGTAATGAACAAGAATGGGATAAAGAGTTGGCTTACAATCGCCACTTCACACAATACATAAATATTATTCATACATCATCCAAAATACAATCATAAAGACCGGCTACGGTCAAAATCCAGATGAAAATAAGACAACCCCAAATGCTAGATCCCCGATCGTCCCAACTGGGCTCCACTACTGATCATCAGGAAAAGACACATAGTAACGACCACGTTCCTCGTCGAACTCCCACTTGAGATCGACGCCATCATCTGCACTGGCATCGTCGGCACCTGCAACTGGTTTTGGATGTATCTGTGAGTCACGGGGACTCAGCAATCTCACACCCGCGAGATCAGGACTATTTAAGCTTATAGGACAAGAGGTGCAACGAGGTGGAGCTGCAGCGGCAAAAACATATATGGTGGCTAACTTGCGCAAATGAGAGCGAGAAGAGAAGCAAAGGAACGGACGTCATCTAGCAATGACCAAGAAGAGGTCCTGAACACCTACTTACGTCATACATAACACAGACCGTGTTCACTTCCCGGACTCCGCCGAGAAGAGACCATCACGGTTACACACGCACTTGGTGTATTTTAAATGGGTCAAGCGACAAGTTATCTACAACCGGACATTAACAAATTCCCATCTGCCTCATAACCGCGGGCACGGCTTTCGAAAGATAATACCCTGCAGGGGTGTCCCAACTTAGCCCATCATAAGCTCTCACGGTCAACGAAGGATAAACCTTCTCCCGGAAAGACCCGATCAGTCTCGGAATCCCGATTTACAAGACATCTCGACAATGGTAAAACAAGACCAGCAAAGCCACCCGAATGTGCCGACAAATCCCGATAGGAGCTGCACATATCTCGTTCTCAGGGCACACCGGATGAGACATCCTACGAGTAAAACCAGACCTCGAGTTTCCAGGAGGGGGCCCCGCAGTCTGCTCAGTTCGGACCAACACTCGAAGGAGCACTGGCCCGGGGGGGTTAAATAAGATGACCCTCGGGCTCGCGAAAACCCGGGGGAAAAGGTATAGGTCGCAAATGGTAAAACCAAGGTTGGGCCTTGCTGGAGGAGTTTTATTCAAGGCGAACTGTCAAGGGGGTCCCATAAATCACCCGACCGCGTAAGGAACGCAAACTCAAGGAACATAATCCCGGTATAACAGTAACTAGGGCGGCAAGAGTGGAACAAAACACCAGGCATAAGGCCGAGCCTTCCACCCTTTACCAAAATATATAGGTGCATTAATTAAATAAGAGATATTGTGATATCCCAACATAACCATGTTCCGACATGGAACAAACTTCAACTTCACCTGCAACTAGCAACGCTATAAGAGGGGCTGAGCAAAAGCGGTAACATAGCCAAACAACGGTTTGCTAGGAGAGGATGGTTAGAGGCTGACATGGCTAAAAATAGGAGACATGATATAGCAAGTGATAGGTAGCGAGCATGGCAATAGAGCGAACAACTAGCAGACCAAAGATAGAAGTGATTTCGAGGGGTGGTCATCTTGCCTGCAAGATTCTCAGAGTTGTCGAAAGCTTGATCCTCGTAAGCGTACTCGACAGGTTCCTCGTTCACGAACTCGTCTCCCGGATCTACCCAGGACAAGAACATAAACAAACGGAACCACAATCAACAACGAGAAATGCACAAGCAACATGATGCAAAACATATATGATATGCAAGATATGATATGCGATGCATATGCGTGCTCCGGAAGGAAAATGATGAACATGGCAGTAACTTGGCAAACCAAGCATGCCACTAGAAAGATGAGATGATTTTGGTCGAAATCGATATAAAGATCACCGGAATCGGATGCACGGTTTGCAAATGGCAAGCAAAACAAGAATGACACGAATCTGCGATTAACAGCAAGATAGCACTTAAAATGCAACAAGTAACAATACTACAGCACCCCAACATAGCAACAAAGCACATGAAAGTAAACTACAGGAGATGCTTGACAAAATATGAACACTGAGCTACGGCTAGTTCACAACATAACAAGCTGAAACAAGCATGGCAAAAGTGCAAAAGATTACAGGTTCACAGACTTAGTGAAAAACTGGACATGGCAGAAATCAGCATCAGGTAGCAATGTTCAGAGCACGAAATCAACATGCTACAGGAACTTAACATAGCAAAACAAGGCATGGTAGTGTTCTACTAAATGCACATGACAAAAGTCCTTTACTGACCATAAGCCAAAAAGGACCAGAAGATATGATGGCAAGCATGTAAACATAGCAAGTTTCGTTATCAGGTTTCAGACTTAGCAGAAAACAGAGCATGGCAGAAATATAAATATGTAGGCCTTTTTGTGAGCTTGATGCACTCACTACAGAGCAACGCATGACAAACCAAGCATACCTACAGCAAGATGGCATGTTTATGAAGCTATCCATAGCAAGAACAATTGCATAGCATGTATGGATCAACTACAATAAGCTTGGAAAAAATGCATATCATGTTAAGAATCTGCCAGAAATATTTTATAGCAAAAGTAGAGCAAGATTGAGTCATGCTATGGCACTCTAAAATTGCAAATAATTGCAGGAATGGATCAACTACAACTATAGCTACAAAACATCCTTACTGAACATCTCCAAAATATGCATGGATCTCTCTGTAGCATCAAGTTTACATGAAATCACCAAGTCCCTGAAATCAGAAATATTACGGGGCCTACTTAGCATGCTTGTGCTAGTCACCAAAAAGATCACAAAAATACATGGTCTACACCACTGGAAAGAAGGCATGGCATACTTCAAAACACATGTAGAGCTCATGCTCAAAAGATGCACAGATTAAATGATACAAAAATGACAAATCTCCAAGTTCTGACAAGAACCAGAGATTAACAGCAACTATCCCTCTTCCAACGAAGATTTGGGCATCACGATGACCTCTAATGAAAATGGTGCAATTGAACAAAATGAAGAGCATCACGAGGCGAACAATTTGACATATTATACGCGCGAATCGGAGCTACATGCACAAAGTTACCGCATCGGGAACAGGAGTACTTGCGGATAGAATTCTCAGACTTGGAAAAAAAATCGGAGCGAGGGAAGTCAACGGGCTACCGTACGTACTGGATCTGGATCGAGCGATCCTCGAGCTCGAGGCTCCGGCCGATGGCAGTCGCCGGCGGTTGGAAGAAGGGCGGCGGCGAGGGATGCCGGAGGAGGAGAAGGAGGCCGGAGGCGGCGGGCCTCGGGCGGCGGGGCACGGCGCCGGCGGCGATGGCGGCGGCGGCGGGGCCGGCCGGCTGTGCCGCGGGCGGGCGGCGCGGCGGCGGGGGCAGGCGCGGGCCGCGGGGGCCGGGGTCGGTCCAGCGGGCCTGCGGGGAACGGCGGCGGCGGACGCTGACGTGGCGACGGGCGATTCGTCCGCCGGCGCGGGCGGACGCTGTCCGGCGGCGCGAGGGAATTTTGCTAGGGTTAGACTGCGATTCCGTTTTCGGGATGCCCACTTATAAATAGGTAGAGTGAGCTAGGAGACTCCAAATGAGGTGCGGTTTTCGCCCACACGATCGTGATCGAACGACCTAGAGCATGGAAGAGAGTTTGGTGGGCTTTGGGCTGGTTTTGGAGGGGGTTTTTGCTGGACACTCAAATGGACTTTGCGGATGCCCGGTTAACCGTTGGAGTACCAAACGACCTCCGAATGGAACGAAACTTGACCGGTAGTCTCCGGGTGGTATATTAAGACCACTTGACAAGCCTCGGTCCATTCCGAGAAAGTTTGACACACGCACACGAAAGAAAACAAGAGGGGTGCACCGGAGGAGATAGGAGCGCCGGATTGGAAAACGGACAACGGGGAAAATGCTCGGATGCATGAGACGAACACGTATGCGAATGCAATGCACATGATGACATGATATGAAAATGCATGACATGACAAAATACAAAACGAAAGACAAAACCCGACAACGGAGGGAAAAACATATCACATAGCCGGAAATGGCAAGAGTCGGAGTTACAAATATGGCAAGTTACATGCGGGGTGTTACAACACTCCACCACTACGAGAGGATCTCGTCCCGAGATCTAGGACTGAAAGAACTCCGGATATTCGGAACGGAGATGGTCCTCGCGTTCCCAGGTGGCTTCTCGGTCGGAATGGTGCGACCACTTCACTTTCAGGAATTTGATAGACTTGTTGCGAGTCTTGCGCTCAGTTTCTTCAAGAATAGCAACGGGGTGCTCATGATAAGACAAATCTTCTTGGAGGTCAATCTCTTCGAAGTTGATAGTGCGCTCAGGCGTCTTGAAGCACTTGCGGAGCTGTGACACGTGGAACACATCGTGCACGTTCGCGAAGTTGGAAGGAAGCTCAAGTTGATAGGCGAGGTCGCCTCTTTTGCGAATGATCTTGAAAGGACCCACGTATCTAGGGGCAAGCTTCCCTTTGATACCGAAGCGACGAGTGCCTTTCATTGGAGAGACGCGGAGGTAGACATGGTCTCCGATCTCGAAAGCCAAATCACGATGCTTACTATCATAGTAACTCTTCTGGCGCGATTGCGCGGCTTTGAGATTATCACGGATGACTTTACACATTTCTTCAGCTTCAGTGATTAAGTCATTGCCAAGAAGTTGGCGTTCACCAGTCTCTGACCAATTGAGAGGAGTACGGCACTTTCTGCCATAGAGAATCTCGAATGGGGCCTTGCCCGAACTCGCTTGGAAGCTGTTGTTGTAGGAGAATTCAGCATATGGAAGACAATCTTCCCATTTCATGCCAAAAGAAATGACACAAGCCCTGAGCATATCTTCAAGAATTTGATTGACTCGCTCGACTTGGCCACTAGTTTGAGGGTGGAAAGCTGTGCTGAAGCGAATGTTTGTGCCCATGGCCTTCTGGAAGGAGTCCCAGAACTTAGAGGTGAAGATGCTTCCACGATCTGAAGAAATCAATTGTGGAATGCCGTGCAAGGAGACAATTCTGGAGGTGTAGAGCTCTGCCAGCTAAGCTGCTGTGATGGATACTTTGATAGGAAGGAAATGAGCCACTTTAGAGAGCTTGTCGATGACAACGAAGATAGCATCATTTCCGCGCTTGGACTTGGGAAATCCAGTCACGAAGTCCATTTCGATATGATCAAACTTCCATTCTGGGATAGCGAGAGGTTGGAGGAGACCAGCTGGTCGTTGGTGTTGCTTTCACTCTCCGGCAGACATCACATTCATTCACGAATTGAGCAATTTCTCGCTTCATTCGAGTCCACCAATACGACTGCTTGAGGTCATGATACATCTTCGTACTTCCAGGATGAATGGAAAGGAGAGAATTGTGCGCCTCGTTCATTATGACTTTCCTTAGATCACCTTTCGGAACCACAATGCGGTCCTCGAAGAACAAAGTGTCTCTGTCATCAATGCGATAGCACTTGTATTTGGAAAGACCCTTGTCGATACCACGTTTCACCTTCTTCACCATGGCATCAAGGAGTTGTGCCTCACGAATCTGATCTTCCAAAGTAGGAGATACTATGAGGTTGGCAAGAAAGCCTTGAGGAACAACTTGGAGATTCAGCTTGCGGAAAACTTCACAAAGATCCGGTTGGAAAGGCTTGAGGATTAAGCTGTTGCAATAAGCTTTCCTGCTTAAAGCATCTGCAATGACATTTGCTTTGCCTGGAGTATATTCAATACTCGGATTGTACTCTTGAATCATTTCGACCCATCGAGTCTGCCTGAGGTTGAGGTTGGGCTGAGTGAAGATATACTTGAGACTCTTGTGATCAGTGAAAATGTCCACTTGTCTTCCCAACAAGAGATGTCTCCACGTAATCAATGCATGGACAACTGCCGCCAACTCAAGATCGTGAGTGGGGTAGTTCTTCTCGTTGGGCTTCAACTGCCGAGAGGTATAGGCCACAACTTTCTTCTCTTGCATTAACACAACACCGAGACCTTGGAGAGAAGCATCACAGAAAACTTCATACGGCTTGGATTCATCAGGAGGAGTCAAGACAGGAGCTGTGACTAGTTTCTGTTTGAGAGTGTTGAAAGCGACGTCACACTCAGGAGACTAGACATACTTCACATGCTTCTGTAGGAGGTTGGAAAGAGGCTTTGCAATCTTGGAAAAATTCTCAACAAATCTTCGGCAATAGCTTGCAAGACCCAGAAAACTGCGGAGCTGCTTGACATTTTGAGGAGGTTCCCAATCCAGAACTGCGGACACCCTCTCGGGGTTAACAGCGATGCCTTTGGCAGAGATGATGTGACCAAGGAAAAGAACTTCATCGAGCCAAAACTCACATTTGGAGAACTTCGCATAGAATTGATACTCTCTGAGCTTGTCGAGCACCAATCGCAAATGTTTGGCATGATCCTGCTTATTCTTGGAGAAGACCAAGATATCATCGAGATACACCAGAACGAATTCATTGGTATAGGGGTTGAAGATGAAATTCATCATCCGAGAGAACACTGGAGGAGCATTGACAAGGCCGAAAGACACGACAGTATATTCATAAGAACCAAAGCTCGTTCTGAATGCTGTCTTGGGAATATCTTCTTCACGAATGCGAATCTGATGATAACCCATACGAAGGTCAAGCTTCGAGAATACTTTAGCGCCCTTGAGTTGCTCAAATAGCTCATTGATGTTGGGAAGTGGATACTTGTTCTTGATTGTCATCTTGTTCAATGGACGGTAATCGACACAAAGTCGGTCCGTGCCATCCTTCTTCTTGACAAAAAGAACACCACAACCCCAAGGAGAAGAACTCGGTCTGATCAAACCCAGACGTTCTCTTTCATCGAGCTGCTTCTTCATTTCCTTCAGCTCGTTTGGTCCAAGCTTGTATGGACGCTTGCAAATGGGTTCAGTACCAGGCTCTAGTTCGATAACGAACTCAACTGGCCGGTGCGGAGGCATACCCGGAAGCTCTTCTGGAAAGACATCTTGATACTCGCAAACGACTGGAATTTGAGAGATGGCATCCAATTCGCCCTTCTCATTGAGAGAGAAAAACCGAATGGTTTCATCACGAGCGGCAAAAATAATCACATCCTCAGACGAGTGTGTCAATTGAATTTCTCTGGCAGCACAATCAAGTTGAGCCTTGTGCTTAGAAAGCCAGTCCATCCCGAGAATAAGATCAATATCCGAGTCACCAAGAACAATTGGAGAAGACTGGAATCTATAGTCGCCCATCTTGATGGAAACATCGGGAGCAACCAAACTAGACGACAAAAGCTTACCCGGAGAAACAACTTGCATAACTTTGGATAAAATCTCTGTGTCAACATTGTGCTTCGATGCAAATGGGTATGACAAGAAAGAATGCGATGCACCAGTATCAAAAAGAACTTTTGCAGGAATATCATTAACTGAGAGATTACCCATTATCACATCAGTAGATTCCTCCGCTTGAGCTGCATTCATCATGTTCACCTTTGCAAACTTTGGATTATGCTTGACCACTGCACTGCTGGAAGATCTGACAGGAGGAGGAGGAGGAAGACGCCTCTGGTTGAAGCACTTGTTAGCATAGTGACCTTTCTGCTGACATTTGTTGCAAGTCACCTCTGAGAGTGGACGGTGATAAGGAGCATTGGACTTTGGAGCTTGATTCTGAGACTTGTTCTGATAGCCAGAGTTGGAAGAGTTTGAAGAACCATGGCCACCTTTGTTCTTCTGCTGGTAAGGCTGACGAAACGGAGGAGGAGGAGGCAACCAGAACTTCTGTTGCTTAGCTGACACAAGTGAGGAAGAAGAAGACTGAACTGCGTCTCTGACTCTCTTCTTAGAAGCCTCACACTTGAGCTGAGCGGCCTCTTGCTTCAGTGCCATATTGTAGAATTGATCAAAGTGAGTAGGCTCAACAAGAACGAGAGCTAACTGCAAATCCTCTTTAAGGCCACCTCTGAAGTGATAGATCATACTCTTCTCATCAGGAACGTCTTGTTTAGCGAAGCGAGCAAGTTTCTGAAACTGAATGTTGTATTGATACACAGACATGTTTCCTTGCTTGAGATTGCGGAACTCCTCACGCTTGCTCTCAACAACACTTTGTGGAATGTGGTGCGCTTTGAAGTCCCGACAGAAGTCAGTCCAAGTGATCACACGACCTCCTCTGGAATCTTTGTATTGCTGAAACCAATCAGCAGCTTGGTCCTTGAGCTGGAAAGAAGCGAACTTGACAAAGTCCTCAGGTCTGACATTGCTACATTCAAAATGCTTGTTGATGTCCACGAGCCAATCATCGGCATCCGTGGCCTCGGCACAGTAGCTGAAAGACTTGGGCTGATTTGCGAGAAACTGGTTGAGAGTGGCAAAGTGAAACTGATTGTTGCCTTGACCTTGATTGCCTTGATTGCCTTGCCCTTGAGTACGTTCTTGCAAGAGTTGCAGAATCATCTGAGCATTGGCGTTGGTGGCTGCCATGATTGCTTGCCATGCCTCCGGAGGTGGAGGTGGTGGCGGAGGGTTCGCTTGACTCCCTTCATTGCGATCCGGATTCTGACGCGTTGGCGGAGCCATCCTGAAGAGGGTGACATCCGTTAGCATCTTGATAGACAAAAGATAAGTAGAATCAACGGACAGAAATTGCAACATATAGTCTTCACAATAAACATTCGAACGAAGATGAACGAATGAATTCCGTAGTAAATCATCACACTTCCATGAGTTGAGAAGCCACTAGAAAAAGATATGGAATGAATAAATGAATTCGAAGAAACTCGAATACCACAATACAAAATAAAACAAAGTATTGGCTTGCAAAATAAGCCGGAACAAACATATGATAGATATTTCGTCCGAAGTTTTCGTGGTGGGGCCCACACGGGCTCAATCGTACAGCACCATCATGTACAAGGCTGTGCACATGACATACGAAGCGTCCCCGAGTCGGCAAAGCCATGGACTCTTTAAGACACAACGAGACCACTGTAAAATCAACCGTATATAGGCGGACCACTAGACGTCGAACCCCAATCTCATATCATGCATCTATCGGAAAGATATCCTAAGGCTACTTGCATTCCCACTTATAAACTCCCGAAACTTTCTGGTTATGCAATCTGGTGTAGGTGATACAGGGGACACAAATATATATCACCCAAACTAGCAATCCCTAGATCCAGCTGTATCCATCCGTCAACACATAACCAAGAAACCTTCAGAAATCGTTTACCTCAACCTTCGAAAAACATCCGTTATAGAAGTTACGAAACCTCAAGGTGAACAAGATGTCGGTCGACGGCGGGGCCAGCCTGAACTTGATCTCACCTGTCATGATCAAAAGGCTGCAAACCCCTGATGGAGACCTCGATGAAACGGGCACATTTCAAGGGGTCAATCCGGGGAGGAGCCAGCCAAAGGGGAAGGTCACGCTGCCCGTGACGTTTGGAGGGGAGTTGAACCACAGGACGGAGAGGATCGTCTTCGACGTGGCCGAGATCCCCTTGCCCTACAACGGGATCCTTGGCCGCCCGGCACTAGCCAAGTTCATGGCGGTGTCGCACTATGCCTATGTAACGCCCACGATGCGGCTATATCTCCCACGTGTCGAGGCACGACTTAGAGGCATAACCGCATAGTGGTTTTGTCGCAAGAAGGGTCATCTTCACACAATCCCATGTAATGAACAAGAATGGGATAAAGAGTTGGCTTACAATCGCCACTTCACACAATACATAAATATTATTCATACATCATCCAAAATACAATCATAAAGACCGGCTACGGTCAAAATCCAGATGAAAATAAGACAACCCCAAATGCTAGATCCCCGATCGTCCCAACTGGGCTCCACTACTGATCATCAGGAAAAGACACATAGTAACGACCACGTTCCTCGTCGAACTCCCACTTGAGATCGACGCCATCATCTGCACTGGCATCGTCGGCACCTGCAACTGGTTTTGGATGTATCTGTGAGTCACGGGGACTCAGCAATCTCACACCCGCGAGATCAGGACTATTTAAGCTTATAGGACAAGAGGTGCAACGAGGTGGAGCTGCAGCGGCAAAAACATATATGGTGGCTAACTTGCGCAAATGAGAGCGAGAAGAGAAGCAAAGGAACGGACGTCATCTAGCAATGACCAAGAAGAGGTCCTGAACACCTACTTACGTCATACATAACACAGACCGTGTTCACTTCCCGGACTCCGCCGAGAAGAGACCATCACGGTTACACACGCACTTGGTGTATTTTAAATGGGTCAAGCGACAAGTTATCTACAACCGGACATTAACAAATTCCCATCTGCCTCATAACCGCGGGCACGGCTTTCGAAAGATAATACCCTGCAGGGGTGTCCCAACTTAGCCCATCATAAGCTCTCACGGTCAACGAAGGATAAACCTTCTCCCGGAAAGACCCGATCAGTCTCGGAATCCCGATTTACAAGACATCTCGACAATGGTAAAACAAGACCAGCAAAGCCACCCGAATGTGCCGACAAATCCCGATAGGAGCTGCACATATCTCGTTCTCAGGGCACACCGGATGAGACATCCTACGAGTAAAACCAGACCTCGAGTTTCCAGGAGGGGGCCCCGCAGTCTGCTCAGTTCGGACCAACACTCGAAGGAGCACTGGCCCGGGGGGGTTAAATAAGATGACCCTCGGGCTCGCGAAAACCCGGGGGAAAAGGTATAGGTCGCAAATGGTAAAACCAAGGTTGGGCCTTGCTGGAGGAGTTTTATTCAAGGCGAACTGTCAAGGGGGTCCCATAAATCACCCGACCGCGTAAGGAACGCAAACTCAAGGAACATAATCCCGGTATAACAGTAACTAGGGCGGCAAGAGTGGAACAAAACACCAGGCATAAGGCCGAGCCTTCCACCCTTTACCAAAATATATAGGTGCATTAATTAAATAAGAGATATTGTGATATCCCAACATAACCATGTTCCGACATGGAACAAACTTCAACTTCACCTGCAACTAGCAACGCTATAAGAGGGGCTGAGCAAAAGCGGTAACATAGCCAAACAACGGTTTGCTAGGAGAGGATGGTTAGAGGCTGACATGGCTAAAAATAGGAGACATGATATAGCAAGTGATAGGTAGCGAGCATGGCAATAGAGCGAACAACTAGCAGACCAAAGATAGAAGTGATTTCGAGGGGTGGTCATCTTGCCTGCAAGATTCTCAGAGTTGTCGAAAGCTTGATCCTCGTAAATACATGGTCTACACCACTGGAAAGAAGGCATGGCATACTTCAAAATACATGTAGAGCTCATGCTCAAAAGATGCACAGATTAAATGATACAAAAATGACAAATCTCCAAGTTCTGACAAGAACCAGAGATTAACAGAAACTATCCCTCGTCCAACGAAGATTTGGGCATCACGATGACCTCTAATGAAAATGGTGCAATTGAACAAAATGAAGAGCATCACGAGGCGAACAATTTGACATATTATACGCGCGAATCGGAGCTACATGCACAAAGTTATCGCATCGGGAACAGGAGTACTTGCGGATAGAATTCTCAGACTTAGAAAAAAAATCGGAGCGAGGGAAGTCAACGGGCTACCGTACGTACTGGATCTGGATCGAGCGATCCTCGAGCTCGAGGCTCCGGCCGATGGCAGTCGCCGGCGGTTGGAAGAAGGGCGGCGGCGAGGGATGCCGGAGGAGGAGAAGGAGGCCGGAGGCGGCGGGCCTCGGGCGGCGGGGCACGGCGCCGGCGGCGATGGCGGCGGCGGCGGGGCCGGCCGGCTGTGCCGCGGGCGGGCGGCGCGGCGGCGAGGGCAGGCGCGGGCCGCGGGGGCCGGGGTCGGGCCCGCGGGCCTGCGGGGAACGGCGGCGGCGGACGCTGACGTGGCGACGGGCGATTCGTCCGCCGGCGCGGGCGGACGTGTCCGGCGCGGGCGGACGCTGTCCGCCGGCGCGAGGGAATTTTGCTAGGGTTAGACTGCGATTCCGTTTTCGGGATGCCCACTTATAAATAGGTAGAGTGAGCTAGGAGACTCCAAATGAGGTGCGGTTTTCGCCCACACGATCGTGATCGAACGACCTAGAGCATGGAAGAGAGTTTGGTGGGCTTTGGGCTGGTTTTGCAGGGGGTTTTTGCTGGACACTCAAATGGACTTTGCGGATGCCCGGTTAACCGTTGGAGTACCGAACGACCTCCGAATGGAACGAAACTTGACCGGTAGTCTCCGGGTGGTATATTAAGACCACTTGACAAGCCTCGGTCCATTCCGAGAAAGTTTGACACACGCACACGAAAGAAAACAAGAGGGGTGCACCGGAGGAGATAGGAGCGCCGGATTGGAAAACGGACAACGGGGAAAATGCTCGGATGCATGAGACGAACACGTATGCGAATGCAATGCACATGATGACATGATATGAAAATGCATGACATGACAAAATACAAAACGAAAGACAAAACCCGACAACGGAGGGAAAAACATATCACATAGCCGGAAATGGCAAGAGTCGGAGTTACAAATATGGCAAGTTACATGCGGGGTGTTACAGCCTACAACATGCTAAAGATGCCCGGGCCGTTGACCATCATCTCCATCCCCTCCGACAAGAAGGACGCGCTGATTTGCGCCGACCAACTCTACCAGGAAGCAGTTGCAGCAGCTGCCGCCAAGGCACTTGCTCCTGCCGCTGGAGCCCCGGGAGGGAAGAAGAAGCCTAGCAAGACCTCTCGCACCCACTCCAGCAAGCGCACCTCCTCGGAGTGCTGTGCTACCGTCGAGGACGTGCCAGAGAGCTCTACCGGCAAGAGCAAGAAATCCAGAGCTGAGCCACCACAGACCAAGAAGGTGTCCGTCAGGAAGGATGGCACGGGAGGGGCTTTCACCATAGGCTCAACGCTCGACAGCAAATAGGAAGGCGCGCTCGTCACCTTCCTGCGGGTGAATGTCGACGTGTTTGCATGGCAAGCATCCGACATCCCCGGTGTTCCCAGGGAGGTGATTGAGCACCACCTAGCTGTCTGTCCTCGTGCGCGGCCCGTCAAGCAGAAGGTCAGAAAGCAGGCTCTGGAGAGGCAGGAGTTCATCACAGAGGAGATCAGGAAGTTGGAAGCGGCAGGTTTGGTGAGAGGAGTGCTCCATCCGATGTGGTTGGCCAATCCGATAGTGGTGCGCAAGGCAAATGGGAAGTGGAGATTATGTATTGACTACACAGATATCAATAAGGCTTGTCCTAAGGACCCCTTCCCGTTGCAGCGCATCGACCAGATTGTCGACTCCACGGCCGGGTGTGATCTGCTGTCATTCCTCGACGCCTACTCGGGCTACCACCAAATCTTCATGACAAGAGAAGATGAAGAGAAGACAGCATTCATCACCCCATGTGGTACGTATTGCTTTTTATGGATGCCTTTCGGGTTGAAGAGTGTTGGCTCGACGTTTGCAAGAGCAGTCCAAATTGGTTTTGAACCCCAGCTCCATAGAAATATGGAGGCATACATGGATGACATAGTGGTCAAAACCAAGGACGGGGCAACTCTTGTGCAAGATCTGGGAGAGACATTTGCCAACCTGCGCAAGATCAACCTTAAGCTGAACCCTGAGAAGTGTGTCTTCGGCGTTCCGTCCGGCAAGCTTCTCGGATTCTTTGTGTCGCAGCGCGGCATCGAGGCAAACCCAGAAAAAATCAAGGCTATTGAACAGATTGAGGCGCCCAAGCGGATCAAGGATGTGCGTCGGCTCACCGGCTGCGTCGCCGCCATGAGCCGATTCATCTCCAAGTCCGCCGAGCGCGCCCTTCCCTTCTTCAAAATCTTGAAGAAGGCAGGCCCGATGGAGTGGACCCCAGAAGCCGAGTCGGCGTTGCAGGATCTGAAGAAATACCTTTCCTCCACGCCAATACAGGTTGCGCCTAAAGCACAAGAACCATTGCTGTTGTATCTAGCGGCAACGAATCAAGTGGTCAGCGCCACACTGGTGGCACACAGGGAGGTCGACAAGGAGGCAGCGGCGACGACAGAACCAGCGGACGGCGAGCCAAAGACTCCCCCGGCAGGACCTGGTGCCGGCAAGGCAAGGCCCCCGGCAGAGTCTGACGCCATCAGGGCAACGCCCGCACAGTCAAGCGAAGTGGTGCAGAAGAAGAAGATGATGCAGCACCCGGTTTAGTTTGTCAGCTCCCTCTTGCAGGGGGCTAGGTCGAGGTACTCCGGTGTGCAGAAATTGCTCTTCGGCCTCCTTATGGCCTCGAGGAAGCTGCGTCATTACTTCCAAGCCCACGAGATCACTGTCGTCACCCGCCTCCCGCTACAACCGATACTGCACAACCCAGATGCAATCGGAAGGATTGTGGAATGGTCCTTGGAGTTGTCAAGCTTTGGGTTGAAGTTTGAAAGTACCTCAACAATCCAGAGCAGAATCTTGGCAGAGTTCATTGCGGAATGGACCTCAACACCTGACGAAGAAATCCAAGAGACCGATCTCCCCGGCAAGGAAGCAGACCGCGACTGGATCATGTACTTTGACGGGGCTTTCTTGCTGCAAGGCGCCGGTGCCGGTGTGCTGCTTGTCGCACCCACCAGAGAGCACCTCAAGTACGTGATCCAGATGCACTTTTCCAGGGAGATGTCCACAAACAACACTGCTGAGTACGAGGGGCTGCTTGCCGGTCTCAGGATCGCAGCAGACCTCGGGGTGCAGAAGCTCATCGTCAGGGGTGACTTGCAGCTTGTCGTCAAACAAGTCAACAAGGATTACCAGAGCCCATTGATGGAGGCCTACGTAGATGAAGTGAGGAAGCTGGAGGAGCGCTTTGACGGTATCGAAGCGGAGCACGTTCCCCGAGCGGAGAACGACATCGCTAATTACCTGTCGAAGCGTGCTGCATTCAAGCTACCTGTGGAACCAGGTACCTTTTTGCTCCGGTTAACTCAGCCATCCGTCGAACCGTCAACGGGGCGGAACAAGCGGAGGAAATCAGGTCCCGGCAAGTACTTTCCCACCGAGCCCCCTAGGGCTGCCGGCAAGGATGCTGCCATGGACATTGAGCCTGCCAAAGAGCAACTGGCTCCGGCAGGGCGTCAAGCCCTGGCCGTGGAGACAGCCGCTCCCATGGCAGAGGAAATGCCTTTGGTCCTTGCCGTCAAGCCCCAAGCTCTGGCATGGGCATAGCATATTGTCTGATTCCTCCAAACAGGGGAACTTCCTGAGGAGCAGGAAGAAGCGGAAAAAGTAGCCCGTCGGTCTGCCCTGTACCAGTTCGTCGATGACGTCCTGTACAGGAGAAGGCCGAACGGTGTGAAATTGAAGTGCATCCCCCGGGAGGAAGGACTGGAGCTGTTGGCAGAGATACATGGAGGCATATGTGGCTCCCACATAGGGTCGAGGGCCCTTGCCGGCAAGGCGTTCCGGCAAGGTTTCTTCTGGCCCACCGCCCTCCAGGATGCGACGACACTAGTAACCAAGTGTGAAGCGTGTCAGTTCCATTCAAAGAAGCTTCATCAACCAGCTCAAGCCCTTCAAACGATCCCTCTCTCCTGGCCATTCTCAGTCTGGGGCTCGACATACTGGGCCCTTTCCCCCGTGCTGTCGGGGGCTTTGAGTACTTGTACGTTGCAATCGACAAGTTCACAAAGTGGCCAGAGGTGGAACCAGTGAGGAAGGTGACAGCACAGTCAGCCGTCAAGTTCTTCAAGGGACTAGTCTACCGTTTTGGTGTGCCCAATAGACTCATCACCGACAACGGCACGCAGTTCACAAGCCACACCTTCATGCAGTACATTCAAGACCTCGGCAGCAAGGTCTGTTTTGCTTCCGTGGCACACCTCCGGAGCAACGGCCAAGCAGAGAGGGCGAATGCTGAAGTGTTGCAAGGCCTGAGAACGAAGACCTTTGACAGGCTGCACAAGAGCGGAAGGTGCTGGATTGATGAGTTGCCGGCGGTTCTTTGGTCGATCAGGACGACGCCAAATCGAGCCACCGGTCAGACACCCTTTGCCCTAGTATATGGGGCGGAGGTAGTTCTCCCCACGGAACTCATATACGGGTCACCTCAAGTGTTCACTTATGATGAGCTTGAGCAAGAGCAGCTGCGGCAAGATGACACGACGCTCCTTGAGGAAGATCGTCTTCGGGCGGCTGTGAGAGTAGCACACTAATAGCAAGCCTTGCGCCGCTAACATAGCCGCAAGGTTCATGCCCGAAGCTTTGAGGAAGGCCCTTATCGGGTAAGGCGAGTCACCAGGCCTGGTGCAGTCCGCCTGGAGACCGAAGATGCTGTTCCAGTGAGCAACTCCTGGAACATCGAGCATCTTCACAAGTTTTACCCATAAGGCGTGGCTTGCCGGGCCCCCCGACAAGCCACCTTTTCTACAAGCCTTGCCGGCAAGGCATGTAACCCTTTGTACAAAGCCAGGCGCAGACCCTGAGCACAAATAAATGAAGCGCTGGCGCCCTAAGTTATAGCATGTATGCTAGGTCGAGTCTCTTCCTTGGTTAGGGTTGATACTGCTTAGCGGCGACTAACCCCTAGCCTAGAGGTCAAGTGCGCGTCTCTCTGTTCTTTTCTGCCCTCCATTGGTTCGCAGGGCACATGGGCACTTCTGCTGAGCTACTTGGAAAAAAGGGAACGGACCGGCGTCCCGACCCCGGCAAACCAGAGTTGCCGGGGGGCTGCAAGTACAAGGATCCAACCGCGGCAAGACAAGGTTGCCGGGGGGTGCAGATCCAGATAAGTCTTTCATCCTCTGTCATGCATTTCGGTACGGAACTAGGACATCTGAAACCTCATTTTATCTCCAGGCTACCGTGCTCCCCTTTTTCCTATACCTAAGGATTATCTCCTGGGTCCGGATTTGGTTGTACCCGCGACGGCAAGGAGATAGAACGAGGAGCCTAAGCCCACTTCATCCCTGCCTCCGCCAAGGGCGCGAGAATGGTCGAGCGAAGTGAGGGGGACGGCAAGGCCTGTTGCCAGGCAAAAAACGTTTATCTTAAATAGTAACAAGGATTCGCTCCTTGTCGCGGGGTCCACCCACGAACGAAAAACCCGGCAAACATCCCTTTTTCATTAAAAACATCCCACAGAGGTACAGTTCATACGGAATGAAAAACATGAGCAAGGGGATTACAAGTTCTAAATTTAACCAAGGGCCGAAGGCTTACAAACTAAAAAAGAGATGAGATGCCCCTAATCCCTTTCTTGTCCCTCTCCTCAGGAGGTAGGTCAAGAAGGCGAAAGGGAAAAAGGGGTGCCTAGGCGAGCTACGAGCAGCAGAAAGCACCAAGAGAACACCTCGGTGGCTACCCAAGGGTGGGCCGGTGATGAGGGTGCCGGGAAAGGAGCTGGAAGACGAGGCGGCAGGTCGCCGGACACGCGACGAAGGCGTCAGTGTCCGTGTACTCTGAGTTGACGGCCTTGCCGCCCGCCCTCTTCCTCTTCCACAGCCTCCCGACGCCAGCCGCCCAAGGAGACGGCCCCGAGAACATCAAGGAGTTGGCCCCTCCCCCGGCAAAACTCCACCAGAGGAGCGGCCAGGTGCAGATGCTGCTGCTGCCGCACCCGCCCAGGCGCGGGGCGTCCGACGCCTAGCCGGACTCGTCCCCGTCATCTGCCCCACTGTCCTCCTCGTCACTCTCGCTCGAGGAAGAGCTTCCATCATCGGAGTATCCGTCGGAGGAGCTCTCCACGCAGCACTTCAGGCGAGTTCCAAAATCTCCGAAGACCTTGACGGAGAGCAACCCGTCCTCCATTAATTTGAAGTAGAGGACGAGCCCCGCCGTCAGGCTGTGGATGCGAGCAAACGTCTTCCATCCACGATGGAGGTACATGACCCGAGGAGCCGGCAAGTCGACGTCGACCCGCGTGCCCCCATTCCCGCAGCCCCTCATGTGCAACCTGAGGGTCTGGGGCGGGTCACGCTCCATCTCCCGAGCAAACAGGACGGGAAGACGAAGACGGCGACGCGGAGGCCGGCGCAGCCTGATGAAGAACTCGCGGGGCTGGTCTCCAACGTGGCCCTCCGTCGGGAAAGGCATCATTGGCGGGGGTGAGGCCGGCGCACCGCCCCGTCCTCCTCTTCCCCGAGCACCACGACCTCTGCCACGGCTTCGCCCACGGCCTCGCCCCCTCCCCCTTCCCCTTGCAGCTGGCTCCACCACCGAGGGCTTAGGAGGAGGAGGGACGCGCTGTCGAGCGGCGACCCTCGCCGCCACCGTCGAGGGACCGGGGTTCCCCTTCTCCATGGCGGATGAGAGGAAGAAGCAGAAGCAGGAGGAGATAGAAGATAGAAGAATGTGGGATGCCATCCCCCCTTCCCTCTCCTTATAAAGGGGCGGGGTCGGGGCTCGGCCGCCCCGCTCGGCCAATCCAGCCACCAGAGGCGCAGGGAATCGAGACCGACCCACTGCCCCAACCAGCGACGGCCCAGTTTCCCGTCTCCACCGCTTGCCACCCCAAGCGCATGGAGGATGCGTGGCGAACGTGCAGAACCGAGGGGACGGGTGAAGCGACCTCTCCCCACCCCATGATCGTGGGGTGTGGACGCCTTGAAGACCGCGACCCAGCCCCGTTCAGTAAATGAGTCGTGCCTTTACGCCTCTCCCTCTTCATGGGGAAGGTGCGAGCCGCCCATGTATCGCGATGTGACGCATGCCTGCGGAAACCGCTCGACGCATGCCGCCCACATCACGTACGCGGTACGCGCCCTTCCCACGTCGCGCATTCAACGCAGGTCATGGGGAAGCGCAGCGGACGAAGAGTTACTGCGGTGAAAATCCGCCCCGCCTGCCCGCGCACCGTTTTGGGCCTGGCCCAACAACGTGTCGCACTTATGTATGGCCCAGGCCCAGGGGCTCCTGTCGGTGTACAAAAGTAGGGGCTCTCCTTTTTGACCCCTTTTACTTGTGCACGGGCAGTCAGAGCCACGCGCCGCGGCCACACGAAGAAAGGCAAGGGAGGGAAGCCGGAGAGAACACTACAAAAAAAAGACACATCCGTGACATTTTGGGCCGAACGAATTTTTTTTCTGTCATACATATGACACTCCTATGACGATAATTGTGACAAAACCCGGTATCATCATAGATGTGGTGGGCTCCTACTTCTATGACAAAAATTCATGACAGAAAATGGGCTTTTCGTCCTGGGCGGGCCGGAGACGCAACTGCATGACATTCTTTGGGCCGTCCATGACAGAAAAACTGTGGTAGAAGCGAGGGCGAGGAAAATTTCGGGGAGTTCCCGATTACGGTGGGAGGTCGGGGGCCGAGCGATGCGCGTTTCTCTCGTACACGTACGCGCGTGTGTGCGAGGCGTTGGCTCTAACTGAACCCGAGCGAGGCGTTGGGCTCTAACTGAACCCGAGCGATTGCACTGCAGGCTACGCGTTACAGAACCCGAGCGATCGATCGATGGCTGTTAACTGAACCTGATCGAGAGATTCCTTCGCTACTGCTGCTAACTGAAGCCGATCGATGCTGCCTTTGGATGAACAGTGAGCGTTGCTGGGGGGTTTGGATGAACAGTTCCCGATGGGGGTGGATGAACATGACCCCGTGGTGTTGCCTCTGGATGAACAGGACCCCGATCGATCGAGCCGGTTGGGGCTGGATGAACAGGACCCCGTGGAGGGCTGGATGAACAGGACCACCCGGTGGAGGGCAGAATGAACAGTAGACGGTGGAGGGCTGGATGAACAGTAGCCCGTGGAGGGGTGGTTGAACAGGAGCCCGTGGAGAGGGCTGGTTCAACAGTAGCCGGTGGAGTAGCGCGTGGTGGAGGCTGGATGAACAGGAGCCCGTGGATGAACAGTCGCAGGTGGAGGCTGGAGGAGGTCGACGGTGGATGAACAGTAGCCCGTGGAGGCTGGAGGGGGTCGACGGTGGAGATGAACAGTATCCCGTGGAGTCCCGTTTTGCGGTACGCCACACCCCTCCCGATGAACAGGACCCCCGTTTCGACCGTAGCGCTCCAACACAAGTCTGTTTCCTTCGTTTTGCGGTATGCCACACCCCTCCCGATCAACAGAACCCCCGTTTCGACCGTAGGAGGTCCGTTTCCTCCGTTTTGCGGTATGCCAGACCCCTCCCGATGAACAGGATCCCGTTTCAAACGTGTCCGGTCGAACACAAGGCCGTTTCCTCCGTTCTGCGGTACGCCAGGCCTCCTTTCCATCACCTGTTCCATCCAAGCCCTCCCGATGAACACGACGACGCATTCCGTTCCGACCCGGCCGGTTGGCTCCCCATGAACACGACGACGACGCTGTTTCTCCGTTCCGACCCAGCCATGTACACGAGCCCTGGCCGTACGTATGCGCGAGTAGGCGTTCGAGACCCCGCCCGTATGTACACATACGTGGCCATATTTTCTTTCTTGCACCCTGGCTGTTGTACGTACGTGTACATGCTACGTGCGCGCTTCTACTATGACACGTACGCGCCTCTACTACGACACGTGCGTGCCTCTACATCCACCAGTATATATGTACGTACACGTTCGCGACCAGAATGAAAACGCTATTTACGCTTCGACCAGGTGGGTCCCGACTGTTAGGCACTTCCTTGCCTGCAAAGATGTAGCTGGTGGGTCCCAGCAGTCAGGGGGGCGAATAGTTTTTTTTGCCCGGACGCACTTCCTTGCGTGCGAAGATGTAGCTGGTGGGTCCCAGCAGTCAGGGGGAAACATTTTTTTCGTGAAATACAGTGGCCCGTCCGCTGGGTCCCAGCTGTCAGGTGGAGGAATAATTATTTTCTGCGTAATAAGGAGGCACTTCCTTGCTGCGGCCGTGGACCCAGCTGTCAGCCTCTCCACGTACAGTCCACGTTCGATGGAAGTCGTTCCTTGACCACGTTGACCACACCGCGCCGAGAGCACCAGGGCGGTGGACGACGGCGAGGCCTAGGAAGGGGACGACGGGGAGCCGGGGAAGATGCGGCAGTGGAAGCCCGCGCGGAGAGGAGTACGAGGGTTCACTGGTTCGGCTGCGGTGTGAGGCTGCCATCGCCGCAGGGCCTGGCCAGCGGTGGGAATAGTAGGGGGCGGTGAGGCCTCCGCGGAAGCACAGCCGGCCACGGGAGGCAGGAGTATGCGGCACGACCGGCGCTGCTTTGGGCGGCTGGAGCAAGAAGACCAGAGGTTGAAGAAGCACTACGGCCGTTGGATGGACATCGTACGGTCACTGGAGCTAGAATCGTGCATATTGACTAAGTTGACAAAGCCCTCCGTCGCCGTCAACTTAGTAGGCCCACAAGTCAGCCTGCCACTATACTGGGTCCCAGCTAACAGGGGGAGTATTCATTTTTTTGTGCGTAATAAGGAGGCACTTCCTTGCGTGCGAAGATATAGCTGGTGGGTCCGAGCTGTCAGCTGTGGTAATATTTTTTTCGCGAAATACAGAGGCCCTTTCGGTGGGTCCCTGATGTCAGGTGGAGGAATCATTATTTGCACGTAATAAGGAGGCATTTCCTTGCGTGCGGCCATGGACCCAGCTGTCGGCCTCTCCACGTACAATCCACTTCAGATGCATGTCGGTTGTTGACCACGTTGACCAGGCCGCACCGAGAGCACCAGGGCGGTGGATGACGGCGAGGCCTAGGAATGGAATGACACGGAGGCAGGTGTGGGTGAGTACGACTGTACGAGGGTTTACTGGTTCATCTGCCGTCGCCGGAGAATAACAGCAGGTGCAGGTGAGTAGAGGGATGGCTAGGCCAGCGATGGGAGTACGGTGGGACGGTGAGGCCTGCGCGGCAGCAGAGCCGGCCGCGGGGAGGAGGGAGTAGGCAGTCCCGCCGGCGCTTGTTTGAGCGGCTGGAGCAGGAAGAGCAGAGATTGAAGAAGCACGACGGCCGTTGGATGGAGATCCAACAATCAGTGCTTGTGTGTCAACCTTTTTTTTAGGAAAGCCTCAAATCTGTGGAAAACAGCATACAACCCATCTGCCATTATTTCTAATAATTTACAGCCCATTTCCTAATTATTAAGGTTTTTTTTGGAGCCCATATTCTTTTTGTTAGCATTACAGGCCATATTGTGGCCACGGTTAAAAAATTATACGAAATTTTGCATATTTCGGTGCGGTCCAAACTGTTTTATTCCAGAAAGTTCGACTCACATTCAAACTGATTTTAAAAATAAATGTATATCAATATAAAATCCAACAAATTCTCCACGCATAAAAATCAATGTAATTTATTGAAACTAATTGTCGGTTTGATGTGTTTTAAAAATGTACATCCCATTTCTCATTACTGATGGGCCATTTTCTCGGCCAGCCGAATGAAAGCTCTCCTCGTCTTGAAAGATTTGCAGCCCAACAGGCCTGACAAAGCGACTTACTTGGCAAATCACAAAAAAACTGGGCTGTGGCCGTGGACCCAGCTGTCAGCCTCTCCACGTACAGTACTCTTCCGGTGGAATGTCTTTGACCACATTGACCACGCCGTGCCGAGAGCACCAAGGCGGTGGACGACGGCGAGGCCTAGGAAGGGGACGGCGCGGAGCCGGGGAAGACGCGGCAGTGGATGCCCACGCGGAGAGGAGTACGAGGGTTCACTGGTTCGGCTGCGGTGTGAGGCTGTCGTCGCCGCAGGGCCTGGCAGCGGTGGGAGTAGTAGGGGCGATGAGGCCTCAACGGCAGCATAGCCGGCCACTGGAGGCAGGAGCAGGCGGTCTCCCCGGCGCTGGTTTGGGCAGTTGGTGCAAGAAGAGCAACGATTGAAGAAGCAGGAGGACCGTTCGATTCAAATCCAACGGTTACTGCTGCTAGAATCGTTTGTTGACAAAGTTGACAAGCCCTGCGTACGCGTCAACTTAGTAGGCCCATAGGTCAGCCTCCCAACCGGTGCGCCCCAGATGTCAGTGGGAGGAATCATTTTTTTCGCGTAATAAGGAGGCAGTTGATTGCGTGCGGCCAGGCCAGCGGAGGTAGTAGGGTGGCCCGGGGAAGCCTGCGCGGCATCACAGCGGGCCACAAGAGGAGGGAGTAGGCAGTCCTGCTGGCGCTAGTTTAGGCGGCTGGAGCAGGAAGATCAGAGATTGAAGAAGCACGTCGGCCGTTGGATGGACATCCAACAGTCACTGCTGCTAGAATCGTGTGTTCACTGACAAAGCCTTGCGTAAACAAGTCAGCCTCGAAATCTGTGGCATGTACAGCCCATTTGCTATTATTTTTATCATTTTTACTCATTTTCTAATTCATATGGAATTTATTGCAGCCCGTTTTCCATTTTTAGAATTGCTGGCCATTTTCTAGTCAGTAACAGGGTCAAAAAATTAACTAAATATGTGGGAAATTTTGAAAATTCGAATTTTTTTGCTGGGGAACGAAATATTCTTAATCCAAAAATTAATAGCCATACTAAAACAAATTTAAAAATAAATTAGTACTATGTCATGTTAAATCCAATGAAATACGTATAAGATATCAGTGAAGAACAAAAACAAAAAAAGAAACTTATATCCCATTTGCTATAAATTTTTTGGAATTTTCAACCCCTTTTGATATTACTTTTAACAGACATTGACCATACTCTTAAGCCAGGCCGGAATGCATCCCTCCTCGTCTTGAAAGATTTGCAGCCCAGTAATTCGGAGAAAACAAATAGGCCTAGCTTGGGTATTCTTCAAAAAGAAATACTGGGCTACCTATTTTCCCAAAGAACTGGTGCATGAGCATTTAGCTTTATTTATTTATTTATTTATTTACTTATTTATGTTTAGGGGACCATGAGCATGTACCTGGGCCGGATTCGTGTGAGAGCCTCCCTTCCAGTTAATTATGGGCTTCTCTATTGGGCCTTCATTAGTGGGCTGCATGTTATCAACAAGTGGAAAATGTGTTCCGTACGAAAAATAGTATGTGCTACGTACGGTACGGGGCACTAAAGGATCGAACCGTGCAACGACTTCCAAAACATTGTGTTTGTCGTTCTAACAACACATTTATTCAACCAACAGACGAAATATACTACTGATTGTACATTGAAAACAGCAGCAGCAGCAACCAGGGCTGGGGGTGCAACAGAAGCAGTAAGCAGGCCAGAAGAGTGAAGACGCAACTCTCTCTTCCAAACCAAACGTCAGCCATCATTACAAAAGGGCTACCAAAAAAGAACAAGTGTATGCATCAAACTAAATAAAGATCCTACTACACCAAGTGTACGCATCTAACTAACTGGCTCAGTTAGACGTTACTATTTATTAAGCTGTGGAGATTGGCTGACGGCTTGAACCAGATGGGTGCCTGATGGGGGAAACTCCATCCAGCAGGTCGAAGTCTGATACTTGCGACCCTCTCTCCTACTTTGGGCTGCAGAGTGTGGCGGCACATATCAGGGTATGGTGCATGCAGAGACGCGTGGTACGCTATGTACACACAATTTTGCCTGATGAACGAAACCGCGCTGCCATCATGATCCTTGCCGTCGGTTATCTCCTGGTTAACCGGATAATTCAGTTCGACAAACAGAGAGCGTGTACCAAGGCTACTTACCAGCCTCCAGTCAAAAATTCCTGAAGGCCCAGAGAAGCTGGGATCCTGCTCAAAGACCTTGCAGTGACTGTGATTGTATTCCGTGAAACAACACGTCCGGTACGTGCGAACGATTATCAATCTTTCGCCGTCGTATGATCGAGCCAGGAACCACCTGCAACTGCCATGCCACTTTTCTTTGAAAGGTTCTGGGATTAGGAAGGGTAGGGACACCAGGCGGCCTACAACATCATATCAAGTTGGAGTCAAATAAAAAAGGGCTCTTGATTTAGTCAATCTTAAGAACAACATGTTATGAGCATGAATATTTTTTCAGCAAATGTTGACAGTAATATAAGCAAGCCATCATGATATCATAGGAAAGTAACATACTGCTGTAACAGCCGTTTGTAGCGATGACTGGAGTAGGCCAGCAATACGTCCAGCCATAGAAGGAGTCGACAGCGTAAATGAAGCCCTTGTGTTCAATGGCATCAGAGAACCATGGAGGATGTATGATCCTGCGATGGACGTGCAGATTTATCCACTTACCGCAGTGACCTGTCAGATAGGCGAGACCGCGGTTGAAGAACGCAATTAGCCTGAAGTCTTTATAATTCGCAGATCTTGTGGGCACTTGGAAGATTACAACCTTGAGCAAATAAAACTTGGTATCATGTTGGCTACTGTAAGATTCCGAGTATTCTGGGCCGTAGTGCCAAAGCAATGCAGTGTTAATCGAAGGAAGGGGGATCAATCGCCGGGTGTAGACCTCCACGAGCATCCAGCTGCCGCGACTGTCGACGAGCACCATCCAAGACGTGTTCATGCCGACCCAGTACATACCGTTAATGTAGTTGAGGCTAACGGGGATTGGATCGCAGTCAAGGGGGTTGATGCTTGCCACCCTACGATCGCTATGCTGTGTGACACGCCGTTTCTGAAGATCAGGCGGCATCAGCAAGCAAGGAGCTGGCTTAAAAAGCTCCGGCCTGAGGGCTTTGAGTAAACGGTACAGCCCCGATGAGCACGCGGCGAGTGGCATGGTACTGAGATTGTCCACACGTGAAACAATGAGCTTGATTACCTCCGTGGGGAGGGAATTCCAGCCACTCTTTTGGCGGACGCTGCTCGGTTCTTCCATTGTTAGCGGGGATGGAAGATTGGACGAGATTATGTGCGGACAAAGATGGAGAAGCGAATATGTGCTGCGGGAAGTGGACATGTGATGATGACTACAACATGCCGCTTGACTTACGAGACACATACCAGCAGCGTAGGGTCATGTTGATGCCAGACAACTTGCTTGAGTGATCACAGTACTGGTACTCCCTACAGTGTTATGCCCTAACTTGCTTGAGTAGAGTAGTAGAGTAGGACTCTGCTCTACTACTAGCACCGGAGGAGTAGTATTTTCTAATCTAAAATAGTTACAAACTTCAATGCCCGAGCATGGAACGACTACGAACCGTGCTCAAAGACCATGTGTACGTGGTGTTTGGACATGGGCGACAACCTCAACGCCAACGGTGCTGCTCCCGTTGCACCATATGTGTTTCTGTCCTTCTTGTTCGAAATCGTGGTAGAATTCATGTTTCTACTCTGTATCCTACTACTATGCTAGTCCACATGATTAGTTTCATCTCTGTTATAGCCGCCATGATTTATTTTGTGCTTATTCAGATTAAATCTCGTAGTAACTTGCTCATATATTCAACTGGCGCAACGTCCCCTACAGCCACTCCCGTTTCATGGACGGCCTGGTCGATGCCTCCAAGGAGCCCTTCGTCCACTGCTATGAGTGCCCGATGCCATTTTGTGGCTCGCCGGCGGACATGGTGCATCACCTCACGAATGCGTGCAGCGGTCACTGCTGGTCCTTCACGGAGAACATCAAGTACGAGACGTGCTACCCGTTCACCATGCCGGAGTCGCTGGAGGATCACCGCCGCCTGCTAGTCTCAGAGGAGGACGGTAGCGTCTTCCTCTTGATCGTGGGCAGGAGTAATCCCATGTGTAAAAACTAATGATATCTTGAGAATTTTATCGGAAAATAGTATGTCGACCATTTCATTGAAAAAATGATATGTCGAGAAAGATGATAGAGGTGAGGAGGAGTGGGGCGTGGTGGTGACTGGTGGTCGGGCTGGGCGGAGGCATGGGGATGGACGGCGCCGGCAGCGGCCACCATGCCAGATTGTTCCAGAGACTTCCTTTTGTAATTGCTCAGCAATGAGGTTGTGGGAGATAAGGATGAACGAGGCAAGGCCTTATCTGTAAATGTGGAGAGAGGAGCGGGTATCTTTTGTAAATTTGTCATAGTTTGCTTTCTATCCGTCAGATATAGATTGGACAATCTATATTATAAGATGGCAGGCGCACCATCATCACCAACTCGGTTTTTTCTCTACTCCTACTCCTATAAAAGACTCGGTTGGTGATGATGGTGTGTCTGCCATCCGCCATTTCTGACCATTAGATCTGCATCTAACGGCTGTGATGTAAGTTGTGGACTTTTGCAACAATTCCCACTTCTCTGCTCCAGTTTACACAAAACCCCTTAGTATCTTGAAACCAACCACATTCCTCCCTTACTTCATCAAAATAGCCCAAAGAATATATTTGGAGTGAAACTTAAGATTTTTTTAGTGATATGTATATCAAAAGTAAACTGTTTTCTTTCAAATTTGTGAAGATGTATTATTCTACTTTGGATCTGTTGCAACGGACGGGCTCATAGTTATAAAGGTTTATCTCTTGCATTCTCCGCAACCAACACCTAGTGTACTGGTCCGGGCCGGATGCTCGCAGCCCGATGACCTGAGTTCGAATTCTGTCCTAAACTTTAGCTTTTTATTTTTTTTAATATATACTACTTCTTTTGCTACTGTACTGGCAGTGGAACCCACAGAGTACTTAGAATACATGATTAAGGATGGATTTGTTTCTTTTTAACTTTCTGTACGAATCTGTAGCCAGCCTGCAAGTCATGTACACTGTACTGACAGTGGAACCCACAGAGTACTTAGAATACAAGATTAAGGATGCAATTAACTTTTTATAGAGGGAGAATCATACACGCAATTAACTTAAATGGATTGGACGTGACTCTATTATTCTCCAACTGCAACCGACCAATTTCCTCCCGCGGGCCAGAGTAGGTTTCTCAGTTTGCATGCGGGTTTAACGGAGGGGTTTGATGGAGGCGAGGAGGCGTGTTCAGCCGGGCGTGCAGTGGACGGCGCAGTACTATTCGATTTGACAACTACAACTAGTATATTATAAAAAACAAAGAATAGTAGTAGAGATAGAGATAAGAATAGAGACTAGGGAGGAGCACCATCTACTGCTTCGTGGGCTACTCCTGCGCTCTATTCGGCGGCCGCAACGTCCCCTACAGCCACTCCCTCCTGCGATCCATTCGGCGGGCGCTGTTGAAATTTGGGGAGCGCACTCTCGTGACTGCTAGCAGCGACGACTTCACCGGCGACGAATTCTTCCCCGACCTCGGCAACCTCTTCCTCAACGACATGGGCGACAACCTCAATGCCAATGGTGCTGCTCCCGTTGCACCGTATGTGTTTCTGTCCTTCCTGTTCGAAATCGTGGTAGAATTCATGTTTCTAGTCTGTGTCCTAGATTCGATCTGTTCATCTACTATGCTAGTCCACATGATTAGTTTAATCTCTGTTATAGCCGTCATGATTTATTTTGTGCTTATTTGGACTAAATCTCGTAGTAACTTGCTCATATATTCAACTCGCGGAACATCCCCTACAGCACTCCTGTTTCATGGACGGCCTGGTCGATGCCTCCAAGGAGCCCTTCGTCTACTGCTATGAGTGCCCCGTGCCATTTTGGGGCTCGCCGGCGGACATCGTGCGTCACCTGACGCAGGCGTGCGCCACAGAGAAGGAAGCTAAAAGTAAACAATCAAACAAGCATTTTTGCATTTGTTTTGCATTGAATCGTTTCACAAGCTTGACTAGTGCTGTTTTTCTACTTTTACAAAAACCGCATCGTAATGTTAAAACGTGCATTTGCACGTACATAAGTAATAGTAGTACTCCCTCCGTCTAGGTGTATAAGTCTTCCCTCCTTCTTGGTCACGGTGCACAATCAAAGATGACTTATTTGAGCTGGACGGAGGGAGTAGCACAGTCTGCAAGCATATATCGAGAGAGACGTGTAGTCCGCTAGTACATAGTAAAGTTTGTGCTATATGCACATACTTGCATAATGCGTACGAACACACAAGGTTTCCAAACTTTCCCTTTTACATACTTAATTAAGGACGCTAAAAATTCCTGAACGTTCGGTTTTATCATTTGCGTCCCAAAACTAATGAGATCGCCTTACGAAACAAAAATTATACTCCTAAAAGCCACGGCGCTTGCAGGAGTGCTTGCGGCGCGCCACGAGTGCCCTGGTGCGCGGCCGTTTCCCAGCGCGCCGACACAACGCCTCTTCCTCAGCCTCGCAACTCGCGAGGTGCTGATTGGCGGCTTGCCGGCGGGCGAGCGCGATCTCACCGGTGTGGTGATCCGGCGCCAACAGGTACTCCTCCTCGCTGGAAGCGTGCACCCGGCCACGTATCGCCAAGCGTAGATGAGGCGCTTGGGCCCGACTGCACTCAGGGCGTCGGCACGGGCGTCCTCCGCCACCCTCACGGCCCTCACACGAGCCTTCTGCCAAAGAGCCAATTGCCTGACTCTCTCGGACGCGACATAAGCCTCCCAGGCAGCTTGTTCCGCGGTGCGCTTCTCTTCCTCGGCCTTCTTCTCCGCCTCTATTTTGGCGTGCTCTGCTGGAGGCAAAGCCTCCCACAAGGCGACATCCAGTTCTTTCCAAAGCTCCTCAAGGCTGGGGGGCTCGGCGGGCGGCGCGGCGTTCTCCTCGTAGCGGGGAGCCGACGCGTCCTCCGGCGCGCGTGCTGGCGAGATTGGGAACGCCGACGCGTCCACCTCGACGCGTCGCGGCGAGGAGCGGAACGCCGACGCGTCCTCCTCGACTAGTGGCGGCGAGGAACGGAACGGCGTCGCGTCACGTCGCGGCAAGGAGCGGAATGCCGACGCGTCCTCCTCGACTAATGGCGGCGAGGAACGGAACGGCGACGCGTCGCGTAGCGGCGAGGAGCGGAACACCGACGCGTCCTCCTCGACTAGTGGCGGCGAGGAACGGAACGGCGACGCGTGACCGTCCGCGCGGTGCAGCGAGGGGCTCCTAGGGCTTGGGAGGGGCGATGCCATGGTGGTCGACGTGAGAGGGAGGGGGAGGAGATAGCGATGAACGTGAACGTGAGGGGGAGGAGATAGTGATGTCGTGGGAGGCGCAGTATTTATAGCGAGCAATGGCACACCTACGTAAGATATGGACTAAGCTGCACTGACTTAACTGCAGGTCCAGTTGCGTCACTAACATGTGGGCCAGACCCCTGTTGGGCCCATATGTCAGTGACCCAATGCACCTGCAGTTAAGTAACAGCTACGTGGGCATATTTGTTGGAGTAAATTATGTGGGAGCGAAGGGGTGCAAATATTGCTGGTCACAACGGATTGCACGAGCGTGGAGGGAGGAGAGTCATGCATGCAGATTTTTTCACACGGGGTGGAGTGGTGGGACCGCTGGAGGGAGAAGGAGAGTTTGGCAGGCATATTGTTTCAACACATGGAGAGGAAAAGATTTGGAGACGAACGGGCTTCCTGCAGGTATGGGGAACGGTGCATAATAAGTCATCTTGCATGCCGGGCTAGGTATAGTCTCAAGTCATTAAAAACATACACGCCCCACACATGTTCATATTTCAAGGTGCACTAAATTATTGCATGCGATGATTAAGGCTGGCCATAATGGTGGTATCTTAGCTGGTATCATGCACACGGGAATAGCAAACATGCTGATGTGGCAAAGAATTAAAGAAGAGAGGGTGGTTAGAGTAACTAGTGTTCATGCATGCATTGGTAAACACATTTTTTTGTGAAGAACGACAGCACCAGTTGAGTACTTTTGCAGACTTCAAAAACTATTCCACCGCCTCTACTATCTTGCTAAGAGTAGGTGAAATTTTTGAATCGAGCCCTTTAAACTAGAAGGGAGGTAGTGGTACTCTAAGGCTGGTCATAGTGGGGAGTAACTTAGACTAGTAACATGCATATGTTACTAGTCTATGTTACTACCTCTATTGTGCATAGTATCATAGATTAGTATCATAGGTGGTCTCATTTATTGCCATGCATGACACATAGTAGCATCACATTTATTATGTTACGGTATCTACTTATGTTACTATAATCATCTCTCTCTTATACTCATTATAATCAGTATTGTAGATATTGATATTTTTAGTATAAATTTGGTCGTGGGATTTCATTGATGCCTGTCAAAGCATGGAGGAAGCGGAGCTTAGGGCTTGCATTGCCGGTCTCTACATAGGTATTTCTCTTCATAATCCTGTAATTTTAGAGACTGGTTGCGCTTTTGTGGTATTGTCTCTTGCATCCGGGGACTGTGACAGGTCTGCTATGCGTGACCTGAAGATGAAAGCGTTGAGCATCTCGAAGTTGATCAACAATCTTCAATTGTCAAAGATTAGCCGTTCGGCCAATAAGGTGGCACACTTAATCGCTAAGTATAGCTTTGACAATAGATTAGATGGTATTCTTGTAAATAATGTACCGCCCTGTGTGGTGAATGTTGTATCGAATGAGTGTACTGGTGTGGCTGGTTAATTAATATAAGGTGGTGTTCAAAAAAAGTATAAATTTGGTCAAACACTTTGCAAACGGTTGACGGGAGTAAAAAGGACCAGAGGGAGTATCATGCATGAGGAGTAGGCAAAAAAATTTGCTTGTCTAAAAAAAGGCAAAAAATTGCTCATTTATAGCAGTTCGCTCCCAGTCTCAAAGGGCGCGACCGCGCGAGGGAGGCGAAGGTCGTGGGAGGCGCGATGTTTGACGAAATTAAGTGAAGTTACATCCACGCGCCGGCATGGCGTGCGAACAGGCAGAAGCTATACCGTCAGGCCTACGATATGGGTCTAGTAGACATGACACCTAGTGGGTCCCGCATAGTTCTCGAGAACTCTTTGGGGGCTTGCAGCCGTTTATCCACCGGGCAAGCCAGCAACCCCACGCCGTTCGCACGACTCGTCCCCGTCTTCTACCTTACAACAGTTCGCTCCCAGTCGTCCCGTCCTTTCACATTAGTTCGCTCCTAGTTTTTTTTGCGGGGTACAACAGTTCAACTTCTCCTAACCCTCCTCCAAAATCCATGGCCTCCCAAATCTCCATGGTCGCGCCATCACCGGCGATCAGTTCATCGTCATCTACACACGTGAATCCGAGACGGTGAAAGCATGGCTTGCTCGCTTCCTACGCATGTTCAACAGTTCAACGGATGAGTGGGTCGTTGGGCTAGATGTTGAGTACACCACAGTCCTGGGACGAGAGAAGGATCTAAAGGACGAAGAGAGGAAGAAGCCCGCCGTGATCCAGGTTTGCGTACATAACGTTTTCTTGGTCTACCACATATGCCATGCCGACGTTGAGTGCCAAGATTTTAAGAACTTCCTCAAGGACAAAAGAGTGAAATTCGTTACTGTAGGATTTAAGAACGACAGGGATGTCCTGCATCGGATAGGTCTCGTTGTAGGCCAGCCCTTCAATCTCCAGAAGGCAAGCCTGGTGTCCTCCTCTCAACCTTCAATGTTGACCCTGGCAGCAGCCATGATTGATCCTTCGTACGCTAAACTGAAGAAACCTCATCACGAGTTTCATCATGCATGGGAGTCGAAGACATTAGATGAAGATCACATCCTGTACGCAGCAATGGATGCCTACCTTTGTTTAAATATCTACAAGGGTTGGATGAAGAAGCAGAGCCCAGTGTCCGGTTCAAGCAAAGAAGCGTCGGCGAAGAGGAAGAGGAAGAGGGACGAGGACGAAGTCGAGGACGTGGACTCGGACTCCGAGTAGGTGGAAGTGCCGTCACTCATGCTGGTTCTACTGCAGTGTCAAGCGGACTAGTTGCTTAGTTTATTTTCAAGGGTGTGTTGTGCTGAGGCCCCAGCAGAACTATGTTTATGTTCTTTCTCGTTATTTGAACTCTTTAGTACGTACAGTAGTACTAGTACTATGTCTTACTACTGTTCTTCTTGAAGTTGGTACTACTGCTCGTATCTTCGTGTTCCTACTGTACTTAATACGTTCGTACTAGTAGTATAATTTGGGTCAGTCGATTTGTGAAAGAAGTTTGACGGAGCGAAGGAAGAAGACGACAGAAGAGGTGGAAGAAGCCCTTCTAGCCATCCATGTTGCATCAAACGGCTCACATGAGTCGACTGGCCCAAATTGCTCCTTCAGATTGCAGGATCCACGTGGCATTCAAGGTCTCGAAGGTAGATTCCGCGTCCGCACCCGGTTTGCGGGCTCGACGCGCGCGCGACCGGCTTCCGCCACGACAGCCACCATGAGCGCCTCCTCCGCGCGGGCGGAGACGACAATGACACGCTAGTTCCTCCTCGCCGGCGTGCTGGAGCACGCGCTCGTCCTCCTCTTCGTACGCTGCGTGCATAGACGCGGCTCCACACGCTGCTCGCGTGCTTGGCAGCGCGGCGGCATCGCGAGGAGGGACTGCAGACGACGTGAGCGGGCGAGCCTTCGGCTTCATGGCACAGGGATGGCGGCGACACGGTGGTGATGGGCGAGAAATTGTTGGCCGGAGCAGGCGGGCGTCGGCATGCGCAACGGCGGCGGCGGCATATTGATGAGTGCGCGTGTGGGAGCTTACTTTAGTTTTATATATAAGGTTGGTCAAACTTAAAAGAAAACCGTACTAGTACACATAAACATTAGACTTAGGCAGAGCTTTTATTAGTTAGTACCACAGCCATGATACGGAATCCTGTGCAAGCGCGTGAACCGTGGCCGCGCGGTCGATCGAACGGTGCGTCACCGTGTCGCGCTCGAAGGACATCCACCGAACCTTTTTGTGTGTGTGAAAACAATCCTTGAATATTACTCAACTTTTTTTCCTGTGAAAGTTCTTAACGCTGCAATATTTCCATATATTTGAATTTAGCTCCAGTTCGTGTTTATTTGGATTTGGACGTTTTAGGTGCGCCCTAGTTTTTTTAATACTGATTTTGTGTGTGACTGAGAGAGAACGTGTGTATGTGTCCATATGTGTGTTGTGGCGGAAGGGCAATGTGGAGACGGTGTGCGTGTGATACAGACATAGAGAGGTGTGAATGTGCAAATGATCATGCATGAGTGAGACATAGCCAGATGCCGATACGTTGTGTATACATGAGAGAACGGTCTTCTAGTTTACTTTGTGTGTGTGTGTGTATGTGAGTTTGAGCATGTTGTGAAGTACTATAGACCTTGTATACATCTTGGGATTCGACAATGATTGTAACTATTGAATTGTATAGACCATTACATTCGAAGTCAATAGCCTAATATATTTATTTCACAATTTCAACAAATGATTAGTTCACTACAAACTAAGAAAACAAATGTGTGCTCCCTCCGTTTTTATGTAAGTCCGCATATTAGCATTGGTCAAAGTCAAGTTTTGTAAACTCTCAGAAAGCTTATAACAAAAAATATTAACATATACAATAACAAATAAATACCATTAGATTCATTATTGAATGTCCTTTCACATCATACATATTTGTTATGGTAAATGTTTATATTTTTCTATAAACTTGGTCAAACTTTAGGAAGTTTGACTTCGGTCAAACCTAATATGCAGAGTTTACTACTAATACTCGCTAGTTGCTTAGCTGAATCACTCAACACGCCACACGGGGAGTCCAGTGTCACAAAATTTTGAGGTCGGCGGGAAAATCTCCCGCGGCCCTAATTCGAGCAGTGGGAAGTTACCATCATAGCCTTCGGAACAGGCCTACGGATGACACTTGGTAGGGGGCTGTTTTCGTAACTTCAGGTTCACCCTACCCAGCCAACCCCACCCCGGCACCCAGAGTAGTACACCTGAATACTCCCCATTTTCTATCCCCATCGCAAAATAGACTTCTCCACGGCACCGCAGCCTTCGTGCTCCTCCCCTTTACATCGGCGCACTCGTCCACCGCAGCGCATCTGCCTCATCGACGACCTCGTACGCCGCACTGGAGCCGGTCCACCGTCGTCGTCGTACACGGAGCCTCTTCCCCGGCATCGTCTTCCACGGTCTCGGATCTGCTTCCCGGAAGCCGACGCCAAGCGCAGAAGTACCACCGTCGTGGACAATGAAGTGACTCCCGTTACCGACCATGACTCACAGAGGCTGCCGCGACCATCGTTCTCCTCCTCGATTGGTAATGTGTGTATTGAATCACTTCGCAGTACATGTGCAGTTCCAACTTTGTTCATACCTACCCTTCAAATTTCCTGGGTGCTATTGTTCCCGTAAAAGTAATTGGTTATAGACTCCATTGTCCAACAGAATATCAGCTTGTAATTGTGCGTTGCTCCTGTATCGCGCTGTGCTTGGGTAGGTTTTTCATCTGCAACCAGTAGTGTGGCAAATGATGGAAAGGTTTTTAGAACTAGCAAGATGCCCATGCGTTGCACGCATCAAGATGCATTTGTATGAGTAGTTTATCTTGTGGGAGAAAAGGATGACTGAGGGAAGGCCTTATTTGCAAATCTGGAGAGGGGTATGGGTATCTTTTTGCAAAATTCCCATTCGTTTCCTTCCTATCTGTCAGATATAAATCGGACGACCTATATTGCAAGAAAAAAAAGTATAGAGAAAAAAAGTAGACAGTAAAGGAAGTAGAGACAAATATTAAATATAAAATACATATAACAGTAGAGAAGAGAGTAGAGATAGCAGAGACGTCGGGAAAGGATCGCGCGCGCGCGGGAAAAAGCGGCCGGGCGTACGCTAGTTTTGGCGCACGGCGTCCGGCGCGCTTTATAAAATCCAACGCCCTCCCACCGCTCTATGCCTTGCCACCACTCTCTCCCCGCTCTGTGGCTCACCACCGCTCTCTCCCCGCTCTTTTTCGCCTCGCCACCGCCGCGCCACCATGCCGCCGCGTCGCCGGGAAACTTGGCGATACCGCGGAGTCCGCGTGCGCCCCTCCGGCGGCTTCTCCGCCGAGATCCGGTTCCGCGGGATGCGCCTTGGCCTCGGCAATTTCGACACCGCCAACGAGGCCGGCCGTGCGTACGATGCGGCAGTGTGGCGCCTCCGGTGGCCTCATAGAACACTAAACTTCCCCAGCGTGCCGACGCGGGAGCGGGCGCAGGAGCTCGCGCCTCTGCCGCGGCTTAGCACCGACGAGGATCGTCGCGACAACCGGAGGCGGGAGCACCGTCTCGGCATCGCCGAGATGGACGAGGAAGCCATGGCGCTGTGGCACCAACACTTCCCGCAGGACATCATCAAAGAGCGCGAGTTCTACGCGCAAAGGAAGGCGGAGAGGGATAAGACGAGGGCGGAGCGAGCCGCCTATCGCGAGGACAAGCGTAGGCGAAAAGCGGATGCTCAATTCAACATGAGGCTAGGAGCAGCGTCGCCCTGGGAATCCGACGACGATCTGTATCTTCACGCCTACAGTCAGACGTCGGAGGAGGACATCACCGAGGAGGAGTCGGACGACGAGGAGAAGTTGAATTATCTTTTTTTATCTATCTATGTTGAGAACTATCCTCTAGTCTCTAGTATCTACTTCTCGATCTCAGCACTGTAAACGCTTTTTTAAAGCACCGCGCGTTGCGATTCTGTTGGAGATGCTCTAACATGGCAGACGAGTGCTTTAATGTTGCCCACAAGATGCGCGAGTATTACTAGTAGTATATTTTTCTTGCCATGTTGAGATTTTAAAACCACGAGTGCGAACATGCAGAGGAGCAATGAAGACCAAACACGGGATATTCGGGACATCTTCAAGGAGCGTGGCAAGTTAAAGAGGAGCTGCACCGAACCTGTATAACGAGCTTTGGTAAGTAACACACTTTCAATTACTTTCGTGGAGCCTCGTGTTCTTCGATGTGTATATGTTGTAGTTTCTGTTTTTCTTAAGCGTGGTGTTCTTCGATGTCTAATAAGAAGAGTCTTAATCGTCCTAATGCTTTCGTTTTTAGCTTGATGTAGGAAGTGGGTGTTCTCACCTTGTAGTCTGTTTTTATTTTTTTCCTTTTGAATTCACTTCTCCGAGTTCTGTTTATCTGGCTTCTACTAAATGGATCTAGGTTGCTCTGAGTATTGATCTAAAAAAGAAGTAACTTCATGTCAGGATGCAGTTCCTGCGAGGAGGGAAGTATGGTCAATCTCGATATCATGTTTCCAAAATGAGGCTGGATTACACACAAGGTGCCAGTTCCCTAATGATGCTGGATTAGACACAAGGTGCAAATTCCCAGATGATGCTGGATTACACACAAGCCAGGTGGAGTCGTCAGCTGTTCGTGTCCTCGTGGCATTAGTAAAGGCTGAAAGAAAGCGTGCAGCAGCCCTTGAGAATGTAGTTGAGTTCCTGAAGAAGCGAAAAGAGCAATCAGATGCTCTCTGCACCCAAGCCAAAGAAGAGATGGAAGAAGCCAGAAATAAGCTAGCAGAGGCAGAGCAGGCTAGGCGTCTCCTGCTATCTAAAACTGCTGCCAATACAAAATTTCCTTCATAATAGCTAGGTTCAAATGTTTATCCAGTCAACATGCCTGTTGTGATGTCCGTGCATCTACTGATGTGGCACAAAATGTTTTTTTGGGTCATGTAATAACAGCAATTACTTTCCAAACAATAACAGACGAAGCATTGGACATGGTATAGTTCACGCGCAAGCCCGACATTCCAAGTTCAACTTCCACATCAAACTCATGCTCACAGATATCTGCACATTCATACATAATGTCCACAACCATGATTCACTTCAAAGCCAAAAAAATGTGAGGAGAGTTATAAATAAAGAAAATCCTCTACTAGTTCCTGCTACCAGTGTGAGCACAACAAGTCAAGACCATGCGTAAATTAATTATATTTTAGTCATTTTTTGTGTTCTAAAATGCCCGCCGGCTTGCGGAAGGACGTGTTGCCGGCACACGCGTGGATTCAATGAAGGCAGGCGGGGTAGTCTTAAGCTGGTTGCACGCGGCGAGGAGGCGTGCTCAGCCTGGCCTGCAGCGAGTGCGGCCCTCTTGGCTGGCGCGCCGGTTCAATGCCTGCGCTATGAGAGGTCGCGTCCGTGTCAGAGAAATCACTCCCTCCAGTCCTTTTTTGTTTGGGTATAACAAAATCTCGTTTTCCATTCACATTTTACAAGTAAAATTCGTGGACAAACTTTGACCCAAAGTACGATGGGGACTAGTAAACCAGAATGGAGGTAGTAGTTTTTTTAAATCAAAGAAGGGTTTCCCCTTCCGATTTTCATTACTGAAAACCAGCATCTAAATCTAAACCATAGTATTTGCCCTAGAACTACCAGGTTCAACATCTCGCAACATAAACCCATACAACCTCCATTGCAACAAAAACCATACAACCATACGCCAAGGACGTATGTAGTACTATGAATTCCATTTTCGCTCCATACCAATCGTTCTAAAAACTACTTACTACTTATAACGCACCATTGAAAATCGGAACTCTTAACCCCGCTAAAAAACGATATTTTAAACGTGGCTACTCGATCTGTGGCAACTGGCGAGCCACCGCGCTCCAAGTCGTTCACCTGTGGTCCTGACCATCAACTCCTACGGATCAAATTATCACGCGAGCTGACTATTCCTACAAAGGTGCTCCACCACGTACCCGGTACCCGCGAATGCAGCGATCGTGCACCTAGGGTTTTAGGGTTTATTTGTTAACGTCGCCTTTACGTAACACTCATGTGTGCGAGCTAGCGAGAGGCCCACTGCGTGCGTGTGCCTCTTCTCTTCGTATATGTACTCCACCGTATGTCTGGTGTCCAAAAAATTATAATAACTACTAGCAATGTGCCAATGCATTGCCACACGATCAAAGTAGATTAATACATATTCACCGATTTGATAGAAAAAAATCTAGTTTTGAAATACGTATATCACTAAAAATATGTTATGTTTCACTCAAAATATATCCTTTGGCGGTTTTGATGAGATAAGGGAGGAATGTTGTTGGTTTCAAGATTCGAGAAGTGGTATATGTCTAATTTCTACTCTTACTAGCAAGATGCCCGTGCGTTGCACGGAACATCAAGATCTTGTGGGAGAAAAGGATGAACGAGGCAAGGCCTTATCTGCAAATGTGGTGAAGAGTGCGGGTAAATTGCCATATTTTCCTTCCTATCCGTCAGATATAAATCGGATGACCTACATTGCAGGATGGCAGGCCCACCATCATCACCAACTCTATTTTTTATCCCTACTCTTATAAAAAGCATTGTCGGTGATGATCGTGTGCCTGCCATCCTGCAATATAGGCCGTCCAATCTATATCTGACGGATAGGAAGGAAACTATGGCAATTTTGCAAAAAGATACCCACACCCCTCTCCACATTTGCAAATAAGGCCTTCCCTCGTTCATCCTTTCCCCCCACAAGATAAACTACTCATACAAATGCATCTTGATGTTCCGTGCAACGCATGGGCATCTTGCTAGTTGTTGCAAAAAGCCCATGTGTGTGTGAGAGAGAGGGAGAGTGGAGGAGGACGGAGTGCATGTGTGACAAAGACACAAGGAGTGTGTGTGTGATAGGTATCAGCTTAAAATGAGGCGATAGTGTGTGTGTGCATGATCGAGAGGGCGTGTCTCAAGAAGGGAAGAAAAATCTACATAGATACAACGAGCGGGAGAGAGACATGTATCCGATGGTGAAAGCACGAGTGTGCGGGTGTATAAACCTATCTAGAGGCTAGCTAGTCGATAAATGTTTGTGGGAGAAATACGAGTCGGGGTGCGAAAGCGAGTGTTTTGTGTGTGTGAGAGAGAGACGGTAGTCGGGAAGGGGAGTGGAAGCAGGAGTTGTGTGTGTGTCTATGAGAGAGAGAGGAGACGGTAGTCGGGGTTGTCTGATCGGTAAACAAATAAATAATGTCAGTCTGGGATGGAGACGAAAAGGAGACCGCAACAAATGTTGTGTCTACAGGAGAGAGAGAGAGAGAGAGTAATTTTAGTGGTATGAGTCATATGTAGAGACATATAGGGTGTGTGAGAGAATCCCATAGAGAGAAAGACAAAGTGAAAGACGAGTGGAGACTGTGTGTGTGGCGGTGAAAAAGAAAGCTTAGGTACCGAGTGATACCAGAGAACAGTAGAGACGTGAGAGATAATGAAAACCGTGTAATGTATAATGATAGGGAGAGTGTGACACTTCTCAAGGGAGACGTCGAGAGACCATGTTTGCGAGGATAGGAGAAACATGAAGTGAGCGTGCGTGTGCGCTGGAGAAAAGAGAGTGATAGCTACCTGAAGGAGCATGCATGCGAGAGAGATGGGCGTGAAAGGAGTGAACAAAAAAGGGATTCAAATATTTGAATTCGAGATGATGATACATGTAATCCATACTCGAACCAAAATTGATCTATCAAACATGCATACTCATATGAATTCATGCACATCTATGTTATTTAATATGTAGATATTACTGATCCATACATTTTAGTAGAACATAATTTGGTTAAAAAAATTCGAATTCAACCTTAAGATTTCGAGATCGTTGTATTTGTAAATCATATTATACATATAAAGGAGCAGAATTCTTTGTTGTGCTTTTGAAAGTACACATAAAAAAATGATGTATATAGAATGTAATTCCAATTGAAAATGGATCCCGCCCAAAAAAATAGAATACAAACGGGATTCGAATTGAGTTGGCACGGTAAACGTGCACTCTGCAAAATTTGAACGAAGCGGGGAAAGTCGCAGTAACCGCCCGAAACCAAAATCTGCGAGATGGAAATCACTACTGCCTATCCCTGCCACACAAAGCCTATCTGCTGGATTTCTATAGGTTTCGATAGGGGTAGGTTTGTAATTTCACCCAAACGTGACGTAACCGCCTCTCACCCGGATTCATACACGGTGGGCGCCAAAACACAGTGTGTCCTCGGTCAAAATCGACTCCCTCCCCGATTCATATTCATACACTGTGGGCGCCAAAAACAAACTCTCGTCGGCAAATATTCGGTGTATGCGAGATTACCGTCCTATCTCCAACCGACTAATGTTGCTATGATCTAGTAGAAATTTGAAACGGGGGCTAAGTTTGTAAATTTCCTCGCATTTGAGACAAGCGCGCCCTGAATACATGGTTCCCCCCTTCCTCTCTACCTCCCTTTTCCCCATTCGTACTCCGTGGGCGCCAAAACACCCTCTCCACCCCACCCTCCTCCGTCCGCCGCCGTCCGCCACCCGATCCACCGTCGTCCTCCTCCACCATGCCGGAGCTGATACCTCGACGACGCCGTCCATTACAAGAGATTGACCTCTCTCATCCACGGCTTCGGACCGGGATCCTTGCATCCCGTCTGCTCGCTTCATCCCCGCCATCGTCCACCTTGCCGGCGCCGCTCCTACGACCGTCTCGTCCACCGCGCCCCACCGCCACCGTCTACCCTCCTAGATCTGCTTCCACGCCACCGACAGCCATCGCTACCGCAGCACCGTCAAATTCTCAGCAGATGCGTACATGGCGCCGCACCAGAGACGGTACTCTTTCATATATGCTCAACTTATTTATCGCAGCAAGAAAATAGATCGCCACTGCTTTACTCTGATTTCTTGTCTTGGTTGCGAAGTTGCCTTTGTCCGGGTTGCACCTTCAGATCTGCCATGGCACACTCAACACTATACTCCCAATGCTTATGGTTTTCCCCTTTTATATTCCACACTAGTTAAATCACAGTAGACTAAATTTCAAAATTGGGTCAGTCGAATTTTCAGAGCTCGCCGGAGTACGCCGGTGCGATCGAAGGGGCTCGGGTGGTTGTGGGGCCTCGCCGAACGAAGAAAACTCGACGCGGGTAGGGGTTGGGGCGGGGGTGGGGGTGGGGGTGGCGGAGGAACACAGGCGGTGGGGGCCGGTGGTCCGGCCGGCGGCCCGTGCGGTGTTTTGTATGGGAAGAATCAGAGACGAGGAAGAAGAAGGGTTAGGAGACGTAGGATCTTCATCCAACCGCCTGAAATGGTCGAGAGACAGCTGGGAGTTGCATTCTTAATGCGCTTTGGTTCATCATGTGTGGGCACTGCGCAACCAACATTTTATTATCCAAAATCTGCTTGCTCTTCTTTACCATGTTCCTCTTCCGTTCTTCTTTAATATGCACTCTCTCCGTTCCTAAATACAAGTCTTCATATAGATTCCACCATGGACTACATATGGAGCAAAATGAGTGAACCTACACTCTAAAATGTATCTGGATACATCTGTATGTGATCCATAGTGGAAATCTCTACCAAGACTTATATTTTGGAACGGAGGGAGTATGATAGTAGTACAGTATGTTCCTTGTACTAAAGATGAGCAGGGACATTTGCAGTGTAGAGGTCTATACGGGCGGTTGTGATGGACACTTTGAGCCTCTTTGATTCGTAGGATCTTGTAAACATAGGAATAGGATTTATAGTGGCCTGCCCACTTGAATCCTATAAGAATAGCAAGGAAATGCGAGGAGCTGTGTCGCCTTTGAGAGTTACACTAATATTAACAGTACCGCACCTTCACTTGAAGAGAGCTGGTATCCGAAGCCTTTCTAGCCGTACCGGCAATACTAGCACATATATTCCAGCAAGTTCCACTTTGCTGATTTTACTCTGATGCTTAAGGTTTTCTCGTTATATCTACACTATGATCTGTGTAGCTGCTTTGTGTCACACTAGCAGCAGTCCACTCTTGAAGCTAAACACTGCAATGAATTACAAAATTGGCACCAAGGCATTGAGTGCCATTCTGGATGCAATGAAACTCATACGCTCCCCACCTGTTGATTCTTGTTTAGAATATGATCCTAATGACTATTCTAACCTCGAGGAGTCAAAGGCAGATGGCCTGTCATGTTCATCCATCAAGGCGCCTGTTCTAATTTGGCAATGTTTTATTGATTGCGGGTATCTTGCATATGTTGTCTTGCATTTCTTCTACTTTGTTGCACCGCCATCTGCTTAGTTTACTCATCATATATGTCGAGATGCCATGCCCATCCATTATCAATACATATTCCATCTGTCGTCATACCATGTTTTTCCACTCAAATGTTGTTCTTGTGCATCAGAAATCAAAAAGGAAGAGGGTGATTGCCGAACCTGAAGGAGCACCAGCAAAGTCCTTGAAAAACGTGGTGGTGCCGAATCTGATATGGGCCATAATTGAGCCCAAAGCCTCTTAAAGGGCCGGACCTGATCTGGGCCGTAATTTGGCCTAGAACGTGGTAGGCTTTTAACGGGCCGGATCTCATATGGGCCACTATTAGGCCCGGAGCATGGCAGGCCATTAATGGACCGGATCAAATATTGGCCGGCATTTGGCCCAAAACATGGCAGCCAGTTAATGGGCCGGCCTACTAGGGTCCTCAAAATCTTGTGGGCCTACAGCTGGGCCGGCCCATTAATGTCGGCGAAATCTCGTGGGCCTTTAGCTGGGCCGGCCCATTATGATCCGCAAGAATCTTGTGGGCCTTTACCTGGGCCGGCCCATTATGGCACACAAAAATCTTGTGGGCCTTTAACTGGGCCGGCCCATTATGGCCCGCAAAATCTTGTGGGCCTTTAGCTGGGCCAGCCCATTATGGTCCGCAAAATCTCGTGGGCCTTTAGCTGGGCCGGCCCATTATGGCCCGCAAAATTTTGTGGGCCTTCAGTTGGGCCGGCCCATTTAAACTTGATGGGCCGGTCCACGTGTCAACATATCATAGGCGCGTCTCGCCCATTGGATGAGTGACACCTGTGCCAACGCGGACCTGACACGTGTCTCCTCCAGCCAATGATGATTTTACACATGGAAAATCCCCATTGGTCGGGGCAGTTAACGGGTTATAGGATCCAAAACCCGACCCGATAGCTTAACGGTGTTCCGTTACGGTGGATGCCACGTGTCGGTCACCCTTGATGAAAGCACTTCTGTGACGCGCGATTTATCGTCATGGAAGTGGACACTTCCGTGATGATAATTTTGGTAATGTCATGGAACACTTCTACGACAGCACATGTATGACTATCTTGATTCTGTCATAAATTTGTCATGGATGTACATGCATGACAAAAAACGCGACCTACTGTGACAAACACGTATCATCACAGAAGTGTATTTTTTTGTAGTGGAAGCCGAAGCCCAAGACAGCCAAGGCAACGCAAGGCCAAGAACACAAAGAAGCAGAAGGACGAAGCAGGCTCCCTCAGCAAGACCCTTGCCGGGGCAGCCTCAGCAGCCCCGACAAGACCCTTGCTGGGGCGGCTCGCCCACACCAGCGGAGTGAGCCACCCTCGAGCCCACGGGTTCCAACTCAACCAACCACGTTGGAACTAGGGCTCGGGAGGCACCTCCATGGTGGCATGCAGATCTTTGTCAAGACCAAGGAATATTCAAGATCAGATGAGGATTAAAAGACAACGGTCCTCGGCAAGATCCTTGCCGAGGAGAGCCACAAGACCCCCGGCAAGATTCTTGCCGGGGACAACAGCGCGCCACGGCAAGACCCTTGCCGGACCACCCGGCAAGGCCCTCACCGAGGGCGCCAGCAGGGCCATTGCCAGGCCCGCACCAGCCAAGTCTCCACGCCGTTCGCATGCAGCTGCCAGCCCAACCAGCTGGGCAGGCACCTGCGTGGCAACATGAAGCTCCCAGGCCAACTTAGCAAGCGCCTGTGTAGCGGCATGCAGATCTTCGTGAAGACTTTGCCACCGCGCCACCTCAGCTACCTGCCTGCCTACATGGCGCGCATGCATCGCTGACCAGGGCACGTGTCGAAGCAAGGAAGAGCGGCGACGGACGGGACGGGCCTCGTTCCCATCCCCAATAAAGCAAGGGGACACCTAAGCGATGCATTAAATGCGTCTTGTCCTGTAGTACGAGCGATAAGCTCGTAGCACTGTGCGCCTTTCCACCTCATGTGTGCCACTGTGGCAGCCCCTTTCGACTATAAAAGGAGGCCCATGGCGTACTGGAGAAGGATTCGGATCTTTGGAACCACTCAGCCACCATAGCTAGTTCAAGGTCTCATGAACACTCAATACATCTACCAAAGCAGGACTACGGTTTTATGCATCCTCACGGCCCAAACCTGGGTAAACAATCCTTGTGCGGATTACTAATCCTGCTCTTCTCACAAGCCTGCGCCCCGGCAACCGTAGTAGGAATTCTTGTGATCCCATAGGTGTCGTTCCACACCGACAGCATGAAACCGAAGAATTTCCGTAAATCACTAAGTTACCTCAACGGGGATATGTATGTCCCCAACAATGAGCATTTCATATTTCTTTTTAACAATAGGTAGAAGTAGTTGAAAACTTCCAATAGTGATTGTTGGAGATTTTGCAATAACTTTAATACCATTCACTTGGAATTTTTTCTTCTAAAAGTGCACCGTATGCTCATTACCATTGATATGAAAAGTAACCTTGCTTTTATTGCAATCAATAACAGCCCCTGCAGTATTCAAGAAGGGTCTACCGAGGATAATCGACACATTGTCGTCCTCAGGCATCTCAAGTATAACAAAGTTAGTCAAAATAGTAACATTGGCAACAACAACGGGCACATCCTCACAAATACCAATAGGTATGGAAGTTGATTTGTCAGCCATTTGCAAAGATATTTCAGTAGGTGTGAGTTTATTCAAGTCAAGTCTTTTATATAAAAATAAAGGCATAACACTAACACGAGCTCCTAAATCACATAAAGCAGTTTTCACATAGTTCCTTTTGATGGAGCAAGGTATAGTTGGTATTCCCGGATCTCCAAGTTTTTTAGGTATCCCATCTTTAAAAGTATAATTAGCAAGCATGGTGGAGATTTCAGCTTTCGGTATTTTTCTCTTATTAGTGATGATGTCTTTCATGTACTTTGCATAAGGAGGCATTTTAAGAATATCATTAAAGCGAGTACGCAAAAAGACTGGCCTAAGCATTTCAGCAAAGGGTTCAAATTCTTCATCAGCTTTCTTTTTAGTTGACTTAGGTGGAAAAGGCATAGGTTTTTGAACCCACGGTTCTCTTTCTTTACCTTGTTTTCTAGCAATGAAATCTCTTTTATCATATCGTATATTCTTGGGTTGTGGGTTATCAAGATCAACAACTGGTTCTATTCCAACATCATTATCTGGTTATTTTTCATTGTTTGGTTGAGTATTTTCATGAACATCAGCATTATCTTTTTCATTATCACTAGATGAATGTTCATTACCATATTGGGTTTCAGCATCAGAAATAGAAACATCATTATCATTATCAGGAGGTTTTTCTACTTTAGGTTCACTAGAAGCATGCAAAGTCCTATCATTTTTCTTTTTCTTGTTCTTTTTAGAAGGACTAGGTGCAGTGGTGCTGTTCCTTTGTGAATCCTGTTCAATTCTTTTTGGGTGTCCCTCAGGATAAAGTGGTTCCTGAGTCATTTTACCTCCTCTAGTTGCAACTCTAACATCAAAGTCATGTATGTTGTTATTCATTTCATCAAGCAATTCTCTTTGAGATTTAGCAACTTCTTCTAACTGGGTTTGTACCATAGAAGCATGCTTTCCAACACCTCTAACATCATTTGAGATTCTAAATAGCAAGTTACTCAAGCGAGCAATCATATCAGAATTATATTTCAATTGTTTTACAACATTTGCATTGAAGGGGTCTTGCTTTCTAATATAATTCTCAAACTCATAAAGGCATTGGCTAGGGTGCATATTATGAGGATTATCATTATCATTGAATTTCATTAAATACCTTACCTCTACCACCTTAGGCAGTGGTGGTGTATCAAGCCCATGTATTTCTTCAATAGGAGGTAAATTTTTGACATCTTCAACTTTAATACCTTTTTCCTTCATAGATTTCTTTGCCTCTTGCATATCTTCAGGACTGAGATATAATATACCCCTCTTCTTCGGAGTGGGCTTAGGCGATGGTTCGGGAAGAGTCCAATCATCATAATTTTTCAATATGTTATTCAATATTTCCTCAGCTTGCCCAATAGTTCGTTCCCTGAAAACACAATCGGCACAACTATCTAGGAAATCCCTAGAAGCATCGGTTAGTCCATTATAGAAGATATCAAGTATTTCATTTTTCTTAAGAGGATGATCAGGCAAAGCATTAAGCAATTTGAGAAGCCTCCCCCAAGCTTGTGGGAGACTCTCTTCTTCAATTTGCACAAAGTTAAATATTTCCTGTAAGGCAGCTTGTTTCTTATGAGCAGGAAAATATTTTTCAGAGAAGTAATAAATCATATCCTGGGGACTACGGACACAACCAGGAGCAAGAGTATTGTACCAAGCTTTAGCATCACCCTTTAATGAGAACGGAAACAATTTGAAAATATAGTAATAGCGAGTCTTCTCATCATGAGTAAAAAGGGTGGCTATGTCATTCAACTTAGTAAGATATGCCACAACAGTTTCAGTTTCATAACCATGGAAAGGATCAGATTCAACCAAAGTAATGAACCCTGGGTCGACAGAGAATTCAGAATCCTTATCATCAATAAAGATAGGTGAGGTAGCTAACTTAGGATCATATTTCATTCTAGCATTCAGAGATTTTTCTTTATACTTGCATAATAATTTCTCTAGATCATCTCTATCCTTACAAGAAAGAATATCTCTAGTTGTCTCCTCATTCATAACATAACCTTCCGGTACCTTAGGCAATTCATATCTAGGAAGGCTAGTTCTAGCAGGTGTTTCAAGATTCTCAGTTTCAAGCTCATCATCAGATTCAACAATATCATGTTGTCTTACTCTAGCAATTTGTTCGTCAAGAAATTCACCTAGTGGCACATTATCATCAAGCAAGGTACTAGCATCATCATAATCATCATTCATAGTAGAAGTAGCATCATCAATAACTTGCGACATATTAGGATTGATAGCATGTTGTGGTGTTGCAGGTGTACTTATAACAGAAGGTGAATCCAAAGCAGAGCTAGATGGCAGTTCCTTACCTCCCCTCGTCTTAGAGGGAAAAATCTTGGTCTTAGCATCCTTCAGATTTTTCATAGTGAATAATTGATACTAATCCCAAGTGACTCAACAAATATAGCTATGCTCCCTGGCAACGGTGCCAGAAAAAGGTCTTGATAACCCACAACTATAGGGGATCGCAACAGTTTTCGAGGCTAGAGTATTCAACCCAAATTTATAGATTCGACACAAGGGGAGCCAAAGAATATTTGCAAGTATTAGCAGTTGAGTTGTCAATTCAACCACACCTGGAGATTAATTATCTGCAGCAAACTGATCAGTAACAAAGTAGTATGATAGTTTTGATAACAGTGACAACAGCAATAGTAATGGTAACGGTGATAGCAGTGATTCGGTAGCAAGTGCAACAGCAACAGTAGTAGTAGTAACATAGCAAGAACAATATAAGAGAAATTCGTAGGCATTGGATCGGTGATTTGTTGGATGATATTCATCATGTGATAGTCATAACTTAGGGCGATACGGCACTAGCTCAAGTTCACAAATATAATGTAGGCATGTATTCCGTAAATAGTCATACATGCTTATGGAAAGAACTTGCATGACATCTTTTGTCGTACCCTCTCGTGGCAGCGGATGATACGTCTCCAACGTATCTATAATTTTTGATTGCTTCATGCTATATTATATTATGTTTTGGATGATTAATGGGCTTTGTTATACACTTTTATATTATTTTTGGGACTAACCTATTAACCGGAGGCCCAGCCCAGAATTGATGTTTTTGCCTATTTCAGTGTTTCGCAGAAAAAGAATATCAAACGGAGTCTAAACGGAATGAAACCCTCGGGAACGTGATTTTTGAAACGAACGTGATCCAGAGGACTTGGACCCTATGTCAAGACATCAACCAGGAGGGCACGAGGTAGAGGGGCGCGCCTACCCCCCCCCCCCCCCCCAGGCGCGCCCTCCACCCTCGTGGGGCCCATATTGCTCCACCGACGTACTTCTTCCTCCTATATATACCTACGTACCCCCAAACCAACAGAAGCATGCACGAAAACCTAATTCCACCGCCGCAACCTTCTGTACCCGTGAGATCCCATCTTGGGGCCTTTTCCGGCGTCCTGCCGGAGGGGGCATTGATCACGGAGGGCTTCTACATCAACACCATAGCCTCTCCGATGATGTGTGAGTAGTTTACCTCAGACCTTCGAGTCCATAGTTATTAGCTATATGGCTTCTTGTCTCTTTTTGGATCTCAATACAAAGTTCTCCACGATTCTCGTGGAGATCTATTCGATGTAATCTTCTTTTGCGGTGTGTTTGTTGAGACCGATGAATTGTGAGTTTCTGATCAAGTTTATCTTTGAACAATTTGAATCTCCTCTGAATTCTTTTATGTATGATTGGTTATCTTTGCAAGTCTCTTCGAATTATCAGTTTGGTTTGGCCTACTAGATTGATCTTTCTTGCAATGGGAGAAGTGCTTAGCTTTGGGTTCAATCTTGCGGTGTCCTTTCCCAGTGACAGTAGGGGCAGCAAGGCACGTATTGTATTGTTGACATCGAGGATAATAAGATGGGGTTTATATCATATTGCATGAGTTTATCCCTCTACATCATTTCATCTTGCTTAAAGCGTTACTCTGTTCTTTTGAACTTAATACTCTAGATGCATGCTGGATAGCGGTCGATGTGTGGAGTAATAGTAGTAGATGCAGGCAGGAGTCGGTCTACTTGTGTCGGACGTGATGCCTATATACATGATCATACCTAGATATTCTCATAACTATGCTCAATTCTATCAATTGCTCAACAGTAATTTTGTTCACCCACCGTAATACTTATGCTCTCGGGAGAAGCCACTAGTGAAACCTATGGCCCCCGGGTATATTTTCCATCATATTAATCTTCCAACACTTAGCTATTTTTATTGCCTTTTATTGTACTTTGCATCTTTATCATAAAAATACCAAAAATATTATCTTATCATATCTATCAGATCTCACTCTCGTAAGTGACCGTTGAGGGATTGACAACCCCTTTATCGCGTTGGTTGTGAGGTTCTTGTTTGTTTGTGTAGGTGCGAGGGACTCGTGCGTGGTCTCCTACTGGATTGATACCTTGGTTCTCAAAAACTGACGAAATTCTTACGCTACTTTACTGCATCACCCTTTCCTCTTCAAGGGAAAACCAACGCAGTGCTCAAGAGGTAGCAAGAAGGATTTCCGGCGCCGTTGCCGGGGAGTCTACGCAAAAGTCAACATACCAAGTACCCATCACAAACTCTTATCTCCCGCATTACATTATTTGCCATTTGCCTCTTGTTTTCCTCTCCCCCACTTCACCCTTGTCGTTTTATTTGCCCTCTCTTTTCCGTTTGCCTCTTTTTCGCTCGCTTCTTGTTTGCTCGTGTGTTGGATTGTTTGCTTGTCACGATGGCTCAAGATAATACTAAATTGTGTCACTTTACCAATAGATACAACAATGATTTTCTTAGCACTCCGATTGCTCCTCTTACCGATACTGAATCTTGTGAAATTAATGCTGCTTTGTTGAATCTTGTCATGAAAGATCAATTCGCCGAACTTCCTAGTGAAGATGTCGCTACCCATCTAAATAGCTTCATTGATTTGTGTGATATGCAAAAGAAGAAAGATGTGGACAATGATATTGTTAAATTGAAGCTATTTCCTTTTTCGCTTAGAGATCATGCTAAAGCGTGGTTTTCGTCTTTGCCTAAAAATAGTATTGATTCTTGGAATAAGTGCAAAGATGCTTTTATCTCTAAGTATTTTCCTCCCACTAAAATCATCTCTCTTAGAAACGATATTATGAATTTTAAGCAACTTGATCATGAACATGTTGCACAAGCATGGGAGAGGATGAAATTAATGATACGTAATTGCCCTACACATGGTTTGAATTTTTGGATGATTATACAAAAAATTTATGCCGGATTGAATTTTGCTTCTAGAAATCTTTTAGATTCAGCCGCGGGAGGCACTTTTATGGAAATCACTTTAGGAGAAGCTACTAAACTCCAAGATAATATTATGGTTAATTATTCTCAATGGCACACCGAAAGATCCACTAATAAAAAAGTGCATGTGATAGAAGAAATTAATGTTTTGAGTGGAAAGATGGATGAACTTATGAAATTATTTGCTACTAAAAGTGTTTCTTCTGATCCTAATGATATGCCTTTGTCTACTTTGATTGAAAATAATAATGAATCTATGGATGTGAATTTTGTTGGTAGGAATAATTTTGGTAACAACGCGTATAGAGGAAACTTTAATCCTAGGCCGTACCCTAGTAATTCCTCTAATAATTATGGTAATTCCTACAACAATTCTTATGGAAATTTTAATAAGATGCCTTCTGAATTTGAGACTAGTGTTAAAGAATTTATGAATTCGCAAAAGAATTTCAATGCTTTGCTTGAAGAAAAATTGCTTAAAGTTGACGAATTGGCTAGGAACGTTGATAGAATTTCTCTTGATGTTGATTCTTTGAAACTTAGATCTATTCCACCTAAGCATGATATCAATTAGTCTCTCAAATCCATGAGAATTTCCATTGATGAGTGCAAAGAAAGAACCGCTAGGATGCGTGCTAAGAAAGATTGCTTTGTGAAAGTGTGTTCTTCTAGTTTCTCTGAAAATAAAGATGAAGATCTAAAAGTTATTGATGTGTCTCCTATTAAATCTTTGTTTTGGAATATGAATCTTGATAATGATGGGACTGAATATGATCCACCTTTACCTAGAATGCGTTCCAAAAATTCGGAGTTGTTAGATCTTGATGCAAAAATTGGTAAAAGTAGGATTGAAGAGATCAAAACTCCAGATATTAATGAACCCACTATTTTGGATTTCAAGGAATTTAATTATGATAATTGCTCTTTGATAGATTGTATTTCCTTGTTGCAATCCGTGCTAAATTCTCCTCATGCTTATAGTCAAAATAAAGCTTTTACTAAACATATCGTTGATGCTTTGATGCAATCTTATGAAGAAAAACTTGAGTTGGAAGTTTCTATCCCTAGAAAACTTTATGATGAGTGGGAACCTACTATTAAAATTAAAATTAAAGATCATGAATGCTATGCTTTGTGTGATTTGGGTGCTAGTGTTTCCACAATTCCAAAAACTTTATGTGATTTGCTAGGTTTCCGTGATTTTGATGATTGTTCTTTAAACTTGCACCTTGCGGATTCCACTATTAATAAACCTGTGGGAAGAATTAATGATGTTCTTATTGTTGCAAATAGGAACTATGTGCCCGTAGATTTTATTGTTCTTCATATAGATTGCAATCCTTCATGTCCTATTATTCTTGGTAGACCTTTCCTTAGAACGATTGGTGCAATTATTGATATGAAGGAAGGGAATATTAGATTTCAATTTCCGTTAAGGAAAGGCATGGAACAGTTCCCTAGAAATAAAATAAAATTACCTTATGAATGTATTATGAGAGCCACTTATGGATTGCCTACCAAAGATGGCAATACCTAGATCTATCCTTGCTTTTATGCCTAGCTAGGGGCGTTAAACGATAGCGCTTGTTGGGAGGCAACCCAATTTTATTTTTAGTTTTTTATTGCTTTTTGCTTCTGTTTAGGAATAAATATATAATCTTGCCTCTGGTTAGATGTGTTTTTATGTTTTAATTAGTGTTTGTGCCAAGTTAAACCTATAGGATCTTCTTGGATGCTAGTTATTTGATCTTGCTGAGAATTCCAGAAACTTTCTGTTCACAAAAATAATTGTTAAAAATCACCAGAACGTGATAAAATATTGATTCCAATTGCTGCTGATCAATAAACAAATTTCTAGGTCTTCCTATTTTGGCTGAATTTTTTGAGTTCCAGAAGTTTGCGTTAGTTACAGATTACTACAGACTGTTCTGTTTTTGACAGATTCTGTTTTTCGTGTGTTGTTTGCTTATTTTGATGAATCTATGGCTAGTAAAATAGTTTATAAACCATAGAGAAGTTGGAATAAAGTAGGTTTAACACCAATATAAATAAATAATGAGTTCATTACAGTACCTTGAAGTGGTGTTTTGTTTTCTTTCGCTAACGGAGCTCACGAGATTTTCTGTTAAGTTTTGTGTTGTGAAGTTTTCAAGTTTTGGGTAAAAGATTTGATGGATTATGGAACGAGGAGTGGAAAGAGCCTAAGATTGGGGATTCCCATGGCACCCCAAGATAATCTAAGGTCACCAAAAAGCCAAAGCTTGGGGATGCCCCGGAAGGCATCCCCTCTTTCGTCGACTTCCATCGGTAACTTTACTTGGAGCTATATTTTTATTCACCACATGATATGTGTTTTGCTTGGAGCGTCTTGTATGATTTGAGTCTTTATTTGTTAGTTTCCCACAATCATCTTTTCTGTACAGACCTTTTGAGAGAGACACACATGATTCGGAATTTGTTAGAATACTCTATGTGCTTCACTTATATCTTTTGAGCTATATAGTTTTTGCTCTAGTGCTTCACTTATATCTTTTAGAGCATGGTGCTGGATTTGTTTTATAGAAAATATTGTTCTCTCATCCTTCACTTAGATTATTTTGAGAGTCCTACAAAACAGCGTGGTAATTTGCTTTAATTATGACACACATTCAAGATTAGTAAAAAAAATCTTATGAGTGTGTTGAATACTATGAGAAGTTTGATGCTTGATAATTGTTTTGAGATATACAGATGGTGATATTAGAGTCATGCTAGTTGAGTAGTTGTGGATTTGAGAAATACTTGTGTTAAGGTTTGTGATTCCCGTAGCATGCACGTATGGTGAACCGTTATGTGATGAAATCGGAGCATAATTTATTTATTGATTGTCTTCCTTATGAGTGGCGGTCGGGGACGAGCGATGGTCTTTTCCTACCAATCTATCCCCCTAGGAGCATGCGCGTAATACTTTGCTTTGATAACTTGTAGATTTTTGCAATAAGTATATGAGTTCTTTATGACTAATGTTGAGTCCATGGATTATACGCACTTTTCTTCCTTCCACCATTGCTAGCCTCTCTAATACCGCGCACTTTTCGCCGGTATCATACACCCACCATATACCTTCCTCAAAACAGCCACCATACCTACCTATCATGGCATTTCCATAGTCATTCCGAGATATATTGCCATGCAACTTACCACCGTTCCGTTTACTATGACACGCTCCATCATTGTCATATTGCCTCGCATGATCATGTAGTTGACATCGTATTTGTGGCAAAGCCACCATACATAATTCTTTCATACATGTCACTCTTGATTCATTGCATATCCCGGTACACCGCCGGAGGCATTCACATAGAGTCATATTTGTTCTAAGTATTGAGTTGTAATTGTTGAGTTGTAAGTAAATAAAAGTGTGATGATCATCATTTTTAGAGCATTGTCCCAAGTGAGGAAAGGATGATGGAGACTATGATTCCCCCATAAGTCGGGATGAGACTCCGGACTAAAAAAAATAGGCCATAAAAAAAGAGAAAAGGCCCAAATAAAAAAATGAGAGAAAAAGAGAGAAGGGGCAATGCTACTATCCTTTTACCACACTTGTGCTTCAAAGTAGCACCATGATCTTCATGATAGAGAGTCTCCTATGATATCACTTTCATATACTAGTGGGAAATTTTCATTATAGAACTTGGCTTGTATATTCCAATGATGGGCTTCCTCAAAATGCCCTAGGTCTTCGTGAGCAAGCGAGTTGGATGCACACCCACTTAGTTTCTTTTGTTGAGCTTTCATATACTTATATCTCTAGTGCATCCGTTGCATGGCAATCCCTACTCACTCACATTGATATCTATTAATGGGCATCACCATAGCCCGTTGATACGCCTAGTTGATGTGAGACTATCTTCTCCCTCTTTTTGTCTTCTCCACAACCACCATTCTATTCCACATATAGTGCTATGTCCATGGCTCACGCTCATGTATTGCGTGAAGATTGAAAAAGTTTGAGAACACCAAAAGTATGAAACAATTGCTTGGCTTGTCATCGGGGTTGTGCATGATTTAAATACTTTGTGTGGTGAAGATAGAGCATAGCCAGACTATATGATTTTGTAGGGATAACTTTCTTTGGCCATGTTATTTTGAGAAGACATGATTGCTTAGTTAGTATGCTTGAAGTATTATTATTTTTATGTCAATATTAAACTTTTGTCTTGAATCTTTCAGATCTGAACATTCATACCACAATTCAGAGAATTACATGGAAAATTATGCCAAGTAGTATGATAGTTTTGATAATAGTGACAACAACAATAGTAATGGTAACGGTGATAGCAGTGATTCGGTAGCAAGTGCAACAGCAACAGTAGTAGTAGTAACATAGCCAAAACAATATAAGAGAAATTCGTATGCATTGGATCGGTGATTTGTTGGATGATATTCATCATGTGATAGTCATAACCTAGGGCGATACGGCACTAGCTCCAGTTCACAAATATAATGTAGGCATGTATTCCGTAAATAGTCATACGTGCTTATGGAAAGAACTTGCATGACATCTTTTGTCCTACCCTCTCATGGCAGCGGATGAAACGTCTCCAACGTATCTATAATTTTTGATTGCTTCATGCTATATTATATTATGTTTTGGATGATTAATGGGCTTTGTTATACACTTTTATATTATTTTTGGGACTAACCTATTAACCGGAGGCCCAGCCCAGAATTGCTGTTTTTGCCTATTTGAGTGTTTCGTAGAAAAACAATATCAAACGGAGTCCAAACGAAATGAAACCTTCGAGAACGTGATTTTCGGAAAGAACGTGCTCCAGAGGACTTGGACCCTATGTCAAGACATCAACCAGGAGGGCACGACGTAGGGGGCACGCCTACCCCCCCCCCCCAGGCCCGCCCTCCACCCTCGTGGGGCCCATGTTGCTCCACCAACGTACTTCTTCCTCCTATATATACCTACGTACCCCCAAACCAATAGAAGCATCCACGAAAACCTAATTCCACCGCCGCAACCTTCTGTACCCGTGAGATCCCATCTTGGGGCCTTTTCTGGCGTCCTGCCGGAGGGGGCATTGATCACGGAGGGCTTCTACATCAACACCATAGCCTCTCCGATGATGTGTGAGTAGTTTACCTCAGACCTTCGGGTCCATAGTTATTAGCTAGATGGCTTCTTCTCTCTTTTTGGATCTCAATACAAAGTTCTCCACGATTCTCGTGGAGATCTATTCGATGTAATCTTCTTTTGCGGTGTGTTTGTTGAGACCGATGAATTGTGGGTTTATGATCAAGTTTATCTTTGAACAATATTTGAATCTCCTCTGAATTCTTTTATGTATGATTGGTTATCTTTGCAAGTCTCTTAGAATTATCAGTTTGGTTTGGCCTACTAGATTGATCTTTCTTGCAATGGGAGAAGTGCTTAGCTTTGGGTTCAATCTTGCGGTGTCCTTTCCCGGTGACAGTAGGGGCAGCAAGGCACGTGTTGTATTGTTGCCATCGAGGATAACAAGATGGGGTTTATATCATATTGCATGAGTTTATCCCTCTACATCATGTCATCTTGCTTAAAGCGTTCCTCTGTTCTTTTGAACTTAATACTCTAGATGCATGTTGGATAGCGGTCGATGTGTGGATTAATAGTAGTAGATGCAGGCAGGAGTCGGTCTACTTGTCTCGGACGTGATGCCTACATACATGATCATACCTAGATATTCTCATAACTATGCTCAATTCTATCAATTGCTCAACAGTAATTTGTTCACCCACCGTAATACTTATGCTCTCGAGAGAAGCCACTAGTGAAACCTATGGCCCCCGGGTCTATTATCCATCATATTAATCTTCCAACACTTAGCTATTTTTATTGCCTTTTATTGTACTTTGCATCTTTATCATAAAAATACCAAAAATATTATCTTATCATATCTATCAGATCTCACTCTCGTAAGTGACCGTTGAGGGATTGACAACCCCTTTATCGCGTTAGCTGTGAGGTTCTTGTTTGTTTGTGTAGGTGCGAGGGACTCTTGCGTGGTCTCCTACTGGATTGATACCTTGGTTCTCAAAAACTGAGGGAAATACTTACGCTACTTTACTGCATCACCCTTTGCTCTTCAAGGGAAAACCAACGCAGTGCTCAAGAGGTAGCAACGGAGTCCTATTAGATACTAAGGGATATTAAGGCCTCCTTTTAGTAGAGAACCGGAACAAAGCATTAACACACGGTGAATACATGAACTCCTCAAACTACGGTCATCGCCGGGAGTGGTCCCGACTATTGTCACTCCGGGGTTGCCGGATCATAACACGTAGTAGGTGACTATAACTTGCAAGATCGTATCTAGAACATGGATATAATGGTGATACCATAAACGATTCAGATCTGAAATCATGGCACCCGGGCCCAAAGTGACAAGCATTAAGCATAGCAAAGTCATAGCAACATCAATCTCAGAACATAGTGGATACTAGGGATCAGGCCCTAACAAAACTAACTCGATTATATGATGAATCTCATCCAACTCCTCACCGACCAGCGAGCCTATGAAGGAATTACTCACTCCCGGTGGGGAGCATCATGGAATTGGCGATGGAGAAGGGTTGGTGATGACGAAGAACGAAGATCCCCTCTTCGGAGCCCCAAACGGACTCTAGATTTGGCCTCCCGATGAAGAAGAGGAGGTGGCGGCGGCTCCATCTCGTGGAACACAATAATTCTTTCTCCCTCATTTTTTTCTCGAAAAATGTGATTTTATAGCATAGGTTTCAGGGTCTGTGGGGCCACCAGGTGGGGACAACCCACCTGGGCACGCCTAGGGGGGCAGGCGCACCCTGGTGGGTTGTGCCCACCCAGGTGCCCCCCTCAGGTGGCTCTTGGCTCTAGAAATTCTCTTTTATTGGGTAAAAATTCATCGGAAAGTTTCGTTCCATTCCGAGAACTTTTATTTCTACACAAAAACAACACCATGGTAGTTCTGCTGAAAACAGTGTCAGTCCGGGGTTAGTTTCATTCGCAAATTAGAGTCCAAAACAAGAGGAAAAGCGTTAGGAAAGTAGATACGTTGGAGACGTATCAGTCACCTATGCTAGAGTATATTGACTGAGGAGTCAAGTGATAACACTTGATCGTAGGTCATACTCATCGTTTAAGCTCAAAAATGGGGTTACCATTTTTCGTTTAAGCATTTTGATGTATTCACATGTCGTTGAGTTGCTTTGAGCCATGACTTGGAGTCACTACAAAAAAAGACACATCCGTGACATTTTGGGCCGAACGAATTTTTTTCTATCATGCTTATGGCACTTCTATGACAATAATTGTGACAAAACCCGGTATCATCATAGATGTGGTGGGCTACTACTACTATGACAAAAAAATCATGATAGAAAATGGGCTTTTCGTCCTGGGCGGGCCGGAGACGCAGCTGCATGACATTCTTTGGCCATCCTTGATGGAGAAAACCGTGGTAGAAGCGAGGGCGAGGAAAATATCGGGGAGTTCCCGGTTACGGCGGGTGGTCGAGGGCCGAGCGATGTGCGTTTCTCTCGTACACGTACGCGCGTGGGTGCGAGGTGTTGGGCACTAACTGAACCCGAGCGAGGCGTTCGCCTACTGAACCCGTGCGATTGCACTGTAGGCTACGCATTACTGAACCCGAGCGATTGATCGATGGCTGTTAACTGTACCCGACCGAGTGATTCCTTCGCTACTACTGCTAACTGAAGCCGATAGAACCTGCTGCCTCTTGATGAACAGTGAGCGTTGTTGGTGGTTTGGATGAACAGTTCCCGGTGGGGGGCTGGATGAGCAGGAACCCGTGGTAGTAGAGGCCGTTGCCGCTGGATGAACAGGACCCCGATCGATCGAGCCGGTGGATGAACAGGACCCCGTGGAGGGCTGGATGAATAGGACCCCGTGGAGGGCTGGATGAACAGGACCCCGTGGAGGGCTGGTTGAACAGTAGCCAGTGGAGGGTTGGATGAACAGTAGCCCGTGGAGGGGTGGTTGAACAGGACCCTGTGGAGAGGACTGGTTGAACAGTAGCTGATGGAGGAGCGCGCGGTCGAGGCTGGATGAACAGGAGCCCGTGGATGAACAGCCGTAGGTGGAGGCTGGAGGAGGTCGACGGTGGATGAACAGTAGCCCGTGGAGGAAGGAGGAGGTCGACGGTGGAGATGAACAGTATCTCGTGCAGTCCCGTTTTTCGGTATGCCACACCCCTCCCGATGAACAGGACCCCCGTTTCGACCGTAGTGCTTCAACACAAGTCTATTTCCTCCGTTTTGCGGTACACCACACCACTCCCGATCAACAGGACCCCGTTTCGACTGTAGGAGGCCCAAGAGAAGTCAGTTCCCTCCGTTTTGCGGTACGCCAGACCCCTCCCGATGAACAGGATCCCGTTTCGACCGTGGCCGGTCGAAGACAAGGCCGTTTCCTCCGTTCTGCGGTACGCCAGGTCTCGTTTCCATCGGCTGTTCCATCCAAGCCGGTTGGCTCCCGATGAACAGCACGCATTCCGTTGCCTCCCGATGAACACGATGCATTCCGTTGCCTCCCCATGAACACGACGATGACGCAGTTTCTCTGTTCCGACCCAGCCATGTACACGAGACCTGGCCGTACGTATGCGCAAGTAGGCGTTCGAGACCCCGCCCGTATGTACGTACGTGGCCGTATTTACTTTCCTGCACCCTGGCCGCTGTACGTACGTGTACATGCTACGTGTGCACCTCTACTACGACACGCGCCCTTCCTTACACAGCCATGGTCCATCGCTGCAGCCTACAGAATGACAACGCTATGTACGCTTCGACCAGGTGGGCCCGACTGTAAGGCACTTCCTTGCATGTGAAGATGTAGCTGGTGGGTCCCAGCAGTTAGGGGGGAACTTTTTCCATGAAATACAGTGGCCCGTCTGGTGGGTCCCTGCTGTCAGGTGGAGGAATCATTATTTTCCGCGTAATAAGGAGTCACTTCCTTGCTGCGGCCGTGGACCCAGCTGTCAGCCTCTCCACGTACAGTACTCTTCCGATGGAAGTCGTTCCTTGACCGCGGTGACCACGCCGCGCCGAGAGCACCAGGGCGGTGGACGACGGCGAGGCCTAGGAAGGGGGCGACGCGGAGCCGGGGAAGACGTGGCGGTGGTTGCCCACGCGGAGAGGAGTATGAGGGTTCACTGGTTCAGCTGCGGTGTGAGGCTGCCGTCGCCGCAGAATAACAGGGGGTGTGGGTAAGTAGAGGGATGGCCTGGCTAGCGGTGGGAGTAGTAGGGGGCGGTGAGGCCTCCGCGGCATCACAGCCGGCCACGGGAGGCAGGAGCACGCGGCACGACCGGCGCTGGTTTGGGCGGCTGGAGCAAGAAGACTAGAGGTTGAAGAAGCACTACGGCCGTTGGATGGACATCGTACGGTCACTGGAGCTAGAATCCTTCATATTGACTAAGTTGACAAAGCCCTCCATCCCCATCAACTTAGTAGGCCCACAAGTCAGCCTCCCACTATGGTGAGTCCCAGCTAGCAGGGGGTATTCATTTTTGTGTGTATAATAAGGAGGCACTTCCTTGCGTGCGAAGATATAGCTAGTGGGTCCGACCTGCCAGCGGGGGGAACGTTTTTTCGCGAAATACAGAGGCCCTTCCGGTGGGTCCCAGCTGTCAGGTGGAGGAATCCTTATTTTGCGCGTAATAAGGAGGCATTTCCTTGCATGGGGCCGTGGACCCAGCTGTCAGCCTCTCCACGCACAGTCTACTTCCGATGGATGTCGTTCGTTGACCATGTTGACCACTCCGCGCCGAGCGCATCCAAGGTGGTGGACGACGGCGAGGCCCCGGACAGCAACGAGTCGGAGATGGGAAGACGCGGGAGTAGAGTCGCGGACGGAGAGGTGTACGAGGGTTAACTGGTTCTGGTGCGGTGTGGTTCGATAGTCGGTGGAGAAGAACAGGAGGTGTGGAGGGGTGGAGGGATGGCCTCGCCAACGGTGGGGTAGCGCTTCACAGCGAAGCATGCTAAGCAGAGCTGCTAGCAGCAGGAGGCGGGAGCAGGTGGTCCCGGCTGCGCTGGAGGAAGAAGACGAGAGGTTGAAGATGGATGTCGGTCGTTGGATGTAAATCCAACGGCTAACGATGTCAGAATCATTTGTTGACTAAGCTGACAACGACTTGCGTTGGCTTCGACCTATTGGCCCACATTTCAGCCTCCAAAAATGTGGCACGTATTCAACCCATTTTTCAGAATTTATAGTCAATTTGATCTTTTTTTTACAATTACAGTCCATTTGCTAGGCTGGGTGAACACATAATGTAGCGTCCATGCGGCCGATTTATTTTTTTCCTAAAAATTACAGGCCATTTGCACTTTCTCGAAATACACGATTTTGATGGGCTGATTGTAATTATAATGTTGGGTTGGGCGCAGCAATGTTATCAAAAAATAAATAGGGGCTGAGCATTTTGTTATAAATATATTTAAATAATAAGTGATTTATTATTACATTGGTCCTTAAATCTTACCAAGCTTTTGTACACAATCACCAGGATTTTCGTTGCCAAGAAAATCCAGGATTTTATTGTTAAGAAATTATTTTTATAAGTTAATAAGATGTGGGATATCGTTTTCTTACATATGTAAGTATCTGTTAAATATATTATGACAATAACAATAATATATAATAACATATAAAATAATTTAAATATATATAATATAGTTAGAATGGAAACATAAGTTGGACCAGGCGTTCCTATTCTTATATAGAAAAATAGAACAGACTTCTGCGTTTTCTTCAAAAAAATACATAAATTGGGCTGCCAATGTTTCAGGAAAAATAAAACCTCGGATGGGAGGTGCATAGGCCGGTCGATACATGACGGCCCTCAAAAAAATACAAACCGGCATGTCATGGGCTGCGCATGTTAAAAAAGAAAGCCTAGACGGCGCAGCCCAAAACTGTCACGACCGGTTTTTCAATAAAATAATTATTGAGAGACCAATCCCTTTTACGGACCAGCGAGGAAGAATTCCTTCTCACTGGTAGACAATATCTTGGTCACAGAAGAAAAATACCAGGAGTACTAAATATAATACAAGGATTGAGCAGAGACTGCCCAACAATTTATTACATGCGCGCCGTTAAAGAAAAACGGCGGATAGGGTGGCAACTACTAACTCACGATAATAACGGTGGTGGAAATATCACCGCGAAGCGAGTGATATGATTCCAGAAGACTACAGCTCTTCGAGCGTCGGAGTGAGGCTCGAGAAGACTTATTGCGGGTGGCGGAAGCGTAAACGATACAAGTGACCAATATCCGGGATCGCGCAGGGCTGACTGGGACTCCTCTAGGCATCAGACGCGCTATCAAACTCTTCATCCAAGAGATCGCCTTCGTCAACATCTGGCCAAATCAACAAGCCAAGTGAGTACTATGAAAGTACTCGCAAGACAGTTCGGACATAAGGTATAACGAATGTAAACATGAAGCACATGAATAAGTTAACCAGTGCGATCAGACATAACGGAATTAAATACTGGGTGCCAAGCGAGGGTCTGAATGACGCCTCGAGCGGAAACTGCAGAATAGTAATACTGGTGCCAAACGAGTGTCTGAAAGACTCCTCGAGCGGAAAATGCGGAATAATAATACGGGTGCCAAACGAGTGTCTGAAAGACTCCTCGAGCGGAAAATGCGGAATAATAATGCGGGTGCCAAACGAGTGTCTGAAAGACTCCTCGAGAGGTAAATGCAGAATAATAATGCGGGTGCCAAACGAGTGTCTGAAAGACTCCTCGAGAGGTAAATGCAGAATAATAATGCCACAGTTGGGCGTCGGGGCGACACCACATAAAGGGCTTATAACAGAAAGTAAAGACAGTGTATGCCGCAGTCAGACGTCTGAGCGACATCACATAAAGGGCTTATATTGAAAGTGAGGAACGAGTACACGCCACAGTTGGACGTCTGCGCGACGTCACATAAAGGGCTCATATCACATCTCATTAATACAATAGTTCGGGAACATAAATTATCACAAGCATGAGACACAAAATAAAGTTAGTCCATCCACAGGAATAACAATAAATCTGAATTTTACCACTTGAGCTTGTTCACCGGGGACAAGTTTTTCACACGGATAGATATGGATATAATGTTCTCATTACTTGATCATGGATACGATGATTTGGAAAGAATTGACTCTGCAGAGTTTGTACTTAACCACAGCCAACGGATTTCAGTAGTCACGGGGACTAGTTCCGTCTACGGTGTTTTGGAAGAAACACGTCTAACCAGTACACACCCAATTCAACCATCCGAAGCCAGGGATCACCCTCGGCAACTTTCAAGAAAAACCTTGAGACGGGGAGGCTACAACCTCGCGTAGCATGGGATCAAATTTCTATACGCGCGCTATAAGGGGGTGCCCCCCCTCTCGGTCCCAACCGGAAACACCCATGCCCCCTGACCGGATGACTGGCTTTAATCCTGGGCCAAGGTACCATCATCCCGGCCTCTCCGTTTGGTGTGTACACGGAAAGAGGTTACCAACTTACTAAACCGCATCCTGGCAATGAGACATGTGGTAGCACGGAAAGGGGAAGGAACGGTAACGTAGCTCCAACCACGTTAACGTCGGAGAAAGTCGGATGTCGCAAGGCTGGCATGCTACGACAGTACCACCTTGCTGCCCTTCATGTCACCACATGATTTAGCCATCTCTCATCAGGGATCATCGCAACTTTGGAACATGCGGGAAAAGATCGATAACGTGGCTCCAACCATGTTAACGTCGAAGAAAGTCGGATGACGCAAGGCTGGTATGCTACAATAGTACCACCTTGCTGCCCTTCATGTCACCACATGATTAGGCCACCTCTCAACAGAGGTCATCGCAACTTTGGGACAACCGGGTCGTTGCCTTACACGCAACGAGGTTTTTACCGACACTCATATGCCACGCACAAACTCTCACGTGAACATGCAAAACACCTGCCATATCAAATGTTCAAAACATGCTTGCCTGGTTCGGAGAAGTCGGAGTCTAGCTCGGCGAAGTTCGCGGCTTCGTCACCTCTCCCGGAACCTACGGCAATCACGAAACGGGTACTAACGTGAAAACCAACACATACACAGAAACTTTTCCAAATATTTTTCAAATAAATCCCATAAAAAACTAGACAAAATTTGAAGATTGTCAGAAAAAGAATCACTCAAAAATACTTTTTTATTAAAAATTTATAAAGGTTTCTGTCCAGGGACTTATCTGTAATGAAACAGAAAAGTTCCAGGGTTTTAACTGAGAAAACAGAAAACGCTTCGGCTGGGAATGCGCAAGCGCAAAGGAGAAGACGTATTTTGCTCAAAGGCGCCAACAGAAAACGGTTCGCGAATAAAAGAACAGAGGCTGACACGCGGGGTCCACATGTCAGGTTTGAAAAGCTCGCCCGCGCCCGAAGACTGCGGTGGACGCCGGTGTCGAACCACGGCGAGTTAGGAGAAACGGAGGGTACCAAGAGCTTCAGCGTCTTCTTCCGCGTCGGTGGGTGGTGGACTCGTCCAACAGGGAGCACCACGTCGACGGCGACACTATCTCCGGCGGACGGCGGCTCGGGTGAGGATGGGGAACTCCGGTGGAGGGCTGCAAGCTTCAAATTGAAGTGCGGGTCAGAAAGAGGGGTGCATGGTGAAGCTACTGGTAAGAGAATGGAGGCGGAGGAGCACACACGGGGGCGAATCGGGCTGGATCCCGTGGCGGGTCGCGGCGGCCGGAGTCGAGGAAGGTGACCTCCTCGGGGTTCTTCCAGTGGCTCGGCGTGCTCAAGGGGGAGTGCAGTGCTGGTGGGTGCTCGAGTTGAAGCTCGGGGCCTCTATTTATAGGCAGATCGACGGGGTGGCCGTGAACGGAGAATCTCCGGCGAGCGATTACGGCGGAGCAGTGGATCGGCAGGGGGTTTGAGCGGCCGGGCAGCATCAGTGGAGGTTACTGGACTCGTTTTGCAGTTAAACGGGGTTCGGTCTTGGCGTAATGGCGTCGGTCCACGGTGAGGTGACCCTACGGGCTCAACGGCGGCAGAGAGCGCGCTCCGCGCCCTGCGGTTCACGACGAGAGCGGCAGCGCATTCGGGGGAGTGGAGGCCACGCGGCGAGCTCCGGTGGTTTGGGCGGCGCTGGGTGGCGTCGTCGGCACCGTGTCTCCTGCTGGCGTCCGCAAAGCCGCCGCCGGCGTCGGTCACGGGGCGGCGCACCTTCTGCTGCTCGTCGCCGACGCCCGCAAGGCGCCAGGCGTTCGTGCAGTGCAGGAACAAGAGAGTGGGGACGAGGAGCAAGGCGACGCGGTGGCACTGGCGAGATCGACATCCGCTTCTGAAGAAAATGACAGCAGCCACTTGACTGAATCTCTGAAACTCTGAACTTGACAATGACCATGCACTGCAGGTGTTCGATAGAAGGTTTTGGCTTTGAGATAAGTTTTTTCTGGAGCTGTAACTTGGTGAGATGACCACTCAATGCACCCAGAGGCTGCCTGATTTTACTTGGAATTTTTGGAGAAGGTTAGGAATGAATTTCACCAAATTTGGCAAATCTGGTCCAAACTTGCAGCAAGTGTAGTTTGAAAATTTTGAACTGAAGACCAGTGGATCTTCATGGTTCTAGGTTGAGGGCACAAAGGACTAGGGAGGAGAGTTGGTTTGGTGGCAAAAATCAAAACAGAAAAAGGAGTTCCTTTGTAAATCTCCAAGTGGTAGAATAGAGCACAGAAATTTATTTGAAAAGAATTTGAATGGAAATAGATACATGGGGAGGTTCAACTTGCTGGATTTGGTGTAGAACATGATCCAAAGGTGAGGGAAGGGTTAGGAGAGAGGATTTGCACTAGGGTCATGGCAAGAAGCAATTGTAGAAAGTGGCAAAGGACTTTCCAAAAGCCATAGTGCAAAATTCAAAATAAGGTTTTCAAAAGTTATTTTTTTCCCAAATGAAAAACATTTTGTCTTGAGTCCAAATGAAAAGCAAGGACTTCCAAGACCAAAGGCAGATCTTGGGTGAATCCAAATAAAACTTTTGCCATAAGGAAAAATATATGAGAGGGAGAGTTCTCTTGAAGAAAAATTTAAATCACTCCCCTCAAGTCAAATAAAATCTTTTGAAAAATCCAAATAAAAACTTGGGTGTCACAACACCTACCCCCTTAGGAAAAATCTCGTCCTCGAGATTTCTGCTGATCCTCAAATAGATATGGATACTCTGCTCGAAGGAAATCCTCCCTTTCCCATGTAGCTTCATCCTCAGTGTGGTTGCTCCACTGAACCCTGAAAAACTTGGTCGTTTTCTGACGGGTCCTCCGTTCAGACTCTTCTAAAATCTTTACTGGCCTTTCTCTGTAGGTGAGATCTGGTTGCATATCAATGTCCTCATGAGGTACATGTTTTTCTGGGTTGCTCACACATTTTCTTAACTGTGAGACGTGGAACACGTCATGGACGTCTGACAGCTCCTTGGGTAGGTCTAGCTGGTAGGCTACCGTGCCTCTTCGTGCCTTTACACAAAATGGTCCAATAAATCTTGGGGCTAGCTTCCCCTTTATTTTGAACCGTTGCAGACCCCTCATAGGAGATACTCGGAGGTATACGGAATCACCGGGTTCAAAGCTGACCTCTCGATGCTTCTGATCATAGTAGCTCTTTTGTCGGCTCTGTGCTGTCTTGAGTCTGTCCCTGATTTGTTTAACTTTCTCCTCGGCCTCTTTAAGCATGTCTGGGCCGAAGATACGGCTGTCACCTGTTTCTGACCAATTCAGAGGGGTACGACATCTTCGTCCGTACAACGCTTCAAAGGGTGCCATTTGCAAGCTGGCTTGGTAACTGTTGTTGTCAGCAAATTCGGCATACAGCAAACTCTCTTCCCAACTGGATCCATAGGTGAGCACACAGGCCCTTAGCATATCCTCTAGGATCTGGTTTACACGTTCTGTTTGTCCATCGGTCTGAGGGTGCTATGCTGTACTGAAAGCCAGTTGCGTGCCCAGAGCTTGTTGTAGGTGATCCCGAAATTTGGAGACGAATTGGGTGCCTCGGTCTGATATTATAGTCTTTGGGACTCCGTGCAAGCAAACTATACGGGAGAGATAAAGTTTTGCCAGTCTTTGTGTGGAGTAGGTAGTCTTCACGGGAATGAAATGAGCAACCTTGGTTAGTCGGTCTGTGATGACCCATATGGCGTCATTTCCGCGTTGTGATCGGGGTAATCCGACAATGAAGTCCATTCCGATTTCGTCCCATTTCCACTCCGGTATCCTGTTAGGCTGGAGTAGCCCTGCTGGCTTTTGGTGCTCGGCCTTGATGCGCTGACATGAATCGCAACAAGCGATGAATGTGGCTATATCTCTTTTCATACCGTGCCACCAAAATCTTTCCTGGATGTCCTTGTACATTTTGGTTCCTCCAGGATGGATCGAGTATGGAGCGGTGTGGCTTTCCGTCAAGATCTGTTGCTTGAGTTCCTCAATGTTGGGTACGCAAAGCCTGTCCCGGTACCATAATGTCCCTTCACTGTCCGTGACGAATTCTGAAGTCTTACTAAGGTTCATTTTCTTCTTTATGCCTTCGATACTGGGATGTCCTTGTTGAGCCTTCTTGATTTGTTCCACTAGGGTGGGTTGTATCTCCAGGTTCGACACGGTGCCCTCAGAGACTAACATCAGGTTGAGCCGAGTGAACTCTCGCTGAAACTCAGGCCTCAAATTTTGTTGACCGTCACTGTCCGGGCTGGGGTTTCGACTAAGGGCATCGGCCACCACATTTGCTTTCCCTGGGTGGTAGTGAATACCGACGTCATAGTCCTTGACCAGTTCCAACCAGCGTCGTTGGCGTAAATTCAGCTCTGGCTGTGTGAAAATATATTTGAGGCTCTTATGGTCCGTATATATTTCACAGCGATTTCCCAACAGAAAGTGCCTCCACTCCTTGAGTGCATGAATAACTGCTGCTAGCTCCAGGTCATGTGTTGGGTAATTTTCCTCATGTTTTCGCAGCTGCCTGGAGGCATATGCGACAACCTTGCCATCCTGCATTAGCACACATCCGAGACCTTTTCGGGACGCGTCACAATACACTTCAAAGCTCTTGTGTATGTCCGGTACGGTTAAGACCGGTGCGGTTGTCAGTTTCTTCTTGAGTTCTTGGAAGCTCTGCTCGCATGCTTCCGTCCACACAAATTTCTTGTCCTTCTTGAGTAACTGTGTTATAGGTTTTGCCACAGTGGAGAACCCTTCAATAAATCTTCTGTAATATCCGGCCATTCCTAGGAAACTCCGCACATCTGTAACATTCGCGGGTGGCTTCCAGTCCAGTATGGCCTTGACTTTTTCTGGGTCTACGGCCACGCCTTCCTGGTTCAATATATGGCCCAAGAAACCAACTTGTCTTAGCCAAAATTCGCACTTGCTAAATTTGGCGTATAACTGATGTTTCCTCAATTCTCCCAAAACAATTCTGAGGTGCTCAGCATGCTCTTCTGGTGTCCTCGAGTAAACCAGAATATCGTCAATGAATACCACCACAAATTTGTCCATGAACTTCATGAACACTTTGTTCATGAGGTGGACGAAATATGCGGGGGCGTTCGTTAGTCCAAAAGGCATCACTGTAAACTCGTATAACCCATATCTGGAAGTGAAAGCTGTCTTGGGAATATCTTCCGTCCGTACCTTCAATTGGTGATATCCCGATCTCAAATCAATTTTTGAGAATACCTTGGCCTATGCGAGCTGGTCAAACAAATCATTTATTCGTGGCATCGGATATTTGTTTTTGATGGTGACCATATTGAGGGCTCGGTAGTCTATGCACAGCCTCAGTGTCCCATCCTTCTTCTTAGCGAACAACACAGGCGAACCCCATGGTGAGGAGCTGGCTCGAATAAATCCTTTGTCCAATAATTCTTTTATCTGCTTCTTCAACTCCACCAATTCTGAGGGTGCCATTCTATAAGGCTTCTTATAGATGGGAGCGATGCCAGGTGCTAGTTCAATGCTGAATTCGATCTCTCGGTCTGGTGGCATGCCTGGTAGTTCTTCCGGGAACACATCAGGAAACTCGCATACCACTGGAACTTTTCTCAGTTCTGCCATGTCCATTTTGTTCAGTTTTGGTTTCTGAGATCGTGGCCTTTCTTGAGCGGAAACTCTTATAGTCTTGCCGTGATGGTGAGTGAGAATCACTGTCCGATTGAAACAGTCGATGAATCCTTTGTTGGTGGTCAACCAGTCCATCCCTAAAATGACATCCAGTCCTTTACTTTCCAACACGATGAGATTCGCGTGGAATTGTAGTCCTTCGAACTCAATGACCACTCCTTGGTAGTAACCTTGAGCGATTTGCTTATTTCCGGGGGACTTGATGATCATAGATTTTTCCAAGGGAAATATCGGAAAACCGTGTTGCGAAACAAAGCACTTCGAAACAAACGAATGGGAAGCTCCAGAATCAAACAAAACCGTGGCAGGTACTGTGTTGACAAGGAACGTACCGAGCACGATGTCTGGGGCACTCTGCGCTTCTTCCCTGGTCACATGGTTCAAGTGACCCTTCCTGTGGTTGTTGCTGGGGTTGAAGTTGTTGCGCTTGGGGGCTGGATTGTTCCCACCATTGTTCGGCTTGGGTGTCGAGTCTCTCGGCTTCGGACACTGTTTAGCATAATGCCCTTGTTGACCACAAGCATAGCAGGTGACCCCTGGACGGTATGTGAACTCCTTATCCCTGGCATGAAACTGTCCGACGGGTCTTGGCTCAGTAGTCGTGGATCTCCTTGTGTCTGTCCTCGGGACCTCAGTCTTGCCTCGGTTGCTGCGGGCAAGAGTCGTCTTGTCCCTCTTTCGCTTGCGGATATCTTCCAGACTACGGCGCTCATTCTCCAGGGTGATGGCCTTATCCACCAGCGTCTTAAAATCCGGAAAGGTGTGCACAATCAGTTGGCATCTCAGTGCTGGTGCCAGGCCGTCCAGAAATTTTTCCATCTTCTTGCTTTCTGTCATGTGCTCGTCGTAGGCATAACGAGACAGTTGGGTGAACTGACCATTGTACTCGGTCACTGACATGCCTCTTTGCTTCAGATCATCAAACTCTATCTTCTTGATCTTTAGGATGCTCCTGGGGATGTGTGCCCAACGGAAGCCTTCCTTGAACTCTTCCCAGGTGATGTTGTGTTCCCTAGGATGCATGTGTAGGAAGTTTTCCCACCATGCTGCGGCTGCTCCAGTAAGGTAGTGTGGTGCATAAAGCACCTTCTCATGATCTGAGCACTGAGCAATAATCAGTTTCCTTTCAATCTCACGAAGCCAATCATCGGCTTCCAGCGGTCTGTCGGTGTGAGCAAAAGTTGAGGGGCGAGTCTTCTGTAACTCAGATAACTTGGAATGGGGTTGATAGGGTTCACGGTGGTTTCCCATGTTGATGACATGGTTCATCATCTCTTGGTGCTGTTGCTGGCTTTGCTCGAAGAGACGGCATACTTGTGACAGTGCCGCTTCGCTGTCTTGTTGGCTGGACTGACCCTGAGTGAAATTGTTGCTGGTCTGTGTCCCGTAAACCTCTTCTGGCTGATTGGGCATGGAGCGAGTCCACGGGCGAGACATTTTTCCAGTCTGGGGGTATTATTTGCAAAACCCATGAGAAAAAATTGTGTAGCACAAAACTCTCGCAAAGGCAAAAATAAAAGGCTTCAAGGTTTTCAAAGAGACACAAATGATTTTAAATGGAGAAGAAGTGCTTAACATAAATCTTACATGCGAAAAGCAAACACAAGATACAGCACTCAGGATGCGCGTACATATCCTGACATGTTATTAAAAACTAGCGTACTACTCAGAAGGCAGCAAACACACCAATACAAACTAGCGTACAGATAAAACAACACACCATACAAGCAGGCATAACACGCGGCTACTCGGTGCTCTCAGTCGGAGATGGTGAAGATCTCCTTCCCCTTGCCGATGGCAAGGCTCAGCGGTCTAGGAGAATCAACCTCCTCCTCTCTAGCTGGCTCCTGGCGCGGGATGCTGCGCTGCGGTGATGGTGCGGGGGCGACTGGTGGTAGAGCGCGTGCGGCAGGCGGTGCGGCTCTGACTGGAGTAGGAGCGATGACTCGGTCGAACTCCTCAGTGGTAGGCAGACGGCGAGCAGTGGCCAAAACGGCCGGTGCATACAAGGCTAAAGACGAGACGAATGTCAGAGGCGGCGCCGTGTGGAGAAGCTCCTTCCTGCTGGCAGGACCGCCCCGGACTAAGTCCATGCTGGCAGCCACAAGATCATCTACGAGGTTGTCGAAAGACTCCTCTAGAGCCTTGAGATACTCCACAACCATCTCGATGGCTTCATCTCGTTCTCCCCGATGGCAGGCGAACGCATAGTGGCTGGTGTAAGGCACATGGCACGGGAGGTAGCGGTAGCGACGAGTCTTCATCGTAGGAAGGATGTCCCGAAGGCGAGCTATCGCCTCGCGGGCAGCCATCTGCATGGCATGCCTCTCTGTAGGCATGGCCCTTCCCGTAAAACGGAAGTGACGAGCAGCAGAACGTCCTCCCCTGAACTGCACCACGGCTTGGTGCATAGACACGTCGTCACTGAGCTTGTGCTGGTAGAGCGTGAACTCCGGGCGAGCTGCTGGCCCGATCGCGAGCTTGGTGATGGAGACGAGGAGCTTGACAAACCCCTCGGGCACGTTGGTGAACACTCGATTCTCACAGCTGCTGCCAGCCATCTACAAAAGTAGGCAAAAATTCTGATTAGTCATGTCATAAATTTATGATGACCAACAGAAAATAGCTACAATTGCAAAATGCTGAAAAAGCACAAAAGACGCTAATAACCGATTAGCGATCGCACCTAGTGGCTTCCTACAGTCAGCCTGGCTCTGACACCAAGCTTGTCACGACCGGTTTTTCAATAAAATAATTATTGAGAGACCAATCCCTTTTACGTACCAGCGAGGAAGAATTCCTTCTCACTGGTAGACAATATCTTGGTCACAGAAGAAAAATACCAGGAGTACTAAATATAATACAAGGATTGAGCAGAGACTGCCCAACAATTTATTACATGCGCGCCGTTAAAGCAAAACGGCGGATAGGGTGGCAACTACTAACTCACGATAATAACGGTGGTGGAAATATCACCGTGAAGCGAGTGATATGATTCCAGAAGACTACAGCTCTTCGAGCGTTGGAGTGAGGCTCGAGAAGACTTATTGCGGGTGGCGGAAGCGTAAACGATACAAGTGACCAATATCCGGGATCGCGCAGGGCTGACTGGGACTCCTCTAGGCATCAGACGCGCTATCAAACTCTTCATCCAAGAGATCGCCTTCGTCAACATCTGGCCAAATCAACAAGCCAGGTGAGTACTATGAAAGTACTCGCAAGACAGTTCGGACATAAGGTATAACGAATGTAAACATGAAGCACATGAATAAGTTAACCAGTGCGATCAGACATAACGGAATTAAATACTGGGTGCCAAGCGAGGGTCTGAATGACGCCTCGAGCGGAAACTGCAGAATAGTAATACTGGTGCCAAACGAGTGTCTGAAAGACTCCTCGAGCGGAAAATGCGGAATAATAATACGGGTGCCAAACGAGTGTCTGAAAGACTCCTCGAGCGGAAAATGCGGAATAATAATGCGGGTGCCAAACGAGTGTCTGAAAGACTCCTCGAGAGGTAAATGCAGAATAATAATGCGGGTGCCAAACGAGTGTCTGAAAGACTCCTCGAGAGGTAAATGCAGAATAATAATGCCACAGTCGGGCGTCGGGGCGACACCACATAAAGGGCTTATAACAGAAAGTAAAGACAGTGTATGCCGCAGTCGGACGTCCGAGCGACATCACATAAAGGGCTTATATTGAAAGTGAGGAACGAGTACACGCCACAGTCGGACGTCTGCGCGACGTCACATAAAGGGCTCATATCACATCTCATTAATACAACAGTTCGGGAACATAAATTATCACAAGCATGAGACACAAAATAAAGTTAGTCCATCCACAGGAATAACAATAAATCTGAATTTACCACTTGAGCTTGTTCACCGGGGACAAGTTTTTCACACGGATAGATATGGATATAATGTTCTCATTACTTGATCATGGATACGATGATTTGGAAAGAATTGACTCTGCAGAGTTTGTACTTAACCACAGCCAACGGATTTCAGTAGTCACGGGGACTAGTTCCGTCTATGGTGTTTTGGAAGAAACACGTCTAACCAGTACACACCCAATTCAACCATCCGAAGCCAGGGATCACCCTCGGCAACTTTCAAGAAAAACCTTGAGACGGGGAGGCTACAACCTCGCATAGCATGGGATCAAATTTCTATACGCGCGCTATAAGGGGGTGCCCCCCCTCTCGGTCCCAACCAGAAACACCCATGCCCCCTGACCGGATGACTGGCTTTAATCCTGGGCCAAGGTACCATCATCCCGGCCTCTCTGTTTGGTGTGTACACGGAAAGAGGTTACCAACTTACTAAACCGCATCCTGGCAATGAGACATGTGGTAGCACAGAAAGGGGAAGGAACGGTAACGTGGCTCCAACCACGTTAACGTCGGAGAAAGTCGGATGTCGCAAGGCTGGCATGCTACGACAGTACCACCTTGCTGCCCTTCATGTCACCACATGATTTAGCCATCTCTCATCAGAGATCATCGCAACTTTGGAACATGCGGGAAAAGATGGATAACGTGGCTCCAACCACGTTAACGTCGAAGAAAGTCGGATGACGCAAGGCTGGTATGCTACAACAGTACCACCTTGCTGCCCTTCATGTCACCACATGATTAGGCCACCTCTCAGCAGAGGTCATCGCAACTTTGGGACAACCGGGTCGTTGCCTTACACGCAACGAGGTTTTTACCGACACTCATATGCCACGCACAAACTCTCACGTGAACATGCAAAACACCTGCCATATCAAATGTTCAAAACATGCTTGCCTGGTTCGGAGAAGTCGGAGTCTAGCTCGGCGAAGTTCGCGGCTCCGTCACCTCTCCCGGAACCTACGGCAATCACGAAACGGGTACTAACGTGAAAACCAACACATACACAGAAACTTTTCCAAATATTTTTAAGATAAATCCCATAAAAAACTAGACAAAATTAGAAGATTGTCAGAAAAAGAATCACTCAAAAATACTTTTTTATTAAAAAGTTATAAAGGTTTCTGTCCAGGGACTTATTTGTAATGAAACAGAAAAGTTCCAGGGTTTTAACTGAGAAAACAGAAAACGCTTCGGCTGGGAATGCGCAAGCGCAAAGGAGAAGACGTATTTTGCTCGAAGGCGCCAACAGAAAACGGTTCGCGAATAAAAGAACAGAGGCTGACACGCGGGGTCCACATGTCAGGTTTGAAAAGCTCGCCGGCGCCCTAAGACTGCGGTGGACGCCGGCGTCGAACCACGGCGAGTTAGGAGAAACGGAGGGTACCAAGAGCTTCAGCGTCTTCTTCCGCGTCGGTGGGTGGTGGACTCGTCCAACGGGGAGCACCACGTCGACGGCGACACTATCTCCGGCGGACGGCGGCTCGGGTGAGGATGGGGAACTCCGGTGGAGGGCTGCAAGCTTCAAATTGAAGTGCGGGTCAGAAAGAGGGGTGCATGGTGAAGCTACTGGTAAGAGAATGGAGGCGGAGGAGCACACACGGGGGCGAATCGGGCTGGATCCCGTGGCGGGTCGCGGCGGCCGGAGTCGAGGAAGGTGACCTCCTCGGGGTTCTTCCAGTGGCTCGGCGTGCTCAAGGGGGAGTGCAGTGCTGGTGGGTGCTCGAGTTGAAGCTCGGGGCCTCTATTTATAGGCAGATCGACGGGGTGGCCGTGAACGGAGAATCTCCGGCGAGCGATTACGGCGGAGCAGTGGATCGACAGGGGCTTTGAAAGGCCGGGCAGCATCAGTGGAGGTTACTGGACTCGTTTTGCAGTTAAACGGGGTCGGTCTTGGCGTAATGGCGTCGGTCCACGGTGAGGTGACCCTACGGTCTCAACGGCGGCAGAGAGCGCGCTCCGCGCCCTGCGGTTCACGACGAGAGCGGCAGCGCATTCGGGGGAGTGGAAGGCCACGCGGCGAGCTCCGGTGGTTTGGGCGGCGCTGGGTGGCGTCGTCGGCGCCGTGTCTCCTGCTGGCGTCCGCAAAGCCGCCGCCGGCGTCGGTCACGGGGCGGCGCACCTTCTGCTGCTCGTCGCCGACGCCCGCAAGGCGCCAGGCGTTCGTGCGGTGCAGGAACAAGAGAGCGGGGACGAGGAGCAAGGCGACGCGGTGGCACTGGCGAGATCGACATCCGCTTCTGAAGAAAATGACAGCAGCCACTTGACTGAATCTCTGAAACTCTGAACTTGACAATGACCATGCACTGCAGGTGTTAGACAGAAGGTTTTGGCTTTGAGATAAATTTTTTCTGGAGCTGTAACTTGGTGAGATGACCACTCAATGCACCCAGAGGCTGCCTGATTTTACTTGGAATTTTTGGAGAAGGTTAGGAATGAATTTCACCAAATTTGGCAAATCTGGTCCAAACTTGCAGCAAGTGTAGTTTGAAAATTTTGAACTGAAGACCAGTGGATCTTCATGGTTCTAGGTTGAGGGTACAAAGGACTAGGGAGGAGAGTTGGTTTGGTGGCAAAAATCAAAACAGAAAAAGGAGTTCCTTTGTAAATCTCCAAGTGGTAGAATAGAGCACAGAAATTTATTTGAAAAGAATTTGAATGGAAATAGATACATGGGGAGGTTCAACTTGCTAGATTTGGTGTAGAACATGATCCAAAGGTGAGGGAAGGGTTAGGAGAGAGGATTTGCACTAGGGTCATGGCAAGAAGCAATTGTAGAAAGTGGCAAAGGACTTTCCAAAAGCCATAGTGCAAAATTCAAAAAAAGGTTTTCAAAAGTTATTTTTTTCCCAAATGAAAAACATTTTGTCTTGAGTCCAAATGAAAAGCAAGGACTTCCAAGACCAAAGGCAGATCTTGGGTGAATCCAAATAAAACTTTTGCCATAAGGAAAAATATATGAGAGGGAGAGTTCTCTTGAAGAAAAATTTAAATCACTCCCCTCAAGTCAAATAAAATCTTTTGAAAAATCCAAATAAAAACTTGGGTGTCACAAAAACCCAGCTGATACTTGCTGCCCCAGTGATAATAAATGATACCTGCCAGCTCCCCAGCTTCGTTGTGAATTGATCTCTATAGTACCTACGTTGAAGCACCTTAAAAATGTAACTATGTTGACAAACCCGTGGGCCCCAACGTCAGCATAGCATTAGGAGGAACTATTTTTTCGATGAGGCACTTGCTTGCGTACGGCCATAGACCTGGTGGGTCCCGACTGTCCGCCTCTCCACGTACAGTCCTCTCCAGATTCCTCTCGTTTGTTCAGCATGTTCACAACGGCAGACAGCGGTGCCGCGGCGAGCGCACAAAGGCGCAGGAGGAGATCGGACCACCTGAGGCAGTGTCGTATTTGTAACGAAGGTACTGAACTAGCCCAGTGGCCAAGTGACACTACCCGACAGCTGTTCCGCCCGAGTTCGATTCCACCTTATGCAGGGAAAATATCTCCAAATTTTCTGTCTCTGCCATTATTGACATGTGGGTCCCCATTGTCATCTACGCACACCACGTCCAACACTTGCCAAAACTTTGTCCCTCGTTTTCTCTATTTTTCGCACACTCGACATTGTGTGGGCATTTTGAAAATAGCATATCTTTTTGACTGTGCATCATATGAAGATGTGCTATGCATGAATGTTGATCAGCATGATGTTAAATGGCTGGTAGTTCCATTTTCGACCATGAATAAAACTTCCAACATGATGTTAACCCTGTTTGAAAAGGCCGTGTTAATATAAATGCTCTGCCTCTGAAAGTTGCAGTTTCTTATCTGAAACTGAACTTGTAGTTTCTTATCTGAAACTGAAACTTGCAGTTTCTTCTCTGAGAATCACATTGTCTGCACTTTTATACTCCTATGAAACTACATTTTTTAAGTGCTAAAATAGATCTCTAGAATTCATAAAATACTTCATATGCTCAATACTGCAAATCTAAAATCCAAAAGACATTCATATCTGAAAGTACTCTCAAAATACACAACACAAAACACAATTCACAACCTGCAAATACTAACAACCAAGCTCCTGCTGACAATTCACAACCTGCCCGACTATTGGGCTGGGGGCAGTCCCCTCCTATTCCTCGGCGGCAGACAGCCGCCCCGTGAGATGATGTGAACGGCGAGGGAGAGGATGGCGGGGAAGCATCGCCGGGCCAACTGCTTTTCTCCTCTTGTGGTTGGGTTCGGTCGACGAAGACTCCACCGGCTCGCTCTGGCATGACACCCTCACCAACGGCACCCTGTAGATGCTCGATCCTTCAATCTCTGGTGGATGCTCCATCTGGGATCGATACTCCCACCACCGCTCCCTCACGATCGGATTCGGTGAATCTGTTTGCTCCATGGCCCAGAGAGCAGCTCTATGTACTCTCGCGCGACTCCGTTCGGGAGTATCGCCGCCTTTTCGCTCTATTGCAGATATTTGGCCATGGATGTCACCGTCGCCGCTAGTTGGTCCTTGTTGTCAAACCAAGACTGTATCTCCAACATCCTAGCTAGCTTCACAGGGTCGCCGTCTACCATCCTCACGTATCGGTTGTACTCCTCCATCGATCTACTTCTCCACAGCACCTTCACTCGCCGACGGTGGTTTTTGAATGGAAGAGGAGAGGAGCAGCGCTGGTTTTGGATTAGAAAGGGAGAGGAGTGACACTGGTTTTGGATTGGAACAGGAGAGGAGGGGCGGGGGTTTTGAAATGGAAGAGGAGAGGAGCGGCGCTGGATTTAGATTGGAACAGGAGAGGAGCGGCGGTGGTTTAAGAGGAGAGGAGCGGCGCTGGTCTTGGTAGTATTTTTTTGTTTTGCGTATTTTGGGTCAAAGTTTGACCACATACTGTATTTGACAAGCAAAATGTGAATGCATGTCACCAAAAATTGTATCATTTGGTTCATATCTGAATGTACTTTCAAATTATATTATTTTTGCAACGTATAACATATATTTTATTTGTGAAAATCATGGTCAATTATGACCCAGAATAAAAGGGAGACTAGTTAATGTGGGGTCGCTTTCTTAATTGAAGGGTAAATTGATTTTGGTTTTTATTTTGATCGAGTCACAGCACGCTGGTCCTCTCGTCCAATCCTAATCGTTGCCGCACACTCCTCTCCCTCTTCTCCATTGCAAAACCACCTCCTCTCCTTTCCATCATCTCCATTCCAAAACCACCGTCTTGCCTCTCCCTCTTCTCCATTGCAAAACCACCTCCTCTCTCCTCGGACGAGGATCCCCTGACGTAGCCCATCCTGCCATTGAGACATTGACACATGGGTCCCACCAAGCACGGGGCCCACCTGTCAGCGACCGAAAGGCAGGGAAACCTGTCCTCTCCATCATCTCCATCCAAAACCACCGTCTCGCCTCTCCCTCTTCTCCATTGCAAAACCACCCCCTCTCCTCTCCATCATCTCCATTCCAAAACCACCGTCTCGCCTCTCCCTCTTCTCTATTGCAAGACCATCGTCTCTCCTCCCATCTTCGAAAGCTAGCACCGGACCGCTCAGAAGGACATCTATGGAGAGGATGCAGCAGCGAATCAGGCAGATCGCCGACGGGGACCAGGGAAAGTTAGGCAGGTTGAAGGAGATCCTTACTTGGTTTGACAATGAGTTGGAGATTTCGAGGACGGTGAGGGCCATGTGGCAATGTATGGGAAAGAGCGAGACGGCGGCGATGAGGGCGGTGATGTACTCCTCGGCGGCAGTCACGCCGCAGTCCTTCGAGTTCATCGAGTATCTCCTCTGGGAGATGGAGCAGACAGATTTGCCCGAGGCGAAAGTCAGGCGGAGGTGGTGGGCGTACAGGTCGAAGGTTGAGCACCCAGAGGATAACGAATCGATCGAGTATGGTGTGCCGTTCATGAGGGTGCAGAGCCAGCCGGAGCCACAGGAGTATTCGTTCTCCCACCGCAAGAGGAGTCGGATGGCGCGACATCGCTTCCCCGCCGTTCTCCACGGTTCCCTCGATGCTCGCCTCGTTTCAACGGTGGCGGTAGGGTTTAAGGTAAGCTTCGAATTAACCTAATCTTCCATCTGCTCATGCTTACAATCAGTGTGACAGCTAATAAAAATCATTACAATCAGTCTCCGAGTACTACGCCAATCACCCTAAATAAGCTCTGGACCTTTGGGTCAAAGTTGTGACACTGTGTACAAATAAAGAAAAATAGATTGGTGCTTCTTTCAGAAAAGAGTACTCCCTAGAAGACTGCCAATATAAGCTACTAGTATTTCTTTTTGAGGTCTAAGCTACTAGTATTTGGTTAGAGGATTTGCTGCCGAGAAAGATCCGTCCACAGTGAGTGCCACACATCCCACTGGTGGTGGTGGAGCCAATGCTTAGATGGAGCATAGTTTGTGTCGGTGATAACCCACAAGTATAGGGGATCTATCATAGTCCTTTCGATAAGTAAGAGTGTCGAACCCAACGAGGAGCAGAAGGAAATGATAAGCGGTTTTCAGCAAGGTATTCTCTGCAAGTACTGAAATAAGTGGTAACAGATAGTTTTGTGATAGGATAATTTGTAACGAGCAACAAGTAACAAAAGTAAATAAATTGCAGCAAGGTGGACCAATCCTTTTTGTAGCAAAGGACAAGCCTGGACAAACTCTTATATAAAGGAAAACACTCCCGAGGACACATGGGAATTATCGTCAAGCTAGTTTTCATCACGTTCATATGATTCGCGTTCGGTACTTTGATAATTTGATATGTGGGTGGACCGGTGCTTGGGTGCTGTTCTTACTTGAACAAGAATCCCACTTATGATTAACCTCTATTGCAAGCATCCGCAACTACAACAAAAGTATTAAGGTAAACCTAACCATAGCATGAAACATATGGATCCAAATCATCCCCTTACGAAGCAACGCATAAACTAGGGTTTAAGCTTCTGTCACTCTAGCACCCCATCATCTACTTATTACTTCGCAATGCCTTCCTCTAGGCCCAAATAATGGTGAAGTGTTATGTAGTCGACGTTCACATAACCCCACTAGAGGATAGACAACATACATCTCATCAAAATATCGAACGAATACCAAATTCACATGACTACTAATAGCAAGACTTCTCCCATGTCCTCACGAACAAACGTAACTACTCACAAAGCATATTCATGTTCATAATTAGAGGGGTATTAATATGCATATAGGATCTGAACATATGATCTTCCACCAAATAAACCAACTAGCATCAACTACAAGGAGTAATCAACAATACTAGCAACCTACTAGTACCAATCCCGGACATGGAGACAAGAATTAGATACAAGAGATGAACTAGGGTTTTGAGAGGAGATGGTGCTGGTGAAGAAGTTGATGGAGATTGCCCTCTCCCGATGAGAGGAGCGTTGGTGATGACGATGGCGATGATTTCCCCCTCCCGGAGGGAAGCGTCCCCGGCAGAACAGCTCTGCCGGAGCCCTAGATTGGTTCCGCCAAGGTTCCGCCTCGTGGCGGCGGAGTCTCGTCCTGAAAGGTTGCTTATGATTTTTTCCTCGACGAAAGACTTCATATAGCAGAAGATGGCCACCGGAGAGCCAACAGGGGGCCCACGAGGCAGGGGGCGCGCCCTGGGGGTAGGGCGCGGCCCCCACCCTCATGGGCAGGTGGTGGCCCCCTGACGTATTTCTTCCGCTCAATGATTTTTATTATTTCCAAAAATGACTTCCGTGGAGTTTCAGGACTTTTGGAGTTGTGCAAAATAGGTCTCTAATATTTGCTCCTTTTCTAGCCCAGAATTCCAGCTGCCGGCATTCTCCATCCTTATGTAAACCTTGTAAAATAAGAGAGAATAGGCATAAGTATTGTGACATAATGTGTAATAACAGCCCATAATGCAATAAATATTGATATAAAAGCATGATGCAAAATGGACGTATCAACTCCCCCAAGCTTAGACCTCGCTTGTCCTCAAGTGAAAGCCGATAACAATGAATATGTCCACATGTTTAGAGGTAGAGGTGTCGATAAAATAAAATACGGACATGAGGGTATCATGATTATTCTCATAACAGCAACATAAATGGATATTGTCATATGATTTCTTATGCTCAAGTAATAATCTATTCACAATGCAAAAGTATGAATCAGAAACTTTATTGAGAACCAACAACTATAATCTCAGTCATTGAAGCAATTGCAATTTATCATAACATCAGAAAGAGTCTATGTCAGAGCTTTCTAGCAACTCCACATACTCAACTATCATTTAGTCTTTCATAATTGCTAACACTCACACAATACTTGTGGTTATGGAGTTTTAATCGGACATAGAGAAAGATAGGGGCTTATAGTTTCGCCTCCCAACCTTTTACCTCAAGGGTAATGTCAACAATAATAATTCATGCTAACTTACATCCAATTAGATATATCTATCAGGATCTTTCCAACACCCTGTGCTTGCCAAAGGATAAAATGTAAAAGGGAAAGGTGAAGATCACCATGACTCTTGCATAAGGCAGAAATAATAATAAAAGATAGGCCCTTCGCAGAGGGAAGCAGAGGTTGCCATGCGCTTTCAGGGTTGGATGCACAAAATCTTAATGCGAAAGAACGTCACTTTATATTGCCACTTGTGATATGAACCTTTATTATGCAGTCCGTCGCTTTTATTTCTTCCACATCACAAGATCGTATAAAGCTTATTTCCTCCACACCAATCAATCATACATATTTAGAGAGCAATTTTTATTGCTTGCACCAATGACAACTTACTTGAAGGATCTTACTCAATCCATAGGTAGATATGGTGGACTCTCATGGCAAAACTGGTTTAAGGGTTTTTGGAAGCACAAGTAGTATCTCTACTTGGTGCAAAGAATTTGGCTAGCATGAGGGGGAAAGGCAAGCTCAACATGTTGGATGATCCATGACAATATACTTTATCTCAGATATAAGAAAACATAACCCATTACTTTGTCTTCCTTGTCCAACATCAACTCTTTAGCATGTCATATTTTAATGAGTGCTCCCAACCACAAAAGATGTCCAAGATAGTATATTTATATGTGAAACCTCTCTTTCCTTATTACTTCCTATTAATTGCAACGATGACCAAAGCTATGTTTGCCAACTCCCAACACTTTTTAATCATCATACTCTTTCTATGTGAAGTCATTACTCTCGATAAGATCAATATGATCTCTTTGCTTCTTTTTATTCTTTTCTTTTATTCACTCAAGATCATAGAAAAATAATCAAGCCCTTGACTCAACACTAATCTTTATTATATAGCTCACGGACTCGATTACATAGAGAGGTCATAAAGCAAAACTCAAAACCAGACCATGCCATAAACTTTATTCTACTAGATCAATATACTACTAATAGGATCGAACTAAGAAAAACGGTAAAGATAGGAGTGTGATGGTGATACGATACCGGGGCATCTCCCCCAAGCTTGGCAGTTGCCAAGGGGAGTGCCCATACCCATGTGATTATGTCTCCTTTGTTGGTGAAGAAGGTGGAGTTGTTGATGATGCGGGTTTGTCGTCCATCTTCCAAGGCATAGGCTCACCATCATAGAAGGATGATCGTGTCTCCGGGATCCTCAAATCTGCAGCCAAACTCATCCTTTTGAATCTATATTCATACTCACAGTTTTGGTTTTGCAGATCATAGATTTGGGCTTGCAGGTGCTCGATCTTCTCGTGAAGCTTGAAGATGGTCTCCCCAATGTTGTTGGCATCCAGTTTGTGGTTGCTGGTGAACTCCGCGATCATCTTGTGGTTGGAGTTGAGTCCACGTTCCACCATCCCTTGGCACTTGAAAACTTGTTGCTCCATTGCTTCGAGCCTCGCCTCGACGCTTCCGGTCCCTTTCGGTCCCTCAACATCGCGGATGTGCAGCAACCCATCACGCATCTCAATGGTTTGAGGGTGTCGCAGCACCTCCGCGAGGTAAGGATTGATGACCTTCTCGAAGAACTTGTCCTTGGGGGCACTTGGAGACATCATGATAATCTAGATCTGTCAGAAAAACAACTCAAAACAAGAACAGAGGATAATTGCATGATACGGTGGTCAAAACCTTCGGGAGAATACATAATGAATTTTTACCGACCAAAATACATATCGTGCAAGAAAACGGAGTCCGGAGAGCACACGAGGTGCCCACGAGGTAGGGGGCGCGCCCTCCACCCTCATGGAGGCCATGTGTCCTTCCCGGACTGCTTCTTATTTTTTCTATTTTTCTAAATATTCCAAAACGGAGAAATATTGCCATAAAAACTGTTTTGGAGTCGGTTTACTTACTGTACCACATACCTATTCCTTTTCAGAGTCTGAAACGTTCCGGAAAGTGTCCCTTATGTATTCCTCCGGGGTTACGGTTTCAATAACATTGGTTTTAACATTTATGGGATTACCTGAGATATAATGTTTGATTCTTTGACCGTTCACCACCTTCGGATTTGTGCCTTCGAAGTTGTTGATTTTTATGGCACCGGAACGATAGACCTCCTCGATAACGTAAGGGCCTTCCCATTTAGAGAGAAGTTTTCCTGCAAAAAATCTTAAACGAGAGTTGTATAGCAATACATAATCACCTACATTAAACTCATGCTTTTGTATCCTTTTGTCATGCCATCTTTTAACTTTTTCTTTAAACAATTTGGCATTTTCATAAGCTTGGGTTCTCCATTCATCAAGTGAGCTAATGTCAAACAACCTCTTCTCACCGGCAAGTTTGAAATCATAGTTGAGCTCTTTAATAGCCCAATAAGCCTTATGTTCTAGTTCGAGAGGTAAGTGACATGCTTTTCCATAAACCATTTTATACGGAGACATACCCATAGGATTTTTATATGCAGTTCTATAGGCCCATAATGCATCATTAGGTTTCTTGGACCAATTCTTCCTAGATCTATTAACAGTCTTTTGCAAAATTAATTTGAGCTCTCTATTACTCAATTCTACTTGACCACTAGACTGTGGGTGATAAGGAGATGCAATTCTATGGTTAACATCATACTTAGCAAGCATTTTACGAAAAGCACCATGAATAAAGTGTGAACCACCATCAGTCATTAAATATCTAGGGACTCCAAACCTCAGAAAAATAACTTCTTTAAGCATTTTAATAGAAGTGTTATGATCAGCACTACTAGTTGGAATAGCTTCTACCCACTTAGTAACGTAATCAACAGCAACTAAAATATGTGTATAACCATTAGAGGCAGGAAAGGGTCCCATATAATCAAAGCCCCAAACATCAAATGGTTCAATAACAAGTGAATAATTCATAGGCATTTCTTGACGTCTACTAATGTTACCAATTCTTTGGCATTCATCACAAGATAAGACAAACTTACGGGTATCCTTGAAGAGAGTAGGCCAATAAAAACCCGATTGCAATACCTTATGTGCAGTTCTATCTCCAGCGTGGTGTCCTCCATAAGCCTCGGAGTGACTCTTGCGTAGGATCTGTTCCTGTTCATGCTCAGGTACACAACGTCTAATAACACCTTCTACTCCTTCTTTATAAAGATGTGGGTCATCCCAAAAGTAATGTCTCAAATCATAGAATTTTTTTTCTTTTGCTGGTATGTGAAACTAGGTGGTATAAATTTAGCCACGATATAATTAGCATACCACGGAGTACTGCGAGAGGCATTTATAACATTCAATTGCTCATCAGGAAAGCTATCATCAATAGGTAGTGGGTCATCAAGAACATTTTCTAACATAGACAAGTTGTCTGCAACGGGGTTCTCAGCTCCCTTTCTATCAACAATATGCAAATCAAATTCTTGTAGAAGGAGAACCCATCTAATAAGTCTAGGTTTAGCATCTTTCTTTTCCATAAGATATTTAATAGCAGCATGATCCGTGTGAATAGTTACTTTAGAATCAACAATATAAGGTCTGAACTTATCACAAGCAAATACAACTGCTAAGAATTCCTTTTCAGTAGTAGCATAATTTCTTTGAGCATTATCTAGAGTTTTACTGGCATATTGAATAACATTTAATTTCTTATCAACTCTTTGCCCTAGAACAGCACCTACAGCATAATCACTAGCATCACACATAACTTCAAAGGGTAAATTCCAATCAGGTGGCTGAACAATAGGTGCAAAGATCAATGCTTTCTTAAGTATTTCAAATGCTTCTACACAATCATCATCAAAGACAAATGGTATATCTTTTTGTAATAAATTATTCAGAGGCCGAGAAATTTTTGAGAAGTCCTTAATGAACCTCCTATAAAATCCGGCGTGACCAAGGAAACTTCTTATACCTTTGATGTCCTTGGGACATGGCATCTTTTCAATAGCATCAACCTTGGCTTTATCAACCTCAATACCTCTTTCAGAAACTTTATGCCCAAGACAATACCTTCATTAACCATAAAGTGGAACTTTTCCCAATTCAAGACAAGATTAGTTTCTTCACATCTCTGCAAAACTCGATCAAGGTTGCTCAAGCAATCATCAAAAGAGGATCCATAGATGGAGAAGTCGTCCATGAAAGCCTCACAAATCTTTTCACAAAAGTCAGAGAATATAGCAATCATGCATCTTTGAAAGGTAGCAGGTGCATTACATAAACCAAAAGGCATACGTCTATAACCAAAAGTACCAAAAGGGCAAGTAAAAGTAGTTTTAGATTGATCGTTGGCTGACACGGGTATTTGAGAGAAACCAGAATAACCATCTAGAAAGCAAAAATGTGTATGTTTGGATAGTCTTTCTAGCATTTGATCGATAAAAGGTAAGGGGTAATGATCTTTCTTAGTAGCCTTATTTAATTTGCGGAAATCAATTACCATCCTATAACCTGTAATAATTCTTTGCGGAATCAATTCATCTTTATCATTAGGAACAACGGTAATACCTCCCTTCTTAGGAACGCAATGGACAGGACTTACCCACTGACTATCAGCAACGGGATAAATTATACCTGCCTCAAGGAGCTTTAGTATTTCCTTTCTTACCACTTCTTTCATCTTAGGATTCAGCCTTCGTTGATGATCACGAACTGGTTTGGCATCTTCTTCCAAATTTATTTTATGTTGACATAGAGAGGGACTAATGCCCTTAAGATCATCAAGAGTATATCCAATAGCAGCACGGTGCTTCTTCAGAGTTTTCAATAGTCTCTCTTCTTCATGCTCTGAAAGGTTAGCACTAATAATAACAGGATATATCTTTTTCTCATCGAGATAAGCATACTTAAGAGTATCAGGTAAAGGTTTGAGCTCAAACACGAGATCACCCTTGGGTGGAGGAGGATCCCCTAGGATTTCAACAGGCAAATTGTGTTTCAGGATAGGTTCTTGTTTAAAGAATACTTCATCTATTTCCCTTATTTCATTCATAAACATATCATTTTCATGGTCTAGCAAATATTGTTCTAAAGGATCACTAGGAGGTACGGCAATAGAAGCAAGACCAATAATTTCATCCTTACTAGGCAATTCTTCTTCACGGTGTTGTCTACTAAATTTAGAGAAATTAAACTCATGAGACATATCACCCAAGCCAATAGTAACAACACTCTTTTCGCAGTCTATCCTAGCATTAACTGTGTTCAAGAAGGGTCTACCAAATATAATGGGACAAAAGCTATCTTGTGGAGAACCAAGAACAAGAAAATCAGCAGGGTATTTAGTTTTCCCACACAAGACTTCAACATCTCTTACAATTCCCATAGGTGAAATAGTATCTCTATTGGCAAGTTTAATTGTGACATCAATATCTTCTATCTCAGCAGGTGCAATATCATGCATAATTTCTTTGTATAAGTCGTAAGGTATTGCACTAACACTAGCACCCATATCACACAAGCCATGATAACAATGATCTCCTATTTTAACAGAAATGACAGGCATGCCTACCACAGGTCTATGTTTATCTTTAGCACAAGGTTTGGCAATTCTAGCAGTTTCACCGCAGAAATAAATAACATGCCCATCAATATTATCAGCCAAGAGATCTTTAACAATAGCAATATTAGGTTCAAATTTAATTTGCTCAGGAGGTGTATAAGTTCTAATATTGCTTTTACGAACCACAACTGATGCTTTAGCATGATCCTTTATCCTAACAGGGAAAGGTGGTTTCTCAACATAAGAAGTAGGAACAACAGGATCATTATAAGTGATAGTCTTTTCTTCAACTTTAGTAGGTGCAGCTACTTTTACTTCTATGGGAGGATGATATTTAAACCACTTCTCCTTGGGGAGATCAACGTACGTAGCAAAGGATTCACAGAAAGAAGCTACTATCTCATATTCAAGTCCATATTTAGTGCTAAATTTACGGAAAACATCGATATCCATAAAAGATTTAACTCAATCAAACTTGGGTGTCATACCTGACTCCTTACCTTCGTCGAGATCCCAATCTTCAGATTTGCGTTTAATTCTATCCAATAAATTCCATTTGAATTCAATAGTCTTCATCATAAAAGAGCCAGCACAAGAAGTATCGACCATGGATTTATTATTACGAGAAAGCCGAGCATAAAAACTTTGAAGAATTATTTCTCTTGGTAGCTCATGATTGGGGCATGAATATAACATTGATTTAAGCCTCCCCCAAGCTTGAGCGATGCTTTCTCCTTCGCGAGGCCAAAAATTATATATATAATTGCGATCACGATGAACAAGATGCATAGGGTAAAATTTCTGATGAAATTCCAATTTCAATCGTTTATAGTTCCATGACCCCGTATCATCACATAGCCTATACCATGTCGATGCATCTCCCTTCAAAGATAAAGGGAAGACCTTCCTCTTAACAACATCACCAGGTATACCTGCAAGCTTAAATAGTCCACAAACTTCATCCACATAGATTAGGTGCTCATCAGGATGCTTTGTTCCATCTCCTGCAAAAGGATTAGCTAGCAGTTTTTCTAACATACCCGAAGGAACTTCAAAGGGAACATTTTCATTTTCAGTAGGTTCAGTAAGTTGAGGAGCAACTCTTTGCTCTACAGGTCGGGGTGAAGATACCCGAAACAAGCCCCTCAGAGGATTACTTTCCATAGTAACAAGTGACAGTAAATTTCAGCACACTATATAAATTTTTCCTTACCAAATTCCACCTACCAAAGGCGCTTCACTCTCCGGCAACGGCGCCAGAAAAGAGTCTTGATAACCCACAAGTATAGGGGATCTATCGTAGTCCTTTCGATAAGTAAGAGTGTCGAACCCAACGAGGAGCAGAAGGAAATGATAAGCGGTTTTCAGCAAGGTATTCTCTGCAAGTACTGAAATAAGTGGTAACAGGTAGTTTTGTGATAGGATAATTTGTAACGAGCAACAAGTAACAAAAGTAAATAAAGTGCAGCAAGGTGGCCCAATCCTTTTTGTAGCAAAGGACAAGCCTGGACAAACTCTTATATAAAGGAAAACGCTCCCGAGGACACATGGGAATTATCGTCAAGCTAGTTTTCATCACGTTCATATGATTCGCGTTCGGTACATTGATAATTTGATATGTGGGTGGACCGGTGCTTGGGTGCTGTTCTTACTTGAACAAGCATCCCACTTATGATTAACCTCTATTGCAAGCATCTGCAACTACAACAAAAGTATTAAGGTAAACCTAACCATAGCATGAAACATATGATCCAAATCAGCCCCTTACGAAGCAACGCATAAACTAGGGTTTAAGCTTCTGTCACTCTGCTAGCAACCCATCATCTACTTATTACTTCCCAATGCCTTCCTCTAGGCCCAAATAATGGTGAAGTGTTATGTAGTTGACGTTCACATAACCCCACTAGAGGATAGACAACATACATCTCATCAAAATATCAAACGAATACCAAATTCACATGACTACTAATAGCAAGACTTCTCCCATGTCCTCAGGAACAAACGTGACTACTCACAAAGCATATTCATGTTCATAATCAGAGGGGTATTAATATGCATATAGGATCTGAACATATGATCTTCCACCAAATAAACCAACTAGCATCAACTACAAGGAGTAATCAACACTACTAGCAACCAACTAGTACCAATCCCGGACTTAGAGACAAGAATTGGATACAAGAGATGAACTAGGGTTTTGAGAGGAGATGGTGCTGGTGAAGATGTTGATGGAGATTGCCCTCTCCCGATGAGAGGAGCGTTGGTGATGACGATGGCGATGATTTCCCCCTCCAGGAGGGAAGTGTCCCCGGCAGAACAGCTCAGCCGGAGCCCTAGATTGGTTCCGCCAAGGTTCCGCCTCGTGGCGGCGGAGTCGTCCCAAAAGGTTGCTTATGATTTTTTTCCTCGACGAAAGACTTCATATAGCAAAAGATGGCCACCGGACAGCCAACAGGGGGCCCACGAGGCAGGGGGGCGCGCCCTGGGGGGTAGGGCGCGCCCCCCACCCTCGTGGGCAGGTGGTGGCCCTCCTGACATATTTCTTCCACTCAATAATTTTTATTATTTCCAAAAATGACTTTCGTGGAGTTTCAGGACTTTTGGAGTTGTGCAGAATAGGTCTCTAATATTTGCTCCTTTTCCAGCCCAGAATTCCAGCTGCCGGCATTCTCCCTCCTTATGTAAACCTTGTAAAATAAGAGAGAATAGGCATAAGTATTGTGTCATAATATGTAATAACAGCTCATAATGCAATAAATATTGATATAAAAGCGTGATGCAAAATGGACGTATCAGTCGGTAATTTTTACTTGGAACCTCGCACTCTGCATATATGCCGGTTCCATCCGTACATTTGTGCAGTTCCGCCAAAATGCAGCTGAATAACCCAGTTTGCACAGATAATGAAAAAGTGTGATTAAATTATAGCGGCACTAGTTGATGAAACATACACTAATAAATGGAAGAAAATATTGCGATAGTATCATAGTATGCCATGCTGCGAGGGCGAGATGGGCCCTGCGGCGCCTCATACGGTACGCCTCATACTGGAAATCGACCCAAGTCTCCCCGATACAACTTCTGCCAGTGATGAAAATCAGTGTACAGCGGTAGTACAAGGAGAGGCCTTGAGGCATTCCAATCTCTATTTTTGTGCAGATCAACTAAAATTAAGCACCCGAGTTTGCAGAAACGCTTAAACATTAACAACGGGACTAGTTGATGAAACATATACTAACAAAGAGAAACACTTTCTTTATCTACATTGGAAATGAAATGATAGAGAGGACACTCGCTCTATTTTAACTGTATTATTACTTCATTTTATTAGTGGCACTAGGGTCGAGCAGGTGGCAAACGAGGTGTACCGTGCGTCGCAAGGATGGATGCCAGGGGTGCTTAGACTGGGATGCTGAAGCTGGCTCTTTCAGTCCCTATCTCCCCCCCCCCCCCCCTGATGTTTCTGTGGTAGCATTTGGGTTGTAATCCAAACTTGGTCGAGCTGGTGTTGCGTCCCCCTACCTGCCTAGCTTATGTGGCGAACTTGTCTCCTGCTAGTACTCAATCCATTCTAGTAGTAGTTGCATAACTGCCCATTTACACTGAGATGTTGTCGGATAATGGTTCTCTATGGTTGGGTTTCTTTAATGAAATTGGAGGAAACCCCCTCTTTCGATATATAAGAAAAATCAGTGGCACTAGCGGTGCCAAAACATTGCCTCAAATTAATAGTGCCACTAGATTAAGGTGCAAAATAATAACATTAGTGCTTTATCATGGCAGTGCCAAAACAGTATCACAAGAGCAGACTCAACATGCAGGATCTTTGGCAAACGGTCAGACAAAAAAGGAACATACCTCGTGATGGGAACCATATCTGAAGTCAACGCCATCGTAGAAGTGATGGCACCAGTCACCAACATGGATGATTAAATTCATGGGACCTTTTGGTGCAGTTCACCTAAAATGAAGCAATGTCCCATGAGCTAGCAGCTTCTTCATTTTTTTTTAAGAAAAGGGCTCCAGCCCCGGTTCCATTTCCATCAGAAAACGAAACCCACAGAGCTTCTTCTTCATTAATTGCAATAAAATTGAGCAACATCAAGGTTGGTTGTGAAGCTCCTGGAATGTTCAACTATAATTTGGATATCATTTGTGTAGTTCAACTAAGATCAAGCGTGAAATGTATGTCTCTGTTTGCACAAAAAAGGTGGAAAGGAGGGTGACAAACAAGTGATGAAACATACATCAAATGAAAAGAAGCATGTTCCTTATCTGAATGGCAATCCTACAAGGATAGTAGCAATTTCTAAAGCAGCAGCATTGCTAGATATTAGTGTGGGCATTAGGATTAACTATGACAACCGTTAAATACGACATTACTTTAATGGTGCCATTGCTTCATTTTACCAGCAACATTGCATTAACAGCTGCTACAGAGTCGGTATTTGGGCACGGGAGAGTTCGCGGACCAGCACAGTTGCATTTCTAACGAAAAGAAGCAACTTATCTTAATGGGAAATTTAGCAGGACATGAAAAAAGTGCCATTGATTCATATTACTAGAGGCATTACATTGAAAACAACATTGGTTTAATGTGTCCTTACTTTTAACAGTGCGACTGCTACATTTTACCAGTGGCATTACATAAGAGTGGCTCGGGGCAACAAACATCAGAACGGGATATCTGGGTTGGTCCCATTTTTGTTTGGTATAGCCACCTTATACTGTGTGAGGCTAGCAAATCCAGTGTTGGACTTAGTCTATTGACTTGTCCCCTAGTCCCCACTTTCTTTCCTTTTTCAATCAATAGATCGGGTTTATATTGAGTTTGTACTGTGTTTCCCTTTATTTCCCTATTAGACCTAGAGACCAGTTGGATAGCCAGTCTCTGCTACTTTTCGCCCCCATTATTTCCTCTTTCGACCAAGTCCTAGATTCAGGTACAAAATTTCCCCCCACCCCCACCCCCTTTCTTCCTTGTTTGAACCAAGTAGTACTAGATTCGAGTGCATGAACTAGATTTACCTCTTAACAGTAAAAAATTAGGTGGCTTTCGAACAGTCGATCGATGCTATCTACGAGGGGGCCTGAGAAATAGTAAAATATACAAATGCAGCGACGTCGGGAGCTCGGGAAGTAGAGCAAGGCCGGTTTCGAAGGAAGTTGTACCTGAGGGTCGCTGGGATGTCGCTAGGTGGGCGGCGGGAGGCCGAATCTGCCCACACTACGGCAGCGAGGAAGAAGGGGTCGGAGGCCCTCCCTAGCCAGCGGTGCTTGGGAGAGAACGGCAAGGCACGCTGATCGGGACGCGCCAGAAGTGGGTAAGAGTCGTCGCCGAGGACGACCGCGTGAACGTTGCTCCTTCTCACCTTCCTCGACGGAGAGGATCCGGTTGGATCTGTGACCAGCGGTGACCAGAGAGAGAGAGAGAGAGAGAGAGAGAGAGAGAGAGAGAGAGAGAGAGAGAGAGAGAGTGGCCACCACTGTCGTATTTAGATCTGGAGAGGACGAGACAGTGTGAAGAGAGAAACACTAGCAAGCAAGCGCGGAGGCTCCTGCCTATATAGTGGAGTACTACTAGTTTTCTTTTGTCTACCGGAGCCAGCTTGACCTCGTCAATGACTGTCGGGAAGTCTTCATGCACGTGCCCCGGAGGCGCAGTTGTTGTCATTTTGATCTGAAGCATCGGATTATAACATATAACACGAAAAAATGCCACATGACAAGAAACCATAACCTCACTGTCCAAAGGAGACAACATGAATCCCGACGGACACACTAGACGAGGATCAAAGCTCAAATTAAAGATAAACTTGTAGAAAAGGGGTCCATCGATAGATGTCCTAATTAACATAGCCGGCTTGACCTACATGACAGCCGAGTAGTCTTCGTGCATGTGCCCCCAATGACTAGCGCCTTGGAGGAACTCAGTTGTCGCTGTTTAACCCTCACAGTGATCCGAAGCACATGACACCTAATTTTGCGTGATGACAAGAAACCTTATTTTAGATTTCTCACCGGAACTACAACCATGTACAACACAGCCTGCACGATATGTAGATGATAGCCAATCTAGGCGTGTCTGCTGGAGTCTGGTCACATGCATGGACGAACTGATCTTCTGTGTCATGCAGGGATCGTCCAGGCACCAACGTCTGTACAACACTTCTCTAGTACTATCGCTCGTCTCTCTCTTCTATTTACTCACCCGACTTGCGGGGCCGGGGAGTGTACCTATGGTCGGTTCTCAATTGCGGTCCCACATGTGTGTGCAAACGCAATATGACGCGCGTTCCATTCGGAGAGCGGCGTGCCAGACCGACCGACCGTCTAGGGTGCGACGCGAACGCGATGGGCGTGTTGTATACTCCGTACATGTGTACCGCCGTTTTCTTGAGGTTTTGCTCCATGGCGCAATCCATGGATACAAAATTAGTATACTGTACTATTTAAAAGTCGAGGGCGGGGCTTTTCCCGTGCGGTAGGTGGGGTAGTTCCGCCTAGTCGGTTCGACAGAGATGCGAGAAGATGAGGGAGTAGGGTGCTGCAAACGTAGGGCTGTGTGATTTGACAGCGAGTTACTGCTGGACAGGTGGGGCCCCGTGATTTGACTTGCCATTATCATTTTAACTACGGTGCTACGACCGGGGTGAGTCTCCCGATTCCTGACCACCTCCATACAGGTGCCTCTCCCGATGCTCCACCATGTAGAGGCTGGCTCTTGCATGAGAGCCCACTCCTCCACTTTTTCCTTGCCTCTTGCCTCCACATATGCAAAAATGCCATGTAAAGCGGGCTTATAGCCCACTATTGTACTTGATCCTACAGGTGCTAAGCCTGCCACATAGGCATAAAGTCTGATATGGCAAGTTAATTAAGAAGAGAGAGACTAGTTTGGTGACCCCAGGAAGAAATGGTGCTAAGCGCGAGTACGTAGGTGAAAAGACAATTTGAGTCTATAGCTAATTAAATGACGCAAACTTAGCAACAAAAAACTAAGCACCTATGCATTGGGGACTTGAGTTGCTAAGCCATTTACTTAGCACCTCATCTAAGCACCATTTCATTGGAAGAGGTCACTCCTTGGCAAATGCAATAAATACTATGAAGAAAGAGATAGAGAGAAGTAAAAAAATACTCTTATAGCCAACCTTATAGCTAACCTTGTTGTAGTATGAGTGACTAAGTGATGACTATGTATGACATGCCAACATCAGATAGCCTAACGCACCGTGTTAAATCTCCAAGGGTGTCACCGTGCGAGCAAGGCGATGGTCGTGGTAGGCGCGACCATGATACGGGCTGCTGGGAGCCCTTGGATCTGAGATCGAACGGTCACATGCTAAGTTGCTGAAAATTTGCAGAATAACCCTCTAGGATAGGATATTCACCCATAGGTCTAGAATCATGCCATGCAACCGTTCGATCTCAGATCCAAGGGCTCTCGGAAGCCCGTATCATGGGAGAATGGAAAGCTTCGTATCACTAGTAATTTTCCCGACGCTTGACATGACATCGAAGCCATTTAATTGGGCGTCGAGTAGACATGACATCTAATTGGGCCCCCATAGTACTGTGCATGAATCCATTTATCCACCAGGCAAGCCAGTACCCTGCCGTTCGCACGCCCCACTCAGCATTTTTACAATCGAAAAACTGCTGGCAGTTCGCTCCTACTCGTCCCCAGACGTCCTTTAACATTACGGCAGTTCGCTCCTAGTCGTCCCGTCCTTTCACATTACAGCAGTTCCACTAATCCTAACCCTCCTCCCAAATCCATGGCGTCCCAAATCTCCATGATTAGCGGTGAGTACAAAGTTAGAACCATCACCGGCGATGAGTTCGACGTCATCTACACCCGTTCTTTCGCGACGTTGAAAGGATACCTTGCTCGCTTCAGATGCATGTTCGAAAACTCAAATGATGAGTGGGTCGCTGGGCTAGATGTTGAGTACACCATAGTCCTGGGAAAAGAGAAGAATCTAAAGGAGGAAGAGAAGAAGAAGCCCGCCATGATCCAGGTTTGCGTGCATGACTTATGCTTGGTCTACCACATATGCCATGACGATGTTGAGTGCGAGGAATTTAAGAACTTCCTTAAGGGCGGCTGAGTCACATTCGTTACTGTAGACTTTACGAACGACAGAAGAGTCCTGGATCGGATAGGCCTCGTTGTAGGCAACCCCTTCGACCTCCAGAATAATGGGCTGGTGTCCTCCCGTGATCAGCCTTCAATGCTGACCCTGGCAGGAGCCATGGTTCATCCTTCGTACGGTAAACTGAAGAAACCTTCGCACACATTTCATCATGCATGGTAGTGGAATGTACTAGATATAGACCACATCCACTATGATGCAATGGATGGCTACCTTTGTTTCAATATCTACAAGGGTTGGATGAAGAGCAAGAGCCAAGTGTGCGGTTCAAGCAAATAAGTATCGGCCAAGAGGAAGAGGGACAAGGACGAAGTCGAGGACGTGGACGAGGACTCCGAGTAAGGTGGCAGTGTCGTTGCTCATGGTGGTTCTAATGCAGTGTTTACCAGATTAGTTGCTTAGTTTAATTTTAGGTGTGCTTAGTTTTATTTGAGGGGTGTGTTGTGCTGAGCCCCCAGCAGAACTATGTTATGTTTCCTCTCGTTACTTTAATTCTTTAGTACGTACATACTAGTATTTCTTACAGTTCATCTTTTAGTTGGTATAGTACTACCACTCATTTCTTCACATTATATACGTACAATATATATGGCCAACATCATATAGCCAGTGGTTTAGTTGTCAAAGAATTTCAGGGTGCTTAGTTTTGTCAAAGAATTTGAGGGTGCTTAGTTTTATTTGAGGGGTGTGTTGTGCTGGACACCATTATTGTGACTCAAATGTCTTTTGCCATGTTATAATGACATAAATACCAATGGACCAACATGCCAGCTCTCCCTCTATCTCACTACAGTAAAATAAAGTGTGGGAGCTACTTGATCCAAACAACGTTCTTATTTTCCTGTAAAATTGTTCACTTGGTTACTCCTGGCAAGCAGGGCCACACTTATCATTGTGAGAAACGGCTTATTTTTGTCATGTAACATGGTCAACGGGTTTGACGTGAAAATCACAATGTCTGATGGCATTTTTGAGCAAACATCTAACTTAACGATGGCATTTTTTATATGTCTAATTGCATTTTTGAGCAGGCATCTCACGGATCGATGGCATTTTTGAGTAGTTGTAACTTCTAATGGCAAAACTGAGTAGTGATACACAACTAGTGGCATAAATAATAAGAACCCAAGAATTAAATAGGTATGCTAATTTCTTTAATAGAATTTAGCACCCCATTTAAGCACGTACAAGCTTTTTAATAGTACTATATGCATAATTTGGCGACAAGCGCTCTCTATATCTACCACCTTTTTTCTCTAATTTCATCTTGTTAGTTTTGCTCCATGGCGCAATCCACCTTTTTCTCTAATTTCGATCCTACTACTGTACAAAAGTATACATTTTTTAAAAGGCTAGAGGGCGGGGCAGTCTAGCTAGGTCGGTTTCAAGAGAGGCGAGGGCCTTTGTGATTTGATGGCTCATTACTGCTGGAGGGCGGGGCATTCTAGCTAGGTCGGTTTCAAGAGAGGCGAGGGCCTTTGTGATTTGATGGCTCATTACTGCTGGAAGGTGGGGCCTTGTGATTTGACTGCTTGTATAAATGTGCCGACGACCTGAGGAGGAGCAAAGAACTGTGCGGTATACTCAAGTTTTCCACTGGAGTACGACGGAGGAGCACGAAACACGGCAGCCCATTGCCATATCTCGACTCTCTACTCTTATAAAAAATCGAGTTGGTGATGATGGTGTGCCTTCCATCTTGTAATATAGACCGTCCAATCTATATCTGACGGATAGAAAGCAAACTATGACTATTTTGCAAAAGATACCTGCACCTCTCTCCACATTTACGGATAAGTCCTTGCCTCGTTCATTCTTATCGCCCACAACCTCATTGCTGAGCAATTAAAAAAGGAAGTCTCTAGAACAATCTAGCATGGTGGCCGCTGCCACCTGCCAGCACCGTCCATCCCCATGCCTCCGCCCAATCCGACCATCAGTCACCACCACGCCCCACTCCTCCTCACCTTATCTCTCATCTTTCTCGAGATATCATTTTTCGATAAAATTCTTGAGATACCATTTTTCCGATAAAATTCTCGAGATATCATTAGTTTTTACACATGGGATTACTCCTGCATGGGTCAATCACAACGGGTGTTTTGTAAAAAAATGCATCTTCATGTTCCGCGCAATGCACAGGCATCTTGCTAGTGGCGATAAAAAATGATCTACTTTTGCTAGTCATCTCATTGTTAGCATTGTTCTATTCATGCCTCGCAGAGAACGTGACACGTGCGGCGAAACACCCGACGCAAAAGAAGAAACACAGGAGCAAAAGAAGAAGGAAGATTATCACCCCAAAAAAAGAAGGAAGACGCACACACAAGTCTGGGGCGCTGCTCTCACTACATGAAGGGTTGTTGGCCGCGGAGTCATAACTGCTTCTTCATCGCCTCCACGATCTCCATCTCCTTGCGCGTCTCCTCCGCCATCTTCTTCATTCTGTCCATGACACGGGATTTCTCGACGCGAGCCTTCATCATCTGTTCCACGGCTGCATTACGTACCTTGACAGCAGTCGGGTGCTTGATGCGGAGCTTCGCCAACTCCTCCTTCTATTCCATCATGAGGGCCTGCATCATCTTCATCGAGGAACTACTATTATCATGCAGCTTCTTACAACCGGCGTTCTCCTCCTTCAGCAGGTCGAGCTCGTGGCAGAGCTTCACCTTGTCCTCCTGAAGTTGCAGGATTTCGCCGGTCGCCTTCTTCTCCGAGGCAATGCTCTTCTTCAGCAGCATCACCAAGCCGGCGGTCAACTCCCCCTGCTCACTGAGCTCAGCGGGCATGTCGTCGAGGCTCTCCTGCAGCAGCTCCACCAAGCCGTGGATGAACTCCTTCTGCTTATTGAGGTGCTTATTGAGCTGATCGGGCATGCCGTCGAGGGATAACGACTCCAGCGCTGCCAGTTCGGCATGTTTGCCTCCACGGCTAGGGCGCTCCTGGGAGCCATCGCCTGCCCGTGAGAGATCTTTTGAGGTCTCTGCGTGGCGGCGAACCCTCTTTTTTTTCCTCAGCCTTGGTTGCCGCTCCCTTGTTACGAGTAGTTCTTGACCTAGAGCTCTGCACACTGGCCATGGCAAGAACGGACGAAGAAGAAGGACTTATGAGGAGGAAGGTAGAGTAATTTTTGGTTAGGTAGTTCCCCTTTTTATAGCCTAAGTACTAGCACTAGTACTAAAACCTGCATAGTGGGAACACGTTCAGGTTTGGTACGTACTAGTAGGTGTGAATAGGCTTGCACTTAATTGTAGCACTAGTACTTTGGAATGTGACGGGAACAAGGTAAAGATTAATTGATGGTTTTGGTTTCGAGGCCCGAAACGGCTCCCGATGAGTTTAGTGGAACATAAATTTCAAGTACTCCCTCCATCTCAGTTTACAAGGCTTGCACGTGTATCTTGGTCATCAATGTAACTTATATAAAATAAATTGTTTAAAATAAAAATAGAATATTTGAAGTTTGTAATGATATATTTTTCGTAATGTATGCCTCTTATTAAGTTGGTCAAATTAACGAGCTAGGTACACGTGCAAGACTTGTAAACTGAGATAGAGGGAGTACTACACTGCTCAAATGCGGTCGTACAAGTCAGTGATGTAACTGGTCGTACATGTCAGACCAAGCCGATGCGTGTCCCTTCGGTGAGACGCGGGTCCGACCGACCGTAAAGTATTACATGATGGAGATTTCTAGTTGTGGCTTCAGTTGATTTTCACGACCAAGCATTCTAAAACTAGTGATAAATCAATTACCATCTTTTTCCAAATGACCAAGTATTTTCACAGGAATACAACACATATAGATGGAGTGATTGTCAAGGTTGCAAACCGACATGGCGTTGCAAGTTCACTGCAGCAGCAACCGACTAGGTCACTGCATCGCTGGCGGGGAAGGAGGGCAGCTCACCTCGCCTACGATGCATGCCTAGCGGTGCCGCCGCAACTGGTCCCGAGATTTGGCTTCTCCTACCGCCCATTTGAACAGTTGCACCGGCTGCTCATGCCATTGCGCAGGCATGCGCATTCTTTCCTCCGCAGTCGACTCCGTGAATATGATCTCTGCAATTAGCCCTAGCTCGAAATCACCGCGAAGCTGCCAGATGCTGACATCCCTCAGCATCTCTCGCCTGAGATCGACTTGCGCCTCCGCCTTGTGCTGCACCAGGCGCAGCTCCTTGGAACTTCTCTCCAATCAATACGACGCTTCCTCGATCCGATTTGCCCTTGCTGCCCACCACCTGAAACGCAGCACTGGCATGTCCTCCGGCGCCACCGATCTGTCATTCCGGAGAAATGGATCCCCTCTAAAACACATGTGGGTTTCGCTCAGAGGCGGCAGTGATGCGGGCCGCGGCGAGAGGGAAGCCCGCGGGATCCTGGGATCCATGGCGGATCCTCCATGGCGGGATCCGGTGGGCGAGGCGGGGAGGCGAGCCTAGGCGGTGGGAGAGCCCTACGAGGCTAAGATAAAGATAGTACTACTCCACTCCATCCATATTTAAATACAAAGGCCACCAACAGTAGCCCTGGCAAAAATTGATCATGCTGCCTGTGTCTTGGTTTATTGGCCCCCTTTTTTTGTGCCACTTTTTATGACCTGCATAAATATTATGTTACTTACAAATATGGTCAAAAATTGGCACAAAAAACGAAGGAGACCAATGGAAGTACTAGCAAGCCATGATTTAACTACTCGCATGCGCGCAGTGGAGTAGTAATGTCTTTCTTCCACCCTCACGTCCACTCAATTTGCATGCGCTGTATTAATTGACCATCAATGAAGTGAAGGACTTTACACGCGTCAAATTATCACATGGGGTGGATCTTCGTACAAAAATGCATCCCCCCGTGTACCCGCGTGTGCGTGCGAGGGAATGAGTGCGTGCGTGGCGTGCGTGCACATCTTCGCTTTGTGCATGTACCGCCAGTGTGGCTCAGAGAGGACGAGTACATTCTTCTGGAACCAGCAGCACGTCACTATGATCAATCCACACAAGGAGGTCGCGACAACGCCTCCACATGTGCCACGTGGCTCCATGAGCTGTAAGAGAGACACTGTGTAGGGTGCCATTGGAATTCTAATTTACGTGTTTTGCACATACTCAAAGTACTAGTAAGGTACACGTGCATTGCACGCATCAGATTTGGCAACCAAATTATGAATAAATACCACAGTATGGCATGTAAGCTCTGAGTCATATATGCCTAATGTAGACCTTCGTTTAATTTTTATAGTTCATCTCATTCAAAACAAATTAGTTTTTATAAAAAAGATAGGGCCTCTTTGATTCATAGGATTTCCAAATTGCGGGAATAGAAAAAACATGGGATTAGAGTGGAATGTCGTCTTGAATCCTATAGGATTGTACGAGTGTTTGATTGTGCATAGAAAAATGCAGGATTCTTTCAAAGAGGTTTGAGTGGATGGGATGTTTCCTATGAAATCTAGTGCAAATGAATCATATGGAAAAATTCCTATGGTTTACAATCCTACGAATCAAACAACCAAGATAGGAAAATTCCTAAGGATTAGAATCCTCCAAAATTCCTTTGAATCAAAGAAGCCCTTAATCTATTTTATGATTCATGGAATTGTGCGTTGTAAGGCATAAAGTAAAAACAAATAATGGCAATTCAACTAGAAAAAAAGTTTGGGCAGTTATGATACGAAAGATTCTAGAACAAAGGAGAAGCACTTGTGTTTTGAGGTTTGTGCATTATGCTTAAGTTCAACCATGGAGTCTGCTAGATTGTACATGTGGCAAAATCTGGTGGGGGGCTAGAAGATGGTGCGAGGGGCCAAGTGGAGGGAGACTATGAAGGAGTGCACAAGTGCGAGATCGATATTTAAAGAGAGGGGGCGAGAACATGCGTTGTTGCACGCAGTGGCGGAGCCATGAAAAATAAATGAGCTAGGGGGCCAAGCATTGCTAATCCTTTACGAGGAGGGCCAATTCATCAACTTAAACCATTTTACCAGCAATTGTCTAATGATCACGTTCGTATTAGCCTCGATATATAGTGATATTAGGGGGGCAGGGCCCTTGCTGCCCCCTGTCTTCGCCACTGTGTGCGCGTCTGAGAGATGAAGCGGGGGGCATGGATGATGAGAGGGGGACGTTGGATATATAATTAATGTGGGTGTATTAGCTATGTAATCCTATATAGAGAGGTATAGATTGATCGATGTGGACATGGGAAAGAGGGTGAGACCTCACTAGATATATAGATTGATCGGTTTGTGTGGAAAACTGTGAAAGACCTAGCTATATATACACACACATAGAGGAACATCGATCGTTGCGCATGCACGTGAGAGATAAAGAATGCCCGATATGATGGAGAGGGGGAGGTGTGTGTGTGCATGCATGGGAGACCGACGTGAAGAAAAAGATTGCATGTGTGCGATGGATAATGCCGACTGGTAGTCTATGTGCATGCATGCACGAGAGAAAGTTAGTGGTACAATTATAAAGAGAAGACGACTGTGTGGGTGTAAAATTCTAGGTGAGGTCATAATCAATGTAAAGTTTAATTCAAATATTTGAATAAGAGATCATGATGTTTGAAACCCATGCATGCATGAATATAACTGAGATATGCGCGGTGTGGTTTGGAAACGAGCATCTTGTACTATATACACATTGAACAAGATCAGACTGATTTGAATTTGAGATATCGATGGCAGACATCGTTTGGCCACATTGCATCCATGCATGGACACACTATTCTAATTGGAGATGATGGGTGGCTTTCGCATCACATATCTATATCTATACCCACCCCTATATATATTATATTATATTTTTTATATAGTGTGCAGATAACTTTAACTTTGAAAGATGGTCGTTGGATGAGGCCAATCCGATGGTGCAGAGATGGCAAATTTGAGCACTACTGGTCGTTGGATATCATCTAGATTCCACCAGATTTTGCCACATGTACAATCTAGAGGACTCCATGGTTGAACTTTAAGCATAATGCACAAACCTTAACACACAAGCACTTCTTCTTTGTTCTAGAATCTTCCGTATCAGAATTGCTCAAATGTTTTTCTACATGATTTGCCATTATTTGTTTTTACTTTATGCCTTACAACGCACAATTCCATGAATCTTAAAATAGATTAGCTTTCTTATAAAAACTAGATGATTTTGAATGAAATGAACTATAAGAATTAAACGAATATCTACATCATGCATATATGACTCAAAGCTTACATGCTATAATGTGGTATTTATTCATAATTTGGTTGCCAAATCTCATGCGTGCAATGCACGTGTACCTTACTAGTCTAAATGGTGTTTGTGTGTGTGTGTGTTGTGCTTGTTAAACACATTGTATGTAGTATATTATACATGGTTTAGATTCCGAACATCTAGCTAGAGCATACATGTACTATGATTTGAATTCAACATAAAATGGATACATATATTTGAATTTGAGATCGTATGTACATGTAGTTCGTATTTATATAGGAATTTACTTCTCCTATATTCATGTCATGTGTTGTGAAGATAATATTTAGATGGTTGTATAACTAACCTGAGTACAATCCCAGTCAAATAGGAAAATGTACTCAAATTTAGTCCATATGCTAGACAACACACATTGTTTTTTTATTGTTGAGGGAAGTGCAAATTGTTTTGGTACTGTACACGTTATGTTTGTTGTCCCAATTTTTTTATTTTTTTGTTGTATTTGAATGCATTTCTAGTAATATAGTAAAACAGGACATGGCTCTCTCTAGTGATGAGGTGCGAATTGTCTTTTTTGGGGTACACGTTAAGCTTGTTCTCTCAAAATTTCAAGTCGCGCCTTGTTATGCCGAAATTTCAATCTAGCGTCTCTGTCTATCGTGCTGCGAAACTCCCGCCTCTTCAACCCACGCCTTGTTACCCCGAAATATTTAACATATATCTTTGTCTCATTGTGCTCCGACAACTCCCTCCATCTCAACATGCGCCTTGCTATTCCAAAATTACAACGCGCGTGAAAACTCCCACCTCCTATGAAATCCCGACACGTGAAATGCCCGTGATACCCCTGAACCGAAAGAACCGCCTAGCTCAAATCGGTGGGGGTACTTTCGTAACTTACCCCACATTTCGGACAAGCGCGTCCCTAAGCCATGGTTCCCCACTCCCATCCCATCCGCCTACCCATTCGTACACCGAGACCGCGAAAACCCGCGAAGCCACACACCCCCCTCCGTCCGCCACCCAGCCGGAGCCTCTTCCCCGACGACGTCGTCCACAGCAACACCTCGATGTCCCTCATCCATCGTACCGGATGAGGATCTGTCATCGATCTCGATGTCCCGCCGGTTAAGCCACCCCGTCCTCCACCTCCAAGGAGCTGCCCCGACGTTCCCCTCGTCTTTCACGCCACCTCCATTCCCGCACCACCGTCTTCACCTGCACCACCAAAAGAGCATCATCATCATCGTTTCCTCGGATGAAGCTGAGGCCTAATCGGCGCCACCAAAGAGGTTGTACACTAATCGCCGCATTTTCTTCTTGATTCGATCTCACGGTGCTGCCGGCGCCGGGTCCCGAGCCGACACGGCGCGGCTCCATCCACGGCGGCGGCGGCGGCCACTTCCTCCACGGCGTCGCTTCCTCGACGGCGACGTCCACATCAGTAGGAGTTGCTGCTGCTTTAGCTCTCGCTCACGCTGCTGCTCTACTCTTGCTCTCGGTCCCCTGCTTGGTCTACTCTTGCCATTGCTCTTGCTCTTGCTCGTTCTGCAGCTCTCTTTCTTGCTCTTGCTTGCGATGCTGCTCCGATTTACCTACACTTCAGTCGACTGAATCGACTTTTGGGTCAGTCGGTTTTCAGGGGGTGGGGGGTTCGCCGGAGTTAAGGAAGAACCAGCCGCAGCGGGGAGGGGGGCTCGCCGGAGAGGTACCCCACTATCTATCTTAGGGTTAAGGGTGGGGCGGTGGTCGCCGGCGGTGGTGGGACGGTGGCATGGGGATCGCCGGAGAAAAAGCTAGGCAGGGGGGGCTAGAGGGATGGCCGGGGCGGCGGCAAACCGGCGGTGGGGAGTGGTTTCGGGGCGGGCGGGGCGGCACACCGCCAGCCGCGGGCGGCGGGGACGGCTGTTTGGCCGGTGGTGGCTGGCGGCTCAAGGGGGTGGAGGTTGAAGATGAACTGCAGGCCCTTGATTTCGTATCCAACGGCTGGAAAATCGACTGGCTAGAGATGAAAAAGTCAGTCGACTGACGTGTAGCCTCACCTGATGCTGCTACATGACCAGCTGCCCCGGCTCTCGCACGCACTACTGCTACTGCTTTTCTGCAACTAGTGCTTTCAGTTTCGACAGTACAATTCAGTTTTGACAGCAAAATTCAGTTTCGACAGTTAAGTTCAGTTTCGACAGTTAAATTCAGTTTCGACAGTTAAGTTCAGAGATGAGCGGCAGATGTATTTTACATCTAGCACTTTGTGGTTATGTATTTTACATCGTCTATTGGAGATGCTATTAGAATTCCACTCAGGTTAACATTGTCTCTCTTATCCCGCTTTCAGCCTCGGCGTCGTACAACTCACCGGAGCTGCTCCAACGACGAAACCCTCCATCACAGCAGAGTAGTACCCCGGGCTCCATCTCCAGACGCCTAAGATCTTCTTCCCCTCCTCTGATAGCCAAGTCAGCTGGAGCATCCTCACTGACCAACCCAATCACGCTGAGATCGACATGGCTTCGCCAAAGAGGTTGTACACTTGTTGCATCTCTTTTTTACCCTACATGTTATATATATATATATATATATATATATATATATATATATATATATATATATATATATATTGTCCACTGAGCACACGTAGTAACGTGAAATACGATTATTTTATCCTACTATATGACAAGCAGTGAGGTACCAGGCAACTTAGCTATCCGTGATGGACTCTCTTGAATGCCATCATTATTTATCTCTACGCGTTTGAGTTGTGCATTTGTCAATGGGCCTGGGAGTTGAGCTAGTAGGGCAGTGTCCTGGGTCCAAAGTAATAGAAGTAGCACAAAAACATTTTTTGAGTGTAGGCTTTTCCTTGCTCAAGCCTGCCTACTAGAATCGTCAGTGCTTGAAAGGAAAAGTGAAGGAAAAACATAGGAATTGGAAAGTTTCCTATGGTACTACTATTCATGAATTTGGTTCAAAGGAATGGAGCAAAGGAAAACTGTAGGATTTGTTCCTTTAGTGTCTCCTTGAAAGAAAAACCATAGGAATTTTAATTTCCACTTGTCCTCCTTTTCAAATTCCTATTCATGAAGCACAAGACTAAGAGATAGTAGCATAATAACATTATAACCATACATTTTCTTGTGGTTTGACTTAATCTCACCATGCTTCTTTGCATCCTGTGATCTTCCAATTCTTGTGAATCAAATACCCAGATTGGCAGAAATCCTGTGTTTTGAAATTCTATGTTTTGCACTTGCATTCCTATCCTATTCATGTCTATTTCCTATCCCTGCATTGTTAGAATCCTCAAATTCAAACAAGCCCTTACACAATTACTTCTGTTACAGATATGTGTCAAAGAAAACCTTGTGTGGTTTGTCCTGCTCCTGCTGCGCTGTGTTCCACCCCAGCTCAGCTTCCCCAATGACGGAAGGGTTCACCACAGCAGGGATCCGCTCTCCAGACTGTCTTTCGTCGCCTCAGATCTTCTTCCCTGCCGCCGGCAGCCACGACAACTGCATTACCATCATCAACTGAGCAGATGACCTTGAGGACTATGCGAGTCCGCAAGAGCGGTCGCACTCTTCCGTGTCTGCTTACGTTATGCATCGCTTAATATGATGACATGCTACTTTATCGTCGTGTTCACCTATTAGACTCCGAGTCAGGTCCAAACTAATGCTAAAACTTGAGTTTTTAAATGGTTGTGGGGTACATATTAGGGCAGCAATCAGTACTATCTGTCTACTATCTGGTTAATCTCGGGTGTCTACTATGAGTTTCATGTTGGGTGCAAACAAATATTAAAGGAGCCATTATCTGTATTTTTTTAAGTAAAGCTATTAGCTGCCTGCTATCATTGGTTTTGGGTCTATCCACAGTTTGCTACCATCACTCTGGATTTGTGCATGCACTCCTTACATAATCTCACTATGTTTTATTCCTATGCATGTCAGTTATTGTACACAATGGAACTGAACATGTAGACCAAAAGAGACGAGCCTTGCGTGGCAATAAAATTTCATGCAGACGTCCCTCCATGGTGGGCGCAAAGGCAGCCCCCCCTCCACCCATTTTGGATCGTAATCAAGAGGAAGACAACTGTTCTGAGGGGGATTCAGAAGGAGAAGACCACTCCTATTTACCCCCTGAGGTCTTCGCTCTAACTTGGCATGATGATGTTGGTAATATCATGCATATGGTGCCTTGCATTGCTTACTGTATACATCAAATATGTCATCTGCTTAGTTTAGACATGCTTTGTGTCAATGCCATCTGTTTAGTTTCTTTATCGTATATGTGAATCATGCAATGCCATCTTGTTTAGCCAGGCATCATATATGTGAATTTTGCAATGCCACCCTGGTTAGCCAGTCATCTTATATGTGAATTATATCATGCCATCATTTTTTTATTACGTGTTAAATTTGTCAACAATTTTAGTACATTCAATTACTCTTCCTGTTCATCAGCCATTCGACACGGTCATGGAAAAATCTATGTCTTCAGAGCAGACAATGCTATCTGACGAAGCGCATGTCTTGCTGGTTACGGATAGCTCCTCAGAGGAGGATTCAGAGACAGATGACCAGTCCTATCCCCCCCCCCCCAGGTGCATGCTCTAACTTGGCAGGGTTATGTTGCTCACATCGTGCGTATGGTATCTTGCATTGCTATGTCATTTGCTTAGACATGCTTTGTGTGAATGCCACCTGTTTAGTGTCTAATTACCATATATGTGAATTATGCGATGCCGTCTTGTTGCAAGACATTATATATGTGAATTATGCAATGATATCTTGTTGCAAGGCATTATATATGTGAATTATGCAATGCCATGCTGTTTAGCCAAGCGTCATATATGTGAATTATATCATGTTGTCCTTTTTTTGTATTTCTCGTTGCATTTGTCGACAATGTTTGTATATTCAACTGCTCTTCCTGTGCATCAGCCATTTGAATTGGCGATGGAGAAATATGGAGTGAAAACAAGGTCTTCAGAGCAGACAATGCTACCTGCTGAAGCAGATATCTTGCTGGTTACAGATAGCTCTTCAGAGGAGGATTCAGAGGCAGATGACCAGTCCTATTATCCCCCTGAGGTGTGCTCAAACTTGGCAGGGTTGTATTACTCATATCATGCATATGTTGTATTGCAATGCTTAGTTTTACATCATATACACAATACTAAATGCCATCTCCTTAGTTGACATATCATATATGCGATTGCCCTCTGCTCACTTGCTTAGTATATAAATCATATATTTGAATTGTATCATGCCAAGATGTTTACATAGACAGCATGTATCTGAATTATGGCATGCCAACCCATTTTCTAAAGACATAATATAGTTATATCATCTCATCCTGTTTACATAGTCATCATATTTTGAATTATGTCATTCTATCCGTGAATTATATCATGCCATCATGTTTCCATCGACGGCATGTTTGTGATTTATGGCATGCCAACCACTTTAATAGACACATCGTATAGTTATATCATGTCATCCTGTTTACATAGTCATCATATTTTGAAGTATGTCATTCTATCCTGTTTAGTTAGCCATCATACATGTGCAACTGTGTCATGCTATCATGTTTAATTAGCCATCATATATGTGAAATTATGTCCTGCTATTATGTTTGGTTAGACAACATAAATGTGAATTATTTCATGCCCTGTTTTCTTCCCTACTATCCATTGCACCTGTCTATCTTACAATGTGTGTACATTCAATTACTTTTCTTGTTTATCAGCCATTTCAATTGGAGGGGGTGATGGCAGTATCTGGGGGAGTAAAAACACGGTCTTCAGAAAAGATCGTGCTACCTGTCGATGCAGATAGAACCACGGTTGTACTTGCCCAAGAACCAGCCCCACCACACACAACCCAGACTCACGCTGATTGTACCCCTACCCAGTTGGACAGAGAACCAGCTACACCCCTTCTAACCCCAACCCCAGCAGATAGTAACCCAGTTCCAGTTGACACAGCACCGTCTCCACCACAGAGCACCCAAACACGAGCAGTTAGTAAGGCAACTGCAGTGCCCAAAGCACGAGGACCACCACTCTGAACCCCAAGTCAACACTTAAAGCAGAAGAAGGATTGTTCTAAGGTCAGGTTCCGTAGCTATGGTTCATACTACTTTGCTCTTGCATCACTGTATTTACTCATACCAACTAATTTCAAATTTGAAGGATGCAATTGAAACTCCAATGGCGCAACAGGTATGTTTTAAACCTGTTTCTTTAATGTGTTTGCTGTCGTAACTTGCTCTATGTTGATTTCAGTTTCAATTGAATAAACAGTTATGTTCTCATACCATGCACATTAAAAGTGTTGTTATTGCTGTGTAGTTTCCCACACTTATATTCTGTCTATGCTGATTTTTCTTAAATAGATATGATTCGAACTGTATATATCTTGATTTGGCAACATAAACTAGAATGATATAGACCATACGTGTCGGGGGGATGGACCCCGGGCAGGAAATGGAACCCGGATCCTCTTCAAAAAACAACGGGGCTGGCCCCTCAATACCGGCACGCGCTTGGCGGGTCACTCGACCCGGCCAAGCCCCTCAAGCCGGCCAGACTAGCCGACCCGGCAAGACACGTCGACTCGGCCTCAACAACTAGCGCAAGACAGTCGAACCCGGCACGGCCAAAGCCTCCTCAACAAGCCAGCGCCACCCATGGCGTGCTACGCAATCCAGCCGCGGGTCAACTCCCATCCCATCCAGGCCGTATGATGGGGACGAGACTTCAATCAACGATGACCGAGGCAACAGTGCCCCGCCCATGCCTTTGGTCAGCAGGAACGTGGCAACAGTGCCCCTCACCTACCCGCTGACCAGGGCCGGCGTGGCTACAGTGCCCCGCCCTCACCGCTGACGACAGCAAGCGGCAAACTGACGGAGAGCACTGTACGCGACTCGACTCGGCCACGCCCTGACGATCGACAAGATGGCGCACAGTCCCCCTAGGCTTGCGGGCCCGCACCTAGGGGAACCCGGCGAACCACAAGCCCTCAGCGGGACCTAGCCCGGGTCCCCGGACACCGACAATACGGACCCACCGACTTGTAACATTACCATTGTACCCCCGGGGGGTTGGACTATAAAACCCCCCAGGAGCCCACGATCATTCGGGGGGGCGAGCGAGAGGGCAAGCAGAAAACACATACGAGAGAAAAGCAAGTAAGCATAGGACTAGCCACAAAACAGCAACACCGGCGAGAAGGAGCAGCCCAAGCCTTGGCCAGCTTCCTTCCTCCTCCATACAGCTCCAGGAGCAACATTGTACTATCGATCATCCAACTACAGTCGCCAGGACTAGGGGTATTATCTCTCCGGAGAGCCCTGAACCTGGGTATGTCCGGCGTCCCGCGCCCGCTCATGCCAACCTCGCCTCTAGAGTCCACTAGCGCCTTCGAGCCTCCTCCTCTCTTTAGCCATCCCTTGGCATCTGCCTTGCGCGGGCAGCTCGAGGAGCAGGCCAGGAGCATGCTTGAGACGGGGCCCTTCTCCTACGCCGACGAGTCCGTCGTGCTGGCGGACGACGTCGTCGGCGTGCTTGTCGCCTCCTTCCCCGTGCTGCGCATCTCCGATGCGTTCGCGGCCGACGAGTACCCCAGCGAGGTGCTCAGCTACTCTGACTCTCCCCTCTCCCTCGGCGGCGGCGTTTCCGCCGGGGCAATGGACATCCATGTGGAGGTCTTCGTCACCGGCAACGGCGCCTCCTCCTCGTCGAGCAAGACGAGGAAGGTTGCTGAAGCCAGGGCCGCAACGGATCGGATCGAGCCGTCCGATCTGTTGCGCGCCGCGATGCAGAGCCTCCGCATCCCCATTGGCACCGACATCGACACCACCAACGTCGCTGAGGCCCGAACCCAGATCGAGGAAAGGCGCCAGCAGATGCTGGACCTGTCCGAGACGCTCGCCGCCACTCAGCGTCGCCTGGACGCCGCTCAGCTGGAGCGCGATGCCGCCTACGGATTCACGCCCGCCGCGACCGAGCCAATTGGGGTCGCCGATGTGCGTGCCCGGGGAGGAGCGATCGGCCAGGCCCTCGGCGCCGTCCCAACCGTCTACGAGACCCCAGCGAAGAACATGCGCACTGCCCAGGCAGCCGCAACCAGCCTGGACCAGCTCGCGGGTGAGGAGCTGAAAGAGCGCATCGGGCGGATGCGTGAACTCCTCCACGCCGCCAACACCCAGCAGGACCGCCTCAACCAGCTCGCCAAGCCGGCGGGATCCGGCTTCGCCCGCCTTGGCGGGCCCGGCGAACTTCTGCACACCGCTTCCTCGCCACCCGGCGAGGCGCACTCCGACCGAGCCCGGACTCGGCGCGACCCGGCCGCTACAGCCGCTGGCGTATTGGGCGACAAGCTCGTCCTAGATATCCAGCGTGGACCCGGCCAGCATGGCCGGCGTCCGGCTCCAACCGACCCGGCCCCCCGTGGCCTGGCCACAAGTCGACTCGGCCCGCGCGCCATCGATGACGCCGACGCTCGCCACCGCCTTGATCAGCTCGCTCGCTCCCTGGAGGTGGAGGAGAGCGGCGCTATCGGGCCGGTGTGCTTCGTCCCGCGCATCCGGGAGGAGCCCTTCCGCAAAGGATTCATGCTCCCCCGCGACACCCCCAAGTACAACGGGACGGTGAGCTAGAAGACTGGCTCACCGACTACACCACGGCCATTGGCATCACCGGTGCCAATCGTCGTCTCGCCGTGCGCTACGCACCGCTCATGCTCCAAGGGTCGGCCCGCACGTGGTTGAACAGCCTGCCGATGGGTAGCATCAACACGTGGGTGGACTTCGAGGAAGCCTTCGTCCGCAACTTCACGGGGACCTACAAGCGACCCGGCCGCCCTAGCCAGCTCACCATGTGCGTGCAAGGGCCTACGGAGACCAGTCGCGAGTACCTCGCACGCTGGACCGAACTCCGGAACAGCTGCGAGGGCGTCCATGAAGTCCAGGCGATCCAGTACTTCGTCAGCGGGTGCCGAGACGGCGCCCTCCTCAAGCACAAGCTCTTACGCTCCGAGCCGGCCACCATGGCCGCGCTCATGGTGACGGCGGACAAGTACGCCAACACTGACTCCGCCATGAAGATCCAGGTGGCGCTGGATGAAGCCGGCAAGGCGAAGCAGGTTCCCCCTCCGAAGCCGGCCGGCGAAAGCAGCCGGCAGCAGCATCACCAGAACAACAAGCACAAGGCCGACCAGCCGGCGCCGCGTCACGACAACCGGCTCGTCACGGCCACCGAGCCCGCGGCGGACCCAGCGGCGAAATGCTGGCAAACCGGCAAGACGGCATGGCAACCCACCATGAGCTTCGAGCAGATGCTCGACGCCCCCTGCAAGCACCACAGCGGCGCAAGACCCTCCACGCACACACTTCGGCAGTGCGCCATCACCAAGCACATCATGAGGGGCGACGTCCCGCCCCCTCCGGCTCCGGCTCCAGGCGCGGGACAGCCGCCTCCGCCTCCACCGCCGCCTCCAGCTGGCGGCGCGATGCGCGACGACGCCTACCCAGACCAGAACGTGGCCTACATCGTCTTCACCAGCCTCGGCGACGACAAGTGCAGCGAGCGCCTCCTTCGACAGGAGGTGAACACCGTCGTCCCGGCCAAGCCGGACTTCATGCATTGGTTGGATCGCCCGATCACCTGGACCCGGGAGGATCACCCGGCAGTCATGCCGAGTCCGGGTGGTTACGCCCTCGTCCTCAACCCCACCATCGTCGCGCGGCGCACATGCAAGTTCTCCCGAGTCCTCATCGACGGCGGCAGCAGCATCAACATCCTCTACCGCGACACGATGACCAAGCTCGGCCTCAAGGCCGAGGACCTGGAGCCGACCCGAACGATCTTCCACGGCATCGTGCCCGGCCTCTCCTGCTCCCCCATTGGCCGGGTCCGGCTAGATGTCCTGTTCGATGACAGCAGCCACTTCCGGCGTGAACCGATCTGGTTCGAGGTGGTGGACCTGTCCAGCGCGTATCACGCGTTGCTAGGCCGGCCCGCGCTCGCCAAGTTCATGCTGGTTCCCCACTACGCGTACCTGAAGATGAAGATGCCGGGTCCCAAGGTCCTCATCACCATCACCGGCGATTACCGCAAGTCCCTGGAGTGCGCCCAAGACGGCGCCAAGTTGGCCGAGTCGCTGGTCATTGCCGAGGAGCGGTGCCAGCTCGACCGGTTCGTTGCCCTGGCAGGCGAGGCCTCCGCCGCGTCGATCCCGACCCCGGACCGGCCGACGAGGCCGCCTTCAAGCCCTCCAAGGAGACCAAGAAAGTGAAGCTCAACCCAGAAGACCCCAGCTGCAGCAAGTATGTTGTCATAGGCGCCCGCCTCGACAGCAAATAGGAAGGAGAGCTCGTCGAGTTCCTCCGTGAGAATCGGGATATCTTCGCATGGACCCCCAAGGACATGCCGGGTATCCCGAGGAAGTACGCCGAGCACAAACTTCACGTCCGCAAGGACGCCAAGCCTGTCTATCAACCCCTACGACGATTTTCTGAAAAGAAGAGAAGAACCATTGGTGAAGAGGTCGCCAAGCTTTTGGCGGTCGGCTTCATAATGGAAGTGTTTCACCCCGAGTGGCTGGCCAATCCAGTCCTCGTCCTGAAGAAGAACAAGACCTGGCGCATGCATATTGACTACACCAGCCTCAACAAGGCCTGTCCCAAGGATCCGTTTGCCCTCCCGCGGATCGACCAAGTCATCAACTCGACCGCCGGGTGTGAGCTCCTGTCCTTCCTGGAAGCTTACTCCGGCTACCACTAGATCAAGCTGGACCCGGCCGACGCCCTGAATACGTCCTTCATCACGCCCTTTGGGGCTATTGCTACATCACCATGTCGTTCGGCTTGAAGAACGCCGGCGCCACCTTCCAGCGCTGCATGCAGAAATGCCTGCTGCCGCAACTCGGCCGCAATATCCACGTATACGTGGACGACATCGTGGTGAAGACCAAGCAGCACCTCACGCTCCTCGACGATTTGAAGGAAACCTTCGCCAACCTCCGCGAATACAAGGTCAAGCTTAACCCAGAAAAATGCGTCTTCGGCGTCCCGGCCAGAAAGCTACTCGGCTTCCTCGTCTCGGAACACGGCATTGAGGCGAACCCGGAGAAGATCAAGGCCATCGAGCGCATGCGCAAGCTGGCTCGGCTGCGCGATGTCCAGAAGTTCACCGGATGCTTGGCCTCGGTCAGCCGGTTTGTAAGCCGGCTGGGCGAGAGGGCGCTAACCCTGTACCAGCTGATGAAGAAGACGAGCCCGTTCGAATGGAACAGCAAGGCAGACGAGGCCTTCCAAGACCTCAAGCGCATGCTCTCCACCGCACCAGTCCTGGCCGCGCCGACCGACAAGGAGCTGCTATTGCTCTACATAGCCGCGACCTCGCGGGCGGTTAGCACGGTGCTGGTGGTCGAGCGACCAGAGAAGGGCACGATCCAAGCCGTCCAGCGCCCAGTCTACTACCTGAGCGAGGTCCTCTGCATCTCCAAGCAGAACTACCCGCACTACCAGAAGATGTATTACGGTGTATACTTCACCGCCAAGAAGCTGAAGCAGTATTTCCAAGAGCACGTTGTCACCGTGCTCAGCACGGCGCCTATCCGAGAAATCATCGGGTGCCGGGATGCCTCTGGTCGGGTTGCAAAGTGGGCGATCCAGCTAGCCGGCCACACCATCCTCCACAAGCCCCGCACCGCGATCAATGCTCAAGCCCTGGCCGACTTCCTCGTCGACTGGACCGAGACCCAGTACTTGCCGCTGCCTCTCGACTCGACGCATTGGCGCATGCACTTCGACGGGTCCAAGATGCGACTCGGCTTGGGGGTCGGCATCGTACTTTCGTCCCTGAAGGGCGACCGGCTCCGCTACGCGCTCTAGATCCACTTCGCCGCCTCCAACAACGTCGCCGAGTACGAAGCCCTTATGCACGGCCTCCGGCTTGCCAAGGAACTCGGCATCCGGCGCATCCTGTGCTACGGTGACTTGGACTGGTGGTGCAGCAGTGCTCCGGCGAATGGGACGCCCGCGACTCCAACATGGCAAGCTACCGCTTCCTTGTCCAGAAGCTGTCCAGATCCTTCGAGGGCTGCGAGTTTCTCCACGTCCCACGCGCGGAGAACGAAGCAGCCGACACGCTCGCCAAGATCGCCTCATCACGACAAGCCATCCCGTCCGGCGTCTCCCTCAAGCACCTGCGCAAGCCGTCCGTCAAGCCATCGCCGGACTCCAAGTCCATCCACGTTCCAGACGACCCGGCCGTACCTCAACCCGGCCCCGGGACTGCTGAACCCGGCCTAGGGGCTGCTCAGCTCGACCCGGCCACCATCGCCCCGGACCCGGCCGTCGCCATCCCCGACCCGGGGGCTGCTCAACCCGGCTCGGGGGCTGCCGACTCGAAACGCACCCTGGTGGCCGTCTTCGCCGTGGTTACGGCTCCATCTTGGGCCCTCCCAATATCAGAATTTTTGGAGAACGGGGTTCTCCCCACGGACGAGACTGAAGCTCGGCAAGTGCAGCGCCGGGAGTCCGCCTACAGCATCATCAACAACGAGCTCGTCAAGCGCAGCTCCACCGGCGTGTTCCAATGCTGCGTCGAGCAGGAACGGGGCATCGACATCCTCCTCGACATACATCAGGGCGAGTGTGGGCACCACGCCGCATCACGATCCCTGGTGGCCAAGGTGTTCCGCCACGGTTTCTACTGGCCCACGGCCCTCCAAGATGCCGAGTCGCACGTCCTCAAGTGTGAGGGATGCCAGCGCTTCAGCAAACGCAGCCACCAGCCGGCGTGAGCACTCCGCACCATACCGATCGCCTGGCCCTTCGCGGTCTGGGGACTCGACATGGTGGGACCCTTCAAAACCGCTCGAGGCGGCATGGCGCACTTGCTGGTGGCAGTGGACAAATTCACCAAGTGGATCGAGGCAAGACCAATCAAGAAACTGGATGGGCCAACAGCCGTCCGGTTCATCAAGGACATAGCGGTGCGCTGCGGCATGCCGAACAACATCATCACCGACAATGGCACCAACTTCGCCAAGGGCGCGCTCAAGCAATACTGCTCCGTCTCCGGCATCCACCTCGACTTGGCCTCTGTTGCGCATCCGCAGTCCAACGGGCAGGTCGAGCGGGCCAATGGACTCATCCTATCCGGCGTCAAGCCGCGACTCGTCGAGCCACTCTTCCACTCACCCGGCAGCTGGCTTGACGAGTTGCCAGCCGTTCTCTGGAGTCTATGCACCATGCCGAATCGGTCGACCGGGTTCACCCCGTTCTTCCTCGTCTACGGAGCCGAAGCCGTCATCCCGACCGATGTCGAGTTCGACTCGCCGCGCGTCGCGATGAACACCGAAGCCGAAGTCAGAGAAGCCCGCGAAGATGGTGTCGACCTGCTCGAAGAAGCACGCCTCCTGGCGCTCAGTCGCTCGGCCATCTACCAGCAAGGCCTGAGGCACTACCACAGCAAGAAGATCAAGCCCCTCGCATTCCGCGAGGGCGACCTCGTCCTCCGACTCGTCCAAGAGCAGGCAGGCCAGCACAAGTTGTCCCCTCCATGGGAGGGCCCATTCATCGTGAGCAGGGCCTTGTGCGACCGCAACGCCTACTACCTCATCGACGCACGCAAGTCAAGGAAGCGCAAGAAGGACACCGCCGATGAAGAAACGACCCGGCCGTGGAACGCGGAACTCCTCCGCTCGTTTTACAGTTAGCCGCACGAGCGTATGTATCATTGCCTTTTGTAAGCGCATGAAACCATGGGGTCCCCGGACGAGACTCGGGGGCTGCCTTTTGTCGACCAATTTGTTGTGTCCCTATTTTCTTGCATCACTATACCACTGAACCCGGCCACCGGTCCGACTCACTCGACCCGGGGGCTCGGGGGCTGGCCGGCTCGGTCGCCACCCCGCCGCCTTACTTGGTGATTCCTGATAAAGTTAGGATGCCGCAGTCCCCCACTTTGCCCTAAAGCCACAGATCCAGCTTTGGCTGTCGGCTGGCAAGCACAACGGGCCAAAGCTCCTTTACACTTCATACACTAAGTCAAAGGCTGCCGGGTCGATCAACCCGGCCCACCATTCATAAAATGAACAGCCGCACGACCGGCTGCTCGCCAACCGGCTTCGCCGGATTGCCGCCAGCCGGCCCAGTGGGTGTTTCGCTCGCGCTCAACATTTCGAGGGACCCATGTCCTGCGCGCTCCTCTCAAAGAACCGAACTCCTTGTCACGGACCGGAGCCTCGGCCGTCTGACTCGTGGGGGGAGGTTTGAGAAAGGAAAAGAGCATGAAATTGCTCCAAAAAACGGAAGGCAAAAAGCAAAAGCACCCACGACATCTACACAAGTATTTAAGAAAAGGCCCACGGCCCGAGTTCATTACACCCTAAAACCCCCAGTGGGTGGGTGGACCTGCTATTTAACAGATTTTACACAAAGTGTCTCAGGCATCTCCAGCGCCGCGCCGCGACGTCGACGGCTCTCCCCTGGCGGCCTCCGGGTCCAGCGAGGCGCCGGTGTCCTCCTCAGCACCCGCGTCGCGGTAGATGCCCGTCTCCTCTGAGCTCCCCTCCGGATCATGGAGGAGCAAGCCATAGTCGTCGCCGTCCACGGCCCTGTCGTCTTCCGTCCGCTCCGGATGGAACTCGTCGTGGAAGGCGAACTCGGCGATGTAGCTGGCCCGGGAGGCGATCCGGCCGGCATGCTCCTGCAAGAGCTGCTCCGAACCGGCCCGCTGCCCCATCAACGCGTCCAGCTGCAGGTCCGGATGCCAGGACATCGCGAACCGGAGCGCCATCTCAACACCGGCACGAGTGGCGGAGACGCGTCACTCGCCAAGCCGGTCCGGCCCCATCCCCAACCAACACGCCAGGCGTGAGAAGCTGCTCGGTTGGACGGAGTCCGGCCATAGGGCCGCCGTCATTGCGGTGCCGGCCTGGGACAGCTGCCCCAACTGCGTTCCCAGGACCTGCAGGCGGGCCTCAGTGGCGGCGATGATCTCCGGGAAGGTCCAGGCCACCCGCGGATCCGTCCCGGACCCAACGATGCCGGTCGGGTCACGCTGATAGCGGACGGCTTCCTCCGCCAGCCGCTGCGTCTCCGGGAAGGCCCCTGCCGCAAAGGAAGAAGCAAGTTAGAAGAAGAACAACAAGGAAGAAAGGCCGGATCCCGACTCGGCAAACGACAAGAAAAAACACTTACTGGAGAAGGACTCTTCCAGGTGCTACGTCTCAAGCAACGTACCACGCCGCTCCCACTCGATGGCGCGGTCGCGCTCCTCGAGCGCCTTCTCCAGATCGGCCGCCTTAGCAAGGGCCGCCTTCAGCTCGGCGTCCTTGTCTTCAGCCGCCTTCTCGGCCGCCTCGCGGTGACGGGCCTCGTCCTGAGGGGCCCCCTCAGCTGTGGTGACCTGCCCCCGCAGGCGATCCACTCGGCCTGGAGCCGGCCCTTGTCGTCGACCAGCTGGCCGCGCTGCTGGTCCGCCTCCACCAGGGCCTGCTGCGCCTCTGCCACCTTGGCGGCTTCCGCCTTAAGGAGCTCCACCTCGTCCTCGAGGCGGCTCTTGTGACCCGCCAGCTGCTCATGCAGCTGGTTGGCCTCGTCGAGAGACCGCCGAGTCGCGGCCGCCTCCGCCCTCACCTGCGTTGCCTCGACGCCAAGACGGCCGGTGTCGGCAACGAGTCGGTCGTAGTGATGACTGGCCCGAAGCAGATGAGTCCGCCAGGACAGCACCTCGGCTGCGAAAAACAAGGACTCAGCAGAAGAAAAAAGCAAGACTTAAGATTTGGCCCAACTGTTACACAGTTGGCCCGAATCTCGGGGGCTACACCCAGTGGGTGCGCTAGCGCGCCCCCACTAGGAAAGAGCACAAGAATACCTGCGGCGACACGGAGCTCCTCCTCCTTGGCGGCAAGCTGCTCCATGAGCTCCCGGTGCTTGCCCAGGAGACGATTGTAGGCGGCGACCCGGAAGGCATCGAGATGCTGAAGAAAGCAGAAATCAGAACAAGGCCAACACTGTAAAGATTCGACCCAACTACTACGTAGTTGGCCCGAACCTCGGGGGCTACACCTAGTGGGTGCACTGGCGCACCCCCACAAAGAAGAAATTACAAGAAGACTTACCAGAACGGCGCGCTCCAGGTCGCGCGTCCGCTCCACCTCGGCCTGGGCGAAGGCCTCGAGCCGTTCCGTCCGGCCTCGCAGGCGGCGACTGACGGCGTCCAGCGCCGCCTCCTCCCGGGTCTGAGGCCCGAAGACAACGGCGCCCCCGCTCCGCGCCGGCTGCGGCACGGTAGCTCGGCGCCCTCCCTGCCGGGGCACCAAGGCGTACTCCCCGCTGGCCGTTCGCGACGCGGCCAGCACCTCCTCCGACGACCCTCCCAGCGCCGACGACGACCCGGACGCCAGGATGCCCTGCGTCGCCGTCTCTGACCCGGACGCCGGGACGCCCTGCGTCGCCGTCTCCGGCCCAGCTGCCGGGGTGGCCTCCGGCACCGCTGCCCGCGGTGCCTCCTCTAAAACTAGCGGCGCCTCCGACACCGCCGCCCGCATCGTCTCTTCCAAAACGACGCCGCCTCCACCACCATCAGTCCCCGCTCGCTCGACCACGTCGGCCCGCGGCGGGGTGTCATCCGCCACCTCCACGACCTCCCGGTCGGGGATCACCACCTCAGCCCGGCCTCCACGGCCGCGCTCCCTCACCGACGACGGCTCAAAGACCGTCGCGGCCACCACCGTGCCCTCCGGCATCTCGCGCCAGGCCGGCTCGCGCCCATGCCGCCGTTGCGTCGGTCCAAGCATGGACCGACGCCGCCTCCAGCTCCGCCTCGGCCCGGTTCCTGTCCCGCCAGGCCAAGGCATCGGCGTCGTTCGGATCCAGGCCAAGGTCCGAGTCGGCCCATCCCTCCACCTCGGCCTGGTCGGCGAGGTCGGACCGGCTCCTGCGGAACACGGCCCCTTTGGCGGTCGTGGCTTCCGCCGCCGCCCTCTCCAGCGCGATTAGCGACCTGGAGAAGAAGACAGAATGAGCAGAAAAGAAACAAGACTAGCTCAAGAAAAAAATTTGAGCGCAAACGAGAGATGAAGCTTACCCCGCCAAGACCGGGACCGGGGTTGGCCTCCCGTGCCCGCCGCCGCCCTTCCACTGGCCGGCCTCCCGGCCCCGGCCGGGTCCGCCGTGCGCTTCGGGGCCCGGGGTCGCGGCGCGATGTTGTCTTTCCCATGCGGGCGGCTCGGCGCCGCCCCGTGCGAGGACCCGGCTCTGCCCGCATCGCCGCCTCCCCTGCCCAACGCCACTACACCGACAACTGGCGTCAGCACCGACCGTTCCGTGCCGCGGTCAGCAATTCAAGACACATGGAAAAAACATGAGACTTACCCGCGCGACGCCCAGCGCCGGCGTCGGACTCGGCCTCTTCCTCCCCGCCATGAGCCGCGGGCTCCTCTGGCGCCACCGGTGCCACCTGCGACGGGGACCGGGCGTAAGGATGCCGAATCGCGTTCAGAAGTACCCCCGCGTCGCGTCAGGGCGGATGAGAAGGTGCGTGGCAACAAAGTAAGAAGACCAGACACTCACCTGCGGCGCCGGGTTCGACTGGCTGTACAGCGCCTTGCCGAACCGCCAGTCCTCCCCAAGGTTGGCCTTGGAGATGTCATTCACGCCGCGCGCGATCTGCTCCACGGACAGCCGCGTCGACCCCATGCGATTGGGGTCTTGAAGGCCGACCATTTCACCTATGAGGCAGGAGCGCCCCTGAAGCGGAAGGACCCGGCGCATGATGAACGCGGCGAGGAGGTCGGTGCCGGTGAGCCCCTCCTGCATCCTCATCACCGTCACCCACTCGCAAAGATTGACGATCTCCTGCGACGGGCGCCTGGGCGAGTAGCCCCAGTTCGTCTTCGCCCGCGGCGGTGCGATGGCGAAGGCCGGAAGGTTGATGCGATCCGCACCATGGTTGCGGACGTAGAAGAAGGAGTTCTACCACTTCTTGGCAGAATCTCCAGCGGGATCTTGGGGAAATCCGCCCCCGACCGCTTCGAGATGACGGCGGCGCCGCAATCGGCGAACTCCCCGGCCGACGGGCCCTGCTGCTTCAAGGAGAAGAAGCGCGCCCAGAGGTCGATCGTAGGCTCGACCCCCAGGTATCCCTCGCAGAGGGTGACAAAGACGGAGAGCTGGACGATGGCGCCGGCGCCAAGATGATGCGGCTGGAGCCCGAAGAACTCCAGGAAGGCGTGGAAGAAGGTGCTCGCCGGCAGCCCGAACCCATGCTCGAAGTGCGTTAGGAAGACCACGCGCTCCTGCCCCTCGTGCCGAGGCCTCTGCTCGCCGCGCGGCAGGCGGACGCCGACGTCTGTCTCCCGCGGCAGGCGCCGCGTCGCCCGGAGTTGGGTGATGTCCTCGGAGGTGACATTCGAACCCATCCAGGCGCCCGATGGCAGCGACATGATCAAAGGAAGAAGAAGGAAGATTGATGGCGAAGGAGTTCTGCTCGGAGCAGCGGGCGCCGCAGTGCGTCAGTTGCAAAGAACGGAGCGAGAGCAAAGGGACAGGAGGGTGCGAGCGAGAATAATGTCCGCCGCCCCCCTGCCCCCCGATTTATAACCCTCGGTTTGAACGTGGGGAAGTGGGATCGTCTGCACGCACCCGTTCCACTACCCCGCAATAAGTGCGCAAGTACACGCGCAGTAACTGCCCGGGGAAGAGCAACCGGCCCCCAGATGCCGCAATAAATCCGTGCGCTTGGGCTGAGGGCGCGCGGCGGTGGGCCCCAGCCGATCGCCCTGTCCCGTCACGCGCGTAGCCTGTCAGGCCCCTTCGACTTCCGGGCACCACGTGGCGCCCGCGCAAAGCCCGAGAGATTGCCCCAAGATTCGGCGGACTTCTCGGTCCCCGCCACGGCCGGGATGCCACGATCCGGTTTCCGAGAAAACCGGCACACAGTGGGTGTTGCCGGACCTGGCGCTCGTAGAATCCACCTTGCTTAAGGGGGAAACTGCGAAGGCCCGCTCATCCGAAGACGGCGGACCTTCATAGCTTCGGGGACTACTGTCGGGGGGATGGACCCCGGGCAGGCAACGGAACCCGGATCCTCTTCAAAAAACAACGGGGCTGGCACCGCCCCTCAATACCGGCATGCGCTTGGCCGGGTCGCTCGACCCGGCCAAGCCCCGCAAGCCGGCCAGACTAGCCGACCCGGCAAGACACGTCGACTCGGCCTCAACAACTAGCGCAAGACAGCCGAACCCGGCACGGCCAAAGCCTCCTCAACAAGCCAGCGCCACCCATGGCGTGCTACGCAATCCAGCCATGGGTCAACTCCCGTCCCACCTAGGCCGTATGATGGGGACGAGACTTCAATCAATGATGACCGAGGCAACAGTGCCCCGCCCATGCCTCTGGTCAGCAGGAACGTGGCAACAGTGCCCCTCACCTACCCGCTGAGCAGGGCCGGCATGGCTACAGTGCCCCCGCCCTCACCGCTGACGACAGCAAGCGGCAACCTTACGGAGAGCACTGTACGCGACTCGACTCGGCCACACCCTGACGATCGACAAGACGGCGCACAGTCCCCCTAGGCTTGCGGGGCCCGCACCTAGGGGAACCCGGCGAACCACAAGCCCTCAGCGGGACCCAGCCCGGGTCCCCGGACACCGACAATATGGAACCCACTGACTTGTAACATTACCATTGTACCCCCGGGGGGTTGGACTATAAAACCCCTCGGGAGCCCACGATCATTCGGGGGGGCGAGCGAGAGGGCAAGCAGAAAACACATACGAGAGAAAAGCAAGTAAGCATAGGACTAGCCACAAAACAGCAACACCGGAGAGAAGGAGCAGCCCAAACCTTGGCCAGCTTCCTTCCTCCTCCATACAGCTCCAGGAGCAACATTGTACTATCGATCATCCAACTAGACTCGGCAGGACTAGGGGTATTATCTCTCCGGAGAGCCCCGAACCTGGGTATGTCCGGCGTCTCGCGCCCGCTCATGCCAACCTCGCCTCTGGAGTCCACCAGCGCCCTCGAGCCTCCTCCTCTCTTTAGCCATCCCATGGCATCTGCCGTGCGCCCACCACGACAATACGGTTACCATACTACATAGATATATGTATGTTTCATGTTGTTATCCTGTCCACCTTACTACTGAACTGGTTTACCAAAATGAGTTTCATATACTACATTATAAACATGTGATGTGTTTGTTTGTTTGTCTTTTAGAACGCGGATAAAATATTGGAGAAGAGTACCCCATTATGTAATGGTAAAGGAAGTAATGCAGATAAGGTTCAAGATAGTGAGACATCCCTATTGGTCTCCAAGAAAGCTGATAAAAACTATATTGAAGACACTGAGACAACCCCAAAGTTCTGTCTTGATGTAGTGTTCGAGTTACTGGCTACTACTGCTGGCACCAGCTCTTCGAACTCGCTGCCTGAATCAGTTCGGCTTCTTGAGTCTCAACTTCAAGTTGAAAGACATCGATCAGATGATATGGGACAGGAAGCCGAAGGACTGAGGAAGTCCCTGCAGAATTCAGATGCATACTTTCTGGTGCAACAGCAAGTGTTGGAGGATTTAAGCGCCAACAAGAGAAAGTTAATAAGCATGCTAAGCATCTTAACAGCATTATGGGTACCCAGGATATTGTTTCTTGAGCTCTTCTAAAGTGGTTTCAGTTCTGGACTTGTTTTGCTACGGCGTTTATTTGCACTGGTCGCCAACTTTGACAACCAGTGTATATGATATGCTGGTTTGTTCCCTATATTTGCACTAGTGGCGCACTTTGATGCCCAGTGGATGTAATATGTGTAATAGTCGTGATAGCCTAGCGTAAGTTGCTTGCTTATTTATTTCCTTGTTGTCTTGTTTATTTGTTTGCTTGTAGTTAGTGCAGTTCTTTTTCCGCGGTTTGCTAGTGGCCGCAGTAACCTATTTTTTTAAACTAGGCCACAATAACCATGGGCTACATATTTACTGTAGTTACCATGGGCCTCCTACGGGCCGTAGAAACAATGGGCCTTCTAAGGGCCATAGAAACAATGGGCCTTCTACGGGCCATAGCATCAATGGGCCTTCTACGTGCCGTATGATCGATAGGCCAAACATGGGCCAATAACAGACCGCATTATGGGTTGTAAACGGGCTAGATTTGGAATCGTCCGTTCATGGGCCAACAATAACGGGTCGTCATTAATCGGTCGGATTTGATGACGCTATGAAAACGGCCCAACGGATTAATGGGTCGCAAACGGTCCGATTGTAACCGCGGGCTGAATTTAGCCCACAAGCAGAAAAGGCCAGTAACGGGCTGTATGTAACCGACTGATGGAAATGAGCCCAAGAATAAATGGGCCCTGAGAAGGTCGAAAGATAACACGGGTTGGAAATAGACCAATGGAATAATGGGTTGTTAATGGGTATAAAGGGGTACACTGTTCATTGCGGGCCAGATTCACCACGGGCCGTTAATGGGCGAAGAGTTACAAATGTCCTCGTATGGGCCGAAAGACATCATGGGCCATACATAGGTCGGAAGTTACAATGGGCTGGAATCATATTGGACGGCGCAGATGAAGCTACTGGGCTTAATTCCGATAGGCCGTAACGGGTCGTGAGTTAGCGGGCCGTAAATGGGCTATATACGAACAGGTCATTAACAGGCTTTCCGTGGGCCGACCCGTTACCTTTTGACCAAGTCAAACAGGCTGGCCTTTTCACCGGAATGGGCCTCTGTTGGGCCGTGCCACATGTCGACGTATCATAGGCGCCTCCTGTCCAATGAATGGATGACATCTGTCCCAACGATGAGCCAACACGTGTTTCCTCCGTCCAATGAGAATTTTACACGTGGAAAATCCTCATTGGTCTGGGTTGTTAGCGGGTTATCATATCCAAAACCGGACACGATAGCTTAACAGCGACCCGTTACGGTGGTGCCACGTGTCGGTCACCCTTGACGAAAGCACTTCCATGACGCGCGATTTATCGTCAGGGAAGTGGACACTTCCGTGATGATAATTTTGGTAATGTCATGGAACACTTCTATGACAGCACAGGTATGACTATCTTGATTCTGTCATAAAATTGTCATGGATGTACATGCATGACAGAAAACGTGACCTACTGTGACAAACACGTATCATCACGAAAGTGTATTTTTTTGTAGTGAGTAAAGCTTCTCTAAGATGGAATGACATAGCTTGGGTGGTGTCGATTTTGATCATGTAGTCGAACTTGTGTTGGATGCTCAAGGTTGATGTAGTCCATCAAGAGTTGGGAGCATCACTTGTAGTTTGAGTTCATCTTCCTACATGGGATAGTCTTGCAAGGAAGAGCACTTGTGTATCCGAAATGACAATCATGAGACTTGATACCAAATGGAATTTGATATATAGAAATTGTCAAAGGATATGTTGAGTGGGTTCATGCTTCCTTGTATTCAACAACCATATAGTAGGAACTTTGTGATGTAGAGATTTCTCAAAATGTGAGTGGCTAGCACTCTCATAGATTTGGGCACATCCAAGTACCTACAAGGGTTAGATAACATGCAAGGGTACAAGTATAGATCCAAGACATATGATCATCATCATAAGAGAAATATCAAGGATTAGTCATAAAAGGCCGATGCCTTGCATGTATCCAAATGGAGTTTCTACTCCAAGTTTGAGGCATCAATGATATTCAATTCGCCTCTCAAACGGCAAAATAATTTCTCATCAAGCGGTTTGGTGAATATATCCGCCAATTGCTTATCGGTACGAACATGCTTAAGATTGATGTCTCCTTTAGCAACATGATCTCGAATGAAATGATGACGAACTTCAATATGCTTAGTTCGAGAGTGTTGCATGGGATTGTAAGCAATCTTAATAGCACTCTCATTATCACAAAGCAATGGAACATGTCTCACATGTATCCCATAATCCTTAAGGGTTTGGGTCATCCAAAGTAACTGAGCACAACATGATCCGGTGGCAATGTATTCCGCTTCGGCGGTGGATAAGGATACCGAGTTTTGTTTCTTGGAGAACCAAGACACAAGGGATCTACCAAGAAATTGAAAAGTAGCCGAAGTGGACTTTCTATCAACCTTGTCACTGGCATAGTCCGAATCGGAGTAGCCAACAAGATCAAAAGAAGACCTCTTAGGATACCAAATGCCAAAATTTGGTGTATGAATTAAGTATCTCACTATCCTTTCACAGCCTTAAGATGACACTCTTTAGAGGCCGCTTGATATCGTGCACACATGCACACACTTAGCATAATATCGGGATGGGAGGCACATAGATATAACAATGAACCAATCATAGAGCGGTAAACCTTTTGGTCAACCGGTTTGCCATCCTTAGTCAAGTCAAGATGTCAACTAGTAGGCATGGGTGTTTTCATACCTTTGCTTTCTTGCAGGTTGAACTTCTTGAAAAGGTCCTTGGTATACTTTGTTTGATAAACAAAGGTACCTTCCTTAGTTTGCTTGATTTGCAAACCAAGAAAGAATTTGAGTTCACTCATCATAGACATCTCAAACTTCTCCGACATTAGCCTTCCAAAATTTTCACTAAAATGAGGGTTAGTCGAACCAAAAATGATATCATCCACATAAATTTGGCACACAAATAGTTCACCATTAAACATTTTAGTAAAAAGTGTAGAATCAATCTTCCCAATTTCAAAGCCTTTTTCAATAAGAAACTTGGTCAAGCATTTATACCATGCTCTAGGAGCTTGTTTAAGACCATAAAGAGCTTTGTGAAGTTTGTAAACATGATCGGGTTTCTTGGGATTAACAAAACCGGGAGGTTGTTTAACATAGACTTCCTCATCAATTTCACCATTTAGAAAAGCACTTCGAATGTCCATTTGGTATAAAGTGTAAAAATGATGATTGGCATAAGCAAGTAAGATGCGTATGGACTCAAGTCTAGCAACGGGGGCATATGTCTCAGCATAGTCCATACCTTCAACTTGAGTGTAGCCTTGAGCGATGAGACGCGCCTTGTTGCACACAACTTGTCCATCTTCATCTTGCTTATTCCGAATCACCCATTTGGTTCCAATGGCATTGTGCTTGTCGTCCGGCTTCTCAACCAATGTCCAAACTTGGTTTCTCTCAAAGTTGTGTAGCTCTTCATGCATAGCGTTTATCCAATCCGGATCTTCTAGAGCTTCTTCAACCTTCATAGGTTCAATGCTATAAATGAACGAGTAATGTTCACAAAAGTTAGCCAAACGAGTTTTAGAGCGAGTGATTCTCCCGGTTTGAATGACATCGAAGATTTGTTCGACGGGATGATCTCTTGAGACTCTTGCTCTAACTCGTGAGAGCTTTTGCTTGGGTCGGCGTGGAACATCCTCTTCATTGTCTTCCTCTTCTTCTTGTCCTTCTTCATTGTTGTTGGCATTGTTGTTATCTTGTGGAGGTGGAGAGGGAGGTCGATGAGGTTCATCTTGTTTTACTTCCTCGTTTCCTTTGTCTTGACGTGTCCCACTTGTGGATGCCTCCAAGTCAACTTGTGGTTCACCTTGTCGTGAAGTTGAGGCTTCCACTTGAATGGACGAAGTACACTCCTTCACCTCTGTTGGGCGAATCTTCCCAACAGACAAGTCTTGAATTGCTTCTGAAGGATCTTTGTCTCCTACATAAATTGGCAATTGCTCTACTTGCAAGCCGTTAGATTCATCAAACTTCACATCTACCGTCTCTTCAACCTTTCAGGTGAAATTGTTGTAGACACGGCAAGTGTGAGAGTTCAAGCCGTAACCGAGTAGGAAACCATCACGATATTTAGGAGCAAGCTTCGGATGATGATGTTTGTCAAGAATGTAACACTTTGATCCAAATACTCGAAAGTATCCAACTTGGGGTTTGTTACCGGCGAGAAGCTCGTATGCTGTCTTACTGAGAAGCTTGTGAAGATATTATCGTTTGTTGCATGACAAGCTGTCTCAACCGCTTCCACCCAAAAGTGTTTTGGTGTCTTGTATTCATCAAGCATCGTTCTCACCATCTCAATAAGAGTCTGGTTCTTCCTCTCACAACTCCATTTTGTTGAGGTGTGTACGTGGCCGAGAACTCATATGAAATCCCTTCTTCGTCAAGAAAGGTATCCACATTGACGTTCTTGAACTCCGTTCTGTTGTCGGTTCGAACCTTCTTGATCTTCACTTAAAATTGATTTTGGGCCTTCATAGCGAAGTTCTTGAAGATCTTTTGGACCTGCGATTTATCAAGAAGGAACACCCACATAAATCTGGAAAAATCATCAACAATGACCAAACCGAACGAGTTACCACCGAGACTCTTGTAGGCGTTGGGACCAAAAAGATCCATGTGGAGTAGCTCAAGTGGTCTTCTCATTGAGGGAGTCCTAGATTAAGGGGTCCTCGGGTGTCCGTACTATTTGATATGGGCCGGACTGATGGGCTGTGAAGATAAAAAGCAGAAGACTTTCCCCTGTGTCCGGGTAGGACTCCCATATGTGTGGTAGCCAAGTTTGGTGTCCGGATATGTTATTTCCTTCCTCTGTGAACCGACTCTGTACAAACCTAGGCCCCTCCGGTGTGTATATAAACTAGAGGGGTTAGTCTGTAGAGGCTATCAGAATTTTCATAGGCTAGACAGCTAGGGTTTAGCCATTACGATCTCGATGTAGATCAACTCTTGTAACCCCTATACCCATTGAATATAATCAAGCAGGACGTAGGGTTTTACCTCCTTTAAGAGGGCCCGAACCTAGATAAACTTCATGTCCTCATTGTCCCTTGTTACCATTGATCCTCACAAACACTTCTGGACCCTCTACCTGAGATCTGCCGGTTTTGACACCGACATTGGTGCTTTCATTGAGAGTTCCACTGTGTCGTCAATAGAAAGATCGATGGCTCAATTTGTCATCGGCAACAATGCTATCTCCGAGGAGACTTTTCTCCCCGGTCAACTCTTTGTGTTTGGCAGCTTCACTCTGCTGGCCAATTCAACTGGTCACCTCGAGCAGATCGACAATTACGCCCCTGGTCATCAGATCGGGTTTGGAAACTTGAACTACATCGCAGATATCCAAGGAGACTTGGTCTTCGAAGGTTCTCGGCCTCAGTCGGCGCTCCTCATGCATATGAAGGAAACCCGTCGGATTCACCATCAGATCCCATTCAAGGATCGACTCTCGTGCCTGCCCTGGCCTTAGATCCAGAGTGGACCACTCTGTCTGAGGACGGGAGGATAAGCCCCGCCGGACTCTCTCCCATTACGGAATTTTCTGCCAGAGACCCAGAGATGACCATGTTGACAGCGAGCCCGGAGTCAAACAGGATCCTCCCTGTCACCGGCGAGCCAGACTCTTCTCTGGATGTCAACTCCGAACTCTCGAAGCCTATGCCCACCGAGCTCCGTCAAGTAGTGATTGCCGGACCCAGCTCCGCAGGTCCTCAAACTCTTGTCTAGCTTTTGCTCCTAAATGAGGCACTGGACCTAATGCGATCTCTCGCCATCACGGAGGTACCACTTCCGAACTACGCCTAGCCTAAACTGGGGGCTGAGAGCAGGGAATTTCACACCCCACCCACCAACCACTTAATAGCCACTGTCGAGGACCTCACCGACATGCTAGACTACGCCTCCGAAGACATCGACGATATGGACGACGATGCCGGAGCCGAACCAGGCCAAAAACCACCTATCACTGGGCGTTGGCCGGCCACTTCTACTTACGACGTGTACATGGTGGATACGCCCGAAAATAAGGATGACGATGGCACTCAAGATCCAATTAAGGAAGAGCCCGTCGAGGCACCACCAAAGCACCGATGTCAGCGGCACCACTCACGATCGCGTCGGGGAAAGGAAAGCAATACCGGCACCGAAGACAATGACACCCCGGACAACGCCGAAGACTCCGACCACCCCATCGAGCCTGCATTCGAGGAGGATGAGAGGGAAGAGGGTCAAGTCAACCCCGACGAACCCGCTGATCACGAGGATTCGGAAGATAGTAACTATTTGCCAGTCTCTGAAGAGGATGCCAGCTTCGGCGAGGAAGATTTCATCGTCCTAGAGGAACCCCTCGAACAAGAACGCTTCAAGCGATAGCTCATCGCCAGTGCGAGGAGCTTGAAAAAGAAACAACAATAGCTTCAAGCCGAACAGGATACGCTCAACGACAGATGGACCAAGGTCCTAGCTGCCGAAGAATACGGCCTCGAGCGCCCGACAAAAGAGCTACCCAAAGCGCAGGTTACTACCACAATTCGACGACGAGGCCCTTGAGCCAATACCGTCAAGATACAATCACGCTGATCAACCGGACCGACCACCACGTGGACGGGATAAAGCGGCTAATTACGCCGAACACCAGCCCGTGCCACCTCGCCAAGGCAAAGAGCCAGCGGCTCCGGGCTACACATATGACTTACGTCAGGACCTGGACAATAGAGCCGGCTAGACCAGATCAATCTACGGATCAAGGGACGTGCTCCAACACGAGACGATGGCCATCAAGCATGGCGCGATAAGCACAACCAAGTTCGGGCCGAGAACCGAACACGGATGTCATCCGAACTCCGCTGTGATGTTGCCCGATATAGAGGCGTCGGACACCCCATGTGCTTTACCGATGAGGTAATGCAGCACCAGTTTCCGGAAGGGTTTAAACCTGTAAACATCGAGGCATACGATGGAATGACAGATCCCACTTGTGGATTGAATATTTTCTTCTCCACATTCACATGGCTCGCGGTGACGATCTCCACGCCATTAAATACCTTCCCCTAAAGCTAAATGGACCAGCACGGCACTAGTTGAACAGCCTCCCAGAGAACTCCATTGGCAGTTGGGAGGACTTGGAGGATGCTTTTCGAGACAACTTCCAAGCCACTTATGTCCGGCCACCGGACGCTGATGACCTTAGTCACATAGTCTAGCAACCCGGAGAGTCAGCCCGCAAACTCTGGACTCAGTTCTTAATCAAAAAGAACCAAATCATCGACTGTCCGGACACCGAAGCCTTAGCGGCCTTTAAGCACAGCGTCCGTGACGAATGGCTCGCCCGACACCTCGGTCAGGAAAAGCCAAAGACTATGGCAGCCCTCACGGCACTCATGACCGGCTTCTGCGCGGGCGAAGACAGTTGGCTTGCTCATAGAAGCAATAGTACCAGCGACCCTGGAACATCTGAGGCCAGGGATGGCAATGGAAGGCCATGACGTAACAAAAATAAGCATCGGAACAACAATGAAGAAACTGAGGATACGACAGTAAACGCTAGATTCAGCGGCTCAAAACCCGGTCAACGGAAGAAGCCGTTCAAAGGAAATAGAGACGGTCCATCGAATTTGAACAAAATACTAGATGGGCCCTGCCAGATTTATGGCACCTCTGACAAGCCTGCCAACCACACCAACAAAAACTGCTGGGTTTTCAAACAGGCCGGTAAGATAATATCGAACATAAGGGGAAAGGACCTCAAAGTGAGGACGATGATGAACCCCGCCCTCCGAACACAGGGGGACAGAAGAAGTTTCCCCCCGAGGTGAAAATTGTGAACATGATATATGTCACCCACATCTCCAAGAGGGAGCGCAAGCTCGCACTAAGGGACACTATGCCATAGAGCATGTCGCCCCAAAATTCAACCCATGGTCGGCTTGTTCGATTATCTTCGATCGTAGGGACCACCCAACCAGTATCAGTCATGGAGGTTCAGCGGCCTTGGTCCTCGATCCAATCATCAACGGATACCATCTCACCAGAGTCCTTATGGACAGCGGCAGCTGTCTCAATTTGATCTATGAGGACACTATCCGCAAAATGAGCATCGACTCGTCAAGAATCAAGCCTAATAACACTACCTTTAAAGGAGAGATACCCGGTGTGGAGGCCCGCTGCACGGGCTCCTTAACATTGGAAGTCGTATTCGGCTCTCCGGACAACTTTCGAAGTGAAGAATTAATCTTCGACATCGTCCCTTTCCGCAGTAGTTATCACGCACTGCTTGGACGAACTGCTTTCGCCCGCTTTAACGCAGTCTCGCACTATGCTTATTTGAAGCTCAAAATGCCAGGACCACGCGGCGTCATCACAGTAAATGGAAATATGGAGCGCTCCCTCCGTACTGAGGAGCACACCGCGGCCTTAGGAGCCGAGGTACAAAGCGGCCTCATTAAGCCGAATAACTCATCAGTCATCAAGACTCATGACATTGCTAAACGTGTCCAATCTGCATTACAAAGCGATAGCTCAGCAGATCCAGAACTGGAATAGCAATTTATCCTCTGTCGATCGCCCTATAAGGTTGCGGCATATGTGCCGTGCATGCATAATTACGCACTTCAAATACCTTGGGCATCGTCGGAGGAGCACCATGGCAAAGGTCCATAGTGCGGCTTGACCCTATTCAGACCTTAAAACCTCTCTTCATCGCAGGTTCATTAGAAACCTGCCTACTCTACGGTTGTACGAGGGCTCTTTTTCAGGTCGCCCCTTTTTTGCAGACGACCATCAACCTCTCCTCTCAAAGGATTTCCTATCAAGGAGAAAGGGCGCAGACGTGCGGCAGGGCATCATTGGGATCTTCAAACCATTACTTTTTAGGCCCTGTTTAAAACTTTCCCTTGTGTAAACTCTTGGCATGTAAAATAGCCTCGATATCTATGGCACTATTTGTAATAAAACGTCTTGGCGTATTAATGAGGATATAAATGAAACAGTTGATCACCACTTTTGTCTAATATCGATTTATTTTGTCACTTGTATTCCCTCCTCACTTCAGATTGCCACACGTGCTTTAGTCCGGCCTTACCATCACGGGTGGCATTCGGATCTGCACGTTTTTAAGTCCGAACACCTATAAGGTACTCTTCGGCGTCCCGGATATTGCATTATATGCATCGGCTTTGAATCATGTCTTTGGTCTATAGTTGGGTGGCCCGGCTGCTGTGCTTACCACCTTATGTTCCACTTGTTCGGCTAGGGTAGTAAAGGGAGAACTACTGCGATTGTACTTCTGGTTCGTCCGGTCAAGTACCTTAGTAGAGAAAGCCGAAAACTGACTGTCATGATAAGCGAGAGCTGGTCAGCGATTCGGCGACTTACTACAAATCGTTAGTGACTTACTCCGTGTTATACGAGGGGCTGGTCTTCGCCCAGCCGCGTGGAAAAGGCACCTCAGTTCGGATTGCTGCACACGCACAAGGGGCTAGTACTTAGCCCCACCGTCAAACTCCTATGGCTAAGTGAAAGTAATAAAGCCGCATAGTATGATTGCTTGGTTCACCGCGCGGACACCTCCTTTACGGACCAAGACGTTGGATAAAGTGTGATCACACGCTACGCCAAACACCCTCGTAGCATCTATGTGGGGGCTAAAGCCGACGACTGGCAACTTTCCGAATTAAACGGCCGCACAGGACGAAAAAGTCGCTTCAAACAAAAGGTGCAACACTTACATATATTACAAGTGCGGGTTCATAACATAGTTCTTACAACCCGAATGCATCTACTCAAATATGACGTCCTTGGAACATTGGCCCTCTACAATCCTGGCCCCTTCCAGGACGTCGTCAAAATACCTCTCCAGCTTGTGGTGGTCCTTTCCTTCGGGCGGCCCTGCGGTTGCCACATCGGTGGCCTTCATCTTCGCCCATTGCATCTTAACACGGGAGAAGGCCATCCGGGCACCTTCTATGTAGGTCGAGCGCTTCACGACGTCAATCCGAGGCAGTGCGTCGACGAGCCGCTTCACCAAACCGAAGTAGCTACTGTGAATAGGTTCGGCCGGCCAAATCTGGATCATTAGATCCTTCATGGACAAACCGGACATCCTATATATCAGCAGCTTCATCTGGTCATTCAGATGCGTCGGGTGCTCCAGCGCAAGGAACTGCGACCAGAACAGCTTCTCGGTCGAGCTCTCCTCCTGGGCTCGGAAGAACTGTGCGGCATCAGCGGCACTCCTCGGAAGATCCACAAACGCGTCTACAGAACTCCACACTCCAGTGAGCAAAGCATATCTTTGACCTCCGAAAATACTCTGCAAAAGAAAGACCTTACCATCCTCTATCTGCTTCGCCTGACGGATTCCTTCGCGGGCACTCCGGGACTCGACCCGCGCCTCCTTGGCCTCTTGGAGAGCTGATACATCTCCAACGTATCTATAATTTTTGACTGTACCATGCTATTATATATTCTATTTTGGATGATTAATGGGCTTTATTATACACTTTTATATTATTTTTGCGACAAACCTATTAACCGGAGGCCCAGCCCAAATTGCTGTTTTTTTGCCTATTTCAGTGTTTCGCAGAAAAGGAATATCAAACGAAGTCCAAACGGAATGAAACCTTCGGGAACGTGATTTTTGAAACAAACGTGATCCAGAGGACTTAGAGTGGACGTCAAGAAATGAACGAGGAAGCCACGAGGTAGGGGCGCGCCTACCCCCCTGAGCGCGCCCTCCACCCTCGTGGGCCCCTGGTAGCTCCACCGACCTACTTCTTCCTCCTATATATACCTACGTACCACCAAACTATCAGAAAAGGAGACAAAACCCTATTTCCACCGCCGCAACCTTCTGTACCCATGAGATCCCATCTTGGGGCCTTTTCCGGCGCTCCGCCGGAGGGGGCATTGATCACGGAGGGCTTCTACATCAACACCATAGCCTCTTCGATGATGTGTGAGTAGTTTACCTCAGACCTTCGGGTCCATAGTTATTAGCTAGATGGCTTCTTCTCTCCCGTTGGATCTCAGTACAAAGTTCTCCTCGATTCTCCTGGAGATCTATTTGATGTAACTCTTCTTTTGCGGTGTGTTTGTCGAGATCCGATGAATTATGGGTTTATGATCAAGATTATCTTGAACAATATTTGAATCTCCTCTGAATTCTTTTATGTATGATTGGTTATCTTTACAAGTCTCTTCGAATTATTAGTTTGGTTTGGCCTACTAGATTGATCTTTCTTGCAATGGGAGAAGTGCTTACCTTTGGGTTCATTCTTGCGGTGCTCGATCCCAGTGACAGCAGGGGAAATGACACGTATTGTATTGTTGCCATCGAGGATAAAAAGATGGGGTTTATATCATATTGCATGAGTTTATCCCTCTACATCGTGTCATCTTGCTTAAAGCGTTACTCTGTTCTTATGAACTTAATACTCTAGATGCATGCTGGATAACGGTCGATGTGTGGAGTAATAGTAGTAGATGCAGGCAGGAGTCGGTCTACTTGTCACGGACGTGATGCCTATATACATGATCATACCTAGATATTCTCATAACTATGCTCAATTCTATCAATTGCTCGACAGTAATTCGTTTACCCACCGTAATACTTATGCTATCTTGAGAGAAGCCACTAGTGAAACCTATGGCCCCCGGGTCTATTTTCCATTATATTAATCTTCCGTGAACAAGCTATTTCTATCTTTATTTACTTTGCAATCTTTACTTTTACTCTTTATCATAAAAATACCAAAACTATTATCTTATCATCTCTATCAGATCTCACTCTCGTAAGTGATCGTGAAGGGATTGACAACCCCTTTATCGCGTTGGTTGTGAGGTTGTTATATGTTTGTGTAGGTGCGTGGGACTCGCGCATGGTCTCCTACTGGATTGATACCTTGGTTCTCAAAAACTGAGGGAAATACTTACGCTACTTTACTGTATCACCCTTTCCTCTTCAAGGGAAAACCAACGCAGTGCTCAAGAGGTAGCAAGAAGGATTTCTGGCGTCGTTGCCGGGAAGTCTACGCACAAGTCAAGACATACCAAGTACCCATCACAAACTCTTATCCCTCGCATTACATTATTTGCCATTTGCCTCTCCTCTCCCCCACTTCACCCTTGCCGTTTTATTCGCCCTTCTTCTGTTCGTCTTTTCGTTTGCCTTAATGTCTTACTTGGCTCGTTTGCTCGTTTGGTTCGAATAGTTGTGTATTTATTGCTAAACAGAGAACCTAAGATCTATGGATCCTCATCCGCTTGCCAATCTTTTTAAGAGATCCAATTATGATAAACCAATTCCTAGTGATTTGGGTGCACTAGATTATCTTTATAAGGTTTTGCTTGAAATCCGTGAATCTGAAAATTGTGATGAAGTGCTTTATGAAGTGATTCACGATAGATCTTTGAATAAAAAGCATGATTGCTAAGATGTTATTATAAATTCTATTAATTTCAATTGTGTTAATGATATGCAAAACCCTAAGCTTGGGGATGCTAGTTTTTCTATGTCTACTACTTGTTGCAATGATCATGATTGGGGTGATTCTTCTTATGATCTTGAAAATTTATTTAAGCCCCATAATGAATATGAGATTGATAATAGTGTTTGCAATATTATTGAAAGTGGGTTTGGAAGAGTGTCAACTTTAGATCCCACATATTTGGAGAATGTTCAATCTTATGAAATTTTTGATAAAAGTGGGTTTGGAGAGGTCATGACTTTAGCTAATGTTAATCCCACTATTTTGGAAGAGTGTCAACTTTGCATGCATGTGGATCGTGTTGAGAATATGTTATGTGATAGCTATTTTGTTGAATTTTCTTATGATCCTACATGTAATTATTATGAGAGAGGAAAATATGGTTGTAGAAATTTTCATGTTACGAAATTACCTCTCGTTATGTTGAGATTGCTATTGTTTCTTTCCGCTTCCTTGCATATGCTAGTTTTTGCTTGCCTTGCAAATTTGTTTGCTTATAATATGCTTATGCATAGGAAGTATGTTAGACTTAGAAGTTTTTTTCACGTGTTTTATGATGCTCTCTTTGCGCTTCAATTCTTGTCTTTCATATGAGCATCATTAAAATTATCAATGCCTAGCTAAAAGGCTTTAAAGAAAAGTGCTTGTTGGGAGACAACCCAATATTTTTCCTTACTGTTATGCAATAAATATTTGATCTAGCCTCTGGTTAGATGTGTTTTTCTGTCTTAATTAGTGTTTGTGCCAAGTTAAACCTATAGGATCTTCTTGGATGATAGTTATTTGATCTTGCTGAAAATTCCAGAAACTTTTTGTTCATGAAAACAGTTGTTAAAAATCACCAGAACCTGATATATTACTGATTCCAATTGCAGCACATAAATAAAGAAATTATTTAGGTCGTCCTGTTTTGGTAGAATTTTTTGAGTTCCAGAAGTTTGCGTTAGTTACAGATTACTACAGACTGTTCTGTTTTTGACAGATTCTGTTTTTCGTGTGTTGTTTGCTTATTTTGATGAATCTATGGCTAGTAAAATAGTTTATAAACCATAGAGGAGTTGGAATACAGTAGGTTTAACACCAATATAAATAAATAATGAGTTCATTACAGTACCTTGAAGTGGTGTTGTCTTTTCTTTCGCTAACGGAGCTCACGAGATTTTCTGTTAAGTTTTGTGTTGTGAAGTTTTCAAGTTTTGGGTAAGTATTTGATGGATTATGGAACAAGGAGTGGAAAGAGCCTAAGCTTGGGGATGCCCAAGGCACCCCAAGGTAAATATAAGGACATCAAAAAGCCAAAGCTTGGGGATGCCCCGGAAGGCATCCCCTCTTTCGTCTTCGTCCATCGGTAACTTTACTTGGAGCTATATTTTTATTCACCACATGATATGTGTTTTGCTTGGAGCGTCTTGTATGATTTGAGTCTTTGTTTTTAGTTTACCACAATCTTCCTCGCTGAATACACTTTTGAGAGAGACACACATGATTCGGAATTTATTAGAATACTCTATGTGCTTCACTTATATCTTTTGAGCTATATAGTTTTTGCTCTAGTGCTTCACTTATATCTTTTAGAACATGGCGGTGGTTTTGTTTTATAGAAACTATTGTTCTCTCATGCTTCACTTATATTATTTTGAGAGTCCTACAAAACAGCATGGTAATTTTTTTAATTGAGAAATTAGTCTTAATATGATAGGCATCCAAGATTAGTAAAAACTTTCTTTTAAGTGCGTTGAATACTAAGAGAAGTTTGATGCTTGGTGATTGTTTTGATATATGGAGGTAGTGATATTAAAGTTGTGCTAGTTGAGTAATTGTGAATTTGAGAAATACTTGTGTTGAAGTTTGCAAGTACCGTAGCATGCACGTATGGTAAACGTTGTGTAACAAATTTGAAACATGAGGTGTTCTTTGATTGTCCTCCTTATGAGTGGCGGTCGGGGACGAGCGATGGTCTTTTCCTACCAATCTATCCCCCTAGGAGCATGCGCGTAGTGCTTGGTTTTTGATGACTTGTAGATTTTTGCAATAAGTATGTGAGTTCTTTATGACTAATGTTGAGTCCATGGATTATACGCACTCTCACCCTTCCATCATTGCTAGCCTCTTCGGTACCGTGCATTGTCCTTTCTCACTTTGAGAGTTGGTGCAAACTTCGCCGGTGCATCCAAACCCCGTGATACGATACGCTCTATCACACATAAACCTCCTTATATCTTCCTCAAAACAGCCACCATACCTACCTATTATGGCATTTCCATAGCCATTCTGAGATATATTGCCATGCAACTTTCCACCGTTCCGTTTATCATGACACGTTTCATCATTGTCATATTGCCTTGCATGATCATGTAGTTGACATCGTATTTGTGGCAAAGCCACCATGCATATTATTCATACATGTCACTCTTGATTCATTGCCCATCCCGGTACACCGCCGGAGGCATTCATATAGAGTCATACTTCGTTCTAGTATCGAGTTGTAATCATTGAGTTGTAAATAAATAGAAGTGTGATGATCATCATTCATAGAGCATTGTCCCCAAAAAAAGAGAAAGGCCAAATAAAAAAAGGGAAAGGCCCAAAAAATAAAAAAAATAAAGAAGGGACAATGCTACTATCTTTTTTTCCACACTTGTGCTTCAAAGTAGCACCATGATTTCTATGATAGAGAGTCTCTTGTTTTGTCACTTTCATATACTAGTGGGAATTTTTCATTATAGAACTTGGCTTGTATATTCCAACAACGGGCTTCCTCAAATGCCCTAGGTCTTCGTGAGCAAGCCAGTTGGATGCACACCCACTTAGTTTCTTTTGTTGAGCTTTCATACATTTATAGCTCTAGTGCATCCGTTGCATGGCAATCCCTACTCCTTGCATTGACATCAATCGATGGGCATCTCCCTAGCTAGTTGATTAGCCGCGTCAATGTGAGACTTTTTTTGTCTTCTCCACATAACCCCCATCATCATATTCTATTCCACCCATAGTGCTATATCCATGGCTCACGCTCATATATTGCGTGAAAGTTGAAAAAAGTTTGAGATTACTAAAGTATGAAACAATTGCTTGGCTTGTCATCGGGGTTGTGCATGATGAGAGCATTCTTGTGTGACGAAAATGGAGCATGACCAAACTATATGATTTTGTAGGGATGAACTTTCTTTGGCCATGTTATTTTGAGAAGACATAATTGCTTAATTAGTATACTTGAAGTATTATTACTTTTATGTCAATATTAAACTTTTATCTTGAATCTTTCGGATCTGAATATTCATACCACAAATAAGAGAATTACATTGAAAATTATACCAAGTAGCATTCGACATCAAAAATTCTGTTTTTATCATTTACCTACTCGAGGATGAGCAGGAATAAAGCTTGGGGATGCTTGATACGTCTCCAACGTATCTATAATTTTTTATTGTTCCATGCTATTATATATTCTTTATTATACACTTTTATATTATTTTTGGGACTAACCTCTTAACCGGAGGCCCAGCCCAAATTGCTATTTTTTGCCTATTTCAGTGTTTCGCAGAAAAGGAATATCAAACGGAGTCCAAACGGAATGAAACCTTCGGGAACATGATTTTCGGAACAAACGTGATCTAGAGGACTTGGAGTGGACGTCAAGAAATGAACGAGGAAGCCATGAGGTAGGGGGTGCGCCTACCCCCTGGGCGCGCCCTCCACCCTCGTGGGCCCCTCGTAGCTCCACCGACCTACTTCTTCCTCCTATATATACCTACGTAACCCCAAACTATCAGAAAAGGAGCCAAAACCCTATTTCCACCACCGCAACCTTCTGTACCCATGAGATCCCATCTTGGGGCCTTTTCCGGCGCTCCGCCGGAGGGGGCATTGATCATGGAGGGCTTCTACATCAACACCATAGCCTCTTCGATGATGTGTGAGTAGTTTACCTCAGACCTTCGGGTCCATAGTTATTAGCTAGATGGCTTCTTCTCTCTCGTTGGATCTCAATACAAAGTTCTCCTCGATTCTCCTGGAGATCTATTTGATGTAACTCTTCTTTTGCGGTGTGTTTGTCGAGATCCGATGAATTGTGGGTTTATGATCAAGATTATCTTGAACAATATTTGAATCTCCTCTGAATTCTTTTATGTATGATTGGTTATCTTTACAAGTCTCTTCGAATTATCAGTTTGGTTTGGCCTACTAGATTGATCTTTCTTGCAATGGGAGAAGTTCTTAGCTTTGGGTTCAATCTTGCGGTGCTCGACCCCAGTGACAGCAGGGGAAACGACACGTATTGTATTGTTGCCATCGAGGATAAAAAGATGGGGTTTATATCATATTGCACGAGTTTATCCCTCTACATCATGTCATCTTGCTTAAAGCATTACTCTATTCTTATGAACTTAATACTCTAGATGCATGCTGGATAGCGGTCGATGTGTGGAGTAATAGAAGTAGATGCAGGCAGGAGTCGGTCTACTTGTCACGGACATGATGCCTATATACATGATCATACCTAGATATTCTCATAACTATGCTCAATTCGTTTACCCACCGTAATTCGTTTACCCACCGTAATACTTATGCTATCTTGAGAGAAGCCACTAGTGAAACCTATGGCCCCCGGGTCTATTTTCCATTATATTAATCTTCCGTCAACAAGCTATTTTTATCTTTATTTACTTTGCAATCTTTACGTTTAATCTTTATCATAAAAATACCAAAAATATTATCTTATCATCTCTATCAGATCTCACTCTCGTAAGTGATCGTGAAGGGATTGACAACCCCTTTATCGTGTTGGTTGCGAGGTTCTTATCTGTTTGTGTAGGTGCGTGGGACTTGCGCGTGGTCTCCTACTGGATTGATACCTTGGTTCTCAAAAACTGAGGGAAATACTTACGCTACTTTACTGCATCACCCTTTCCTCTTCAAGGGAAAACCAACGCAGTGCTCAAGAGGTAGCAAGAGCCTTGGCGAGTTCGGATGATTGGGCCAAAGTCTTCTCCTCTAAAGCCTCGCATTTCTTGATGGCGTCCTTCTGCTCTTGCTCAACCTCGGCCACCCGAGCTTCGTGTTGACGGCGGGCAGCTTGCTCGGTCTCCAGTTCTGCAGCCGCTTTGTCAACGGCTGCCTTGTTTGCCTTTGCCTCTTTCTGGGCTTGGGCAAGGGCGCCTTTGAGGCTCTCGACCTCGATCGGCTGCCCCAACTATGCTCACCATCAAAGAATTTAAAAGAGTTAAACCTTTAAACATACATGTCACTTTTGATATGCAATTGAAAGCTTTTAAACATAATACGCATACCTTGCGTCTCGTTGAACCGCTTGTTAATGTGGTCGATCTCTTCATCGGCTACTTGAAGCTTCCGATTGAGTTCGGAAACCTCTGCGGCCTGGGCGGTCGCCGCCAACAGGGAAGCCTATTAAAATAATAGCGCAACATGTTAACTTTCCTGAATACTATGTGGATCCTGTGTCCAGTTTTTTTTTCAAACCAGACAGAGCCTCAGGGGCTACTATCTGTACACGGGTATATTCCTTTATATGAAAATAATAATGTGTGTAGAACATTACGTCGCATACCTCAAAGCCTGTCAGTAGGCTGAAAAAGGCTTCATTCAGTCCGCTCTTGGCAGACTAAACCTTTTCAACCACCACACCCATCAGGGTGCAGTGCTCTTCCATGATGGAAGCACGTCGCAGTGCCTCCCCTAAAGTGTTCGGCACCTCCGGATTAGCAGAGGTCGCCGACTGAGCTACTGATCCCCCTCTTTCAAGGGGGGCTGCTCATCAGATCCCGGAGCCGTATTGGTCTCCGGAATGGTGTCCGGTTGGGGCCCGGATTGTTGGGGGTCCCCACCGTCAGTTGTCATAGGGGTCGCCTCCCCTATGTCTTCAGTGACCGAGGTATTAACCTCAGGCGCTTTCTCAACAGACTCGCCCGCCCCTCTGCAGCCAGGAGAGGTCCTCCGGGACAACACCTCGGTGTCATCTATGATGACGGGCAAGGGGGCTCGTGGCGGCGTCTTGCTCTCCGCCATCTCGGGCGGCAGAGAGTTCCCCTCCGATAACGGGGTGTTGGGGAGCTCGCGTGGAGGGCTGAAAGGCGCATATCAAAATAACTTATACAATAGGGAGTGTCTGAACTGTCCTGGAGGATCATCTTCCCCCTCTTGGGCGCCACCCCCTTGGGGTCTTCGGAGGCCAACCTGTTCGTCTTCCTCCCCTTATGAGGGGAGTCTCTTTCCACCTCCTCCTCCTCCTCCTCCTCTTCTTCTTCCTCATCCCCCTCATAAGAGGAGGGGGCTTTGGTCTCACCGTACATAGCGTCCGAGGGACCCTTGTGGCGGGGCTACCCTTGGCCTCCTTGCCCTTCTTCTTGGCCTTCTTCTCCGGCGCCGGATAGGGTGCCGGGACCAGCATCTCTGACAGCTGGGGTGTGGCTGGGTCTTCAGGAAGCTGTGCCGGACACTTGATCCGCTCCGCCTTTGCCGTCGAGCCCTATACAAAAGACAGATGATGCATTATATCTAAACTTATTGACCGAATAAGGTACTCGGGAAAATCATGCTTACCGGCGAGGCCGGATTCTCGATGTCGAGACCGATGTCTTCGGTCTTCTTCGGCCACATTTTTTGGGTCTTGAAGAGCAGCTTCCAAATGTCTTTGTGCGTTGTGCCGAAGAAGTGCTTCAAGGTCCGTGGCTCCTCCGGATTGAACTCCCACATGTGAGAGGCCCGGAGTTGGCAAGGAAGAGTCCGGCGGAAGAGCATCACCTGAATCACGTTTGTGAGACCGGTGTTTTTGCCTATCATATTGGTGATACGCTTCTGCAGCATCTGCACCTCCACCGTGGACCCCCAGTCAAGGCCCTTAGTGGTCCAGGATGTGAGCCTGGTGGGGGGTCCGGATTTGAAGATGGGCACGGCTGCCCAGTTGGCGTTGCGAGGTTCGGTAATGTAAAACCACTCCTCTTGCCACACCTTAACCGTCTCCATGAATGCCCCTTTGGGCCAGACGGCGTTGGGGAGCTACCTCAACATGGCCCTGCCGTAGTGCGCGTGTTGTCCGTCAACCACCTTCGGCTTCAGATTGGAAACCTTAAGCCATAGGCCAAAGTGTGGCGGGATGCAGAGGAGAGCCTCGCACACGACGATGAACGCCGAAATGTGGAGGAAGGAGTTCAGGACTAGATCGTGAAAGTCTAGCCCGTAGTAGAACATGAGGCCGCGGACAAAGGGATGGAGAGGAAAACCTAGTCCGCGGAGGAAGTGGGGAATGAACACTACCCTCTCGCTGGGCTCTGGGATAGGGACGACCTGGTCCTTGTTGGGGAGCCTGTGCGAGATCTCCGCAGACAGATAACCTGTGCTCCGGAGGTTCTTGATGTCCTTCTTCGTGACAGAGGAGGCCTCCCACTTGCCCTTGGAGCCGGATCCAGACATGGCTATGGAGGTTGGTGACGGTGGGAAAGATTGAGATTTTGGGCGCTGGAGCTCGAAGGAAGGGAAGGCGGGAGCTAGAAGAAGGCGTGGGGGGAAAAGGAGGAATCTTTACCCTCTTATAGGCAGGAGAAATACCAAACGCCCCCCCCCCTTGATCCTTAAATCTCGCCTGTTCCCAAAGAGATCATGCGAACGGCACGGTTGGATTACCCAAAACCGTATTGATGAGAATCTCGCAATGGGCGGGCATGATCTCTATTTTGACAAAACGTGCCAATGGAGGCTAAGCCTCAAAACGCAAAACGGGAGGTGTGAATAAACGTTTTGAAATGTTAAAGAGCCAAGTGACGCTTCGCTGAAAAAGTTGTCAGTAAAGGGCACTATTTTATCTTGACATCTTGCCTTCGTGGCTAAGGGTTGTATTAATTCTACAGAGCCGAATACAGTTCCTTTAGGCGAGAAGTTATCCTAATGATATTCAGGAGAAGGAACCCGCCTTGCGATGCCGAAGACAATCTGCATGCCAAACACATCGTCATCAAAGACTGGTTCAGGGGCTACTGAGGGAGTTCTGGATTAAGTGGTCCTCGGGTGTCCGTACTATTTGATATGGGCCGGACTGATGGGCTGTGAAGATAAAAAGCAGAAGACTTTACCCCGTGTCCGGGTAGGACTCCCATATGCGTGGTAGGCAAGTTTGGTGTCCAGATATGTTATTTCCTTCCTCTGTGAACCGACTCTGTACAACCCTAGGCCCCTCCGGTGTGTATATAAACCGGAGGGGTTAGTCTGTAGAGGCTATCAGAATTTTCATAGGCTAGATAGCTAGGGTTTAGCCATTACGATCTCGAGATAGATCAACTCTTGTAACCCCTATACCCATTGAATATAATCAAGCAGGACGTAGGGCTTTACCTCCTTTAAGAGGTCCCGGACCTGGGTAAACTTCGTGTCCTCATCGTCCCTTGTTACCATTGATCCTCAGATGCACAGTTCGGGACCCCCTACCCAAGATCTGCCGGTTTTGACACCGACACTCATGGTCATGATATTTTTCACGGGATGACTTCCTCCAACTTGTTTTCCTGCTTGACAAGCACTACAAAGTCTATCCTTATCAAATACAACGTCTTTAACACCAAGGATGTGATCACCTTTAATAAGCTTATCAAGATTTTGCATGCCAACGTGACCTAACCTTCTATGCCATAACCAACCTTTAGAAGATTTAGCAATTAAGCAAGTTCGAGGTTGAGCTCTTTTAGTGAAATCAACAATGTATAGATCACCTCTATGTATACCGGTAAAAACCATATTATGATTGTCTCTTCGAAACACTTGGCAATCTAATTCAGTAAATAGAACATTAAATCGAAATCGGCTAGTATAGATATGGAAAGTAAATTGTAGCCAAGAGATTCAGTGAGCATAAAATTTTGGATAGAGCTGTCATGTGAGATGGCCACCTTACCAAGGCCAACCACCTTACCCTTTGAGTTATCACCAAAAGTGACATACTTTCAGGGACTGTCATTTTCAGCGAGCTCTCAAAACATGCCCTGGTCTCCGGTCATGTGATCGGTACATCCACTATCAAGAACCCATTCCTTTCCTCCGGCCATGTAACCATGAAGGTTAGCCATAAGACCAAAGTGTCTCATTGACTCATCAAGATCAAAGTCACTATCATCATCCTCATCATAATATCCATGTTCAACATCATCATATGATTGATCATCACCTAAAGAGAGGGATTCATTAGATTTATGACCATGGCAATGTGCATCTTTATGAATTCTAATGACGTGTGAGATGATGCTACTAATGACTCCAACATCTCCTTTGGCATGCACAAGGTCACGAAGCTCAAATAGACAATCACCAAATTTAGGATCACTAGGATTCATTTTATGAAAAGTAATGGACTTTTGAAGTATCTCATCTAGATTTTTCAAGGAATAGTTTGGAAAGCGCTCCTCAAGGTATCTCCATATAGTATAAGCACATTCAAATGTAGGCAAGCATACAAGCAAATTTCTAGGCAATCCTCTAATGATAAGATCAATAGCTCTAAGGTTGCGGGTCATGTCAAGATACTCATCGGGGGTAGGATGCAAGGGATCAATAGGAGGCGCACAAGGGCTAGTAATATACTTGTTCAAATTATATTCATTGAAAATCTCAAGCATCTCATTTTTTCCAAGCACTATAGAACTATCCGTCAAGCATAGGCACTCTACATCTAATACTCCCAATCGTAGACTCATCAATCTTCCTCCAATGGTGATTAAACCAAAGCAATGGAGACCAAAAGCTTTGATACCAATTGAAAGGATCGAGAAGAGGTGTCTAGAGGGGGGTGATTAGACACTCAACTAGTAAAGGTGGCAATTTTAAGTTTCTTCAAGTTGAGGTAGAGTTTTATCACAAGTTTAAACATTCACAATACATTTCAAGCAAGCATGGCATGAGTATGAGCAGTGGAAAAAGTAAAGCATGCTAATTGCAAGAAAGTAAATGGATGGGATTGGAGTGTGCAAACGCCATGTAGACACGGAGATTTTTGGCGTGGTTCCGATAGGTGGTGCTATCATACATCCACGTTGATGGAGACTTCAACCCACGAAGGGTAATGGTTGCGCGAGTCCACGGAGGGCTCCACCCACGAAGGGTCCATGAAGAAGCAACCTTGTCTATCCCACCATGGTCATCGCCCACGAAGGACTTGCCTTACTCGGGTAGATCTTCACAAAGTAGGCGATCTCCTTGCCCTTACAAACTTCTTGGTTCAACTCCACAATCTTGTCAGAGGCTCCCAAGCGACACCTAACCAATCTCGGAGACACCACTCTCCAAAAGGTAATAGATGGTGTGTAGATGATGAACTCCTTGCTCTTGTCCTTCAAATGATAGTCTCCCCAACACTCAACTCTCTATCATAGATTTGGATATGGTGGAAAGAAGATTTGAGTGGAGAGCAACTTGGGGAAGGCTAGAGATCAAGATTCTTGCGGTTGGATTGGAATGTCTTGGTCTCAACACATGAGTAGGTGGTTCTCTCTCAGAAAATAGGTAGTGGAAGTGTAGGCACGTTCTGATGGCTCTCTCACAAATGGAGAAGGGGGTGGAGGGGTATATATAGCCTCCACACAAAATCCAACCGTTACACACATTTGACCCAACTCGTTCAGACCGAATAGAAGAACTCGGTGAGAACGATTTAGTTCAAAATGTGAATGTTAGGAATCTCGGTGGGACCGACGGGAACAACTCGGTGGGACCGATGTGCTAGGGCTAGGGCAAAACCTCATCTTGGTGAGACCAATTGCATGAACTCGGTGAGACCGATTTCAGCAAACAGCAAACAAAGAGTTGGTAAATCAAACTCGGTGGAACCGATTGCACATTTCGGTGAGACCAAAATAATTACAACAGGCAACAAAGAGTTTGCAAGGCCATCTCGATGATACCGAGATCCGTATCAGTGTGACAGAATTGTCTAGGGTTTCTGGCAGTGGCTATGTCAACTGAACTCGATGGCGCCGGATAGATCATTTTGGTGGGGCCGAGTTTGACTTTGAGTTTTGGACAAATGTGGAAATGAGAAAGTGGCTAAGGGTTTTGGAGCAATATCACTAAGCACTTTGAGCAAGTAGACCATTAAGAAACACCTCATCCCCTTCTAATAGTATTGGCTTTCACTACAAAAAAATACACTTCCGTGATGATACGTGTTTGTCACAGTAGGTCACGTTTTTAGTCATGCATGTACATCCATGACGATTTTATGACAGAATCAAGATAGTCATACATGTGCTGTCGTAGAAGTGTTCCATGACATTACCAAAATTATCATCACGGAAGTGTCCACTTCCATGACGATAAATCGCGCGTCACAGAAGTGCTTTCGTCAAGGGTGACCGACACGTGGCATCCACCATAAAGGGTCACTGTTAAACTATCGAGTTCCGGTTGGATCTGATAACCCGTTAACAGCCCGGACCAATGGGGATTTTCCACGTGTAAAATTCTCCATGGCCAGCGTAACCACGTGTCGGCTCACCGTTGGGACAGATGTCATCCACTCATTGGACCGAAGGCGCGTATGATTCATCGACACGTGGCACGGCCCAACAGAGGCCCATTATAGTGAAAAGGTCGGCCCGTTTGACTTGGTCAAAAGGTAGCGGGCCGGCCCACGGAAAGCCTGTTAACGGCATGTTCGCATATAGCCCATTTACAGCCCGCTAACTCACGGCCTACCAGAATTTGGCCCAGTAGTGTCATCTGGGCTGTCCAATATGATACCAGCCCGTTGTAACTTCCGGCCCATGTATGGACCATGACGTCTTTCGGCCCATAGGAGGCCCTTTGTAACTCTGGGCCCATTAAAGGCCCGAGATGAAACTGGCCCATAATGAACAGTGTATCGCTTTATACCCATTAACGGTCCATTATTCCGTCGGCCGTTTCTAGCCCGTGTTAACTTTCGGCCTTCTAAGGGCCCATTTATTCTTGGGCTCATTTCTAGAATTCGGTTAGTTACGGTCCATTACTGGCCTATTCTATTTGTGGGCCAAATTCAGCCCGTGGTTACATTTGGCCTGTTTGTGGCCCATTAACCCGTTGGGCTATTTTCATAGCGTTATCAAATACGGCCTATTAACGGCTCGTTATGGTCCACGAATAGTATGACCCATGTTTGGCGAAATGATTATACGCCCCGTAGAAGGCCCATGGATCCTACGGCCCGTAGAAGGCCAATGGATCCTACGGCCCGTAGAAGGCCAATGGATCCTACGGCCCGTAGAAGGCCCATGGATCATACAGCCCATAGAAGGCCCATGGATCCTACGGCCCGTAGAAGGCCCATGGATCCTACGGCCCGTAGAAGGCCCATGGATCCTAGGGCCCGCAGGAGGCCCATGGTTACAATAGTCCGTGTGTTGCCATGGTTATCGTGGCCTAGTTATAGGTTATTGTGGCCCCTAGAAAAACGCGGAAAAAGAACTGTAGTGACTACAAGCAAACAACTAAACAAGACAATAAGGAAATAAATAAGCAAGCAACTAACGCTATGCTATTACGGCTATTAAACATATTACATCCACTAGGCATCAAAGTTTGCCACCAGTGCAAATATAGGGAACAAAGTAGCATATTACATACATTGGCCGTCTAAATTGGCCACCAGTGCAAAGATACGCGGCAGCAGAACAAGTCCATAACTGAAACAACTTCAGAAGAGCTCAAGAAACGTTATCTTGGGTATCCACCATGCTAGCAATAAGCTTAGCAAGCTTATTAGCTTTGTACTGTTTGGCACTAAAATCCTCCAACATTTGCTGTTGCACCAGAAAGTATGCATCTGAATGCTCCAGGGACTTCCGCAGTCCTTCTGCTTCTTGTTGCAGCACAGTTGATCGATGTCTTTCAGCTTGTAGTTCAGACTCAAGAAGCCGAACTGATTCAGATAGTGAGTTTGAATAGCTTGTGCCAGCGGTAGTGGCCAATAACTCGAACACTAAACCAAGACAGGACTTTGGAGTTGTCTCACTGTCTTCAAGATAGTTTTCCTTAGCTATGTTATCAGCTTTGTTGGAGACCAACAAGGATGTCTCAATATCCTGAACCTTATCTGCATTACTTCCTTTACCATTGCTTAATAAGGCACTCTTCCCCAATATTCTGTTAGCATTTTAAAAGAAGAAACAAGTAGACACTTAACAGGTTTAGCATGTACTAGTATGTGAAACTCATTTCGGTGAACCAGTTCATTAGTAAGGTGGACAAGATTAAACTACCAAGTCTTCTATTGCCAAGTAGTACATTATAAAAGCATCAAACAAACATATATCTATGTCCTATATATGGTCACTGCATTGTCTTGCCAAACCAAAATAGAGACACGGTTCAAATCATATCAGTTCAAGAGAAAGCAACACTGAAAGAATACGAAGCGTGGGAAACTACACGGCACAACAAGATTTCAGATGGGTACCACGGGTCTACATGTACAACAACACTATTAGCTCTGTTGTGATGCTAGTAATGTGCATGATATGAGAAGTCAATTGTATACACAATTGAAATTGAAATAAACAGAGCTATTTATAAGAGCAAACCTGTTAAAGAAACATGCGTAAACATACCTGTTGTGCCATTGGAGTTTCGATTAGATCCTTCAATTTAAAAGTAAGTTTGTATGAGTAAATACAGTGATACAAGAGCAAAGCAATATGCACGATAGCAATGGAATCTTAAATGAGAACACTTGTTCTTCAGGTTTAAGCACTTGTTCTACATGAACAGAGTACAGTAAGACGCAAGCATATAGTACTTCAAAAATGAGCTCATAGACCTTACCACATTCTTGGTTCGGGACCAGTACAGAACAAGGCGTTCCCAGTCATCCTCCAGTAAATGTGTCTCAGGAGAACGTAAGGGAATTTGATGAGTTTCTTTTCCAGTGAAGTAAGTTTTCTTCAGGTAAATTCCGATACTGCCACCAAGCATTCTTGAAGATAGCAGAGGTATTAGCACCGGTTACCTCATCCTGAGTTTCCAAATCGGTCCTTCTCTATAGAGAAAAATGGGAAATTTTGCTGTATTATAACCATCATGGAAGTAGAATGTATGGGACAAAGCAAAGTAATTGCCATGAATAACATTACTTACACCTAACTCCAGGTCAAACACCTGCAACTGGCATTTTCCTTCATCTTCAGTATAATATTTCCATGATAGGAAGATACGCACATAGGATTTAACAACATCAAATGCGATAGATGCTAAACTACGAATGGCTGGTTGTGCTTCCTGTTGGGAAACGTAGTAATTCAAAAAAATCCTACGATCACACAAGATCTGTCTAGGAGAAGCATAGCAACGAGGGGGGAGAGTGTGTCCACGTACCCTCGTAGACCGAAAGAAGAAGTGTTTAATAACGCGGTTGATGTAGTCGAACGTCTTCACGATCCAACCGATCCAAGTACCGAACGTACGGCACCTCTGTATTCAGCACACGTTCAGCATGATGACGTCCCTCGAGCTCTTGGTCGAGTTGAGGAAGAGGGAGAGTTCCATCAGCACGACGGTGTGGTGATGGTGATGATGAAGTTACCGGCGCAGGGCTTCGCCTAAGCACTACGATGATATGACCGAGGTGTTAAACTATGGAGGGGGGCACCGCACATGGCTAAGAGATTGTCTGTTGTGCCTTTGGGGTGCCCCCTGCCCACGTATATAAAGGAGGGAGGGAGAGAGGCCGGCGGTCAGGAGGGGCGCACCAAGGGGGGAGTCCTACTTGGACTCCTAGTCCATGTAGGATCCCCCCCCCCCCGCCCCCCGCGCTTTTCCTTTCTTCCACCGGAGGGAAAGGAAGGAGGGGGCCGCGCCCCCACCCCTTGTCCAATTCGGTTTGGGCAGGGGGGAGGTGTGCGCCACCTCGTGGACCTTCTTCCCTCTCTCCACTAAAGCCCACTAAGGCCCATTAACTTCCCCGGGGGTTCCGGTAACCCCTCGGTACTCCGGAAAAATACCCGAATCACTCGGAACCATTCTGATGTCCGAATATAACCTTCCAATATATGAAGCTTTACTTCTCGGCCATTTCGAGACTCCTCGTCATGTCTGTGATCTCATATGGGACTCCGAACAAACTTCGGTCATCAAATCACATAACTCATAATACAAATCGTCATCGAACGTTAAGCGTTCGGACCCTACGGGTTCGAGAACTATGTAGACATGACCGAGACACATCTCTGGTCAATAACCAACAGAGGAACCTGGATGCTCATATTGGCTCCTACATATTCTACGAAGATCTTTATCGGTCAAACCGCATAACAACATACGTCATTCCCTTTGTCATCGGTATGTTACTTGCCCGAGATTCAATCGTCGGTATCATCATACCTATTTCAATCTCGTTACTGGCAAGTCTCTTTACTCGTTCCGTAATGCATAATCCCACAACTAACTCATTAGTCACATTGCTTGCAAGGCTTATAGTGATGTGCATTACTGAGAGGGCGCAGAGATACCTCTCCGATACACGGAGTGACAAATCCTAATCTCGATCTATGCCAACTCAACAAACACCTTCGGAGACACCTGTAGAGCATCTTTATAATCACCCAGTTACATTGTGACGTTTGATAGCACACAAGGTGTTCCTCCGGTATTCGGGATTTGCATAATCTCATAGTCAGAGGAACATGTATAAGTAATGAAGAAAGCAATAGCAGTAAAACTAAATGATCATTATGCTAAGCTAACGGATGGGTGTTGTCCATCACATCATTCTCTAATGATGTGATCCCGTTCATCAAATGACAACACATGTCTATGGTTAGGAAACTTAACCATCTTTGACTAACGAGCTAGTCAAGTAGAGGCATACTAGGGACACTCTGTTTGTCTATGTATTCACACATGTACTAAGTTTCCTTAATACAGTTCTAGCATGAATAATAAACATGTATCATGATATAAGGAAATATAAATAACAACTTTATTATTGCCTCTAGGGCACATTTCCTTCAGTCTCCCACTTGCACTAGAGTCAATAATCTAGATTACATAGTAATGATTCTAACACCCATTGGAGTCTTGGTGTTGATCACGTTTTGCTTGTGGAAGAGGCTTAGTCAATGGGTCTGCAACATTCAGATCCGTATGTATTTTGCAAATCTCTATGTCTCCCTCCTTGACTTGATCGCGGATGGAATTGAAGCGTCTCTTGATGTGTTTGGTTCTCTTGTGAAATCTGAATTCCTTCGCCAGGGCTATTGCTCCAGTATTGTCACAAAAGATTTTCATTGGACCCGATGCACTAGGTATTACACCTAGATCGGATATGAACTCCTTCATCCAGACTCCTTCATTTGCTGCTTCCAAAGCAGCTATGTACTCCGCTTCACACGTAGATCCCGCCACAACGCTTTGCTTGGAACTACACCAACTGACAGCTCCACCATTCAATATAAATACGTATCCGGTTTGTGACTTAGAGTCATCCGGATTAGTGTCAAAGCTTGCATCGACGTAACCATTTACGGTGAGCTCTTTGTCACCTCCATAAATGAGAAACATATCCTTAGTCCTTTTCTGGTATTTCAGGATGTTCTTGACCGCTGTCCAGTTATCTCCTGGATTACTTTGGTACCTCCCTGTCGAACTTATAGTAAGGCACACATCAGGTCTGGTACACAACATTGCATACATGATAGAACCTATGGCTGAGGCATAGGGAATGACTTTCATTTTCTCTCTATCTTCTGCAGTGGTCGGGCATTGAGTCTGACTCAACTTCACACCTTGTAACACAGGCAAGAACCCTTTCTTTGACTGATCCATTTTGAACTTCTTCAAAACTTTATCAAGGTATGTGCTTTGTGAAAGTCCAATTAAGCGTCTTGATCTATCTCTACAGATCTTGATGCCCAATATATAAGCAGTTTCATCGAGGTCTTTCATTGAAAAATTCTTATTCAAGTATCCTTTTATGCTATCCAGAAATTCTATATCATTTTCGATCAAGAATATGTCATGCACATATAATATCAGAAATGCTATAGAGCTCCCACTCACTTTGTTGTAAATACAGGCTTCTCCAAAAGTCTGTATAAAACCATATGCGTTGATCACATTATCAAAGCGTATATTCCAACTCCGAGATGCTTGCACATTCCATAAATGGATCGCTGGAGCTTAGACACTTTGTTAGCACCATTAGGATCGACAAAACCTTCTAGTTGCATCATATAAAACTCTTCTTTCAGATATCCATTCAGGAATGCAGTTTTGACATCCATTTGCCAAATTTCATAATCATAAAATGCGGCAATTGCTAACATGATTAGGACAGACTTAAGCATCGCTACGGGTGAGAAGGTCTCATCATAGTCAACTCCTTGAACTTGTCAAAAACCTTTCGCAACAAGTCGAGCTTTGTAGACAGTAACATTACTGTCTGCGTCGGTCTTCTTATTGAAGATCCATTTATTCTCTATGGCTTGCCGATCATCGGGCAAGTCAACCAAAGTCCACACTTTGTTCTCATACATGGATCCCATCTCAGATTTCATGGCCTCAAGCCATTTTGTGGAATCTGGGCTCATCATCGCCTCCTCATAATTCGTAGGTTCGTCATGGTCAAGTAACATGACCTCCAGAACAGGATTACCGTACCACTCTGGTGCGGATCGTACTCTGGTTGACCTACAAGGTTCAGTAGTAACTTGATCTGAAGTTTCATGATCATCATCATTAGCTTCCTCACTAATTGGTGTAGGAATCACTTGAACTGATTTCTATGATGAACTACTTTCCAATTCGAGAGAAGGTACAATTACCTCATCAAGTTCTACTTTCCTCCCACTCACTTCTTTCGAGAGAAACTCCTTCTCTAGAAAGGATCTGTTAATAGCAACGAATATCTTGCCTTCGGATCTGTGATAGAAGGTGTACCCAACAACCTCCTTTAGGTATCCTATGAAGACACATTTCTCCGATTTGGGTTCAAGCTTATCAGGTTAAAGCTTTTTAACATAAGCATCGCAGCCCCAAACTTTAAGAAACGACAGCTTAGGTTTCTTGCCAAACCACAGTTCATATGGTGTCGTCTCAATGGATTTAGATGGTGCCCTATTTAACGTGAATGCAGCCGTCTCTAAAGCGTAACCCCAAAACGATAGTGGTAAATCGGTAAGAGACATCATAGATCGCACCATATCTAATAAAGTACGGTTACGGCGTTCGGACACACCATTACGCTGTGGTGTTCCAGGTGGCGTGAGTTGCGAAACTATTCCACATTGTTTCAAATGAAGACCAAACTCATAACTCAAATATTCACCTCCATGATCAGATCGTAGAAACTTTATTTTCTTGTTACGATGATTTTCCACTTCACTCTAAAATTCTTTGAACTTTTCAAATGTTTCAGACTTATGTTTCATCAAGTAGATATACCCATATCTGCTCAAATCATCTGTGAAGGTCAGAAAATAACGATACCCACCGCGAGCCTCAACACTCATCGGACCGCATACATCAGTATGTATTATTTCCAACAAGTCTGTTGCTCGCTCCATTGTTCCGGACAACGGAGTCTTAGTCATCTTGCCCATGAGGCATGGTTCGTAAGCATCAAGTGATTCATAATCAAGTGATACATAATCAAGTGATTCCAAAACCCATCAGCATGGAGTTTCTTCATGCGCTTTACACCAATATGACCAAAACGGCAGTGCCACAAATAAGTTGCACTGTCATTATTAACTTTGCATCTTTTGGCTTCAATATTATGAATATGTGTATCACTACAATCGAGATTCAATAAAATAGACCACTCATTAAGGGTGCATGACCATAAAAGATATTACTCACACTACTGGAATCAGCAAATTTGCCATCTGCCAGCTCTTTGCCGTCTGCTAGCTGACGGCAAAGAAGCTCTTTGCCATCAGCAACACGTAAGCGGACGGCAAAGAAAAGGCTGACGGCAAAGAAGCTCTTTGCCATCAGCCACCTCTTTGCCGTCCGCCAGCGGACGGCAAAGAGTGTGGTGGCCCCCACCCCCCGCTCGTTTGAAAAAATCTTAACGGCCCACCTCTTTGCCGTCCGCTAGCAGACGGCAAAGAGGCAAAAAGGCGGACGGCAAAGGCTGGCTGACGGCAAAGAGGGCACTTGCCTAACGGCAGGTACCCCCCCGCCCGTTACTCACTTCGTCCTCGCGCGCCCTTCTCCTCTGACCCCGCCGCCGCCGCCCGCCGCCCCGGCTCCCCGCCGCCCCACCGCCCCGTCGCCCCCCGCCCCACCGCCGCCCCGGCCCACAGCCGCCCCGGCCCCCCGCCGCCTCCTCCACCGCCCCGCCCCGGCCTCCCGCCGCCCGGCCCCCCCCGCCGCCCCGGCCCCCCGCCGCCCCGCCTCCTCCACCGCCCTGCCCCGGCCCCCCGCCGGCCGGGCCCCCGCCGCCCCGCCTCCTCCATCGCCCCGCCCCGGCCCCCCGCCGCCGGCCCCTCCCCGACCCGTCGCCGCCCCCCACAGTGAGCCCCTCGATCCCATTTTTTATGTTTTTTGTTTTTTTTTCTGTTTAGATAAGGTTTTTTAGTTTAAGTTTTTTCAGTTTAGAATTAATTAGTGCAGGTTATTTAGTTTAATTAGTTTAGGTTTAATTAGTTTTAATAGTTTAGTTTTAATTAGTTTAGGTTTTTAGTTTAGGTTTAGGTTAAGTAGAAGGGGAAGAAGAAGAAGAAGAAGAAGAAGAAGAAGAAGAAGAAGAGGAGGAGGAGGAGGAGGAGGAGAAGAAGAAGAAGAAGAAGAAGAAGAAGAAGAAGAAGAAGAAGAAGAAGAAGAAGAAGAAGAAGAAGAAGAAGAAGAAGAAGAAGAAGAAGAAGAAGAAGAAGAAGAAGAGGAGGAGGAGGAGGAGGAGGAGGAGGAGAAAGAAGAAGAAGAAGAAGAAGACGGGGGATGAGAAGAAGTAGAAGAATGAGAAGAAGTAGAAGTAGTAGAAGAATGAGAAGACCCCCTGACCCCCCAACCCCGACACCACACCCCGACACCACACCCCGACCCTGAGCCTGACCCGACACCCCGACCCCGACACCGACACGGCACCCCGAACCCGACTCGGCACCCCGACCCGACACCCCCACCCCGAGACCCCGACCCCGACACGGCACCCCGAGACCGACACGACACCCCGACCCCGACACGGCACCCCGAGACCGACACGACACCCCGACCCCCGACACGACACCCCCGACACCCCGACACCCCGACCCCGAGACCCGACCCCGACCCCGACCCCGACCCCGAGCCTGACCCCACACCCCGACCTCGACACCGACACGGCACCCCGACCCCGACCCGGCACCCCGACCCGACACCCCGACCCCGAGACCCCGACCCCGACACGGCGCCCCGAGACCGACACGACACCCCGACCCCCGACACCTCCCGAAAAGGTGTTCTTTGGCCTTCCAGAAGCCGACGGGGTCATATATTTGTGAATTATTAGTTAGGTCATATATCTTTCGATTTTGTTATGAAAAACATCATATATAATTGTGTTGATCGGGTAGTTTTAAATGTGCAGTTGTTTCATCGCTGCGAGGTTTGGTGTTCGACGACCTCGCCGTGCGTTTGACGAGCTCTGCCCCTTCGTTCGTGGGTGAGCACAAATGACATGTCCTCCTCCCCCATTAATTATTTGATCTATTCCGATGAAACTTGATAGCTAGATATATATGTGTCTTGAATCATCAGTATGCGTAACCAATATGTGTCTCCCGTTCGAAAGCGTCATAGTTATAAATATGCATGCATTTGCATATTTATAACCTTGATTCTTTCGAATTGTCCAACGCTATCCATGGACAGCCCGAGTATGTTTAGATTGGGTTCGTTTTCCCATATGCTTTGCTCCGGATCCGACGCATAAATTTCGTCAGTGCCTCCCCTGTTGTTCTCCGGGTACACATCCTCTCTGTTTATTGCAGAGACGTGTATCAGGAGAACAGCGGGGAGGTGCTGCCGAAATTTTGCGTAGGATCCGGGGCATAGCATGGGAAAATGAACCCAATCTAAACATACTCGGGTGGGATTAGGACCTATCATTACCTATTAGAGTGTAGGTTGCATGGACGTAATAAAATTGACAAAGTAGATCAACTGATGAATACATACATGCTGAATTATATATATATATATATATATATATTTATTGTGTGTCTAGTAGCTCTGAAAGTCAAGATGAGTGATCGTGCGTGGATGTACACCGGTCACACTGGTCAGAACAAATGGAGCACTGAATGGTTCACAAAAACACAAGGGGTTTGTGCGAGCCGCATTTGCAAATGGCCAGAGGAAAACCTGGTGCCCCTGTTTACGGTGCGGCAATTGGGAAAAGAGGACAGAGGCTGAAATGGGCAAACACCTGCAGAAGAGTGGTTGTACGCCCGATTATACGGTGTGGACATTTCATGGTGAGTCTGCCCAACGTGACCAAGCTGAGGTGGATCGTCGTCGCACCGACGAGCATGGTACCGGGATGGAAAACATGGTGCAAGACTTTGATGATGCTCGGGATTCGGACGAGGAGATGGAGGAATCTGCAAAGGCCTTCAATGAAATGTTGGAGTCTTCAAAACGTCCGCTCCATGAGCACACTGAGTTTTGTCAGTTGGATGCCATCTCACAAGTAATGGCTCTGAAGGCTCAGTTCAACTTGGGCAGAGAATGCTACGATGCAATGATGACAGTATTTGGACGCTTTCTACCCAAAGGCCATGTAATGCCTGCAAACCTGTACCAGTCGGACAAAATCCTCCGTGCACTGAAGATGCCCTATGATAAGATACATGCCTGTGAGAAAGGATGTGTCTTGTTTAGGCTTGACTATGCGGACTTGAACTATTATCCCATTTGCAAGTCTTCCAGTTATGTTGTGGTAGACAACGGTATGGGTGAGAAGACACAGACCAAAATCCCCGTTAGTGTTCTTCGGTATATGCCAATCGTACCAAGACTTCAACGTCTTTTCATGGTCGAAGAGACGGCCAGACAGATGACATGGCACAAAACGGGCAAAAGAACCGAACTAGATGTAGATGGGAATCTGATGATTGTACACACATCGGATGGTGTTGCGTGGAAAAAGTTTGATGAATTACATGGTGACAAAGTGGCAGATCCGAGGCATCCTCGAGTCGGCATCAGCACGGATGGGTTCAGTGTGTTTGGTATGACGGCAGCCCAATACAGTTGTTGGCCCGTATTTGTCTTTCGACTCAATCTCCCCCCCGGACAGATTATGCAAAGAAAGAACATTTTCCTGACGTTGATAATTCCAGGGCCCAACTATCCGGGGAAAAATATGAATGTGTACATGCAACCGCTTAAGGACGAATTGCAAGAAGCCTGGGATAATGGGTTCAAGACATACGATGCCTATAGCAAATGGAACTTCATAATGCATGTCTGGTACATGTACTCGACGCATGACTTGCCGGCGTATGCGCTATTCGTTGGCTGGTGTGTGCATGGAAGGTTCCCGTGCCCCACATGCAAGGGAGCTCTTGAGTTTCGTTGGCTTCAGGCCGGTCGCAAGTTTTCTTGCTTCGACATGCATAGACAGTTCCTGAATCCTCGCCATAAGTTCAGGAAAGACAAGAAGAACTTCATCAGAGGTAGAGTTGTCAAAAACTCTGCACCACATGCATTGACAGGCCAACAGACCCTGGATCAGTTAAACGCTCCCGAGCCAGATCCAGAGCGTCCAGGGTACTTCAAGGGGTATAATTCTAAGCACGCCTGGACTCACAAATCATGCTTATGGGATCTGCCTTACTTCAAAGACCTCCTTTGCCCACACAACATCGACGTGATGCACACTGAGAAGAATATCACCGAGGCACTTTTTGGTACATTGTTCGGCATAGATGGGAAGTCAAAGGATAATACTAAGGCTAGAGTCGATCTGGAGGCGCTATGTGATAGGCCGTTACAAAACATGAAAGAACCGAAAGGAAAGCAGAACTGGACGAAGCCAAAGGCATGGTTCAATCTTGGAAGGCCAGCTATGAGGGAAATTATCTTGTGGGTGAAAATGCAGTTGATGTTCCCCGATGGGTATGCAGCGAATCTACAGAGGGGAGCCAGTCTTGATAAATTGAAGATATTTGGTCTCAAGAGTCATGATTGGCACATATGGATTGAGCGGGTAATGCCGGTGATGTTGCGTGGCTTCATCCCTGAGGATGAATGGCTAGTACTGGCAGAACTCAGCTATTTCTTCCGTGTTCTTTGTGCGAAAGAACTATTGCCTGGCGTGCTAGAAGAAATGGAAGAGTTGGCGCCGGAGTTGATCTGCAAGTTAGAGAAGATCTTTCCACCGGGCTTCTTTAATCCAATGCAACATTTGATTTTGCATCTCCCGACCGAGGCAAGATTGGGGGGGCCCGTGCAAAATCGTTGGTGCTACCCAACTGAGAGGATGCAGAAGACGCTTCGACAAAAATGTAAAAATAAACGTAGAATTGAAGCATCGATGGCTGAGGCATTCATCACTGAGGAGGCGGCAAACTTCGTGACAGCACACTACGAAGCCAAAAATCGTCATTTGCATAATCCGAAGCCTCGGTACAATGCTGACGACCCTAAAAAGGGTGGATCCAACCTCAGCCTATTCAAAGGGAATCTCGCACCAGCCAGTGTTTCAAATCCAGTATCTTTGGATAACGAACAATGGCGGACCATTTCGTTGTATATCTTCAACAACCTGATAGAAGTGCGGCCGTACATCGAGTAAGTTCTCGGTACATAGTTTCGCAACTTCTATTTCCTTTGAACTGCTCTTATTCCTGGATATTTCATACAGTCGATACGTCGCCTTATTCTCGTATGGAGCGGTGATCCAAAAGGATTCTGTCGAAGAGTATGAGCTTCTCGCAAAGCAAGGAGGCGGCTATCCCGGTTTCATCTCTTGGTTCAAACAAACAGTAATTTCTATTAGACTTGTAGGCTAATTTGTAGGCGGCTATCCCGGTTTCATTCGCTAATTTGTGCGTAATGCAACAATCCTTTCATATTAAACTTGTAGGCTAATTCAGAGTCTATGGACGCCGAATTGAGACAAGTCGCTAATGGTTTTGACTATAAGGTCCATTCATTTGACAAATACGACATCAACGGGTATCGCTTTCGTACCAGCTGTTTCACCCGAGCACGTGACTGCTAGGGTGGACTCGTCCGAGGAGGAGGCTACACGGACTCCGGTCCACGAGCCTCCGGTACACGGGTCTTGGGCCCACGAGCCTCGGGTCGACTGGCCTTCGGCCCACGAGACCCCGGAGGAGCACACGTCCGGATGGGGTACCTGGCCGGATCAGCCCGAGGAGCCGAGTGGCCATGCTGGTGATGGCGGGGAGCCGACTGATCTTGAGGAGGAGGGTGGCACCGTGTACCAGCGTGGTGCTACACGGCTCCCGTCCGTGCCGACGACCCGCGAGCAGAGGTGGTTGATCTTCCCTGATGGGGAGAGGTACGTAAGTGCTTTTAATATTTTTGTACCTTCTGCATTCATGTTTCTTCAAATAACTAATGCGTTGGCCTTGTCATGCTGCAGGGGTTGGGACCACCATCATAGTGTCCGCCGGCCCAACTCCGTCCTTGGAGTTCTTTGCCGGCAAAACTTCCCGGGGTTTGTCACGTTGCCTGGTGAGGGTCGGCTTCCAGAGCTTGGGTTGAGCTGGGAGCACTACGTGGCTGCCCCGGCCCCGCCGGATGTCATTATCGACGGTGTCTTGTGCGACACGAGGGCAGACATGGTGATCAGGACGTTCTGGGTAATTTCTCCTTTACACATTTCAAAATCTTCAACTAGCTAGTTATTAATTGTACTAATCAATATTGTCTCATTTGATTGTAGACATTCTACAGGTGTGAGGAGGGATACGAGGAGGACAGCACAAATGTTATCCAGAACGTCTGCAAGCGCCTACTCCAGAACTTACGGCACGAGGCTCGGGTGCAGGCTGTTCGAGACTACTACGCCTTGCGTGGTATCAAGAAGACCAAGCCGGCGTGCCGCGATAAGTTCCTGAGTAAGGAGCAGTACATGAAGGTAATTCTTAAGGCCTTCTACTTAAGTTCCTTCATTTAGTAATTCTTAGCCGTAGCGCTCAAGTTTCTATTTGCTAACTTAGGCGCCTCCGAGATGGTGTGCGGATCGGATGGATTGTTGGGAGGTGTTGGTCGATGAGTGGTGCTCACAAGAATGGCTAGCCCTCCACAACCAGGCCAAGGACAAACGTGCCCAAATGGAAGGTGTGCCACACCATCAAGGCAGCTCCAACTTATATCAGTTCAGGCGCAACTGGGTATGTGGTTTGCTATATGATTCATGCAATTCATTCATCATGCTAGCTTGAGCCCTTTAATTACTAATTTTCATTGTTTCTCTCTTTCAGGCACGCCACAATAAGGCGGATAAGGTGCCAGAGGTGTACGACCTGTATGCCATGGCCCACACTGGCTCTTTCAAGAAAGTCAAGGCTTTCTCTCAGTCTGACCTCGATGATGCAAACAACTTCACCAACATCTCCTCCCACAACAAGCTCGTGAGATATAGAGATGAGGGGAAGGCGAGGAAAGGGGAGGACTTTAACCCGAGCCAGGGTCCCATTGATCCAGAGCTGGTGATGATATCTGGTGGCGGGAGGTCCCATGGCTCCATAGCCATTGGAGATGGACTTATCCGTTGTCCTAGCACTCTCCCGGAGATCAAGGCGCACCAGTCGAGCTCCGCTCCTGAGATAAGGCCTCGTGAACGGCCAGTGCAACTCGCCATCAAGGTTAGTGATACGTACTCAGTTATCTTTCTCCATTACATTGTGTGCGCTTCCATCAATGATTACAAATGGTCATGTGAGTGGTGTTGCAGGCTGCTATATAGACTGAGAGAGATAGAACGGAGAAACTTCTGGCGGAGGCGGCGGAGAGGCAGCGGGAGATGGAGGAGAGGACGAGAAAGATGATGGAGGAGGAGAGGGCACGGAATGACATGCAGGCAAGGGCCATGTACGAGCTCCTTGTGGTAAGTTTCTTCTGCAGATTACTTGCTAGTCTTAACATTTGAGTCTCATTACTAACTAGTATGACTCTGTTCTGAAAACCAAATGTGCAATCTGTGTGCGAGAAGTCCGGTCAGCCCGCTCCGCCGATGCCAGTGATTGCTCCTGGGAGCACGGTGAGTTTAGTTTGAATGAACATTACTTGGTAGTCTTAACATTTGAGTGTCGTAATGCTAACGAGACATTGGAAATGATCTTTGGTGCAGCTTAACTCCAGAAACGCATCGCACGATCCTTCTCCAGGTAGCGGCACTAGCCACCCCGCTCCTACACCTCCCTGATCACGGTAAGTTTCTCTAGTGTTTTGCTTAACAAATGCATAAAGACCTAGACTTAGCTTTATTTCCTCCTATATGCTTACCATAATGACCTAGAGTTAGCTTATTTTCCTCCAAAATGACCCATTTTACCTAGGTTAGCTTATAAATGATGCAGTTCATCCAAGTTAGCTCAAAAATGACCCCTTTTACGTAGATTAGCTCCTAAATGATCCATTTTACCTACGTTAGCTTTAAAATGGTCCATTTCACCTACGTTAACTACAAAATGACCCATCTTACCTAGGTTATCTCATAAACGATCCATTTCAACTAATTTAGCTCATAAACGATCCATTTGACCTAAGTGAGCTAAAAAACGATCCATTTCACCTAAATTAGCTCTTAAATGATCCATTTCACCTAAGTTAGCTGAAAAAGATCCATTTCAACTAAATTAGCTCAAAAATGATCCATTTCAACAAAGTTAGCTCAAAACCGATCCATTTCAACAAAGTTAGCTCAAAAACGATCCATTTGACCTAAGTGAGCTAAAAAATGATCCATTTCACCTTAGTTACCTCAAAAACGATCCATTTCACCTTAGTTACCTCAAAAACGATCCATTTCTAACTTTCTTATTTTGCCATTTTGCAGATTTCATTATGTGCTGCATGGAGTGCTTGTTCTACTCTTCTTCTTCTTGTCTTCTCATTCTAGTCACCTTAGCTATGGAGTGATTCTTTATGTATGGATGGAACTTCTTTATGTATGAAATGATGGATGGAACTTGTTTATGTATGAAATGATGGATGGAACTTGTTTATGTATGAAATGATGTATGAACTTGTTTATGTGATGAATGCCTGTGAAATATATCTATATGTCATATATATTTTCTGTGCAAATTGTGGGATTTAACAAAAAACAGAAAAAACAGACAATATGCAGGCTCTTTGCCGTCTGCCGCAGACGGCAAAGAAGCCACGTGGCAGCCAACTGTGCTTCCTGGGAGATGACCCATTTGGTCAGTTTGCCTACAGTGGCAGACGGCAAAGACTTTGCCGTCCGTGGCAGACGGCAAAGAACCTGCACTTTGCCATCAGTGGCAGACGGCAAAGAACCTGCCATCTAGTGATGTGTAGATGACATCATAAGGCGGACGGCAAAGACCAGAGAAATTTTGCCGTCCGCGGCGGACGGCAAAGGTCTGCCATTAGCCACTTAACGGACTGACAGCACAATTATTGCCATCCACCCTCTTTGCCGTCCGCTGCAGACGGCAAAGGCTCTTTGCCGTCCGCCGCCAGGAAGCAGACGGCAAAGCAGCTGTTTACCGTAGCCTTCTTTGCCGGAGCCTTTTGCCGTCCGCGGCTGACGGCAAAGGTCTTTGCCGTCCGCCTTTCGAGCCTTTGCCGTCCGCCGTGGCAGACGGCAAAGTAGTTGTTTCCTGTAGTGTCATATAAATAGAACAACCATTATTCTCTGATTTAAATGAATAACTATCTCGCATTAAATAAGATCCAGATATAATGTTCATGCTCAACGCCAAATAACAATTATTCAGGTCTAAAACTAATCCCGAAGGTAGATGTGGAGGTAGCGTGCCGACGGCGATCACATTGATTTTGGAACCATTTCCCACGCGCATCGTCACCTCATCCTTAGCCAATCTTCGTTTAATCCGTAGCCCCTGTTTCGAGTTGCAAATATGAGCAACAAAACCAATATCAAATACCCAGGTGCTACTACGAGCATTAGTAAGGTACACATCAATAACATGTATATCAAATATACCTTTCACTTTGCCATCCTTCTTATCCGCCAAATACTTGGGGCAGTTCTGCTTCCAGTGACCAGCCCCTTTGCAGTAGAAGCACTCAGTCTCAGGCTTAGGTCCAGACTTGGGCTTCTTCACTTGAGCAGCAACTTGCTTGCCGTTCTTCTTGAAGTCCCCCTTCTTCCCTTTGCCCTTTTTCTTAAAACTACTAGTCTTGTTAACCATCAACACTTGATGCTCCTCCTTGATTTCTACCTCCGTAGCCTTTAGCATCACAAAGAGCTCGGGAATTGTCTTATCCATCCCTTGCATATTATAGTTCATCACGAAGCTTTTATAGCTTGGTGGCAGTGATTGATGAACTTTGTCAATGACACTATCATTAGGAAGATTAACTCCCAGTTGAGTCAAGTGGTTGTGGTACCCAGACATTCTGAGTATATGTTCACTGACAGAACTATTCTCCTCCATCTTGCAGCTATAGAACTTATTGGAGACTTCATAGCTCTCAATTCGGGCATTTGCTTGAAATATTAACTTCAACTCCTGGAACATCTCATATGCTCCATGACGTTCAAAACATCTTTGAAGTCCCGATTCTAAGCCGTAAAGCATGGCACAATGAACTATCGAGTAGTCATCAGCTTTGCTCTGCCAGACGTTCATAACGTCCGGAGTTGCTCCTGTAGCGGGTCTTGCACCTAGCGGTGCTTCCAGGACATAATTCTTCTATGCAGCAATGAGGATAATCCTCAAGTTATGGACCCAGTCCGTGTAGTTGCTACCATCATCTTTCTACTTAGCTTTCTCTAGGAACACATTAAAATTCAAAGGAACGGTAGCACGGGCCATTGATATACAACAACATAGACATGCAAAAACTATTAGGTACTAAGTTCATGATAAATTAAAGTTCAATTAATCATATTACTTAAGAACTCCCACTTAGATAGACATCACTCTAGTCATCTAAATGATCACGTGATCCATATCAACTAAACCATGTCCGATCATCACGTGAGATGGAGTAGTTTTCAATGGTGAACATCACTATGTTAATCATATCTACTATATGATTCATGTTCGACCTTTCGGTCTCAGTGTTCCGAGGCCATATCTGCATATGCTAGGCTCGTCAAGTTTAACCCGAGTATTCTGCACGTGCAAAACTGGCTTGCACCCGTTGTATGTGAACGTAGAGCTTATCACACCCGATCATCATGTGGTGTCTCGGCACGACGAACTGTAGCAACAATGCATACTCAGGGATAACACTTATACCTAGAAATTTAGTGAGGGATCATCTTATAATGCTACCGCCGTACTAAGCAAAATAAGATGCATAAAGGATAAACATCACATGCAATCGAAATATGTGACATGATATGGCCATCATCATCTTGTGCCTTTGATCTCCATCTCCAAAGCACCGTCGTGATCTCCATCGTCACCGGCTTGACACCTTGATCTCCATCATAGCATCGTTGTCGTCTCGCCAACTAATGCTTCTACGACAATCGCTACCGCTTAGAGATAAAGTAAAGCAATTACATGGCGATTGCATTTCATACAATAAAGCGACAACCATAAGGCTCCTGCTAGTTGCCGATAACTTCTACAAAACATGATCATCTCATACAACAATTTATATCTCATCATGTCTTGACCATATCACATCACAACATGCCCTGCAAAAACAAGTTAGACGTCCTCTACTTTGTTGTTGCAAGTTTTACGTGGCTGCTACGGGCTTCTAGCAAGAACCGTCCTTACCTACGCATCAAAACCACAACGATTTTTCATCAAGTGTGATGTTTTAACCTTCAACAAGGACCGGTCGTAGTCAAACTTGATTCAACTAAAGTTGGATAAACTGACAACCGCTAGGCACCTGTGTGCGAAGCACGTCGGTAGAACCAGTCTCATGAACACGGTCATGTAATGTCAGTCTGGGCCACTTCATCCAACAATACCGCCGAATCAAAGTAAGACGTTGGTGGTAAGCAGTATGACTATTATCGCCCACAACTCATTGTGTTCTACTCGTGCATATAACATCTACGCATAGACCTGGCTCGGATGCCACTGTTGGGAAACGTAGTAATTCAAAAAAAATCATACGATCACGCAAGATCTGTCTAGGAGAAGCATAGCAACGAGCGGGGAGAGTGTGCCCACGTACCCTTGTAGACCGAAAGCGGAAGCATTTAATAACACGGTTGATGTAGTCGAACGTCTTCATGATCCAACCGGTCCAAGTACTGAACGTACAGCACCTCCGTGTTCAGCACACGTTCAGCACGATGACGTCCCTCAAGCTCTTGATCCATTTGAGGACGAGGGAGAGTTCCGTTAGCACGACGGCGTGGTGACGGTTATGATGAAGTTACCGGCGCAGGGCTTCACCTAAGCACTACGACGATATGACCGAGGTGTTAAACTGTGGAGGGGGGCACCGCACACGGCTAAGAGATTGTCTGTTGTGCCTTTGGGGTGCCCCCTGCCCACGTATATAAAGGAGGGAGGGAGAGAGGCCGGCGGCCAGGAGGGGCGCACCAAGGGGGGAGTCCTACTTGGACTCCTAGTCCAAGTAGGATTCAGCCCCCCCCCCTTTTTCCTTTCTTCCACCGGAGGGAAAGGAAGGAGGGGAGTAGGAGAAGGACGGAGGGGGTCGTGCCCCCACCCCTTGTCCAATTCGGTTTGGGCAGGGGGGAGGCACGCGCCACCTCGTGGCCCTTCTTCCCTCTCTCCACTAAAGCCCACTAAGGCCCATTAACTTCCCCTGGGATTCCGGTAACCCCTCGGTACTCCAGAAAAATACCCGAATCACTCGGAACCATTCCGATGTCTGAATATAACCTTCCAATATATGAATCTTTACTTCTCGACCATTTCGAGACTCCTCGTCATGTCCGTGATCTCATCCAGGACTCCGAACAAACTTCGGTCATCAAATCACATAACTTATACTACAAATCGTCATCGAACGTTAAGCGTGAGGACCCTACGGGTTCGAGAACTATGTAGACATAACCGAGAAACATCTCCGGTCAATAACCAACAGCGGAACCTGGATGCTCATATTGGCTCCTACATATTCTACGAAGATCTTTATCAGTCAAACCGCATAACAACATACGTCATTCCCTTTGTCATCGGTATGTTACTTGCCCGAGATTCGATCGTCGGTATCATCATACCTATTTCAATATCGTTACTGGCAGGTCTCTTTACTCGTTTCATAATGCATAATCCCACAAATAACTCATTACTCACATTGCTTGCAAGGCTTATAGTGATGTGCATTACCAAGAGGGCCCAGAGATACCTCTCCGATACACGGAGTGACAAATCCTAATCTAGATCTATGCCAACTCAACAAACACCTTTGGAGACACTTGTAGAGCATCTTTATAATCACCTAGTTACGTTGTGACATTTGATAGCACACAAGGTGTTCCTCCAGTATTCGGGAGTTACATAATCTCATAGTCAGAGGAACATGTATAAGTCATGAAAAAAGCAATAGCAGTAAAACTAAACGATCATTATGCTAAGCTAACGGATGGGTCTTGTCCATCACATCATTCTCTAATGATGTGATCCCGTTCATCAAATGACAACACATGTCTATGGTTAGGAAACTTAACCATCATTGATTAACGAGCTAGTCAAGTAGAGGCATACTAGGGGCACTCTGTTTGTCTATGTATTCACACATGTACTAAGTTTCCGGTTAATACAATTCTAGCATGAATAATAAACATTTATCATGATATAAGGAAATATAAATAACAACTTTATTATTGCCTCTAGGGCATATTTCCTTCACTTCCTCCACAGGAATAGGTGTACTAACTGGTGCACTTGGGGTTCGCCGTGGTAGTAATAGTGCTTTGTGTTGGGGAACGTAGTAATTTCAAAAAAAATTCCTACGCACACGCAAGATCATGGTGATGCATAGCAACGAGAGGGGAGAGTGTTGTCCACGTACCCTCGTAGACCGACAGCGGAAGCATTATCACAACGCGGTTGATGTAGTCGTACGTCTTCACGATCCGACCGATCAAGTACCGAACGTACGGCACCTCCGAGTTCTACACACGTTCAGCTCGATGACGTCCCTCGAACTCTGATCCAGCCGAGTGTTGAGGGAGAGTTTCGTCAGCACGACGGCGTGGTGACGATGATGATGTTCCACCGACGCAGGGCTTCGCCTAAGCTCCGCAACGGTATTATCAAGGTGTAATTTGGTGGAGGGGGGCACCGCACACGGCTAAGAGATCTCAAGGATCAATTGTTGTGTCTATGGGGTGCCCCCCTGCCCCCGTATATAAAGGAGCAAGGAGGAGGCAGCCGGCCAAGGGAGAGGCGCGCCAAAGGGGGGAGTCCTACTCCCACCGGGAGTAGGACTCCTCCTTTCCTTGTGGGAGTAGGAGAAGGGAAGGGGGAAGGAGAAAGAAGGAAGGGGGCGCCCCCCTCCCTAGTCCAATTCGGACTAGCCCATGGGGAGGGGTGCGGCCACCCTTTGGGGTCTTTCTCTCCTTTCCCGTATGGCCCATTAAGGCCCAATACGAATTCCCGTAACTCTCCGGTACTCCGAAAAATACCCGAATCACTTGGAACCTTTCCGTAGTCCGAATATAGTCGTCCAATATATCGATCTTTACGTCTCGACCATTTCGAGACTCCTCGTCATGTCCCCGATCTCATCCGAGACTCCGAACTCTTTCGGTACATCAACATACATAAACTCATAATAAAACTGTCATCGTAACTTTAAGCGTGCGGACCCTTCGGGTTCGAGAACTATGTAGACATGACCGAGACACCTCTCCGGTCAATAACCAATAGCGGGACCTGGATGCCCATATTGGCTCCCACATATTCTACGAAGATCTTTATCGGTCAGACCGCATAACAACATACGTTGTTCCCTTTGTCATCGGTATGTTACTTGCCCGAGATTCGATCGTCGGTATCTCGATACCTAGTTCAATCTCGTTACCGGCAAGTCTCTTTACTCGTTCCGTAATACATCATCCCGTAACTAACTCATTAGTCACAATGCTTGCAAGGCTTATAGTGATGTGCATTACCGAGTGGGCCCAGAGATACCTCTCTGACAATCGGAGTGACAAATCCTAATCTCGAAATACGCCAACCCAACAAGTACCTTTGGAGACACCTGTAGAGCACCTTTATAATCACCCAGTTACGTTGTGACGTTTGGTAGCACACAAAGTGTTCCTCCGGTAAACGGGAGTTGCATAATCTCATAGTCATAGGAACATGTATAAGTCATGAAGAAAGCAATAGCAACATACTAAACGATCGGGTGCTAAGCTAACGTAATGGGTCATGTCAATCACGTCATTCTCCTAATGAGGTGATCCCGTTAATCAAATGACAACTCATGTCTATGGCTAGGAAACATAACCATCTTTGATTAACGAGCTAGTCAAGTAGAGGCATACTAGTGACACTCTGTTTGTCTATGTATTCACACATGTATTATTTTTCCGGTTAATGTAATTCTAGCATGAATAATAAACATTTATCATGATATAAGGAAATATATAATACTTTATTATTGCCTCTAGGGCATATTTCCTTCAGTCTCCCACTTGCACTAGAGTCAATAATCTAGTTCACATCGCCATGTGATTTAACATCAATAATTCACATCACCATGTGATTAACACCCATAGTTCACATCTCTATGTGACCAACACTCAAAGGGTTTACTAGAGTCAATAATCTAGTTCACATCGCTATGTGATTAACACCCAAAGAGTACTAAGGTGTGATCATGTTTTGATTGTGAGATAATTTTAGTCAACGGGTCTGTCACATCCAGATCCGTAAGTATTTTGCAAATTTCTATGTCTACAATGCTCTGCACGGAGCTACTCTAGCTAATTGCTCCCACTTTCAATATGTATCTAGACCGAGACTCAGAGTCATCTAGATTTAGTGTCAAAACTTGCATCGACGTAACCCTTTACAATGAACCTTTTGTCACTTCCATAATCGAGAAACATATCCTTATTCCACTAAGGATAATTTTGACCGTTGTCCAGTGATCTACTCCTAGATCACTATTGTACTCCCTTGCCAAAATCAGTGTAGGGTATACAATAGATCTGGTACACAGCATGGCATACTTTATAGAACCTATGGCCAAGGCATAGGGAATGACTTTCATTCTCTTTCTATCTTCTGCCGTGGTCGGGCTTTGAGTCTTACTCAATTTCACACCTTGTAACACAGGCAAGAACTCTTTCTTTGACTGTTCTATTTTGAACTACTTCAAAATCTTGTTAAGGTATGTACTCATTGAAAAAACTTATCAAGCGTTTTGATCTATCTCTATAGATCTTGATGCTCAATATGTAAGCAGCTTCACCGAGGTCTATCTTTGAAAAACTTCTTTCAAACACTCCTTTATGCTTTGCAGAATAATTCTACATTATTTCTGATCAACAATATGTCCTTCACATATACTTATCAGAAATGCTGTAGTGCTCCCACTCACTTTCTTGTAAATACAGGCTTCACCGCAAGTCTGTATAACACTATATTCTTTGATAAACTTATCAAAGTATATATTCCAACTCCGAGATGCTTGCACCAGTCCATAGATGGATCGGTGGAGCTTGCATATTTTGTTAGCACCTTTAGGATTGACAAAACCTCCTGGTTGCATCATATACAAATCTTCTTTAATAAATCCATTAAGGAATGCAGTTTTGTTTATCCCTTTGCCATATTTCATAAAATGCGGCAATTGCTAACATGATTCGGACAGACTTAAGCATAGATACGAGTGAGAAACTCTCATCGTAGTCAACATCTTGAACTTGTCAAAAACCTTTTGCGACAATTCTAGCTTTGTAGATAGTTACACTACTATCAGCGTCCGTCTTCCTCTTGAAGATCCATTTAATCTCAATGGCTCGCCGATCATTGGGCAAGTCAATCAAAGTCCATACTTTGTTCTCATATATGGATCTTATCTCAGATTTCATGGCCTCAAGCCATTTTGCGGAATCTGGGCTCACCATCGCTTCTTCATAGTTCGTAGGTTCGGGATCTTACTCTGCTTTACCTACGAGGTTTGGTAGTAACTTGATCTGAAGTTACATGATCATCATCATTAACTTCCTCACTAATTGGTGTAGGAGTCACAGGAACAGATTTTTGTGATGAACTACTTTCCAATAAGGGAGCAGGTACAGTTACCTCATCAAGTTCTACTTTCCTCCCACTCACATCTTTCGAGAGAAACTCCTTCTCTAGAAAGGATCCATACTAAGCAACGAATGTCTTGCCTTCGGATCTGTGATAGAAGGTGTACCCAACTGTCTCCTTTGGGTATCCTATGAAGATACATTTCTCCGATTTGGGTTTGAGCTTATCAGGATGAAACTTTTTCACATAAGCATCACAACCCCAAACTTTAAGAAACGACAACTTTGGTTTCTTGCCAAACCACAGTTCATAAGGCGTCGTCTCAACGGATTTTGATGGTGCCCTATTTAACATGAATGTAGCTGTCTCTAATGCATAACCCCAAAACGATAGTGGTAAATTGGTAAGAGACATCATAGATTGCACTATATCCAATAAATTACGGTTATGACGTTCGGACACACCATTATGCTGTGGTGTTCCAGGTGGCGTGAGTAGTGAAACTATTTCACTTTGTTTTGACTGAAGGCCAAACTCGTAACTCAAATATTTTACCTCTGCGATCATATCATAGAAACTTTTATTTTCTTGTTACGATGATTCTCCACTTCACTCTGAAATTCTTTGAACTTTTCAAATGTTTCAGACTTGTGTTTCATCAAGTAGATATACCTATATCTGCTCAAATCATCTGTGAAGATTAGAAAATAATGATACCTGCTGCGAGCCTCAATATTCATCGGACCACATACATCTGTATGTATGATTTCCAACAAATCTGTTGCTCTCTCCATAGTTCCGGAGAACGGCGTTTTAGTCATCTTGCCCATGAGGCACGGTTCGCAAGCATCAAGTGATTCATAATCAAGTGATTCCAAAATCCCATCAGTATGGAGTTTCTTCATGCGCTTTACACCAATATGACCTAAACGGCAGTGCCACAAATAAGTTGCACTATCATTATTAACTTTGCATCTTTTGGCTTCAATATTATGAATATGTGTATCACTGAGATCCAACAAACCATTTTCGTTGGTGTGTATGACCATAAAAGGTTTTTATTCATGTAAACAGAACAACAATTGTTCTCTAACTTAAATGAATAACCGTATTGCAATAAACATGATCAAATCATATTCATGCTCAACGCAAACACCAAATAACACTTATTTAGTTTCAACACTAACCCCGAAAGTATAGGGAGTGTGCGATGATGATCATATCAATCTTGGAACTACTTCCAACACACATCGTCACCTCGCCTTTTTACTAGTCTCTGTTTATTCTGCAACTCCCGTTTCGAGTTACTACTCTTTAGCAACTGAACCAGTATCAAATACTGAGGGGTTGCTATAAACACTAGTAAGTACACATCAATAACATGTATATCCAATATACCTTTGTTCACTTTGCCATCCTTCTTATCCACCAAATACTTGGGGCAGTTCCGCCTCCAGTGACCAGTCCCTTTGCAGTAGAAGCACTTAGTCTCAGGCTTAGGTCCAGACTTGGGCTTCTTCACTTGAGTAGCAACTTGCTTGCCGTTCTTTTGAAGTTCCCCTTCTTCCCTTTGCCCTTTTCTTGAAACTAGTGGTCTCGTCAACCATCAACACTTGATGTTTTTCTTGATTTCTACCTTCGTCGATTTCAGCATCACGAAGAGCTCGGGAATTACTTTCGTCATCCCTTGCATACTATAGTTCATCACGAAGTTCTACTAACTTGGTGATGGTGACTAGAGAATTCTGTCAATCACTATTTTATCTGGAAGATTAACTCCCACTTGATTCAAGCGATTGTAGTACCCAGACAATCTGAGCACATGCTCACTAGTTGAGCGATTCTCCCCATCTTTTAGCTATAGAACTTGTTGGAGACTTCATATCTCTCAACTCGGGTATTTGCTTGAAATATTAACTTCAACTCCTGGAACATCTCATATGGTCCATGACGTTCAAAACGTCTTTGAAGTCCCGATTCTAAGCCGTTAAGCATGGTGCACTAAACTGTCAAGTAGTCATCATATTGAGCTAGCCAAACGTTCATAACGTCTGCATCTGCTCCTGCAATAGGTCTGTCACCTAGCGGTGCATCAAGGACATAATTTTTTCTATGCAGCAATGAGGATAATCCTCAGATCACGGATCCAATCCGCATCTTTTCTACTAACATCTTTCAACATAATTTTTCTCTAGGAACACATCAGAAATAAACAGGGAAGCAACAACGCGAGCTATTGATCTACAACATAATTTGCAAAATACTATCAGGACTAAGTTCATGATAAATTTAAGTTCAATTAATCATATTACTTAAGAACTCCCACTTAGATAGACATCTCTCTAATCATCTAAGTGATTACGTGATCCAAAGCAACTAAACCATGTCCGATTAACACGTGAGATGGAGTAGTTTCAATGGTGAACATCGCCATGTTGATCATATCTACTATATGATTCACGCTCGACCTTTCGGTCTCTGTGTTCCGAGGCCATATCTGTACATATGCTAGGGTCGTCAAGTTTAACCTGAGTATTCCGCGTGTGCAACTCTTTTGCACCCGTTGTATTTGAACGTAGAGCCTATCACACCCGATTAACACGTGGTGTCTCAGCACGAAGAACTTTTGCAACGGTGCATACTCAGGGAGAACACTTTTATCTTGAAATTTTAGTGAGAGATCATCTTATAATGCTACCGTCAATCAAAGCAAGATAAGATGCATAAAGGATTAACATCACATGCAATCAATATAAGTGATATGATATGGCCATCATCATCTTGTGCTTGTGATCTCCATCTCCAAAGCACCGTGCTTGTGATCTCCATCTCCGAAGCACCATCATGATCACCATCGTCACCGGCTCGACACCTTGATCTCCATCGTAGTATCGTTGTCGTCTCGCCAACTTATTGCTTTTACGACTATCGCTACCGTTTAGTGATAAAGTAAAACTATTACATGGCGATTGCATCTCATACAATAAAGCGACAACCATATGGCTCCTGCCAGTTGCCGATAACTCGGTTACAAAACATGATCATCTCATACAACACATTATATCACATCATGTCTTGACCATATCACATCACAACATGCCCTGCAAAAACAAGTTAGATAATCTCTACTTTGTTGTTGCATATTTTACGTGGCTGCTACGGGCTTAGCAAGAACCGTTCTTACCTACGCATCAAAACCACAACGATAGTTTGTCAAGTTGGTGTTGTTTTAACCTTCGCAAGGACCGGGCGTAGCAACACTCGGTTCAACTAAAGTGAGAGAGACAGACACCCGCCAGTCACCTTTAAGCAACGAGTGCTCCGAACGGTGAAACCAGTCTCGCGTAAGCGTATGCGTAATGTCGGTCCGGGCCGCTTCATCTCACAATACCGCTGAACCAAAGTATGACATGCTGGTAAGCAGTATGACTTATATCGCCCACAACTCACTTGTGTTCTACTCGTGCATAGCATCAACGCATAAAACCAGGCTCGGATGCCACTGTTGGGGAACGTAGTAATTTCAAAAAAAAATCCTACGCACACGCAAGATCATGGTGATGCATAGCAACGAGAGGGGAGAGTGTTGTCCACGTACCCTCGTAGACCGACAGCGGAAGCATTATCACAATGCGGTTGATGTAGTCGTACGTCTTCACGATCCGACCGATCAAGTACCGAACGTACGGCACCTCCGAGTTCTACACACGTTCAGCTCGATGACGTCCCTCGAACTCCGATCCAGCCGAGTGTTGAGGGAGAGTTTCGTCAGCACGACGGCGTGGTGACGATGATGATGTTCCACCGACGCAGGGCTTCGCCTAAGCTCCGCAACGGTATTATCAAGGTGTAATTTGGTGGAGGGGGGCACCGCACACGGCTAAGAGATCTCAAGGATCAATTGTTGTGTCTATGGGGTGCCCCCCTGCCCCCGTATATAAAGGAGCAAGGAGGAGGCAGCCGGCCAAGGGAGAGGCGCGCCAAAGGGGGGAGTCCTACTCCCACCGGGAGTAGGACTCCTCCTTTCCTTGTGGGAGTAGGAGAAGGGAAGGGGGAAGGAGAAAGAAGGAAGGGGGCGCCCCCCCTCCCTAGTCCAATTCGGACTAGCCCATGGGGAGGGGTGCGGCCACCCTTTGGGGTCTTTCTCTCCTTTCCCGTATGGCCCATTAAGGCCCAATACGAATTCCCGTAACTCTCCGGTACTCCGAAAAATACCCGAATCACTCGGAACCTTTCCGTAGTCCGAATATAGTCGTCCAATATATCGATCTTTACGTCTCGACCATTTCGAAACTCCTCGTCATGTCCCCGATCTCATCCGGGACTCCGAACTCCTTCGGTACATCAACATACATAAACTCATAATAAAACTGTCATCGTAACTTTAAGCGTGCGGACCCTTCGGGTTCGAGAACTATGTAGACATGACCGAGACACCTCTCCGGTCAATAACCAATAGCGGGACCTGGATGCCCATATTGGCTCCCACATATTCTACGAAGATCTTTATCGGTCAGACCGCATAACAACATACGTTGTTCCCTTTGTCATCGGTATGTTACTTGCCCGAGATTCGATCGTCGGTATCTCGATACCTAGTTCAATCTCGTTACCGGCAAGTCTCTTTACTCGTTCCGTAATACATCATCCCGTAACTAACTCATTAGTCACAATGCTTGCAAGGCTTATAGTGATGTGCATTACCGAGTGGGCCCAGAGATACCTCTCCGACAATCGGAGTGACAAATCCTAATCTCGAAATACGCCAACCCAACAAGTACCTTTGGAGACACCTGTAGAGCACCTTTATAATCACCCAGTTACGTTGTGACGTTTGGTAGCACACAAAGTGTTCCTCCGGTAAACGGGAGTTGCATAATCTCATAGTCATAGGAACATGTATAAGTCATGAAGAAAGCAATAGCAACATACTAAACGATCGGGTGCTAAGCTAACGTAATGGGTCATGTCAATCACGTCATTCTCCTAATGAGGTGATCCCGTTAATCAAATGACAACTCATGTCTATGGCTAGGAAACATAACCATCTTTGATTAACGAGCTAGTCAAGTAGAGGCATACTAGTGACACTCTGTTTGTCTATGTATTCACACATGTATTATTTTTCCGGTTAATACAATTCTAGCATGAATAATAAACATTTATCATGATATAAGGAAATATATAATACTTTATTATTGCCTCTAGGGCATATTTCCTTCACTTTGGGCACTAGAGCTGCCTTACTAACTGCTCTTGTTTGGGAGCGCTGTGGTGGAGATGGTGCTGTGTCAACAGGAACTAGGTTACTATCTGCTGGGGTTGGGGTTAGATTGGTTGAATCTATTCTCTGTCCATCGCAGTAGGGGTACAATCTGCGAGAGTCTGGGTTATGTGTGGTAGGGTTGGTTCTCGTGCATCTACAACCGGGGTGCTATCTCCACCAAGAGGTAGCACTGTTTTATTTGAAGACCGTGTTTTTACTCCGCTAGATACTGTCGTCACCCGCTCCAATTCAAATGGCTGATAAACAGGAAACATAGTTGAATGTATAGACATTGTATGAGAGACATATGCAATAGATAGTGTGGAAAAAAGAGGACATGAAATAGTTGACATGTATATTGTTTAACTAAAACGGATAGCATGACATAACTTCACATATATGATGTCTATCTAAGCTAGATAGCATAGCATAACATAATTCAAAGACATGATGACTAACTAAACAGGATCGCATGACATAATTCACATACATGTTATGTAAGTAATCAGGATCGCATGATTTAATTCACATATGTGATTTATATGCTAAGCAGAGGGCATTCGCATATATGATGTCTGAACTAAGAACATGGTGTTGAATATTATGTATATGATGTCTAAACTATGCAATCCAAGACACCATATGCATGATGTGAGCTGTATAACCATGCCAAGTTAGAGCATACACCTTGGTGGGGGAATAGGACTGGTCCTCTGTCTCTGAATCCATCTCTGAGGAGCTATCGGGACCCACCAAGAGATCTACTTCGACAGGTTGCACTGTCTGCTCTGAAGACCTCCCATCACCCACTCAAATGGTTGATTCACAGGAAGAGTTGTTTAATGTACAAAAATTGTTGACAAATGAAAATGTAATGAAGAAAAGGATGGGCAAGATATCATTAAAATATATGATGCCTAGTTAAACAGGATGGCATTGCACATTTCACATATATTATGGCTGGCTAAAAGACATGAGACTGCATAATTCCCATATATGATATAGAAACTAAATAGGTGGCATTACAGAACATGTCTAAACTAAGCAGATGACATATATGATGTCGAAAGTAGGCACTGGAAGGCAACATATACATGATATGACTAACATCATCATGCCAAGTTAGAGCAAACACCTTGCGGGGTAAGTAGGAGTGGTCAGCTGCGTCTGAGTCCGTCTCAGAACAGATATCTTCCTCTGGATTACAATCTGGAGAGGGGGAGGGTTTGCCATTGAACCCACCATGGAGCAATGTTTGCATGACACTGTATTGCCGCGCAAAACTCTTCTCTTTTTCTCTACATGTTCAGCATGACTGTGTACAATATCTGACATGCATACGAAAAAAATATAGTGAGATTGTGTAAGGAGAGCATGCAGAAATCTAGAGTGATGGTAACAACCAGTGGATGGATCCAAAAATAATGTTAGCAGGCTGATGATTGCTTTAATTTAATAAAAAGACAAATGATGATTGTTCTACTATTTGTTTCCCACCCAAGATGAACAACATAGGCATACCCTAGGTGAACCAGATATTAGACAGAGATACTATTAATTGTTGCCTCGATATGTGCCCGACAACTAATTTAGAACTCAAGTTTGAACATTAATTTGGACCTGACTTGGAGTCTAAGAGGTGAATAGGATGATAAGTAGCAGGTAATATTAAGCAATGCATAACATAAGTAGAAACAAAAGAGTGTGACATCTCTTGTGGACCCGTGTACTCCTCAGATTCATCTGCTGAGTCGATGATGGTGATGCCGTTGCGGTGGGTGCCGGCGGCAGGGAAGGAGATCTGAGGCGGCGAAAGATGGTCAGGAGTCGTGATGTCTGGTTTGGTGGATGCTTCTGTCGATGGAGCAGCTCAGGTGAGGTGGACGACGTCGCGGCAGGAGCAGGACAAACAACACAAAGCTTTCTTTGACACATACCTGTAACTGAAGTAATTCTGTAAGGGCTCCTTTGGCTTGCATGATTCCAAAAACGCAGGGATAGGAAAAACACCGGAATAGGACAGGAATGCACATGGGAAACAAAGCATTTGTAAACACAGGATTTCTGTCAACTTGGGTGTTTGGTTCACAGGAATTGGAAGAGCAAAGGAATGCAAAGAAACATGGCCAAATTAAAGTGAAACCATATGAAAGCGTGTACAGTTAGAATGTTATTCTGCCACTAATGCACTTGGTCTTGTTTTCATGCATAGGATTTTGAAAAGTAGGTCCAGGTGGATGTTTTGCTCCATTCCTTTCAACAAAATGCATGAATAATTGAATAGTAGAGTGCCATAGGAAAATTTCCTATTGCTATGTTTTTCCTTTGAACCAAATAGCCCTAATGGATCGACATGAATGTAGAGTAATAAGTGATGCGACAAGTGTACAACATCTTTGCCGTAGCTGTGTCGACCTCAGTATCATTGGGTTGGTCGCTGAAGAAGTTGAGGCAGAGGTGGCTGTCGGAGGTGTGGAGGAAGATTTGAGGAATCTATAGACGGTTTCCAGGGCACTGCTCTGTTGTGATGGATGGTTCCGTCGTTGGAGCAGCTCCGGCGAGCCATGGGACGTTGAGGCTGAAGCAGTACAAGACAGACATCGTTAATCTCAAGTGGGATCTAATAGCATCTCCAATAGATGATGTAAAATACATTACCAAAAAGTGATAGATGTAAAATCTACATCACCAAAAAACACTTGACTACAACAGATGAAGTAAAAACTGTTGACTCTGAACTTAACTATCGAAACTGAAATTTACTATGGAATCTGAATGTTACTGTCGAAACTGAACGCAATGGTAGCAGAGAGGCACTTCACATGTAGTTTAGGGAGGGCCAGCAATTCATCTTCAACCTGCACCCCCTGAGCCGCCAGCCACCACCGGCCCCCGCCGCCCACGGTCGGAGTGCTGCCTCGCCGCCCCGGCCAACCCTCAACCCCCCCCCCACCCGCGCCAAGGTTTTTCTCCGGCGATCCCCACGCCACCGCCCCACCACCGTGCCCCCCACCGCCGGCGACCACCGCCCCCACCCTGAACCCTATGATAGATAGTGGGGTACCTCTCCGGTGAGCCCCCCTCCCCGCTGCGGGTGGTTCTTCCTTAACTCCGGCGAGCCCCCCACCCCCTGAAAATCGACTGACCCAAAAGTCGATTCAGTCGACTGAAGTGTAGCTAAATTAGAGCAGAGGAGCAGCACAAGCGAGGGGGAGCGCAGCAGCACTAGCGTGAGCAGGCTACCGAGAGCCAGAGCAGCAGCAGCGCGAGCGAGAGCCGGAGCAGCAGCAGCGCGAGCGAGTGAGCGAGAGCCGGAGCAGCAGCAGCAGCAGCGCGAGCGAGCGAGCGAGAGCTGGAGCAGCAGCAGCAAATCCAGCTGGTATGGACGCCGCCGTCGAAGGGGCCTCGCACTGGGGGAGAGCCGCTGTGGAGATGTCGCCCGCGGCGCCGGCTTCGAGGTAGCCGCGCCATGGGGGTGCGGGATGGAGCACTGTCGGCGCCGGGAGGTTGAGTTAAGGAGAAGGTGCGATGCGATGAGTCTACAACCTCTTCGGTGGCACCGAGTAGGCCTCGGCTTCGTCCGAGGAGTCGGTGAGGATGTTGCGGTTCCGGTGGAGCAGGTTAAGGCGATGCTGTGGGGATGGAGCAGTCGCGATAGCCGAGGCGATCGTCGAAGCAGCTCCTTGGAGGTGGAGGACGTGGCGGCTGAACCGGCGGGACGACGGATCCTCATCCAAGAAGGTGGATGAGGGACGTCGAGCTGTTGCGGTGGACGACGTCATCGGGGAAGAGGCTCCGACTGGGCAGTGGTGAGGTGGCGGACAGAGGAGGGTGGGGTTTTGCGGCTGGAGCAGAGAGGTTATGGCGGCCTGGGATTTCGAATGGCGAAAAGGAGGCGATGGGAGGGGGGCCATGACTTAGGGACGCGCTGTCCAAAATGCAGGGTGTCTTACAAAAGTACCCCCACCGATTTGAACTAGCGGCCCTTTCGGCTCAGGGTTAGAAGGGGGATTTCACGTGTTGGGATTTGGCAGCTGGAGGGAGTTTTCGCGCGCGTTGTAATTTCGGGATAGCAAGGCGCGGGTTGTGAAGGCGCGAGTTTTGGGAGCACGATATCTGAATTTTCGGGATATAACAAGGCACGGGTTGAATTTTAGGGACAAGCCAAACGTGTAATATTGTACTTGTACGTACCAAATCAACTCGCACTTCCCCCAACGAAAAAAACAAAAAAAATAAAACTATTAACACCACACAAAGAGAGAGTCTTGTCCCATTTTACTATACAAATGCTATTCAAAGCTATGAATCCATGTTATGTCCAATTAATTTTTTCGCTGGCTGTATAATGCATGTAACCTACTCATACCAACATTTGAGTGCATTCCAAATGTCTATACTACTGCTACAATTCGAACTAAATTTGAATTTGTTTCTCTATTTGAATAAGAATCTACAATCATGATTGTTGCCAACTTCAACCATCATTCGTGTATTACCTTAACAACACACCACATGATTACTATAGAGATAGATATGAACTATGTGTACTATATGAACTTGAATTCAATTTTTTGAATACACTTGATGTTGATTCCAAATAATAGTACATTTGATGTACTAACTAGATATTCATAATCTAAATCATGTTCCATACGTACACCATATTATCACACAAAGTATAGTGCCCCACCCCCTACATTATGACAAGTATTTAGCCCTGAGCTGCAAAAGCCACACATTATCCCAAATTATAATCAATGTTCTACATTATGATATCTTCTTCAAATATCCGTATCCACTTTTTTATAATGAATTATGATCTTTGTTCATCTTTTACACCTTCACGATCCTCTTCTCTTTGTAGCTAGCTAGCGCTAACATTCTATCGTGCATGCACACGCCCGCCCCCCTCCCGCCCGCCCTCAGCGTCCCCTCCATCGTGCACATTCGTTATTTCTCTTTAGGTCATTCACCCACGATGTGTGTAGGCCCCCCGGCTCCTTCTTTCCAGCACACACCGGTCGATATACCTCTCTAGCCAAGTGTGCCTACCATAAACACAAACTTCCCCTCTTCTCTTCTCACCGTCCATGCCCCCTATGTCCAATACGGTTCCACGCAGGTGCACACTCCCGCCCCTCTTTTCATCGATCTCATACTCGCACACTCCTCCCCCCTCGACATAGTAGGCTTCTCGCACCACCTCCTAGCGGCACCCCTCTCCCCCTGTCTGTCTCTTCGGACCTTATTTGCTTCTAACACATGCATGCATTTATACGTATCGATCTCCCTACATATAGCTAGGTTGACTATAATTATTTTCCCCACGCATCGATAGACTTACCTCACTAGTTATGTCTCTCCCTTTCTTGGACACACGACGGTTGATCTTCCTATATAGTTATGTCTGCTTACTACAACCATATCGTCCCCCCTCATCATCCTTGCATACCTCCTGACCCGTCTCTCACACACACGTGCATAGACAGGCAGACATCCCCGGCCCTCTCTTATTGATATTGCACTCGTACCTTCCGTTTGTCTAGCAGGCCTCTCCCACCATTTGTGAGAAGCAACTCCACCAACAACCCTCCGACACTCTACCTTTGTCTTTCTCCCAACCATATTCCTCTACTACACATATGCATGGATCCCGGTCGATCTCCCTCAGTACATAGCTAGGTCTCTCTCCTTCTCCACACATATACTAGTCGATCTACCTCTCTATAGTTAGGTCTCTGCCCCCTCCCCCCCCCCTCCCCACACACACACCGATAGTCAAACGTTGTAGGTAGGTATCCATGCCACAGAGAAAAATTGCACCTCTACCCTCTCAAATTCCAGTAGGCTAGCCGCCCTGTATCTTTGACGTGGGCAAACACAAATTCGATGGCACTCTTTATCGATCGCGCAGCCACACACTTTATCCATGTTTTCAATTCTATCGATATATCACGCCGATGATCCCTCCACTCTCTTCTCATGGATCACTCCCTCTATATATGATATATCCATGACTCTATTTCACACACATTGCATATGTTACGTTTTTTGTTTGCGATATCATCGACACATTGCCTCTGTTTCGCACAAACCATCTCTCTCACACCCACCCACGTACGTACCTACACCTAAAGAAGAGGTGCACGCACAACGCACGTACTCATGTCTCGTTCCCGGCCACACCCGCGCGGGTACACGGTGGAGTTCATTTCTGTACGAAAAGGCAGCCCACATGATAATTTGATGCGTGTAGCGGTTGTTTACTCGAAGGAGGGTCGTGTACCACGCGTAGACGGAACAAAGTTCGACTTGACACTTTAGTATTATATAAAGTTATATTCCTCAATGGCACGTATAGAATATAAAATGATTGTCGTCGGGAAAAAAGAAAAATCCGCTCCACTATATACAATGGAGCCTGCCTGGCGGGGTTTGTCTCTTGTCACACCATCTCACACAAGGCGGCGGTTGAGGGAATCCTGGATTAAGGGGTCCTCGGGCTTCCGGGCTATGTGACGTGGGCCGGACTGATGGGCCATGAAGATACAAGACAGAAGACTTCCTCCCGTGTCCGAATAGGACTCTCCTTTGCGTAGAAGGCAAGCTTGGCATTCGGATATGAAGATTCCTTCCTCTGTAACCGACTCTGTAAAAACCTAGGCCCCTCCGGTGTCTATATAAACCGGAGGGTTTAGTCCGTAGGGGCAATCACAATCATACAGGCTAGACTTCTAGGGTTTAGCCATTACGATCTCGTGGTAGATCAACTCTTGTAATCCTCATATTCATCAAGATCAATCAAGCAGGAAGTAGGGTATTACCTCCGTCAAGAGGGCCCGAACCTGGGTAAACATCGTGTCCCCCGTCTCCTCTTACCATCGACCTTAGACGCACAGTTCGGGACCCCCTACCCGAGATCTGCCAGTTTTGACACCGACATTGGTGCTTTCATTGAGAGTTCCATTGTGTCGTCATCAGAACGTTCGATGGTTCAATCCATCATCTACAACAATACTGCCCTGAGGGAGGTATTTCTCCCCGGCCAGATCTTTGTATTCGGCGGCTTCGCACTGCGGGCCAACTCGCTTGGCCATCTAGAGCAGATCGATAGCTATGCCCCAAGTCACCAGATTAGTTTTGGAAATCTGGATTACGTCGCTGATATCCGAGGAGACTTGATCTTCCAAGGGTTCATGACTTCAACCTCCGCTCTGGCCTTAGATCCGGAGCGCATCGCCAGGTCCGAAGACGGGATTCCTGAGCCCGCCGGACTGTTTGCAGCCACCAAGCCCGGTCCAGGAGGGCTGGAGGAAGTAGTGTCGCTGGCAACCATCATTAAGCCGGACTCTTCTCCGGACACTGGCTCCGAACCCTCGGAGTCAGCATCGTGTGAGCTCGGCCAAGGAGTCTCCTTCCCGCCGTACTCCACGGGCTCTCTCCTCCCTGGCCAAACCTCGCCTTTAAGCGAGGCTCTGGACTTGATGTGATCCCTTGTAATTACAGGGGAGCAACGTCCGAACTACGCCTAGCCCGGACTAGGGGCTGAGAGCGGGGAATTTTACGTCCCACCCACCACCCACTTCATAGCCATTGTCGAGGACTTAACCGACATGCTCGATTACGGCTCCGAAGACATCGACGGTATGGACAACGATGCCGGAGAGGAGCAGGCCCAAAACCCACCGTTTACCGGACGCTGGACGGCCACCTCTTCATATGACGTGTCCATGGTGGATATACTCGAAGAGGGCAACGGCGATAACGAGAAAAATCCAGTTGAGGATACACCTCCTGAGATACAACCAAAGCGCCGACGTCAGCGTCGCCGCTCTAAATCACGCCGTGGAAAAAACAGCAATACCGGCACTGGAGAGAACAACACTCCGGATGACGCCGAAGACCAAGAAGACCCCGTCGAGCCAACCTCCGGACAAGACGATCAGGAAGATGGGCAAGTTAGTCCTGATGAACGGGACGTAAATGAAGACTCAGAGGACAATAATTATCTTCCACTCTCCGAGGATGAGGTGAGCCTCGGCGACAAAGACTTTATCGTGCCTGAGGAACCCCTCGAGCAGGAGCGCTTTAAGCGCCGGCTAATAGCCACTGCAAGGAGCCTGAAAAAGAAGAAGCAGCAGCATCAAACTGATCAAGATCTCCTCAACGACAGGTGGACTAATGTCCTGGCAGCAGAGGAATACAGTCTCGAGCGCCCAACCAAAAGTTACCCGAAGCGTAAACTGCTACCTCAATTTGACGACGAGGCACTTGAGCCCGTACCATCAGCACGTAACACGGCTGACCGACCACCACGCGGCCGGGACAAAACGGCAACTCAAGCCGAACACCAGCCCATACTACCTCGCCACAAAGGCAGAGGCACAACAGCTCGGGGATATACATATGACTTGCGGTAGGACCTGCAAAATAGAGCAGGCCAAACCAGATCAATCTACGGATCGCGGGGGCGTGCCTCGACGCGCGACGATGGCTACCTAGCCGGACGTGACAAGCATAACCACGTCCGGGCCAAAAACCGCAGACGGACTCCATCCGAGCTACGTCGCGACTAGGCCCGATATAGAGGCGCCGCACACCCCCTCTGCTTCACTGATGAAGTAATGGAGCACGAGTTCCCAAAAGGGTTTAAACCCATGAATATTGAATCATATGATGGAACGACTGATCCCACAGTATGGATTGAGGATTTTCTTCTCCATATTCACATGGCCCGTGGTGATGATCTCCACGCCATTAAATACCTCCCACTAAAATTAAAGGGACAAGCCCGGCACTGGCTAAACAGCCTCCCAGAGAACTCCATTGGCAGCTGGGATGACTTGGAAGAAGCCTTTCGCGACAATTTCCAAGGTACATATGTCCGGCCTCCGGACGCCGATGACCTCAGTCACATCGTCCAGCAGCCCGGAGGATCAGCCAGGAAACTCTGGACTAGATTTCTAATTAAAAAACAAATTGTCGACTGTCCGGATGCCGAAGCACTCGCGGCCTTTAAACATAGCGTCCGCGACGAGTGGCTCGCCCACCACCTCGGCCAAGAAAGGCCAAAGTCCATGGCAGCTCTCACCGCACTAATGACCCACTTTTGCGCGGGAGAAGATAGCTGGTTCGCTCGTAGAAGCAATAGTGCAGGCGATCCTGGCACCTCCGAAGTCAGGGACGGCAACAGCAAGCCACGACGCAATAAAGACAAGCGTTGCAACAATAATGCAGGATCCCAGGACACAATGGTCAACGCCGGATTTAGTGGCTCCAACACCAGTCAATGGAAGAAGCCACTTAAACTAAACAGAGACGGTCCATCTAGTCTGGACAAGATACTAGATCGGCCCTGTCAGATCCATGGCAGCCCCGACAAACCCACCAACCATACCAACAGAAATTGTTGGGTTTTCAAACAAGCCGGCAAGCTCAATGCCGAACACAAAGGGAAGGGGCCGCCCAGTGACAGTGAAGAAGAGGAGGCTCGCCCACCGAGCATCGGGGGACAGAAGCAATTTCCCCCTGAAGTAAAAACAGTAAACATGATATACGCGACGCATACCTCTGAAAGGGAGCGCAAGTACGAACTACGAGACGACCACGCCATAAAGCCGGACGCCCCAAAATTCAACCCATGGGCGGCCTGCTCGATTACTTTTGATCACGAGGACCACCCAACCAGTATCCGTCACGGAGGTTCAGCAGCTCTGGTCCTCGATCCAATTATCGGCGGATTCCATCTCACGCGAGTCCTCATGGACGGCGGCAGTAGCCTCAATTTACTCTATCAAGACACTGTCCACAAAATGGGCATTGACCCTTCAAGGATCAAGCCCACCACAACTACCTTGAAGGGAGTAATACCCGGCGAAGAAGCTCACGGCACAGGCTCAATCTCATTGGAGCTCGTCTTCGGTCCACCGGAAAACTTCCGGCGCGAGTCCCATTCTGCATTGGCTACCATGCACTGCTCGGGCGGACTGCTTTTGCACATTTCAATGCGGTCCCAAACTACACCTATCTAAAGCTTAAGATGCCCGGTCCACGCGGCACCATAACGGTCAACGGAAACACGAAACGCTCCCTCTACGCTGAGGGGCACACTGTGGCAATTACAGCCGAAGTACAAAGTAGCCTCCTCAAGCAGCTTATCTCGTCGGTCATTAAACCGTTGACCTCTACTACACAGGACCGGTCAATTCCAGAGCTGGATTAGCAGCTCCGCCTCCGTCGTTTGCCTCTTATACCCGCGGAGTATGCACCACGCATACATAATTATGCACTCAAAATACCTTGGTCATCGACGGAGGCACAACACGGACAGGCCTACAAAGCGGTTCGTCCGAACTTTAGCTTTTTCTCTTTTCTAACTTTTTTCTCTTTTTCTTTTTGCCATAGGTGAATCAATACCTGTCCGTCCTATGGACCTAAAAGGACTCTTTATGAGCCTGGTTTTCCTACAAATAACCAGGGACTGTTCCCTCTAAGGAAGCCTTTTCGCGAAAGCACAGGCGGCGCAGACGTGCGACAGGAGGTCCAAAAGATTTTTTGTAGACCAAAAACTCTATTTGAAACCTGTACAAAGCCTTTTTTTCCTCAGCCCTCGACCCCTGGCACGTAAAATGGCCGGGGTGTTGGTGTCATAATCTTTAAGATTACGTTCGACGTATCAATCAGATTTTAGTGAACATAATCCTCAGTATTTGCTTTTCCGCATACAAGTGTACCTTGCTTCTTCAGTCGTTTCACGCAGACACCTCGGTACAAATCGCCAGCGGCTTGATACGGCAACATATGGGTTGCCGAAAAAGTCCGAACAGCTCTATAACATCCTTCAGTGTCATGAGTTTGGCATTATATGCATCAGCTCTGAATCATGTCTTTGGTCAATAGTTGGGTTGCCCAGCTCCTGTGTTTGCTACCCTACGTCCATCTTATTGGCTAGGGTAGTAAAGGGAGAACTTCTGCGATTGTGTTTCCGGTTCACCTGGTCAAACACCTCAGTAAAGAAAGCCAAAAACGGATTGTCATCATGCGGCGAGAGCTGGTCAACCACTCGGTGACTTATTAGAATCTTTTGCGATTCCTTCCGTATTACACGAAGGACCATTTTTTGGTCACCTATGTAACGCAACCGTACTAAGTGAAGGTGTTAAAGCCCTAGTCCGATTGCCTAGTTCACCGCACTGACACCTCCGTTCCGGACCAAGACGTTGGGTCAAGAGTGATCAGGTGCTCTTTCGAACACCCCCTTATTATATGCAAGGGGGCTGAAGTCGACGATTGGCAAACTTTCAAGTTATAAGAAACGGCCGCACAGGAGGAAATAATAGATAAGGTATACATAAATCTTTTACGTATCATAATATTGTTATCACAATTCCGGTACATTTATTCAAATATAATATCCTTCGAGCACTGACCCTCTATCAAGCAGGCGCCCTCTAGGACGTCCTCCACATAATGCTCCGGCGTGCGATGGTCCTTGCATCCGGGCGGACCCTTGGTTGCAACATCGGTGGCCTTCATCTTTGCCCAGTACATCTTGACGCGGGCAAAGGCCATCCGGGCACCTTCTATGCACACCGACCGCTTGACGGCGTCAATATGCGGCACTGCATCACCAAGCCACTGCACCAAACCAAAATAGCTGCTCGGAACGGGTTCGGCTGGCCATAGCCGGACCATGACGTCCTTCATGGTAGCTCCGGACATCTTGTGTAGCTCGGCCCACTGGGCCATCTGTTCGTGCAGCAGCGCCAGACGCCTTGCCACATTTAATTGCGACCAGAAAAGCCTCTCTGCAGCATGTCCTTCTTGTGCTTGGAAGAACTGCGCCGCGTCAGAAACACTCTTCGGCAGATCCAACAACACGTCTGGAGAACTCCACATTTGGTTAAGCTGAGCATACTTTGGGTCGCCGAACTTAGTCTGTAAAAGAAAGGGCTTACCAGCCGCTATCTCCCCAGCCTGTCGGATCTCCTCCCGAGCCGCTCTATATTCGGATTGCGCTTCTTTCGCCTCCAGTAAGGCTTTTTCAAGTTTTGCTGCCTTGGCTTTGTTATCCTCCTCGAGGGATTTGCATCTTCTAGTGGCATCCTTTAGCTCCTGCTCCATGGTAGATATTCTCTCCTAGTACTGGCGCTGAGCGGCCTATTCGGCCTTTAAATCCGCAGTTGCCTTCTTGGCAGCCGCGTCGCTCACTCTGGCTTGCTCCTTGGCCCGAGCAACTTCAGCCCGAAGGGCCTCAACCGCGGCAGCACCATCTACAGTTATGCATGTCACAGTATATAATCTTCAGCTTCGTGCTCATACTAGTATACATGCATAAACAAGCTGCCCCAACACATACCTTGTGCCTCGTCGAGCCTCCTGTTAATAAGAGTGATGTCCTCATCCGCTAACTCAAGTTTCTGCTTTAGATCTGCAATTTCTGTAGCTTGGGTGGTCGCCATGGACATAATAGCCTGCGTTCAAATTACTTAGGTTACCTCCTGAGCATATCCTTTTGATCCTCTGATCGCCTCCCTGTGGAAACCGACCAGAGCATCAGGGGCTACTATCTATACTCAGGCGCAGTTAAGCTATTACATTGCATACCTCGAAGCCTCTCAACAGGCTCATGAAAGCTTCATTCAATCCGCTTCTCGTGGAAAGAACCCTTTCAACTACCGTACCCATTAAGGTACGATGTTCCTCTGAGATGGACGCACTTTGTAATGTACCCATCAGAGTATCTGGCACCTCCGGATTCCTAGAGTCTGCTGCGAGAGTATGCATTCCCTTCAAAGGGGTACGCCTGCTCGACCCTGGAGTCGTCTTCGGCTGTAAGCCGGATAGTTCGGGGCCTTCATTACTGGGGCCCATAGGGGCTGCGCCCCCTGGACCCTTGATGATCGAAGTACCACCCTCGGGCGTTGTTTTCATCGTCCCCCATGCCGCTTGATGGTCAGGGGAGATTCTCTGAGATGACACCTCGAAGTCGTCCGCCCTAAGAGGCGAGGAAGCATGAGAAGGTGTCTCGCTTTCCATCATCCCTGGAGTTAAGTCCCTTGATGAGGAGGACTGTCGGGGTGGACTTTGGGCCGAACTGCAAGCATATAGTTTAAAAGTTACCCCTACAACCTGAAAAGAACGGGATATGTCTAGAGCATCCTTGTTCACTTATGATTCGGCAAGGGGCTTGTCCCTAGAGGGGTGCCTTGCGACGACATTGTTGGGGATCGTTGCAGAAATTTAAAATTTTCTACGCATCACCAAGATCAATCTATCGAGTCATCTAGCAACGAGAGAGAGAGGAGTGCATCTACATACCCTTGTAGATCGCGAGCGGAAGCGTTCAAGAGAACGGGGTTGATGGAGTCATACTCGTCGTGATCCAAATCACCGATGATCCTAGCGCCGAACGGACGGCACCTCCGCGTTCAACACACGTACGGAGCGGAGAAGTCTCCTCCTTCTTGATCCAGCAAGGGGGAAGGAGAAGTTGATGGAGATCCAGCAGCATGACGGCGTGGTGGTGGAAGCAGCGGGATTCCAGCAGGGCTTCGCCAAGTGCTACTGGAGGAGGAAGAGGTGTCACATTGAGCTCATTATGATGATGTCCTAACGAGTGGGCCTAGAGATACCTCTCCGTCATACGGAGTGACAAATCCCAGTCTCGATTCGTGCCAACCCAACAGATACTTTTGGGGATACCCGTAGTGTACCTTTATAGCCACCCAGTTACGTTGTGATGTTTGGCACACCCAAAGTACACTTACGGTATCCGGGAGTTGCACAATCTCATGGTCGAAGGAAAGGATACTTGACATTAAAAAAGCTTTAGCAAACGAACTACACGATGTAGTGCTATGCTTAGGATTGGGTCTTGTCCATCACATCATTCTCCTAATGATGTGATCCCGTTATCAATGACATCCAATGTCCATGGTCAGGAAACCGTAACCATCTATTGATCAACGAGCTAGTCAACTAGAGGCTCACTAGGGACATCTTATGGTCTATGTGTTCACACATGTATTACGATTTCCGGATAACACAATTATAGCATGAACAATAGACAATTATCATGAACAAGGAAATATAATAATAACAATTTTATTATTGCCTCTAGGGCATATTTCCAACAGTCTCCCACTTGCACTAGAGTCAATAATCTAGTTACATTGTGATGAATCGTACACCCATAGAGTTCTGGTGTTGATCATGTTTCGCCCGTGGAAGAGGTTTAGTCAACGGATCTGCGACATTCAAATCCGTATGCACTTTACAAATATCTATGTCTCCATTTTGAACATTTCATGAATGGAGTTGAAGCGACGCTTGATGTGCCTGGTCTTCTTGTGAAACATGGGCTCCTTGGCAAGGGCAATAGCTCCAGTGTTGTCACAGAAGAGAGTCATTAGCCCCGATGCATTGGGAATAACTCCTAGGTCGGCAATGAACTCCTTCATCCAGATTGCTTCATGTGCTGCCTCCGAGGCTGCCATGTACTCCGCTTCACATGTAGATCCCGCCACGACGCTTTGCTTGCAACTGCACCAGCTAACTGCCCCACCATTCAAAATGTACACGTATCCGGTTTGTGACTTAGAGTCATCCAGATCTGTGTCGAAGCTAGCATCGACGTAACCCTTTACGATGAGCTCTTCGTCACCTCCATAAACGAGAAACATATCCTTAGTCCTTTTCAGGTACTTCAGGATGTTCTTGACCGTTGTCCAGTGTTCCATGCCGGGATTACTTTGGTACCTTCCTACCAAACTTACGGCAAGGTTTACATCAGGTCTGGTACACAGCATGGCATACATAATAGACCCTATGGCCGAGGCATAGGGGATGACACTCATCTTTTCTCTATCTTTTGCCGTGGTCGGGCATTGAGCCGTGCTCAATCTCACACCTTGCAATACAGGCAAGAACCCCTTCTTGGACTGATCCATATTAAACTTCTTCAATATCTTGTCAAGGTATGTGCTTTGTGAAAGACCTATTTGGCGTCTCGATCTAACTCTATAGATCTTGATGCCTAATATGTAAGCAGCTTCTCCAAGGTCCTTCATTGAAAAACACTTATTCAAGTAGGCCTTTATGCTTTCCAAGAATTCTATATCATTTCCCATCAATAGTATGTCATCTACATATAATATGAGAAATGCTACAGAACTCCCACTCACTTTCTTGTAAACACAGGCTTCTCCATAAGTCTGTGTAAACCCAAACGCTTTGATCATCTCATCAAAGCGAATGTTCCAACTCCGAGATGCCTGCACCAGCCCATAGATTGAGCGCTGGAGCTTGCATACCTTGTCAGCATTCTTAGGATTGACAAAACCTTCCGGCTGCATCATATACAATTCTTCCTTAAGGAAGCCGTTAAGGAATGCCGTTTTGACGTCCATTTGCCATATTTCATAATCGTAGAATGCGGCAATTGCTAACATGATTCGGACGGACTTCAGCTTCGCTATGGTGAGAAGGTCTCATCGTAGTCAACTCCTTGAACTTGTCGATAACCCTTAGCGACAAGTCAAGCTTTATAGATGGTAACATTTCCATCAGCGTCCGTCTTCTTCTTAAAGATCCATTTATTTTCTATCGCTCGCCGATCATCGGGAAATCTGTCAAAGTCCATACTTTGTTTTCATACATGGATCCTATCTCGGATTGCATGGCTTCAAGCCATTTGTTGGAATCTGGACCCGCCATTGCTTCTTCATAGTTCGAAGGTTCACCGTTGTCCAACAACATGATTTCCATGACAGGGTTGCCGTACCACTCTGGTGCGGAATGTGTCCTTGTGGACCTACAAAGTTCAGTGGTAACTTGATCATGATCGTCATCATTAACTTCCTCTCTAGTCGGTGCAGGCACCACAGAAACATTTTCTTGTGCTGCGCTACTTTCTGGTTCGAGAGGGGTCATCTCATCAAGTTCCACTTTCCTCCCACTTACTTCTTTCGAGAGAAACTCTTTTTCCAGAAAGGACCCGTTCTTGGCAACGAAGATCTTGCCTTCGGATCTGAGGTAGAAGGTATACCCAATGGTTTCCTTAGGGTATCCTATGAAGACGCATTTTTCCGACTTGGGTTCGAGCTTTTCAGGTTGAAGTTTCTTGACATAAGCATCGCATCCCCAAACTTTAAGAAACGACAGCTTAGGTTTCTTTCCAAACCATAATTCATATGGTGTCGTCTCAACGGATTTTGACGGAGCCCTATTTAAAGTGAATGCGGCAGTCTCTAAAGCATAACCCCAAAATGATAGCGGTAGATCGGTAAGAGACATCATAGATCGCACCATATCCAATAGAGTGCGATTACGACGTTCGGACACACCATTACGCTGAGGTGTTCCAGGCGGCGTGAGTTGTGAAACAATTCCACATTTCCTTAAGTGTGTGCCAAATTTGTGACTCAAATATTCCCCTCCACGATCTGATCATAAGAACTTTATTTTCCTGTCATGTTGATTCTCAACCTCACTCTGAAATTCCTTGAACTTTTCAAAGGTCTCAGACTTGTGTTTCATTAAGTAGACATACCCATATCTACTTAAGTCATCAGTGAGGGTGAGAACATAACGATAGCCACCACGAGCCTCAACGCTCATTGGACCGCATACATCAGTATGTATGATTTCCAATAAGTTGGTTGCTCGCTCCATTGTTCCGGAGAACGGAGTCTTGGTCATTTTGCCCATGAGGCATGGTTCGCACGTGTCAAATGATTCATAATCAAGAGACTCCAAAAGTCCATCTGCATGGAGTTTCTTCATGCGTTTGACACCAATGTGACCAAGGCGGCAGTGCCACAAGTATGTGGGACTATCATTATCAACCTTACATTTCTTGGCATTCACACTATGAATATGTGCAACATCACGTTCGAGATTCATTAAGAATAAACCATTGACCAGCGGGGCATGACCATAAAACATATCTCTCATATAAATAGAACAACCATTATTCTTGGATTTAAATGAGTAGCCATCTCGCATCAAACGAGATCCAGATACAATGTTCATGCTCAAAGCTGGCACTAAATAACAATTATTGAGGTTTAAAACTAATCCCGTAGGTAAATGTAGAGGCAGCGTGCTGACGGCGATCACATCGACCTTGGAACCATTCCCGACGCGCATCGTCACCTCGTCCTTCGCCGGTCTCCGCTTATTCCGCAACTCCTGCTTTGAGTTACAAATATGAGCAACCGCACCGGTATCAAATACCCAGGAGCTACTACAAGCGCTGGTTAGGTACACATCAATAACATGTATATCACATATACCTTTGGTATTGCCGGCCTTCTTATCCGCTAAGTACTTGGGGCAGTTCCGCTTCCAGTGACCGTTTCCCTTGCAATAAAAGAACTCAGTCTCAGGCTTGGGTCCATTCTTTGTCTTCTTCCCGGCAGCTTGCATACCGGGCACGGCAACTCCCTTGTCGTCTTTCTTGAAGTTCTTCTTACCCTTGCCTTTCTTGAACTTAGTGGTTTTATTCACCATCAACACTTGATGTTCCTTTTTGATCTCCACCTCCGCTGATTTCAGCATTGAATATACCTCAGGAATGGTCTTTTCCATCCCATGCATATTGAAGTTCATCACAAAGCTCTTGTAGCTAGGTGGGAGCGACTGAAGGATTCTGTCAACGACCGCATCATCCGGGAGATTAACTCCCAGCTGAGATAAGCGGTTGTGCAACCCAGACATTTTGAGTATGTGCTCGCTGACAGAACTATTCTCCTCCATCTTACAATTATAGAACTTGTCGGAGACTTCTTATCTCTCGACCCGCGCATGAGCTTGGAAAACCATTTTCAGCTCTTGGAACATCTCATATGCTCCGTGCTGCTCGAAACGCTTTTGGAGCCCCGGTTCTAAGCTGTAAAGCATGCCACACTGAACCAGGGAGTAATCATCAACACGTGTTTGCCAGGCGTTCATAACGTCTTGGTTTGCTGGGACGGGTGCTTCACCTAGCGGTGCTTCAAGGACATATGCTTTCTTGGCAGCTATGAGGATGATCCTCAAGTTCCGGACCCAGTCCGTATAGTTGCTACCATCGTCTTTCAGCTTGGTTTTCTCTAGGAACGCGTTGAAGTTGAGGTTGACATTAGTGTGGGCCATTTGATCTACAAGACATATTGTAAAGATTTTAGACTAAGTTCATGATAATTAAGTTCATCTTATCAAATTATTAATGAACTCCCACTCAGACAGACATCCCTCTAGTCATCTAAGTGATACATGATCCGAGTCAACTAGGCCGTGTCCGATCATCACGTGAGACGGACTAGTCATCATCGGTGAACATCTTCATGTTGATCGTATCTCCTATACGACAAATGTTCGACCTTTCGGTCTCTTGTGTTCCGAGGCCATGTCTGTACATGCTAGGCTCTTCAAGTCAACCTAAGTGTATTGCGTGTGTAAATCTGGCTTACACCCGTTGTATGCGAGCGTTAGAACCTATCACACCCGATCATCACGTGGTGCTTCGGAACAACGAACCTTCGCAACGGTGCACAGTTAGGGGGAACACTTTCTTGAAATTTTAGCGAGGGATCATCTTATTTATGCTACCGTCGTTCTAAGCAAATAAGATGTAAAACATGATAAACATCACATGCAATCAAATAGTGACATGATATGGCCAATATCATTTTGCTCCTTTTGATCTCCATCTTCGGGGCGCCATGTTCATCATTGTCACTGGCATGACACCATGATCTCCATCATCGTGTGTTCATGAAGTTGTCTCGCCAACTATTACTTCTACTACTATGGCTAACGGTTAGCAATAAAGTAAAGTAATTACATGATGTTTCAGTTGACATGCAGGTCATAAATAAATTAAGACAACTCCTATGGCTCCTGCCGGTTGTCATACTCATCGACATGCAAGTCGTGATTCCTATTACAAGAACATGATCAATCTCATACATCACATATATCATTCATCACATTCTTCTGGCCATATCACATCACATGACACATGCTGCAAAAACAAGTTAGACGTCCTCTAATTGTTGTTGCAAATTTTTATGTGGCTGCTATAGGTTTCTAGCAAGAACGTTTCTTACCTACGCCAAAACCACAACGTCATATGCCAATTTCTATTTACCCTTCATAAGGACCCTTTCATCGAATCCGATCCTACTAAAGTGGGAGAGACAGACACCCGCAAGCCACCTTATGCAACTAGTGCATGTTAGTCGGTGGAACTTGTCTCACGTAAGCGTACGTGTAAGGTCGGTCTGGGCCGCTTCATCCCACGATGCCGCCGAATCAAGATAAGACTAGTAACGGCAAGTAAATTGACAAAATCGATGCCCACAACAACTTGTGTTCTACTCGTGCATAGAAACTACGCATAGACCTAGCTCATGATGCCATTGTTGGGGATCGTTGCAGAAATTTAAATTTTTCTACGCATCACCAAGATCAATCTATGAAGTCATCTAGCAACGAGAGAGAGATGAGTGCATCTACATACCCTTGTAGATCGCGAGCGGAAGCGTTCAAGAGAACGGGGTTGATGGAGTCGTACTCGTCGTGATCCAAATCACCGATGATCCTAGCGCCGAACGGACGGCACCTCCGCGTTCAACACACGTACGGAGCGGAGACGTCTCCTCCTTCTTGATCCAGCAAGGGGGAAGGAGAAGTTGATGGAGATCCAGCAGCACGACGGCGTGGTGGTGGAAGCAGCGGGATTCCAGCAGGGCTTCGCCAAGCGCTACTGGAGGAGGAAGAGGTGTCACGGGAGGGAGAGGGAGGCGCCAGGGCTTAGGGTGCGGCTGCCCTCCCTCCCCTCCACTATATATAGGGGCTAGGCGACGCATGCCCCCCTTGGAGATCCCATCTAGAGGGGGGCGGCGGCCCCTCGGGGGGCAACGGCCCCCTTAGGGTTTCCAACCAGGGGGCGCATGCCCCCTCGGGGGGCAACGGCCCCCTAGGGTTTCCAACCCTAGGCGCCTTGGGCCCTTGGGTGGGGCACACCAGCCCACCAGGGGCTGGTTCCCACGCCACTTCAGCCCATGGGGCCCTCCGGGATAGGTGGCCCCACCCGGTGGACCCCCGGGACCCTTCCGGTGGTCCCGGTACAATACCGGTGACCCCCGAAACTCTCCCGGTGGCCGAAACTGGACTTCCTATATATAAATCTTTACCTCCGGACCATTCTGGAACTCCTCGTGACGTCCGGGATCTCATCCGGGACTCCGAACAACTTTCGGCTAACCGCATACTAATATCTCTACAACTCTAGCGTCACTGAACCTTAAGTGTGTAGACCCTACGGGTTCGGGAGACACGTAGACATGACCGAGACAACTCTCCGGTCAATAACCAACAGCGGGATCTGGATACCCATGTTGGCTCCCACATGCTCCATGATAATCTCATCGGATGAACCACGATGTCGAGGATTCAATCAATCCCGTATACAATTCCCTTTGTCTATCGGTACGATACTTGCCCGAGATTAGATCGTCGGTATACCGATACCTTGTTCAATCTCGTTACGGCAAGTCTCTTTACTCGTTCCCATAACACATCATCCTGTGAACAACTCCTTGATCACATTGAGCTCATTATGATGATGTCCTACCGAGTGGGCCCAGAGATACCTCTCCGTCATACGGAGTGACAAATTCCAGTCTCGATTCGTGCCAACCCAACAGATACTTTCGGGGATACCCGTAGTGTACCTTTATAGCCACCCAGTTACGTTGTGACGTTTGGCACACCCAAAGTACCCTTACGGTATCCGGGAGTTGCACAATCTCATGGTCTAAGGAAAGGATACTTGACATTAGAAAAGCTTTAGCAAACGAACTACACGATCTAGTGCTATGCTTAGGATTGGGTCTTGTCCATCACATCATTCTCCTAATGATGTGATCCCGTTATCAATGACATCCAATGTCCATGGTCAGGAAATCGTAACCATCTATTAGTCAACAAGCTAGTCAACTAGAGGCTCACTAGGGACATGTTATGGTCTATGTGTTCACACATGTATTACGATTTCCGGATAACACAATTATAGCATGAACAATAGACAATTATCATGAACAAGGAAATATAATAATAACCATTTTATTATTGCCTCTAGGGCATATTTCCAACAGACATCGGCTTCGGAACCTGAACCATATGGAAGGGATACCTTCCCTCTCTTGGGTGCTTCCACCTCCAAGTCTTCGGATGCAGTCCTTTTCCTCCCATGAGGGGAAGGGATATCACCTTCTCCTTCCCCGTCGTCTTTCGGAGACGGAGCTTCAGTCTCCCCGGACATAGTGTTCGACATACCTGTAGAATGGAGGTCGCTTTCGGCCACTTCGCTCTTATTCTTTCCCTCTTGCGCTGGCACTTGATATGGCGCCGGGACCAGCATCCTCGTCAACACGGGATCGGCGAGTCTTCGGGAAGTGGAGCTGAACACCTAATTCGTTCTGCCTTCTTTATCCAGCCCTGGTCGAAGATAGAACTCTCAGTACATCGCTATGGGATAATCAACCGAGTTGCGGTCAGAAATTGAGTGCTTACCGAGGTATCCGGATGGTTGTAGTCGAAACCGACGTCCTCTGATGTGTCCGGCCACTGCTTTCGAGTCTTGAAGAATAGTTTCCACATCCCTTCATGCGTTGTGCCGAAGAATTGCTGAAGGGTCCGCGGTCCTTCCGGATTGAACTCCCACATACGGAGAGGTTGTCGCTGGCACGGGAGGATCCGGCGGACTAGCATCACTTGGATCACGTTGATAAGACCAACATCCCTTTCGAGGATACTCCGGATACGACTTTGTAGCGTCTTTACTTCATCAGTTGATCCCCAGTCTAGCCCCTTATTTATCCATGATGCGAGCCGCAATGGAGGGCCAGATCGGAACACAGGTGCGGCTGCCCATTTGGTGCCGCGGGGTTCGGTGATATAGAACCACTCCTGTTGCCATGAGTTGGAGGTTTCCATGAAGGTGCCTTTTGGCCAGGTAGTGTTGGCAAGCTTGCTTACCATAGCACCGCCGCACTCCGGTTGTTCCCTGTTGACTAGCTTCGGCTTCACATTGAAAGTCTTAAGCCATAAACCGAAGTGTAGGGGGATGCGGAGAAAGGCTTCGCACACGACGACGAACGCCAAGATGTGGAGAAAAGAGTCTGGAGCTAGATCGTGAAAATCTAGCCCATAATAGAACATGAGGCTGTGAACAAAGGGGTGAAGAGCGAACCCTAGCCCGCGGAGGAAGTGGGAGATGAATACAACCCTCTCGCCGGATTTTGGTGTGGGGATGACCTGCCCTTTAGTAGGGAGCCTGTGGGGGATCTCCGCAGTCATGTACCTCACCTTCCGAAGCTTCGCAATATCCTCCTCGGTGACCGAGGAGGCTGCCCATTACCTTGGGAGATGGATCCAGACATAACTAGAGGGCCTGGAAATGATGGAAGAAGTCGAATCCTGGGCGTTGGAGCCTAGGGTTGGGAAGGTTGAGGAAGAGGTAGGCACGGGGGGAGAAGACAGATTTGTGCCCCTTTATAAAGTCGAAGGAATATCGAATGCCTCCTCACGGGCCTTAAAGCTCGCCTACTCCCAAGGGACGCCAACAACATGGTTGGATTACCCATGCCCATATTAATGAAGATCTCGTAATAAGGGGACACGATCTCTGCTTCGACAAGACGTGCCAATGGAAACCGCATCTCGAAACATGGAGCATGTCGTGGGTTTGTCACGGCAGATGTCCAAGAGAAAGGACTTAGTCGTGGAGCCATCGCGACGGGTTAGCTTAAAGGGGTTAAAGCAGACAAGGGACGCAGAGAGTTTATACTGGTTCGGCCCCTTGCGGTGAAGGTAAAGGCCTAATCCAGTTGTTGTGGAATTGCTAGGGTTTCGATGACCAGGGAGCGAATACGCTTTGCCTGGGTCTCGAGTTGTTGTCTGTTGTCCTTAAACCGCCGCCGGGTCGTCCCATTATATACATGGGTTGACGCCCGCCGGTTTACAGGGTTCCGGGGCCGGCTCATAAACGTGTCCGTTCTGGTCTCTACTTATTCCTTGCTTTACAATACAAGCTACGTATCAACGTCGGTTTATGACTACAGGCCTTAAACTGCCTTTGGGCCCTGGGCCTTCTTGAAGCGCCATCATCTCTGTCTTCATGGGCTTCAAGTATAATAACTCTTCATAGGGATAACCCGGCCTTTCCTGGCCGGTTTACGCCCAGTAGTAATATCCCCAACATTAGGCCCCAGATTGATTTGAACTGGTTCATGTCAATCTTCAATACTTAGAAAATTTCTTCTTCAATGCCTTCGCATAAGTCTTGTAAACTGTCCTGACGTCATCCTCCAGGATCATGATAAACCGCCATGACGTCATCTGCTATTAAAAATTCCATAAAGCTCACCTTTTTTTTAATGAGCCTCCGACAATCGAGGCGACAGCTCCGCCTCATATCCACATTTTAGGCTCCTCAATTTTCGTGCCTGTCACTTATCACTCTGCCTTTATAAATAGGGCCAGGGGCCTTTCCATTTTCCCCTCGTGCCTGTTCACATCATCTTCTTCCTCGTGCCGACCGGACCTTCGAGCTTTGCCGCCGCCGTCGATCTTCGCCTCTGCCTCAACGACGGCCGCTGCATCAACCTGATCGTACCAGAAAGCCGCGGCGCTCCTCCGCTATTCCCTCAGCATCAGTAAGTTCTTCTTTTCCTCGCTCTAAATCCACCATTAGGGTTTCAGTTTTCATCGGAGTTCTTCGAAGTTCTTGGAGATATTCTTCCTTACTCCTCTTCAGTAGTACCAATGGCTAGTTAAATCTGATATTTTCCAGTGCCCTTGTAGTTTAAACTCCTTTTTCCTCATTAGGGCATCTGCTTTGTATAAAACTCATCTGAACTTGCTGAACTGTTCGAGCACTTGAAATAGGTCAGAGTATATTTTGATTTTCCAATGCACGGCAGATCTGAAATTACCATGCCAAGCTGTGAAACTTGTTTTTCCTTCACTTACGCATCTTAGATCTGTAACTTCAATACCAGATTAGGAGGTTTAATCTTATATAAAAAAATGATGATCCGGTAGGTACCATTAGTCCCCTGTTGAACCGCCAATGCATTTGTCTTGCACTTTCTCCATTGTTAGATTCCGGTTTACCAATAACAAACTCCGGTTTAACTACATGCATATATCCTTGCATCGCTTTATATTTGTCCATTGTGAATCTTAAACCGGCAATAATCATGTTTCATCTTCCCATTGCAATGGCCAAGCAAGTCTATGAATGCAACTGGGTTCCTTCTCGGGTCACCGAAGATCAGTTAAACAGATGTGTCGCAACTGGCGCTTTAGCCAAAAAAGAGGTCCTCCATTGGAGGGCCCCTGGTACGGAAAATCCTCCTGAACCCAAGGACGGAGAAGTGGTCATTTTTGTTGATCATCTAGGTCGAGGCTTTAGCCCGCCCGGTTCAAAATTCTTCCGAGATGTGCTTGCCAGTTTTCAGCTTCACCCTCAGGACATCGGCCCAAACTCTGTGTCCAACATCTGCCATTTCCAAGTCTTTTGTGAGGCTTATCTTCAAGAGGAGCCCACAGTTGAATTGTTTAGGGATTTCTTCCACTTAAACCGTTGCACAGAGTTCACAGATGGACCCAATACCGAACTTGGCGGAATGGCGGTTCAAAAAAGGAAGGTAGTCAGCTTCCCTCATGCCAAGCTTCACAGTCACCCCAAAGAGTGGAACCAGACTTGGTTTTACTGCAAAGACACATCTCCAACTGATGAAAACCCTTTGTCGGGTTACCGCCCTCACCGTCTTAGCAATACACATCCCTTTCCTCAGAGGTTAACTGCAAAGGAAAGGGCCAACTATGCCCCACAGCTGTCAAAGCTTAGAGCCTTTATGGCGAACGGTTTAACAGGTGTCGACTTTGCTCGTTGTTTGATAAACTGGAGCATTCTGCCCTTAAGCCGGCGCTCCGGTTTGATGTGTGAATACACCGGGAGCTTGAAAGACCCTCAACGACACATTGATATTCAGCTTACAGATGCTGAAGTTACCGAGGCTGTGAAAAAGATGCTAAATGAACCGGAGGCTGCCTGTAGCCAGACCGGATTAAGTCCTTTCTGCACCTCCAACCAACCGCCAGCTGTAAGAATCATATGACTTCTTTGTTTTTCAGTTTAATCCCTTTAAAATACTCTGTAAACTTTGTTCATCTTTGCCAAGGTGATGATCCATTCTGGAAGAAAAAAACCACAGGATAAACTGGCAAAACCACAAGACAAACCGGCAAAGCCACTTCGTCCGAAGACCAAGGTTGTTAAAAAACCTGCCAAGAAAAAGACCACCGTGTCTTTCGAGCCAAATGTTGATGGCGATGTAGCTAATCCGGACTCAGAGGTAGAACTTGACTCTCTTGGTTCATTTTTCATACACCTCATTGACAATGACTATTATCAGGACGACGCTGAAGGCAGTCAAGCTGATGACGTAGAGGTAATCATTCTTTCCTCCGATTCAGATCCTCTGCCAACATCAAAAATCCGTCGGGCAAACCGAAAAGTAAAATTTTCTCACCCCCTTGCTTACTTGGACCCAAACTTTCTTTTGAAGACGCTGAGGGAGTCCTGGATTAGGGGGTCCTCGGACAGCCGGACTATATCCTTTGGCCGGACTGTTGGACTATGAAGATACAAGATTAAAGACTTCGTCCCATGTCCGGATAGGACTCTCCTTGGAGTGGAAGGCAAGCTTGGCAATACGGATATGTAGATCTCCTCCCTTGTAACCGACTCTGTGTAACCCTAGCCCCCTCCGGTGTCTATATAAACCGGAGGGTTTAGTCCGTAGGACAACAACAATCATACCATAGGCTAGCTTCTAGGGTTTAGCCTCTACGATCTCGTGGTAGATCAACTCTTGTAATGCTCATATCATCAAGATCAATCAAGCAGGAAGTAGGGTATTACCTCCATCGAGAGGGCCCGAACCTGGGTAAACATTGTGTCCCCTGCCTCCTGTTACCATCCGCCTTAGACGCACAGTTTGGGACCCCCTACCCGAGATCCGCCGGTTTTGACACCAACATCGGTGATTTCATTGAGAGTTCCACTGTGCCGTCACCATAAGGCTTGATGGCTCCTTCGATCATCGGCAACGATGCGATCTAGGGTGAGGTTTTCCTCCCCGGACAAATCTTCGTATTCGGTGGCTTCGTACTGCGGGCCAACTCGCTTGGCCATCTGGAGCAGATCGAGAGCTACGCCCCTGGCCATCAGGTCAGGTTTGGAAACTTGAACTACACTGCCGACATCCGCGGAGACTTGATCTTCGATGGATTCGAGCCCATGTCAGGTGCGCCGCACAATCACGACGAGCATGATTTAGCTCTGCCGTCGGACAGTGTTCGGGAGATCACACCTGCAACCACTCCGGCCCTCAATCAAGAACAAATTGCGCCATCTGAGGACGGGTGGATGGACCCCGCCATGGAGGCCGCGCACTCAGTGGTGATAGAGCCGAATACTGACTTCACCTCCTATGAGACCCGTGTTGCCGAACCGTTGGATTCGTCCCCGGCCACGGACTCCGAGCCGCCTGCGTCCGTGCCTGTCGAATCCGATTGGGCACCGATCATGGAGTTTACCTCCGCGGATATCTTTCAGCACTCGCCCTTCAGTGACGTGCTAAACTCGTTGAGGTCTCTCTCCCTGTCAGGAGACCCTTGGCCAAACTATGTCCGGCTAGAATGGGATGCGGACGACGAAGAAATTCGCTCCCCACCCACCACCCACTTAAGTAGCCACTGTCGATGATTTAACCGACATGCTCGACTTCGGCTCTGAAGACATCGATGGTATGGACGACGATGCAGGAGACGAACAAGAACCACCGCCCACAGGGCGCTGGACTGCCACCTCATCGTATGATATATACATGGTGGACACCCCCAAAGAAGGCGATGGCGATAAGACAACGGAGGATAATCCCTCCAAGAAGCAATCCAAGCACCGACGTCAGCGGCGCCGCTCTAAGTCCCGCCATCGCAAAAGCAGCGATACTGGCACAAGAGACAATAACGCTCCAGATAATGCCGAAGACGACGACAATCCCCTCCACCCAGACCTCGAGCGGGAGGATGAACAAGCTAGCCCTCCGGAACAGGCAGCAAACAGAGAATCAGAGGATGACAATTACATGCCTCTCTCCGAAGATGAAGTGAGCCTCGGCTACGAAGAATTTATCATGCCTGAGGATCCCGTTGAGCAGGAGCGCTTCAAGCGTCGGCTTATAGCCACAGCAAACAGCCTGAAGAAAAAGCAACAACAGCTTCGAGCTGATCAAGATCTGCTAGCGGATAGATGGACTAAAGTCCTGGCGGCCGAGGAATACGAACTCGAGTGCCCAACCAAGAGTTACCCAAAGTGCAGGTTCCTACCTCAACTCGAGGAGGAAGCATTGAAACCTACATCACCAGCGTATGATGCGGCTGATCGGCCACCTCGTGGCCGAGACAGAGAGGCATATCAGCCCGAAGTCCAGCCCGCACCCCGCCGCCATTCAAACAAAAATACCAAGGCCCGGGGCAACACGCGGGACCTGCGAGACGTATTGGAAAACAAAACAAAACATGCAAGATCGATCTACGGATCACGGGGTCGCGCCCCAACACGTGATGATGATCGTCACGCCGGATACACTAAAAGCAAATCCGGCCGGGCCGAACATAGCAGACAAGACTCATATGAACTGCGTCGTGATATAGCCCGGCACAGAGGCGCCGCACACCCCTTACGCTTCACTGATGAAGTAATGGATCACGAATTCCCAGAGGGTTTTAAACCCGTAAACATTGAATCATATGATGGTACAACAGATCCCGCGGTATGGATCGAGGATTTCCTCCTCCACATCCACATGGCTCGCGGTGATGATCTACATGCCATCAAGTACCTCCCACTAAAACTCAAAGGGCCAGCTCGACATTGGCTGAATAGCTTGCATGCAGACTCCATTGGCAGTTGGGAGGATTTGGAAGATGCATTCCTTGACAACTTCCAGGGCACTTATGTGCGACCACCGGATGCTGATGACTTGAGCCATATAACTCAGCAGCCAGGGGAATCGGCCAGGCAATTCTCGACCCGGTTCCTAACTAAGAAAAACCAAATTGTCGACTCTCCGAATGCAGAGGCCTTAGCGTCATTTAAGCATAACATCCGTGACGAGTGGCTCGCCCGGCACCTCGGCCAGGAGAAGCCGAAGTCTATGGTAGCCCTCACGACGCTCATGACCCACTTTTGCGCGGGCGAAGACAACTGGCTGGCTCGCAGCAGCAACACATCAAGAAGTCATGGCACTTCAGATACCAAATATACTAACGGCAGACCACGTCGTAACAGACATAAGCGCCGCAACAACAACGATAACGCCGAAGATACGGCAGTCAATGCCGGATTCAGCGGCTCTAAATCCGGTCAGCGGAAGAAGCCGTTCAAAAGAAGCAATCCGGGCCCGTCCAGTTTGGACCGCATACTCGATCGCTCGTGTCTAATTCACGGCACCCCCGATAAGCCAGCCAATCACACCAACAGAGAATGCTGGGTGTTCAAGCAGGCGGGCAAGTTGAATGCCGAAAACAGGGACAAGGGGCTGCATAGCGACGAGGAGGAGGAGCCTCGGCCGCCGAACACAGGAGGACGGAAGAGGTTCCCTCCACAAGCGAAAACGGTGAACATCATATACGCAACCCACATTCCCAAGAGGGAACGGAAGCGTGCACTAAGGGACGTCTATGCGATGGAGCCAGTCGCCCCCAAGTTCAACCCATGGTCCTCTTGTCCGACCACCTTCGGTCGCAGGGACCACCCCACTAGTATCCGTCATGGCGGATCTGCCGCATTGGTCCTTGACCCCATCATCGACGGATTTCACCTCACTCGAGTCCTTATGGACGGCGGCAGCAGCCTGAACCTACTCTATCAGGATAGAGTGCGCAAATGGGTATAGACCCCTCGAGGATCAAACCCACTAAAACCACCTTTAAAGGTGTCATCCCAGGTGTAGAGGCCCATTGCACGGGCTCAATCACACCGGAAGTGGTCTTCGGATCTCCGGACAACTTCCGAAGCGAGGAGTTAATCTTCGATATCGTCCCGTTCCGCAGTGGCTATCACGCACTGCTCGGGCGAACCGCATTTGCCAGATTCAATGCGGTACCGCATTATGCATACCTCAAGCTCAAAATGCCAGGAACTCATGGGGTTATAACAGTCAATGGAAACACAAAATGCTCGCTCCGCACGAAGGAGCACACTGCGGCCCTCGCAGCAGAGGCACAAAGCAGCCTTTTAAGGCACACCGCCAATTCGGCGATAAAGCCCCCGGATACCTTCAAGCGAGTCCGGAGTAACCTGCAACAGGATCGCCTGGCACGTTCAGAGCTCGCCTAGAAATTTGGCCCCTGTCCTAGTCCCAGTCAAGCGACGAAATCTGTGCCACGCGTACATAATTACGCACTAAAAATACCATGGGCATAGGCGGGGGCACGACCAGGGCACGTCCCACAATGCGGCTCAACCGCCCCAGGGGCTGTATACCTTTATCATTTTCTCTCTTTCAGGACCTTACTCTCTGGAAGCCCTTTTCGGCAGTCTGATTGCTGGACACATTACGGGAAGGAACAACCAAGGAGGCAAGAAGCTAAGACGTACAAGGGAATCCCCAGGTGGTCTCTGATAACAATCGAAGTACCCGTTTTAAATACCCATACGCAGCTTGCCCTTGGATAGGACATGTCAAATAGTCCTATTTTTTGCTTATTGCACTACTTGTATCAGTACGCTTCGACGTATTATTTAAATAACAATGCATAGCATTAGTCTATTATTGCATTACCCTTCCCTTTTTCCTTGTCTGTTTATTTATGACAAATTGCACCTGTACATTCTGGTACGACCAGTACGCCAGGGGCTTCAGTATACCCCATAATACGGCGTGAGAAGTCCGAACACTTTCGACAGTGCGGCACCCCGAACTTATAGCATTATATGCATCAGCTCCGAATCATGTCTTGGGTCAATAGTTGGGCCCGGCTCCCATGTTTTGGTACCTTACGTTCCGCAATATCGGCTAAGGTAGCGCTGGGAGAACTACTGCGATAGTGTCCCGGTTCTTCCGGACGAGCACCTCAGTAGAGAAAGCCGAAAACTGACTGTCATGATAAGGCGAGAGCTGGTCGCTGTTCGAGAGGTCTCAAGTCCTTAAAGACTTTTTCCGCTTCGAGTGAGGAGTCGGCCTTGCCCGACTTAGGCGTATATAGCGCCCCAAATTTGGCCTTCCGAATACTAGGGGCTTCGCCAAAATTTAAAATTGTAGACTTCTATGGCTAAGTGAGAGTGATAAAGCCTTATAGTCCGATTGTCTGGTTCGTTGTGCTGAACACCTCCCTCGAAGGACCCAAAATTGGGATAAAGAGTGCTCAGGTTTATCCCGAACACCTCAGTACTAGTTACATGGGGGCAGAAGCTGACGACTGGCCAACTCTCAGATTTTATAAACGGCCGCACACAAGGTAATATTTTAAATTCACACGCGTTGCATAGCGCAAATGAACTCGTTTCATATTACAGGATCACATGAGTACATTCATTCGAATATTACATCCTTAGCACATTCCTCCGCCACAAGGCGAGAACCCTTTAGGACACTGTTATAATACATTTCGGGGTGGCGATGCTCCTTGCCTTCCGGTGGCCCCTCCTTCACCAGCTTCTCGGCGTCCAGCTTCGCCCAGTGCACCTTTGCCCGGGCAAAAGCCCTGCGCGCACCCTCGATGCAGATGGACCGCTTTATGACTTCAAGCCGTGGGCAGGCATTCACAAGCCGCCTCACCAGGCCGAAGTAGCTATCAGGCAGGGGATCGCCAGGCCACATCCGGACTATAAGACCCTTCATGGCCTGTTCGGCCGCCTTGTGGAGCTCGACCAGTTGCTTCAGCTGGTCGCTCAAGGGCATCGGGTGTTCGGTCCCAGTATACCGAGACCAGAACAACTTCTCCGTCGAGCTCCCCTCCTCGGCCCGGTAGAACTCCGCGGCATCTGACACACTGCGGGGTAGATCTGCGAACGCTCCTAGAGAGCTTCGAACTCGGGTAAGTAAAAAGAAAGTTTCCTTCACATGCTTGCTTTGCATAACGAATGCCTTACCCGCCGCTATCTTCTTAAACTGCCTCAATTTCCCGGAGGGCCTTTTGGGCTTCGGCCTTGGCATGTTGTGCGCTTTCGAGGGCCTTCGCAAGCTCGGACCCTTGCGTCTTAGAGTCACGCTCCAAGGACTCGTGCTTTTCGGCAAGAGCCTAGAGCTCTTGCTGCACCTCGCCTACTCAGGCTTCTTGCTTTTCTCGCTCGATACGCTCCTTGGCCGCTTTGTCTTCGGCCTCGGATAGCGCCTTCTGCAGGGCTGCCACTTTGGTCGTGGCCCCTAGCAAAATTCATGACGATCCTATTATTCCAAAAACAATTTTTTTATCAATATTCAGACAGGGTGTCACTTACCTTTGTTCTCTTCGAGCTGCCTCTTGGCAAGGCCGAGCTCTTCCTTGGACCGCTCAAGGTCCCGCTTCAGTGCGGCAACCTTCGCAGTACATGCGGCAGCGGCTAGCAGTGAAGCCTGCATATGCACATAGACATATTTCGATTAGACTCCTGCGGTTATTATTTGATCCTCTATTCGGCCTTTCTTCGCGAATGCCAAACAAAGCATCAGGGGCTACTGTCTATGCAGTAACATTCTCTTATAATTTGGTTACTTACCTCAAAGCATGTTAGGAGGCTGACACAGGCTTCAGTCAGTCCGCTCTTGGCGGACTGAACCTTCTTGACCACCGCACTCATGATAGTGCGGTGCTCTTCCTCAATGGAAGCGCCGCGAAGCGCTTCCAACAAGTTGTCCGATGCCTCTGGTTGGACAGAGGTCATCCGCACAGACGGCTTGCCCCCCTTAGTGAGGGGTCGCCTGACAGAGTCCGGAACCACTGGAGGTTCCGGTACAGTATTCGGCTGGGGGCCAAACTTCCTGCCCCCGCCATTGGAGCCCTTGGGAGTTTTGCTCCCCTTGCGCCCAGCATCCGGAATGTCGCCTTGAGGCGCCTCCAGGACTACCTCCCCTTGGTCCGGTGCCCTTTGAGACAACACCTCGACGTCATCCGTAGGGCGGGGGGAGGAGGCGGGCGGGGGTGAATCATTGTTCATCTCCGATTGGCCCAAAGACTCCTCCGAAGAGGATACGTCAATGCGGGCTCGGGATGGACTGCATGATCATGTTTGGCATGATGAGAAACAACAAAATGAAACATACCAAAACTATTATGGTATCCGGATACTTACGACTTCGCGAGGGCTTGTCCCTGGGCAACCACTCCTCTTCGCTGAAGGCGGCGGTGGTGGAGTTGTCCGGAAGGAGGGTTCTTCCCTTCTTGGACCCTTCGGCCGCCCCGGACGGGGCAGCCTTCCTTTTCTTGTCTCCCCCAGCTGGGGGGGGGGACTTTCCTCTTCCTCCTCCTCGTTTTCATGGGAGGAGTGCGCCTCGGTGCTTTTGGACGATGAGTCCGATATAACCTTGCGCCGGAGACCCTTCCTGGTCCCCGTGGCCTTCTTCTTGGCCTTCTTCTCCGGCACCTCATAAGGTGCCGGAACCAGCATCTCCGTTAGGGGAGCATCTGCTGGATCTTCGGGCAGGGGAGCCGGACAATTGATCCGCTCCGCTGTCGCTACCCAGTCTTGTTAAATGGCGTGGAGGCTTAGATCCTGCGCGTGGTTATACTGGGGAAATGAACATCTTATAAGATATAAAAGACTTACCGGATTAGCAGGGCGCTTTGCGCTGAGTCCGCGGTCCTCGTTAAGGGGAGGAGGTACCTCGGTGCCCTTGAACAGCACCTTCCAGACGTCATTATGCGTCGTGTCGAAGAGCTCTCGCAGCGTCTGGTGCTCAGCCAGGTCGAACTCCCACAAATTGAATGCTCGTCTTTGACACGGGAGGATCCGGCGGAAGAGCATGACTTGGACCACGTTGACGAGCTTGATTTTCTTGCTCATCATGTTTTTGATGCATGTCTGGAGTCCGGTCAGCTCTACCGGGGTACCCCGGGATAGGCCCTTCTCTTTCCAGGAGGTGAGCATCATGGGGATTCCGGATCGAAATTTGGGGGCCGCCACCCAGTTGGTGTCGCGCGGCTCGGTGATGTAGAACCACCCCGATTGCCACCCCTTTATGGTCTCCACACAAGAGCCTTCGAGCCAGGTGACGTTGGGCATTTTGCCCACCATGGCGCCTCCGCATTCCGCTTGCTGGCCGACCACCACCTTCGGTTTAACATTGAAGGTCTTCAGCCACAGGCCGAAGTGGGGCTTGATGCGGAGGAAGGCCTCGCACACGACGATAAACGCCGAGATGTTGAGGATGAAATTGGGGGCCAGGTCGTGAAAGTCCAGCCCGTAGTAGAACATGAGCCCGCGGACAAACGGGTGGAGGGGAAATCCCAGTCCGCGGACGAAGTGGGTAAGGAAAACCACCCTCTCATGGGGTTCTGGAGTAGGGATGATCTGCCCCGCATCTGGCAGCCGGTGCGCGATATCCTCGGCCAGATATCCGGCTCCCCGCAGCTTTGTGATGTTCTCCTCCGTAACGGAGGAGACCATCCACTTGCCTCCCGCTCCGGACATGCTTGGAGTGGTTTGAGGAGAAAAACGCGAACTTGGGCGCTGGAGCTCGAGTGCGCAAGAATGGATGAGCAAGGAGGAAGAAGGCGTGGGTGAAAAGGGTGAATCCTTGTCCCTTTATAAGGGCGGAAGAAGCTATGCGCCTCCCCACCTACCTGGTAAACTCGCTTATTCCCCAAGCGTCGTAATTGATGGCGCGATTGGGTTACCCATACCCGTATTGATGAGAATCCCGTGATAAGGGGACACGATCTCTGCTTCGACAAGACGTGCCAAGGAAACTGCCTCGCAATATGTGCAGTGGCTGGTTGTGAAAAACGGTTCGAATAATGACCGGGCCGTGGTGTGATGTCATGCTACAAAATGTCTCAGCAGATTAGATTCATGGAAATATTATTCTCTCTACGGTGGTATGTGGAATTTGTTTTGCAGAGCCGGACACTATCCTTGTGTTCAAAATCTTCTATGGAGTATTCGGAGGAGGAGCCCGCCTTGCAATGCCGAAGACAATCTGCACGCCGGACTCATCGTCATTGAAGCCTGGTTCAGGGGCTACTAGGGAGTCCTGGATTAGGGGGTCCTCGGACAGCCGGACTATATCCTTTGGCCGGACTGTTGGACTATGAAGATACAAGATTAAAGACTTCGTCCCGTGTCCGGATAGGACTCTCCTTGGCGTGGAAGGCAAGCTTGGCAATACGAACATGTAGATCTCCTCCCTTGTAACCGACTCTGTGTAACCCTAGCCCCTCCGGTGTCTATATAAACCGGAGGGTTTAGTCCGTAGGACAACAACAATCATACCATAGGCTAGCTTCTAGGGTTTAGCCTCTACGATCTCGTGGTAGATCAACTCTTGTAATACTCATATCATCAAGATCAATCAAGCAGGAAGTAGCGTATTACCTCCATCGAGAGGGCCCGAACCTGGGTAAACATTGTGTCCCCGCCTCCTGTTACCATCCGCCTTAGACGCACAGTTCGGGACCCCCTACCCGAGATCCGCCGGTTTTGACACCGACAGACGCAGCAACACGAAGCTCGCTGCACAACCCGGCACAGCGGCCAGGTAGTTACCTTTGCCGGTTTACCGAACACTCCGGTTCGGAAACGCCAATCAGAGGTCTCTCATACCCTTGACACTTCTTGCCCCAAGGCGGGTTGTTTCCGACAGCCTCTTAATCCGTTTGATTCGAATTATCAGGGAACACCTCACTCATGTTCTGGCGAGTCAACAGCTACACAACTTCCTGCCCTCAAGACAGTTCCTGGGTGAGTTATGCCTTAAACTGACTCTTAATACCTTATATTCACCTGATGTATTGACCTTTTACACTTGTTCTTTTCAGTGCCAAGCCTAGACCCAGCAAGAAGGCTCGGTTGAATAAACCGACTGACGATAATGTGGTTGTTGAACCGGAAAAGACTCCAGATCCGGAAGAAACAATGATGATGCCATGCTTAATGATCCGCCGCCTCAAGATCATGACTTGTTTGCTGAACAAGTAGACATTGACACCACAAGCCATGCTGACAAACCGACCAGCCCGGTCCGACCTGATGGTAAATCGACCAGTCCAGCTAAGGCTACTGACAAACCGCCAACTCCCGTGAAGGCTGCTGATGATAAAGAGGATGATGTTCTGATTACCGGCGTCAGCCACACCGCTCCTGGCAACCCGGTCGCTTTATCCAAACATAGCGCCAAGGATGAGCTTTCTGCTATGGGCAAAGGCAAATGGAGCACCGATTTGTCCAGCTATGCCCATCTCAACGCCCAAGACATTCACTCTGGCTTCTTGAACCGTATGTACACCAGTCGTGATTATGAAACCGGTTTAGTAAACTTGATGAAGGAGCGATACGAGGTAATTAATGCTCAACTCTACATCTATTTCACTTTTTAATTCCAAATATCAACTCCAGTAGCCCCCAAGTGACGGTTTATGATATCAATCTAAACCGGGACTTAATAACTTAACTTTTCATGCTTAGCCTCCAGGGACCGGGTTATCTCTTTAAGATGAACCGGTATTGTAGAATTTGCAATACTGTATCTTTCACTGGTGTAGCCCCCAAGGGCCGGTTTAACTTTGTAAAGATGAACTGGGACTTTTTAAAAGACTTCCCAGATCAGTACTTTGAACAAACATACATTAGCCCCCAAGTGCCAAGAGTAATACTTGTATTGTGCTTGGGACTTGTAGAAATTTCCAAGAACAAGCAAATATGCATTAGCCCCCAAGTATCAGGTGCATAACTTGTTATGTGCTTGGTACTTAAAACATGTATTACCAACTCATTATACTTCTGTCTGTTACAGGCTGAGCTGAGCAAAAAGGAAGCTCAAACCGCTGATCTGCAAGAGAACATCAAATCCCAGCAAGCCGGAACCTCCAAGGCCAAGGAAGAGTTGACCAGCGCTTTAGACGCTATGGAGAAACTGAAAGAGAGCTTCAACAAGGAGCGGGCGGATTGGGAGACAGAAAAATCCGCTTTGCGAAAAAGAGCCGAGGACGCAGAAGCAGCTCTTAAACCGGTGGTAGATGAGCTGACTGGCGTAAAGCGGCAGATACATGCCATGACTGCTGTTGTGTTCGGTAAACATCCTTGCTTCATACTTTCAACATATCTTCCCATACGTTGCCGGTTTACTGACGTTTGTAATGATACAGGAACTCACATTAGTCATCTGGGCTCTGATGTACAGAAGAAGCTGAAGGCTGCCTACACGCTGATAGAGCAGTTGTATACCGGCGCGCAACGAATCATCTGCACCGCTTCACACAATAAACCGCCCCCAACGTTAATCAAGGATACCTTAGAAAGGTTGTCTATGCTGCCTGCCCGGGTAGAAGAACTAAAAAAATCTGCTGCAAGGGTTGGTGCTCTAACCGCACTAACCCAGGCAAAGGCGTGGGTGCTTGATCTTGATTCGGAGGATGTCAGCAAAGGCTATCCGAGCTTAAAAGAAGATGGATCAGAATTCGGGAATGATGACCTCCGAGCAATAAACCGGGAAGTACGTCCGCTGGCTTGACAATTAGCTGAAGAAGCTGATCTTTCACATTATCAGGCAAGTTATGATGTTAACAACAAACGGGTGGCCGCACCAACTCCTGAGATTCAAAATCTCATCCCGCCAATTCGTAAGCACACTTATGCCCCTGACATTAAACCGTCCACCCTTATAAGCGACGAAGCTGTGTTCCAAGCCCTAACTGGGATTGACTGGACAACTATTGACTTCCAGCCGCTGGGTAGAGACGAAGAAGATGAACCGGTGCAAGATGGTCCGCAGCCATCAGGTCAAGCTGGAGACGAATCATGATCCGGAGGCCGGTTTAGTCCTTCACGTGCTGCAATGCTTATTTGAGAAACAATTATCCTTTTGGGCACTGAAACACCTTGTAATAGGCTAGTTAAACACTTGGTCTGTTATGCCTTCGTGCATATTTACTTGTGCCTGATACTTGCTAATCCGCCATGCTTTAAGACATATTATGTTCATAATCCGTAGCGATTTATTCCTGCACACAAGAAGTTGATAGTGTCCTGGCGCTTTACCGCCGGACGGGTCATGATGCCCAGATATATAGCCAGGGTTTAAAACCAAGGCTGTAAAAAGATAATCAAATATGAAAATAATTTATACCTGTGACCTTGAATCACAACGTTGGCTGACCAACGTTGGTAGTCAGGGTGATAACCCCAATCTTGAGTAATGATAACTCCTTTCATACCGTGCCGGTTTATGAGAAAACTGTGCCAGGTTGTGATAAACACCAGTTTATTCAATGCTGGCGACTTAGAGTCAAAACCAGACCGGGTTAAGAAACTCCGGGTTATAAGTGATTACGTACTGACAACTTGTAGTTGACAGCCTAGCCGGGTTGATGAACACCGGTTTATCAAAAACATCATAAGCCTTGTCAAAAGAGAGAAAAACTTGGCAAAAAGCAAATGAAAACTTGTAGTCGAGGCTTTTCACGGGCTGCCAGGCCCAAATTCGAGGCTTTTCATGGGCTGCCAGGCCACTGAGTTAAACCATTTTACAAAGCCTTTTAAGATGGTCCTTAATCCTTAACCAATCGTCGTTTTAACTTGACAAGTTCAGGGTCTTATCAGAGTAACTTGTCAAAGTTCGACGGGTCATACCAGGTTTACCTGGGCTAAGTGACTTACTTAAGAAGGCAGGTTAACCCGGGGTTTTAGGTGTATACACCAGGCTTCCAAGCCATGGCTTGATAGCCTATTACAAGTGTAGATTCTTTGTTCATTGCGACAGCAAAGAATCCCCAAGTAACATTTTGAGCTGTGCTCAGTGGGTGCCTATGTTTGAGTTGTTGTTTTGCAACACTCTCTTTGGCCCCGGAGTAATTTGGCTTTGAGCCGATCAAGAGGTGTGACTATGGTTCGAATACGACCAAGCCCCCAAGTGATAGTGTGGCATTGCACCGATCAAGAGGTGTAGCCATGGCTCAAATGCAACCAAGCCCCCAAGTGATTTTTATATAAAGCTTTAATAAGCTGAATCAAGGGGTAAACCGGACGCCGCTTTATAAACAGAAGCCCCCATGTAACCACACATGATATAAGAAAAACAACAGATACCCCGCTTTAGCTGAGGCTCCGGTTTATTATATTAATCATAATATATACATTTTCATAACTATGTACATGAGTAGAGCCTGTGGCTCAAGTATAGTAAGGCCGAAGATGAGCAATATTCCACGGCCGGTTGGTCTCCTCCTCCGATTTACGTGAGTCTTTGCGCTCTCGAACATCTATAAGGTAGTATGACCCATTGTGCAGATTCTTGCTGACCACAAAAGGTCCTTCCCAAGGTGGGGATAACTTGTGCATATCCGTCTGATCCTGGATGAGTCGGAGCACGAGATCGCCTTCTTGAAAAGTTCTGGTTCTAACTCGGCGGCTGTGATAACGCCGCAGATCTTGCTGATAAATCGCCGAACGGGCTGCTGCAATGTCATGCTCCTCATCTAACAGATCAAGTGCTTCTTGTCGTGCCTTCTCATTGTCAGCTTCGACATACGCTGCCACACGGGGTGAGTCATGACGGATGTCACTAGGAAGAACCGCCTCCGCTCCATAAACCATGAAAAAAGGCGTGTAACCCGTCGATCTGTTGGGCGTGGTATTGATGCTCCATAACACAGAAGGTAACTCCTCTACCCAACAACCCGGCGTCCGTTGCAAAGGAATCATAAGCCGGGGTTTGATGCCTCTCAAGATCACTTGATTGGCCCTCTCCGCTTGACCATTGGACTGGGGGTGAGCCACTGATGATACGTCAAGCCGGATGTGCCCACGTTGACATAACTCCTTCATGGCACCTTTTGACAGATTGGTACCATTATCTGTTATAATGTTGTGTGGAAAGCCAAACCGGAAAATCACCCTTTTGATGAATTGAACCGCCGTGGCCGCATCACACTTACTGACTGGCTCTGCCTCCACCCACTTCGTGAACTTATCAACCGCCACCAAAAGGTGGGTCTTCTTGTCCTTGGATCTCTTAAAGGGCCCAACCATATCCAGCCCCCAAGTTGCAAACGGCCAAGTGATTGGAATCATCCTCAATTCCTGAGCCGGTACATGAGCGCGTCGTGAGAATTTTTGACATCCATCAAACCTTTTGACCAAGTCCTCGGCATCAGCATGAGCCGTCAACCAATAGAAACCGTGACGAAACGCCTTGGCTACCAGAGATTTTGAACCAGCGTGGTGACCACAATCTCCTTCGTGGATCTCACGCAAAATTTCGCGGCCTTCTTCAGGAGACACACAGCGTTGAAACGCCCCTGTCATACTGCAATGATGTAACTCTCCATTGATAATAGTCATGGACTTGGACCACTGGATTATCTGCCTGGCCGAAGTTTCATCTTCTGGTAACTCGCCCCGGTTCATATACGCCAAATATGGAACCGTCCAATCCGGGATAACATGAAGAGCCGCCACCAACTGAGCTTCTGGATTAGGAACAGCCAAATCCTCTTCACCAGGGAGTTTAACGGACGGATTATGCAACACATCCAGGAAAACATTGGGTGGAACCGGTTTACGTTGGGAACCCAAGCGGCTTAAAGCGTCCGCCGCTTCATTCTTCCGCCGGTCCACATGATCGACCTGATAACCTTTGAAGTGACCTGCAACAACATCCACCTCTCGACGATACGCCGCCATGAGTGGGTCCTTGGAATCCCAAGTACCGGACACTTGTTGAGCCACCAGGTCCGAGTCACTGAAGCACTTAACCCGGATTATATTCATCTCTTTAGCCATCCGAAGACCATGGAGTAGAGCCTCATATTCAGCTGCATTGTTAGTGCAAGGGAACATTAAACGGAGAACATAACAAAACTTATCACCTCGTGGGGAAGTTAATACGACTCCAGCCCCCGAGCCCTCCAATTTCCTGGACCCATCAAAATGAATAGTCCAATAAGTATGATTCGGCTTCTCTTCTGGCGCCTGTAGTTCTGTCCAATAATTGATGAAATCCACAAGTGCCTGAGATTTGATCGCCGTCCTGGGCATATATTTTAATCCGTGAGGCCCAAGCTCAATAGCCCACTTAGCAATCCGGCCAGTTGCTTCCCTGTTCTGGATTATATCCCCCAAAGGAGCAGAGCTAACCACCGTGATGGGATGACCTTGGAAATATTGTTTAAGCTTCCGGCTTGCCATGAAAACTCCATACACCAGTTTCTGCCAATGCGGGTACCTTTGCTTGGACTCAATAAGTACCTCACTGATATAATAAACCGGCCGTTGAACCGGATACTCCTTTCCGGCTTCCTTGCGCTCCACCACAATAGCCACGCTAACAGCTCGGGCGTTAGCTGCCACATATAGCAACAATGGCTCTTTATCAACAGGAGCAGCAAGAACCGGCGGATTAGCCAGCTGCCACTTTAAGTCCTCAAATGCTTCATTGGTGGCGTCACTCCAGACGAAGTTATCCGTTTTCTTCAGCATCTGATATAAAGGGATGGCCTTCTCCCCAAGGCGACTGATAAACCGGCTCAACGCGGCAATCCGGCCTGCCATGTGTTGAACATCATTAATACACTTCGGTTTAGCCAAAGAAGTTATAGCCTTGATTTTCTCCGGATTAGCTTCGATGCCTCTGTTAGATACCAAAAAACCCAAGAGTTTGCCTGCCGGCACACTGAAAACACACTTGGCCGGATTAAGCATCATTTTATAAACCCGCAGGTTATCAAAGGTCTCCTTCAAGTCATCTATCAACGTCTCTTCCTTTCTGGATTTCACCACAATATCATCCACATAGGCATGAACATTGCGGCCGATCTGATCATGAAGACAATTCTGCACACACCGCCAATAAGTCGCCTGGGCACTCTTGAGCCCAAAGGGCATAGATACATAGCAGAAGGCTCCAAAGGGAGTTATGAAGGTTGTCTTCTCCTGGTCCTTAACTGCCATTTTGATCTGATGGTAACCAGAATACGCATCCAAAAAGCTCAAACGCTCGCAACCCGCCGTAGCATCAATGATTTGATCAATACGAGGGAGGGCAAAAGGATCTGCTGGACAAGCCTTGTTGAGATATGTGTAGTCCACACACATGCGCCAAGTGTCGTTCTTCTTGAGTACCAGCACCGGATTGGCCAACCACTCAGGATGAAATACTTTGATGATAAACCCAGCCGCCAAGAGCCTGGCAACTTCCTCGCCAATAGCCTTGCATCTTTATTCATTAAACCGGCGAAGAAATTGTTTGACCGATTTATACTTGGGATCAACATTGAGAGTGTGCTCAGCGAGTTCTCTCGGTACACCTGGCATGTCAGAAGGCTTCCACGCAAAGATGTCCCGATTCTCACGGATGAACTCGATGAGCGCGCTTTCCTATTTCGGATCCAAATTAGTGCTGATGCTAAACTGCTTGGATGAATCGCCAGGAACGAAATCAACAAGCTTAGTCTCATCAGCCGATTTAAACTTCAAGGCCGGATCATGCTCTATAGTTGGTTTCTTCAATGAAGTCATATCTACCGGATCAACATTGTCCTTATAGAACTTCAACTCTTCTGTCGCGCAAACCGACTCAGCATAAGCCGCATCACCTTCTTCACATTCTAAAGCGATCTTGCGACTCCCATGGACCGTGATGGTCCCCTTATGGCCCGGCATCTTGAGCTGCAGATAGACATAGCAGGGCCTTGCCATGAACTTAGCATAAGCCGGCCGTCCAAACAGGGCATGATACGGGCTCTTGATTTTCACCACTTCAAAAGTCAATGTCTCTGATCTCGAGTCATGCTCATCTCCGAAAGCCACCTCCAGAGCTATCTTACCAACAGGATATGCCAATTTACCAGGCACCACACCATGGAAAACCATATTGGACGGCTTAAGATTTTTATCTGTTAACCCCATGCGACGGAAGGTTTCATAATAAAGGATATTGATACTACTCCCCCCATCCATGAGTACCTCAGTGAACTTATAACCTCCCACCTGAGGCACCACCACCAATGCCAGATGACCCGGATTATCAACCCGGGGTGGATGATCCTCTCTACTCCACACGATCGGCTGATCAGACCAGCGCAAGTAACGGGGCACCGCCGGTTCAACGGAATTCACTGCCCTTTTATGAAGCTTCTGATCATGTTTGCACAGGCTAGTGGTGAAGACATGATACTGCCCACTATTCAACTGGTTCGGGTTGCTCTGATAACCCGACTACTGTTGTTGCTGCTGATTGCCCTGATGATTATAACCACCTTGGTTGCCCTGATTGCCTTGATTACTATGTCCGCTCTGATTACCGTGAAAACCTGAACCGGAACTGCCTCCGCCGTAACCCAGGCCATGAGATCCGGGACCTGAACCGCCACCCGGTCCATGATCATACCAAAAAAATCGAAATTTTTGAATTCCTACATGATATAACAATCCTTCCAGAGGTGCGTGGCCGGTTTGTCCTGTGACCCGTGCTTTGGGCAAGGCTGGTTTAACAGATAAGACAAGCGCTCCGGGTTAGGACTTGGTCCTCCGCTACGCCGGGGCGGTTTACCCTTACGCAGCTGGCCCTTGTCCTGCATGTTGGTATTAGCCACAAAATCCAAACTGTTATCCGCTTTACGCTTACCGCTATTTCCATGACCCGCCGGGTTATGCTGCTGCCCCTTGGTGCTGCCGCTCTTCTTTCCCTTCCCTGTCTTGTCATCGTCAGACTCGGGGTCCTTGGTACTATTAGAGTCAGCATACTTCACCAGAGCTGCCATAAGTGTACCCATGTCATTACAATGACATTTGAGCCGTGCCAACTTCAACTTCAGAGGTGCAAACCGGCAATTGCCTTCCAATGTCAAAACTGCTGTATCAGCGTTGATGCGGTCCGATGAATGCAAAATCTCCGAAACCCGGCGCACCCAATGTGTTGTTGACTCTCCTTCCTCCTGGACACAGGCAGCTAAGTCCACAATTGACATGGGCTGCTTGCATGTATCCTTGAAATTCTGGATAAACCGGGCCCTCAACTCGGCCCATGACCCAATGGAGTTGGCTGGCAAATTTTTCAACCAAGTGCGAGTCGTTCCTTCTAACATCATGGTGAAGTATTTAGCGCACGCCGCATCATCCACATCCAGCATATCCATTGCCATCTCATAGCTTTCGACCCACGACTTGAGGGATAAATCGGCGGTGTAATTCGGCACTTTACGTGGGCCTTTGAAATCCTTGGGCAGACGCACATTGCGCAGCGCCGGGACGAGACACGGCACTCCCAAAGAGCTGGAAGTGACTCCTGGTTCCACCGACGTGGTTGGACGAACCAGAGTAAGCTGGCGGGCCTCATGTTGTGCCGCTAACTCGGCCTCTCGACGTGCCCTAGCCCGATCCACCACATCCTGAGCATCACCACCGCCACCCGTCGGGTTATGGCCCCGGGGAGGATTACGATTTCGCGCACTGCTCGATACAGCTGGTTCATCGATATGCCTGCTGTAACTCCGGCTTGGGCGGGGAGTAGAATGGATCCTTTCGCGACTATATGAATAAGCCTGCTGCTGAGTCAAAGCTGTCTGAAGGTGCTCCCTAGCCCGCCGCGTCTCAACCGCTACTGGGGACTCGCCTTCAATCGGGAGGGCTGCCAGTCGTGAAGCGGCGGCCACAATGTTATCCATCGGGTTAGAGTAATGACCCGGTGGTGTTGGGACGTGCTGCGACAAAACGTTGTTCTGACGAGGCGGATCGGTCGGACGTGGCTGAACCGGCGCCCCCATTCCAGGTGTCTCCGTCCGGTTTACCACTGGCGGATTACTGGTCCCTGCTCCTGGGGTGTTAAAGAGGTTCTTGGCCTCATAAACCGGCGGCAGGTGAGATCGGTACCTTCTTCTCATAACGTCGTTTGACGCGCTCTGATCCAACATAAGCCGGTAAGTCTGTGCATCTAATGCGGCCCGCTCCGCGGTCATCCTGGCGTCCTCTGCTACCAAGTCGGCCTTGGCCTGAGTTATCTGGTCTTTCACCTTTGCAATTTCCGCATTATGCTCTTCCTAATTCGCCGGGTTAACCTCCGCCATCAGTGCTGCCAAATCGTCAAATAATTCAGGTAAAACTTGAGCCGGCGGTCGCACGGGGCCTCCTGCCCTGGCCGCTGTTGCTGTTGCTGATCCAGAAATCATCGCTGCCGCGGTCGAAGAGTGGAGCGCTGGCTGCGTACCGGCCATGAAAATTGCAACCCGGTTTGGCAGATCAAAGGGGTCTGGAATACTGTCGCCATCGGAACAACCCCCAATCCGGCCATCTTGCAACTGGTACAATGACTCGGTCTCTCCAGTTGATGACTCGTCACCGGAATAAACGATGGTTTCACCACCAGATTCCGATCTATCCTCAGATTCCCCTCCGTGGATGACTCCCACGAAGGCATGCTTCATGACAGGCTTAAGCCGGGCAGACCTCGCACACTGAGCCGTTTCGATGATGTCGGTGCAGATGTCCGGCTCAGGGCTCGGTTCGCCGATCTTGCCAATGAAAACGTGGGTGCCGCCGAAGGGGACCCGGTACCCGTACTCGATTGAGCCGGCCTCGAGGCCCCAGCCTGCGTCGTCGATGTAGAGCTTGCCCCGACGACTCTTGGTCATCCGGCCCACAGCGTAACCCTTGAGACCTTCGAAGCTGCCCTCTAAGAACTCGAAACCATCGTGCGATAGCCCCACGGTGGGCGCCAACTGTCGTGGGTTTGTCACGGCAGATGTCCAAGAGAAAGGACTTAGTCGTGGAGCCATCGCGACGGGTTAGCTTAAAGGGGTTAAAAAGCGGACAAGGGACGCAGAGAGTTTATACTGGTTCGGCCCCTTGCGGTGAAGGTAAAGGCCTAATCCAGTTGTTGTGGAATTGCAAGGGTTTCGATGACCAGGGAGCGAATACGCTTTGCCTGGGTCTCGAGTTGTTGTCTGTTGTCCTTAAACCGCCGCCGGGTCATCCCCTTATATACATGGGCTGACGCCCGCCGGTTTACAGGGTTCCGGGGCCGGCTCATAAACATGTCCGGCCCGGTCTCTACTTATTCCTTGCTTTACAATACAAGCTTACGTATCAACGTCGGTTTATGACTACAGGCCTTAAACCGCCTTTGGGCCCTGGGCCTTCTTGAAGCGCCATCATCTCTGTCTTCATGGGCTTCAAGTATAATAACTCTTCATAGGGATAACCCGGCCTTTCCTGGCCGATTTACGCCCAGTAGTAATATCCCCAACAGAGCGGGAGGCTAGAAAACGGTTCGAAATAATGACCGTGCAGAGACGTGGCGTCTCACTACAGAAGATGTCAGTAGATGGGACTTGTTAAATATTGTACTCTTTGCAGAGCTTGTTTTGCAGAGCCGAACACGTTCTCTGTGTTCGAGGACTATTTTGAAATATTCGGAGGAGGAACCCGCCTTGCAATGCCGAAGACAATCTGCGCGCCGAACACATCGTCATTGAAGCCTGGTTCAGGGGCTACTGAGGGAGTCCTGGATTAAGGGGTCCTCGGGCGTCCGGGCTATGTGACGTGGGCCGGACTGATGGGCCATGAAGATACAAGACAGAAGACTTCCTCCCGTGTCCGGATAGGACTCTCCTTTACGTAGAAGGCAAGCTTGGCATTCGGATATGAAGATTCCTTCCTCTGTAACCAACTCTGTAAAAACCTAGGCCCCTCCGGTGTCTATATAAACTGGAGGGTTTAGTCCGTAGGGGCAATCATAATCATACAGGCTAGACTTCTAGGGTTTAGCCATTACGATCTCGTGGTAGATCAACTCTTGTAATCCTCATATTCATTAAGATTAATCAAGCAGGAAGTAGGGTATTACCTCCGTCAAGAGGGCCCGAACCTGGGTAAACATCGTGCCCCCGTCTCCTGTTACCATCGACCTTAGACGCACAGTTTGGGACCCCCTACCCGAGATCCGCCGGTTTTGACACTGACAGCGGTGGCCTCTCTCTCTCACCGTTGGTCACTGATCCGGCCGCATCCCGTCCACCGGCGGAAAGGGAGGATGTGCATCGTTTCTCCGTTCGACGGCGTTGAGGCAGCACGTCCCGATCTGCGGTACCTACCGTTCTCTCTGACCAAGCTTCCGTGCGGTAGGGCCTTCGCCACTTGCTCGTTGCCGCAGTGTGGGCAGATTGCGGCCACCGGCGCCCTCCTAGTTACATCCCGACGACCCTCAGGTACAACTTCCTCCGGCCTTGCTCCACTGCCCATCTTCCCACGTTGTTGCATGTGGAAAATCCTGCATGTGGATCTTCTTTAGTTGTTTGCTTAAAACGTATCTCGGCCGACGTACTTTCCATCTTGCAATCTCATCCTCAAACCGTTTTTGATAAACCACCATGCTGCTATCTTTCCCTTATTACATGGAATATGCTTCTTTTTTGTCGGCGTATGTGTCTTCAACTCATGTAATTGGGCAGTAATTGTTTCCTTTCTACCTCCTTTTGCAAACAGGGCTATCCATTTCACCTCGTTGCTATTGCGACCTTTTAGTGAACTATACAAATCACTTTTTTCTTAAGAGTGTTTTGTGCAGTTCCGCCAAAATGTCACACGGGCAACGTTTTTACATTTCTATGGGACTGCGAAAGGGAGATTGGTTTTGCTATCCTCCTCATCCAACTCCGGGCCTAACCTTCTCCAACAAGTAGTTAGTCCTAAAGAGAGATCGCATAGGTGATCGACTTCTATTTGTGTGTGCTATGTTTCATCATCTAGTTCCACTATTATTGTAATCACACTGACTGGATATCTTTGCAAACAGGGATGGTCAGCTCGATTTTAGTGGAGCTGCACAAAATGATCGGATTGTGATGTCCGCCATACACCTCTTTTTTTGCTACAGAGCTGGGTGAAACTAGCTACCAACCAATGAACACTGTGCCCAGGAAATGGAGCCATGCCTACGAACAGCATCGATCAATTATGTATTTTTCTTTATTTGTACACCTTCTCACAACTTTGTCTTCAGTTGTGATGTGAATATTGGCACTGGTCTGCGAACCATTGAGATTCATTAGCAGCCATGGTAGTTTCATTTGTATTTGATGGAATGTTGTAACAAGACAATCTTGAGGCAAGAGGACACATGAATCCTAAGTTGAAACCTTTTTTTCCTACGGGAACCAAAGTTGAAACCTTCATAGCATCACAGTACAATTTCATTAAAATTATGCGTACATATAAACAAACCTTGAAGGATTGATAGCAATGCCAGAAACAATTCAACTTCGTTTCGCCGACATGTGGGACATCCTTCATCCGGCTCCACCTGCCATGCAGCAATATTGAGTGCACAACTGCAGGGAAAGATTCACCCCGGTCGTTGCGCCACAGTAGTAATGACTAGTGAGCAGTCAGATCACAGAGCCCCACCTTCGCCACAGTAAGTTGCTCGGACGAAGCAACCATCATTTCTTTGTTCATTGAATACGCTGGTACTCCCATATTCCCAGAGTAATAAGTTGCTCGGGCGAAGCAACCATCACTTCACCTTTCCCATAGTAAGTACTCTACCTCCTTTTTTATTCTAGAAACAACACATGCGAATATTGGACGGTAGCAGCACAACAACTGAATCAAAAATCGAAACCAACCAATGAACTACTACTAATGGTGAGCGTTTACTAGTATCATGTACTCCGTCTGTCCATGTATATAGGGCTTAATGCGTTTTCTGAGACTGACTTTGGCCCTGTTTGGATCCATGGGTTAGAGTTAGTTTGAGCTAGTTGGGGCTCAAATAGCCCTAAAGTATCCAAACATGAGTGTTAAATTGGAGCAAGTTGCACCAAACCCACCAAAAAAACTATCCCACCCAAGAGGTGCTAATTGGAGATAGTTCTCATTGGGCCCACTGAAAAATCACTTTTCTCTCTCTATCCCGCCAGCCAAGTGGTTCTAAGACTAGTCACAATGGGTAGTAACATAGACTAGTAACATGCATATATGCATGTTACTAGTCTATGTTACTACCTCTATAGTGGATAGTAACATATGTGTGGTAACATGCAACACTTCATTTATTGCTTGCCACATCATCTATTTTATCTAGATATGTGTGATGTTACTACCTATGTTACTCCCATTATGGGTAGTCTAATTGGAGCTAGTTATCATGGGGCCCACTAAAAATTCACTTTTCTCTCTCCATCAAGTGCATTTATTGTCAATCTAACCCTATCATCCAAACACCTCTTTGGCGTACAGTTAGTTCAGGGTTAGTCATGAGTTAGTCTAACCTCTAGCTAAGTTAGAGTATCCAAACAGGAGCAGTATAGGACATGCAAGTTGCTCAAAGCATACCGTCAGATTCGTACGTGAAAGGATCTTTTTTTTGAAACGGAATGTGAAAGGATCTTTGAATGATATAATTTTCAAATTATATAAAATCTTATCAATAGTCAAAGGCAACCTCGAAGAATACATTAGGCCCTATATAAAATCTTATCAATAGTCAAAACCAAGTGTTACTACTACACCAAACAAGTTCAAATGAGAAACTGGACCCACTCATGGCACGACACGCCTGTCTCGTTTGGTCTGTCGGTCAAAGCGCTTCCTCTTCTTAGCATAACAATAGAGTACAGTAATTTTTTTAGAATGCTTTTGGCATGTCGCTAACATGTGATGAGTTAACCGACCTTAATAGTAGATGGCAAAAATGCCAGCCCGCCGCACTTTGAGAGAGACGAGGAGCGAGAAGCGATACGGGCTAGTGGATTACTAGAGCTAGGTGTCGCACGGAGGCCAAGAAATATGGTGATAGCATGGGTTGGCCATGTATGATGTAACTACACTAGACTGCCGTGTTTCGTACTCTTCCGGTCTACTGTGGAGATGATTGGTTGATTTTATATCCCTGAATAATATAAAATATTATGAGTGCAGACGCTCCACCGCGAGGTTCCTTGCTCCTTCTCGGTCATCGGTAATCTATGTTCTTCCACTCTTTTTTTTACGTGAGCTTTGTTCATCCTTTTGCCAACACGCGGGACATCTAGCATCAAGGTGCACGTGTCATGCAAGAAAATGGAGATAATTAGATAAGTAGTGCGTAAGTGAGTCGGGCACTTCGATGGCACCTATTGTGAGTGGGTGACCTTGCGCTTGGCTCTTCGCCTCTTCCGGAAGTCGAACAATAATGATGGTACTATAGTAGTACTTCTGGCAATCTGACACCAAATGAACTGTTGCATGTCCACCGCTTGTAAGCAAAAGTTTCTCCTCGTGCTGCGAACCACCGCGCACGCGTTGGCGAGGGAGAAGGCGTAGTAAGCAAGCTTCTCGTTGTTCTGTGAGTTGACGGGACACATCAAAGTTATTTAGTACGTACTCTCTCCAAAAAAGGGCTGACCATGTCATGGCTACCATCCCGTGATCCGTCGTTGAGTACGTGCACTATTCACGTGCCATCGAGGAGAAAAAATATTGCGTAGTAGGTGCCATCGAAGTGCACGACTCACTTACGCACGGTTATCTGATTATCTCCATTTTCTTGCATGACACGTGCACCTTGATGCTAGATACCTCGCGTGTTGGCAAAAGGATGAACGAAGCTCACATAAAAAAAGAGTGGAAGAACATAGATTCCCGACGACCGAGAAGGAGCAAGGAGCAAGGAACCTCGCGGTGGAGCGTCTGCAAGGAACCTCGCGCGTTTTCCCCTGTTTTTTGCCGCCTGCCCACCTATAGAACCACCTCATGCTGGCCAATTCCTCTCCAAACACCTAGGGAGGCGGTTGAACCGAACAAGTCTACTCCCCTCGTCCAGGTGAATAAGTCAGCTTTGGTTGTGCACCGTGACCAAGAAGGAGGGAAAAACAAGATAACTTAATGTTTATTTGCTAATTAATAGCATTGCATGCAATGAACTAACCACTACATGGCGTGCTTGGTAGTCTCGAGTCATTGAAAACATGCATGCCCACATCTCTTATTGGTTGATATGTCAAGAAACAAGAAACAAGGTGGGAGTTAATGCACCGCGCCTAAGTGTTTTGGGATTATTTGGTTTTTGTAAAGTGACTTATACACCTAGACGGAGGGAGTACTCTCTTCGTAGGAACTTAAAACGCAGGGATAGGGAACTTATGAGGGGCAGTCTCCAACAGTGTTCCTCAGCTCGCACCTAGCATCACGGTGGTCGAACTTGGAGTCATTCATCTGGTACACGTGGCATCTCAGATCTGGACACAAGGTGACGTACACCCTCAAGGTCCACGGTCAAGGGGGTCAGGGCGGACGCGACCTCTCCCTGCGTCCGCCATTTGAAGCGGCGCGCCGGCCCAGGGCGCCGCCCGCTGCACTCCTAGCTGTACCTGCCTCCTCGCCGCATTCAAAAACCTACAGTTAAACCCGCGTGGAATGCGAGAAACCAACTCCGGCCACACACGTCCATTCAGGAGCAGGACGCCGGCCAAGCTCCTCCTTCCACCATTTTGTCCACTCTTTCGGCGGCATCCAACGAGTAGGAAGAGCAGTTCTCCGGCATAAAAGCCGTCTGGGTGGCCCACCGAGCCCGGCAGTTATGAGCGAGGTAGCTCACTGCTCCACCTACCTCGCCTAGTCCGTCGGAGGCAGTTGCCGCACTAAGCCAGCGCGTGGTTCCGCAGCTAGCCTCTCCAATACAGCTCGAGGAAGAGTGTCGACTTGCTCCATGCCGGCTTGTCGGGGAGCACGGCGGCACGGGCATCATCGCTGCCCTCGATGCCGCCCTGCCGTACAACGCCTCCAATGTCTGCTTGCGCCATCCGCCGTCGACGCGCACATAGCCGCGACATGCAGGCAGAGAAAGAAGCCACCGCGGATGTTGATGAGGTGACGTGGCTACGCAGATGTCGGCAAGGTGACGGCCAGCACGTCCCTGCCCGCCGCCATCATCGAGGAGAAGTAGAACACGGGAGGCCGCCGCCGATTGTATCCCATGAAGGCCACCGCCGAGGCGACGTCGGCGAATACAGCCGGTGTCTTGCATGATTCTTCTTCTGCCGGATGCTGGAGGAGGACAAAGAGATCGGGCGGCGACCATTTAGATTAGGTATATTAATTCTACCAGGCTGGTTGTAATGGGAGTATCATAAGTAGTATCATGCATGCCAATTAGTAGGCAAATTTGATGAGGTGGCGTAGAATTAAATGAAGAAAGAGAGGGTTGAGTATCATATTATGATACCGTATGGAATTAAGTTACTCCCACTGTGGTTAGTCTTAGGCCTTGTTCGGTTCAACCTCCTCCCAAGGGGTTTGGAGAGGAATGGAGGGGAATTTGGCTTGTACATGATTTAATCCCCCACAATCCCTGTTAATCTATGTATATTGTGGGCATGTTATTTGACCCCTCATTTTGCCGCGCTATGACCAGTGTGAGTGTCTGCATGCAGTACACCATCCTCTAATTTGGTGGATGCCAAGCCGGCCCGAAAAGGAGCTATAACTTTTTTTCAAGTTGAAAAATGTTACCGATGAGGAGCCATAATTAAGCTGGAGGCGTCTCTTATTTTCTTTCGAATGGGAAATAAGCTGGAGAGCTGGAGAGTGTCTCTGATGGGCTGCCTCTAGTGTTAAGGCCCTCCAGTAGGAAACACGGGCAGCCGACTGGGCCGATACAAAAGGCTATCCATCTTAAAGCCCATTTGTTTTTGTTTTTTGCGAGGAGAAGCCCATATTTCTTGAAGAGGGGGCGATCCCAGAAAAACCCTCCTTCCTCCTCGCTTCCGCTGCACTTATACTGCAGCTCGCTGGACTCTCCCGCTTCCGTCGCCCCCCAATTCCCCCCGTTCCCATCTTCCTCACACGTACAGAAAACCCCCGCTCACCTTCTTCCTCGCTCATACAGAAAACGCCTCCTCCTCTTCTTCCACTCATACAGAAAACCTCAGCCCTCCTTCTTCCCCACTCGCACTGCCACTAGGCTCGTCTCTAGCTACTCTGCTCAAACCCGTGAGCTCGGCGCGACGCCCGCAAGGAAAATGGAGTCGGCTGGCCCCAGCGCCAAGAAGTTGAGGCTCCCGCCAGTGGCGATGCCGGTTGTAGATCCGCACCCGGCAGCGTGGGGAGAAGCGGCGAGCCCCCCCCCCCCCACCACCACCCGAATCCGAGGAACCCGTAGAATCTCCGGTGGACCGCATCAGCGATCTCCCAGACGACATCCTTGGGGAGATCATCTCGCTTCTCCCCACCAAGGATTGCTGCCGCACACAAGTCCTCTCAACTCGGTGGCGCCCGATATGGCGCACCGCGCCCCTCAATCTTGACTGTCGTTAGATTTCTGTCCTTCCTGAATTTGATCTCCTCAGAGCCATTGTCTCCTCTCACCAGCAGGGCCCCGTTCGACGCCTCTGCATCCCGACACGCTACCTGTTGTCCATAACCAGCAGGGTGGATGCTTGGCTGACATCCCCTGAATTCGAAAAACTCAAGCAGTTTGAGTTATACCATTACGATGAAAGTTTCATACCACGAACCGAACACCAAGAATTTGTCCCCACACCACCGTTGTCCATCTCGTGGTTTTCCTCCTCTCTCCACACCACCACCTTCGCCCAGTGCCATCTACTAGACGATCTGGTACAAATGCTTCGACTCCCATTGCTAAAAAAACTTTCGCTTGTGGAGGTTTATCTGTCTGAGGCCTCACTGCACAGCATCATCCACTCGAGTTGCCCTGCCCTGGAGCGCTTGTTGATTGTTTTGGGAGTAGAAATCCCTATCAGTTGTCTCCAAATAAAGTCGCCTCACCTTAAAAGCATTGGAATTTGTTTTCAAGGACAGCAGCTCATCATCGAAGATGCCCCTTCACTTCAAAGGTTGCTCCTTCATTATTATTATAAACCTTGGCAAATAATTGTCGTCTCTGCGCCCAAACTGGAGACCTTGGGTGTAATTCATGATCTGTTTAATGATCACAAGAAGTTGGTGTTTGGCTCCTCACCTTTTCAGGTACCCTATATTATCATCTACACATTTGTAATCATAAGCTGCATTTTTCATTTGTGCGCATAAGTTTTATATCATCTTGGAGTACACTTTGGGTACTAATATTATTTTATATGCTCAATGAAGAGTTCATCCATGGATAGCCTATCAATGCTGCTGGATTCTGTCAAGATCTTATATATCGGAATGTTTAGTTATGATCTGAACATAATTATTGGCTTGCTGCAATGCTTTCGATCTCTGGAGAATTTATATATAAAGGTGATGATTTCATGCACATTGAAAGACCGTATATATTGTACTAGAATTAACAGTTCAGCTGTTGTACTTTCGACACACTATTTTTTCAGACCTTAACTGTTTTCAATCTTCATGTCTACTTAGGCACTAACACATGGAGAAAAACGTATAACCAATCGGTGGCATAATAAGCACCAGGATTTTCTCAGTTATCATGACATTCGTTTGAGGACAATAACGATGGAAGGATATGCATCCAACCAGGCAAACAGAAGCTTTGTCACATTCTTCCTGTTGAATGCGAGGTTACTATTGTACATGAGGCTTAAGTTTTTCAGCAAGATATTTCTCACGGACGGACATGTTGAACAAAAAAAAGAAGTTTCAGGTGGACAAATGGGCTTCTGAATGTGCTCGGCTTCTATTTACAACAACTTGTAGTCATCCTCCAATAATTTTTTTTGCACGGGATGTTAATTTTATGGATCAGACCAATCCATTTTTTTGTGACTGCGAAAAAGAGTGGTTGGGTTAGATGTTATTGCCATGTTCAATCTGGGTTTTATCTAAATTTGATGAACAATTAATCCTTGGGCTTTTTGTACTGGTCGTAAGCTTGAGTTACATGTTGTTGCCCTCGTACTCCCCTCCGCCTGCCACTACACTGCCGCACCTTCTACGGCTCCTGTTCGTTCCCGTTTGAGGCCTCGCCGTCGTTCTCCGCCTTGGTTCGCTCGCTGTGCCTGCCGCCGTCTGGCGTTGCCAACATGGTCAACAACCGAGAGGAATCAGGAGATGACTGTACGTGGAGAGGCTGACAGTAGGGACCCACCAGGGTCATTGCATTACGCAAGCAGGTGCCTCGTTATTACAAGCCAAAAAATACTTCCTCCTAATTGTTTGACAACTAGGTCCCACGCCATTATCAATGTAGTCAATAAATGAGAAAATTACACAACAAGCGGATAACACCAAGGACGCAGCAGCTCGCCCAGTTGTTTTTTAGTTTTAGAGATGGAGCTCAACTGCGCGCTGTGCGGGGGCTATGGCCTGTCTAGCCTACGCTTACGCCTTTATTTAAGCACATGACGAGACCAATTGATATCTTTTTTCTTTCTGAAAATGGCTAGCCCAGTTCTTCTTCTTTTTTTGAGAATACCCAACCGAGGCCTACTTGCTTTTCTCAGTCCTGCTGGGCTGCAAATCTTTCAAGACGAGGAGGGATGTAAGTAGTAAGAAATGGGCTTCCCCGGAAAATGGGCTATAAGTTGTAAGAAATGGGCTGTAAATTTTTAAACCAAAGCCAACCGGCAGTTACATTAAAATATCGTTTTTCTGGATTTCTCTACGAGCCATCCCGCGATATAGGCCATCCAGTCTATATCTAACGGATAGGAAGGAAACTATGACAATTTACCCGCACTCCTCTCCAAATTTGCAGATACGGCCTTCCCTCATTCATCATTTTCTCCCACAAAATAAACTACTCATACAAATGCATCTTCATGTCCCGTGCAACGCACGGGCATCTTGCTAGTAAATATTTTAAATTTCATTCTTTTTCTTGCGGAGAATTTTTTTGAATTTTATTTTGATATAATTTTTTAAAAATTATTTTTAACGTGACTCAAAATTTCGTGATTAAAAGAGTTCGGACCCCACCAAAATATGCAAAATTTCATTGAATTTTTTAGCAGTGCCCAGAATATATGGTCTGTAATGCTAATAAAAAGAATATGGGCTTCAAAATATCCTTAAGAATTAGCAAATGGGCTATAAACTATTGAAAATAATGGCTAATGGGATGTATGTTGTTTTCCACAGATTTGGAGGCTGACTTCTGGGCCTACTAGGTTGATGATGACGCTGTCCTAAAAAAAATTGACATGTACGCAAGGCTTTGTCAACTTAGTCAACGCAGAGCAGTGACTGTTGGATGTCCATCCAACGGCCGCCGTGCTTCTTCAATCTCTGATCTTCCTGCTCCAGCCGCCCAAACCAGCGCCGGCGGGACTGCCTGCTCCCTCCTCCCGTGGCCGGCTGTGCTGCCACCAGGCCATCCCTCTACCCACCCGCACATCCTGTTATTTTCCGGCGACGTCAGCCTCACCCCGTAGCCGACCAGTCAGTGCTCGTACTCCCCTCAGCGTGGGCATCCACTGCCGCGACTTCCCCGGCTCCGCGTCGTCGCCTTCCTAGGCCTCGCCGTCGTCCACCGCCCTGGTGCTCTCGCGCGGCGTGGTTAACGAACGACATCCATCGGAAGTGGACTATACATGGAGAGGCTGACAACTGAGTCCACGGCCGCACACAAGGAAATGCCTCCTTATTACGCGCAAAATAATGGTTCCTCCACCTAACAGCTGGGACCCACCGGAAGGGCCTCTGTATTTCACGAAAGAAACGTTGCTATATCTTCGCACGCAAGAAAGTGCCTCCTTATTACGCACAAAAAAATGAATACTCCCCCTGCTAGTTGGGACCCACCATATTGGGAGGCTAACTTGTGGGCCTACTAAGTTTATGCGGACGGAGGGCTTTGTCAACTTAGTCAATATGAATGATTCTAGCTCCAGTGACCGTAGTAGAGGCGTGCACGTAGCATGTACACGTACGTACAACCAGGGTGCAAGAAAGTAAATACGGCCACGTACGTACATACGGGAGGGGTCTCGAACGCCTACTCGTGCATACGTACGGCCAGGGCTCGTGTACATGGCTGGGTCGGAACGAAGAAACTACGTCGTCGTGTTCATCGGGAGGCAACGGAATGCATCATGTTCATCGGGAGCCAACTGGCTTGGACGGAACAGCCGAAACGAGGCCTGGCGTACCGCAGAACAAAGAAAACGGCCTTGTGTTCGATCGCCTACAGTCGAAACGGGATCTGTTCACTGGGAGGGGTGTGGCGTACCTCAGAACGGAGGAAACAGACTTCTCTTTGACCTCCTACGGTCAAAACGGGGTCCTGTTGATCAGGAGGGGTGTGCCATACCGCAAAACGGAGGAAACAGACTTGTGTTGGAGCGCTACGGTCGATACAGGGGTCCTGTTCATCGGGAGGGGTGTGGCGTACCACAAAACGGGACTCCACGGGCTACTGTTCATCTCCACCGTCGACCTCCTCCAGCCTCCACGGGCTACTGTTCATCCACCGTCGACCTCCTCCAGCCTCCACCTGCGACTGTTCATCCATGGGCTCCTGTTCATCAAGCCTCCACCGTTCCTCCACCGGCTACTATTCAACCGGCCCTCTCCACGGGGTCCTGTTCAACCACCCCTCCACGGGCTACTATTCATCCAGCCCTCCACTGGCTACTATTCAACCAGCCCTCCACGGGGTCATCCTGTTCATCCAGCCCTCCACGGGGTCCTGTTCATCCACCCCCAACCGGCTCGATCGATCTAGGTCATGTTCATCCAGCGGCAATGACCTCTACTACCACGGGGTCCTATTCATCCAACCCCCCAACAACGTTCACTGTTCATCAAAAGGCAGCAGGTTCGATCGGCTTCAGTTAGCAGCAGTAGCGAAGGAATTGCTCGATCGGGTTCAGTTAGCAGCCAGGGATCGATCGATCGCTCGGGTTCAGTAATGTGTAGCCTGCAGTGCAATCGCTCGGGTTCAGTAGGCGAACGCCTCGCTCGGGTTCAGTTAGAGCCCAATGCCTCGCACCCACGCGCGTACGTGTACGAGAGAAACACGCATCGCTCGGCCCCCGACCACCCACCGTAACCGGGAACTCCCCGATATTTTCCTTGCCCTCGCTTCTACTACGGTTTTTTCTGTCATGGACGGCCCAAAGAATGTCATGCAGCTGCATCTCCGGCCCGCCCAGGACGAAAAGCCCATTTTCTGTCATGATTTTTGTTATAGAAGTAGGAGCCCACCACATCTATGGTGATACCGGGTTTTGTCACAATTATCATCATAGAAGTGTCATAAGCATGACAGAAAAAAAATCGTTCGACCCAAAATGTCACGGATTTCCTATGGAGTCAATGTGATCTTGGATCACTAAAATGAAAATGAAGAGTCTTGAGCTTTTGCCAGTCTTTGTCCTTAGCATTTTGAAGGGGTTCCACATCCTCTTGTCCTTGCCATACCATTGTTGAACTGATCTGAAATACACTAGGTAAAGGTATTAGTCCAACAAGAGATATGTTGACATTAATTACCAAAATCACCCAGGGAGCACTTGTGCTTTCAAACTCTCAATGAAAGCACCAATGTCATTGTCAAAACTGGCGGATCTCGGGTAGGGGGTCCCGAGCTGTGAATCTTGGATCAATGGGGAATAGGGGACGAGAGACACAATGTTTACCTAGGTTCAGGCTCTCTCTAAGAGGTAAAACCCTACGTCCTGCTCGATTATATTGCTTGTGTATATGGGGATTACAGAGTCAATCTACCACGAGATCAGATGAACTAAACCCTAGGCTAGTAGGATGATGGTTGTTGTTCTGACCCCTACGGACTAAACTCCTCTGGTTTATATAGACACGAGGGATACTAGGGTTACATATGTTGGTTGCAACATGAGGATAAACACGCCGAATCTTCTATCTTGACTTGGAGTGCGCACCAAGGCATCAAAGGTCTCCTGTCCGGATACGACGCCGCACAATAGTCCGGCTTTCCAGCAGCTGCAGTGTGGCCCAGCTATCCGGCCCATGGGATATAGGCTGGCAGCCCGAGGACCCCCTATTCCAGGACTCCCTCACCTCCCCTTGGCAACGAGGAGTGCGAGAACTCGTCGAAGGGTCAGTACACGCCTACCGGAGAGGAGATGGCGGCTTCCGGACCATGGATCCAAGGAACGGGTTGGAGGCACCAAGTTGAGGCAGCATACGTCCTCGCCACCACAATCCGCCGCGGGGCATTATCCCGGCCACCTCCTCCAACGACGACAAGGGCGGGAGTAGTGGAGGCGAAAGCTGTGAGCGGCGGCGGCCGCAAACTCCGGAATGTCTAAGTTTTTGTAACCATGGGTGAAGTGATTTTTGATACCTTTCGGTATTTATCTAAGTTAAATTGGCTTGCACATTACCGACTGCTAGCTCGCTTACCCACTGCCTTCTTTTCTTCTATAAAAAACAACGCAACCAAGCCCACGGGCCTCACAACGGGCGCGGCGTCCGCCTGCTAGTGAACTAAAGAAACCCGCCGCACAGCGAAATCACTAATTAAGGAGTACTCATTGTAAAGAACACTCCATCTTCCCAGGTCACGACAAGTGGCGCACATGCAGCGCGCCACTTGTCGCAACCTGGGAGTTTTTCCTTTTTTGTAGATTCGTTTATTCAAAACGTTTTATCTCTTAAACCGTGCGTCCAAATCTCAAACCGTTTTCACCATTGGATTCCTCGCGTCGAGATCTTCAAAACTAGATCCCATGTTGATAGGTTTTGACGAACTTTTTTTCACAAAAAAACCGGACGAAAAAACCAAACCGGGAGCACGGTTTTTTTCCCTTTCTGAAAGAGGCACGCCCGTGCCTCTCGCGAAATCACAACCGTGCCTCTCGATCCACGAAAACACTTCTCCACCGCCGCAACCTTTTATACCCATGAGATCCCATCTAGGGGCCTTTTTTCGGTGTCCTGCCGGAGGGGGATTCGATCACGGAGGGCTTCTACATCAACACCATTGCCTCTCCGATGAAGCGCGAGTAGTTTACCTCAGACCTACGGGGTCCATAGCTAGTAGCTAGATGGCTTCTTCTCTCTCTCTCTTTGATTCTCAATACAAAGTTTTCCTCGATGTTCTTGGAGATCTATTCGATGTAATACTCTTTTGCGGTGTGTTTGCCGAGATCCGATGAATTGTGGATTTATGATCAGCTTATCTTTGAATATTATTTGAATCTCCTCTGAATTCTTATATGCATGATTTGATATCTTTGCAAGTCTCTTCGAACTATCGATTTGGTTTGGCCAACTAGATTGCTTTTTTGCAATGGGAGAAGTGCTTAGCTTTGAGTTCAATCTTGTGGTGTCCTTTCCCAGTGACAGTAGGGGCAGCAAGGCACGTATTGTATTGTTTCCATCGAGGATAAAAATATGGGGTTTTCGTCATATTGCTTGAGTTAATTCCTCTACATCGTGTTATCTTGCTTAAAGCGTTACTCCGTTCTTTATGAACTTAATACTCTAGATGCATGTTGGATAGCGGTCGATGTGTGGAGTAATAGTAGTAGATGCAGAATCGTTTTGGTCTACTTGACACGCACGTGATGCCTATATTCATGATCATTGCCTTAGATATCGTCATAACTTTGCGCTTTTCTATTAATTGCTCGGCAGTAATTTGTTCACCCACCGTAATAATTCCTATCTTGAGAGAAGCCTCTAGTGAAACCTATGGCCCCGGGGTCTATTTTTCATCGTACAAGTTTCCGATCTACAATTCTAGTTTCCTATTTACTTGTTTTGCAATCTTTACTTTCCGTTCCATAAACCAAAAATACAAAAAATATTACTTTACCGTTTATCCATCTCTATCAGATCTCACTTTGCGAATAACCGTGAAGGGATTGACAACCCCTTTGTCGCGTTGGTTGCAAGTTGGTGTTTGTTTGTGCAGGTATTCGGTGGCTTGCGCGTTGTCTCCTACTGGATTGATACCTTGGTTCTCAAAACAGAGGGAAATACTTACGTTACTTTGCTGCATCACCCTTTCCTCTTTAAGGGAAAAACCAACGCAAGCTCAAGAGGTAGGAGTGACATCTGCCCTTGCCACGACCTACGACGATGGGGCTAGTTTATAGGCCCGCCACAACCTACAACGGTGTAGGGTGAGCTATCGCATAGGGAACACCACCACATGGCGGTTAGGTGAAGACTAGAGTGATTCATCACCCCAGGCGTGTGACACCTCGCCGCCGACATGTCACGGTAAAAACAACTATACCGACATGCAGTGTGACAAGACGGGCATCTCGCCCTCCCAACAAGGCTCCGAGCCGACACATATACCCGCATTTAATGTGGTAGGTACATCATTGTGCTTGTCACTATGGTAACTTCTTTGTGGTGTATAAAAGGAGGTCCATGGACACGTAGAAAAAGGGCTCAGACCCTTTGCATTCAAATCTCCAACACACCACAAAGATAGGGCATAAGCTTCTCCCACTAACGAGTAGTGACATCACTTCTTCCTCCTCGAGTGCCTTAAAGAGAAAGAACCTAGCTCCACACGATAATATAAACAGTGAGACGTAGGGTTTTACGCTTTCGAGCGGCCTGAACTTGGGTAAAAAAAACATCACATCTTCGTCAGCATGTGTTTGCAGTCGATCTTGAGCGTTTTAGCACTCTCGCCGAACACAAGAAGGGGGCGTCCCTCGTCCCCTGGTGCCGTGCTCGCACGCACGACAAGCGCGCTACTGCTGGAACGGCTGGATGGCCGCTTACTGGCTGGAACAGCTGACTGCTAGTTTGTGTATAACACACATTAGATTTAGTACAAGGGTTAGAACTGGGAACCAACCAGCTAGGCAGTGGGACGAGATGGGCTGGGAACTAATAATTTTTTAATTTCGGAGGGCAGGCTCGAGCCCGTTGAAGCCTGTCCAGTAAAATCGTCAGGAGAGAAAGCTTGAGATGAAGGTCATATCAAGGAGTATGGTTGAATTTGGGATCCATAAATTTAAAAACTTGATGAACATCTGACACTTTTCTTAGGATTTAAAAATATGGTTGAATTGCTAGCGATCGATGATTCAAAGTGAGGCTAGCGGACATTTTATTTAGTTCTTTTTCTGTAAGGGGAGATGTTTCCTCCATATGGTTTGGATGACCTCTCCCATGTCCACTGTCCACCCATGGACGTTTGGTGTCTAAACCCGAGAGCATGGACAACCAAGCCTGAAAAAACCGGGCTTCGGGCTTGATATTCGGACTGGGCTCGGGTCTCATTTTGCAGCCCGAAAGATAGCTTAGGCCGGGCTCGGGCTTTTTTTTCCAGGATTTCGGCCCGAGCTTTTGGGCTTCGGGCCAGGCTTACATGTGCGAACACTAAAAAACAATATTCAGGCCGGGCTCGGGCTTGAGAAAAGAGTGCATTTCGAGCTTCGGGCCGGTCTCAGACTTGAGAAAAGAAGATCGGGCTTTTACAAGCCCGGCCCAGCGTATGCTTGGTTTTAGTGGTGTCCTTGGAGATGCGAGTCAGCAGCGATCTGATGGCCAGGAATCTCCGATCTGATTCTGAAATAAACAACTTGACAAAGGAAAAAAGAAAAGGGAAAAAGAGGGAGCGAAAAGCCAAAACAAAGGAAGAGAGAAAGAAAGAAAACCGGTGTGCATCTCCCGCATCGCCCACCAGCCTCAGATCTCCCCCGACCCGCGCCGCATCTCGCCCGCCCGCCGGCGAGGGGGGGCCGCCGCGATGTACATGGCGTACGGGTGGCCGCAGTCGATCCCGCTGGACCCGGGCGAGTCCGACGGCGCGGTCCTCCTCCGCGTCCTCGGCCGCCTCCTCCTCGCCGTCTGCCCCGCCTCGCTCCACCTCTGGTCCGCCTCCCACCACAAGGTCCGCCTCGCCCGCCTCGACCGCTCCCCGGACTCCCTCGCCGCGCACGGCCCCAACGCCCACGCCGTCTGGAGCCCCGACGCCAAGACCGTCGCCGTCCTGGTCAGCCTCTCCCCGCTTGCTCCGCGCCCGCTCTCTCTCTCTCTCTCTCTCTCTCTCTCTCTCTCTCTCTCTCTCTCTCTTCCGCTCAACGACTCACTTCTATGTGCTGCGCAGACCTCCTCCTTCTACCTCCACATATACAAGGTGCAGCTCTCGGGGAAGCCGCTGATCGTCGGGGGCAAGCAGCTCCCCGGGCTCTGCCTCGCCGGTCTATCCCAAATAATCGTCGAGAAGGTCCCTCTGGCCAACGACATTTCTATAACGTACGGTATCCGGCCACTGCTCCCTACCCCCAGACACGAGAGGCAAAAAAAAAAAAAAAAACCTGCTGCGGGGAGCTAATGTGTTAGTATGGTATATCATGTTGCAGGAGCAATTTCGCGTGCGACAGCAAGAGCATGCTCCTTGGGCTGTCCAACGGGCACTTGCAGGTCGTGTCCTGGAATGCTGAGGTACATGGAAATGCATACTGCTTTTGTTTCTTGTAAGTCGCCCGGTAGAAGCGAAGTATGTAGTAGTTGTGCCATCTTTGCCTCCTACTTGCTATGTTAAGCATGCTGCATGTGTTGTTGTTGTTGTTGCTTGCCAGTTCTCGGACAGCTTCAAGCTTCGTTGCTCCGCATGCTCGCCCGACAAAACCGCTGCCGTTGTAGATGCTTTGGTGTTTGACCCGCCTAGCTTGCGAGGAAATTCTAATGCAAGGCCTGCTCCCTGCTGCACAGGGGATTTTGCTATCGTCCATGTTGAGTTGTCGGTGAAGCTAAGATTGCTCGTTGCTGTGTACTCAGACTGTCAGGTTGCGCTCTGTACGGTCGGTAAGAAGGGATTGAAGCAAACCAGCGGCATCAGGGTAGACAGATGGTTGAACACTGGTGATGCAATGTGTACTTCTGTGGCTTCCGAACAGCAGATTCTTGCCGTCGGGTGCAGCAGAGGTGTTGTTGAATTGTATGACCTGGCTGAGAATGCGCGGCATATTCGCACTCTTTCTTTGTTTGATTGGGGGTAAGACTCTCATACAGATATATGTTTTCTTAAGCTGTTAAGTACAAGTTCCATTGGTTGTTCTGAGTTCCGACGACCTAATTTCTGGCAGTTGGTTGCAAATTTGTACTGATTTAGGACACCCTTCTTACATGTAATGAAACATTCGTGAAATTTTGATACATTTTTTTACTTTACTAGACGTTGTCATCTCAAAGTGTTGCAAATTCAAGCGAATTTTGAGTGCCTGATTGTATTGGTTAAGCACCTAATGCCAATATTGTCTTTTCGTGCATATGCTTAAACATGTCATTTTGCCAGAAATTTCAATGTTTCAACATTTTGTACTGTCATTTGCGACTGAGGTGTACTAGGTTGATTTAGCAGCAATTTTTTCCAGTTATTATTTTGTTGAAGCTGAGATAACTGTTCTTTTTTCTTGGATAAAAATTTGTAGGTATTCAGTGGAAGATACAGGTCCTGTTACTTGTATATCTTGGACGCCTGACAATTGTGCTTTTGCAGTTGGATGGAAATTTAGGGGACTTACTGTTTGGTCTGTATCTGGATGTCGGTTGATGTGCACATTTCGTCAAGCCGGATCGAATTCTGCTTTGTCTCCAATGGTTAAACCTAATGCCCAAAAATTTGAGCCTCTAATGGGTGGGACATCACACATTCAATGGGATGATTATGGATATAAATTATTTGCAGTTGAAGAAAGCTTATCAGAAAGGGTTCTTGCTTTCTCATTTGCCAAATGTTGCCTCAACAGAGGACTTTCGAGCACAACATATACTCGCCAGATTCTTTATGGCGAAGATCGAATCCTGTTAGTGCAACCTGATGATACTGATGAACTTAAGATATTGCATCTTAATGTTCCAGTTAAGTCTTCGGTTTCATCTTTTGATCTGTTTATTAGGTAATAAAGTGCAACATATGTTGATGTATGGATAATTATAACACTTCTCTTTTGGAAACAGGTGTCCTATAGTTCACAGAACTGGCCAGTTCTGCATGTAGTTGCAAGTGATGATGGCATGTACTTGGCAGTTGCTGGCTCTCGTGGCCTAGTGCTGTATGATTTGCGAAACAAAAGATGGCGTTTTTTTGGGGATGTTACTCAAGAGCAAAAGATTCAATGCAAAGGCTTGTTGTGGTTGGGTAAAATAGTCATCGTATGCAATTATGTTGAATCATCAAACACGTTAGTCTCACTTTCTTACCTTATTTTTTGCTATCTGGTAACTGTCTCAAGTCTGAAACTCTCTGCGCATGGAAGCTCTTTATTTATTTATTTATGTTTACTGAGCTTCATGCTTTGAGCAAGTGCTTGAACTCACATAGATACTGTCTGAACCTCACTGTTTGCTCTATGTCAAAAGAATCATTAATATTTTCTATTCTCAGTGCTTCGTTACCTATTTAAAGACCACTTCTCTCTCTCATGTGTATGACTTGCTATTTAGCATTTAACAATATGCCTTGTTCATTGCATTTGTCTTAGGTACGAGCTGCTGTTTTTCCCAAGATATCACCTTGATCATAGCTCCTTACTTTACCGGAAACCACTGCTTGGTAGACCCATTGTCATGGATGTCTTTCAGGATTACATTCTTGTTACCTACAGTCCATTTGATGTGCATATATTCCATGTGATGATCTCGGGAGAATTGTCACCTACCAGTAGTCCAGTTTTACAGGTGACTTGAGAATTTTGCATCCTCAATGTAGATTCTTTTGTTTGCTTCTGCCTTACAACGTACATTTCTCCATGATTAAACAGCTTTCAACAGTTCGAGAACTTTCAATTATGAGTCCAAAGAGCCCACCTGTTTCAATGCGCTTGATTCCTGAACCAACTGATGAAGGTGTGCTGAAGCGGGATACAAATGAATCTTCTAACCTGTCGTCCCAACAACCTTCAAGGTATATTTTAATCCAGATGTCACTTGGTCCTATTCTCCTTGATTTTTATTGGCTTGCAATATATCAGATGTCTGATCTTGCGGGTGAATGGGGAACTTTCTGTGCTGGACATGGATGATGGACATGAGCAAGCACTTACAAATTCAGTTGAACTCTTCTGGGTCGTCGGTTCTCAAGAAGAAGAGAAGAGTAATCTTATCAAAGAGGTTTCATGGCTTGACTATGGCCATCAAGGGATGCAGGTCAGTTTTAATGGTATTCTTTAATACACATTTTCTTTATTATGCACATGTATCTTTGGGTCGTATTTGCCTGCTATCCTTTTATGCAGAAACTGCTTTGTTTCAGGTATGGTACCCATCACATGGAGCAAATCCTTTTAGGCAAGAGGATTTTCTGCAGGTACTGATCTTACTTCTTAGGTCAAGCAATGGTTTTTATATCTGCTTGGAGTTTTCCACGTACTTAATGTGAAATGCTTATATTTTTTGGGTAAATCTGTTAATATAAGCTGTGATATTTTTATGTGCTGATCTTTTATCAAATGAAAAGCTTTTCATGATGTTATCATAAATTATAATTGAGCACGTCTTATTTGATTCTGTAGTTGGATCCAGAGCTTGAATTTGACCGTGAGGTGTATCCTCTTGGTCTCCTGCCAAATGTTGGTGCAGTTGTTGGTGTTTCTCAGAGGACGTCCTTTTCAACCGCAGAGTTCCCATGCTTTGAGCCTTCTCCAAAAGCGCAAACAATATTGCATTGTTTACTACGGCATCTTCTTCAGGTAGAGTTAGCAATGATCGTTCCTCTCTGGTATATGTTTTCTATCAGTTGACTTTTTTTTAAGATAAAGGCAATATTCAGAAACTTCTCCATTAATCTGGTAAGAATGGAAAAAATGTCTGATTCTCACATTAGTCAAATATACTTTTGGGGCTCCTAGCAGTGCCTCTAAATTTGAGTTCTTACATCAGATTAGTGTTAGTACACAACCCGTTAAAACAGGACTTATGCTTTAAAGATGAAAGTAAAGGGTCAAGTTTGATGAAGATTGCATAAACATTGCTACACACATCCAATGTGATCTACGAATAATTTTTTATGCATTGTCATCTAAATCCTTTCTCACCATTGATTTTAGCTTGGATAAGTGGCGTTATCTGCTGTCTTACTGACTGAATATGCAAAGCTAACATGGCTTCTGCCTACGTTAGGGAGAACGCTGGGATTCATTTATTTTTTGGACTGTTATATTATGATATTTGCCCGCGTTGAACTGTGTAGCAGGACTTCGGACATACTTTATTGCAAGCATAAAAAAAGATGATTTCGCTTACATTAATCTAGGGTTGTTGCCTTTGGAAGGTTAATTTTTTGGCTTTACTGGGAAGATATGTTTGCAATGATGCTTTATTGGACTACTTGCGTCAACTTTTCTATGTTATGTTATAAATATGGTATAAATCATTTTCTTGTGCCTCTAAAATTACTTCTCCATTCTATTTATTTAACAGAGAGACAAACATGAAGAAGCTTTACGTTTGGCAAACTTGTCAGCAGAGAAACCTCACTTCTCTCACTGTTTAGAGTGGCTTCTGTTTACGGTATTTGAAGCAGATATATCAAGGTATTTGATTCTGACTCTTTCACTGTCCTCGTAAAATCTACTGCATATTGCAATCTGGAGCTGAAACAAAGATGGGAACATGTCACAGTTCATTGTGTAGTTTTTAATAATAGAACTCTTTCAAATGGATGCCATCCATCACTCTAATATTTCTATTTAATGCTGTAACTGGTAGCATTTTTACATCGTTTGTTCACTAAGTTGCTAGCTTTGATGCCATCATTGCTTAAATAATGAATCAACTTCTTTTTCTGATTGGCCACTTTGCTAATTGCAGGCCAAGTGCTTCAAAAAATCAACTTCCACAAAAAAGTGAATCTCCAAAGAAGTCTCTTTTAGAGAAGACATGTGACCTACTTCGAAATTTTTCTGAATATATGGATGTAGTAGTCAGTGTTGCTAGGAAAACTGATGGCCGGCACTGGGCAGATCTTTTCTCTGCAGCTGGACGATCCACAGAGTAAGTGTGCTGCCATTTTTGAAGATGCGTACCTTGTAGTTGTAACTCTCTTGCTCTTAGTAATTGCCGTGCATCAGCTAGAGTGTAGATTTGCACACTTCCATGTGCCATAGTTGGTGTCCATCAACAAGAATCTGAATGATCCATTGTTGATTCGGTTGACTTGTTAATCACGCTAACTTGGACTACTGTCTTGTGTGGTCAGAATGACCTTAATTTTGTAGAGCTCAGGTATTTTGTTAAACTGGCCATTTTCTTAGGTTTTTAGAGGATATGTATGTCGCTTGATTTGTATTGGCAGTCAATTTTTATAACTCCGTTGGTTCCTTATTGGTGTGTATAGATACTTGCAGAAGGTTTACTGTTACCAGTCCAGCACCAGCGTTTGGTATCTTGGGAGTGCAGATTCTAAATAAATGTTTACGATGTTTACCAACGAACTACTGTGTAGCGTCGACAGTGGTTAATGATTGATTAACATTTGAAATAAATATAATTGTTGCGTTCTTATATGACTGATCTTCCATGGTAGGATGTTCGAGGAATGTTTCCAACGGAGATGGTACAGGACTGCTGCTTGCTACATACTGGTATGCCCTTTTAGGATATGTTAAATAATGTCTGATGCATGATAGTATTTCTCAGAGTTATGCACTAACAAAGATTATTTTCACCATTATTATCATTTAGTTCAAGAATTAGTGCGTAAAATGTTGTATGATTACAGGTCATTGCTAAGCTGGAAGGCCCTGCTGTCAGTCAGTATTGTGCACTCCGTTTGCTTCAAGTAATTCTTTTACCTTAATCATAAGGTGGTTTTGGTATATGTACTAGTTGTCTCACATGTTCAAGCTCTCAATTTCAAGTGTTTGTAACTTTGCAGGCTACACTCGATGAATCTCTGTACGAGCTTGCTGGGGAGCTGGTATGCTTTTTATGCTATGACCTGTCTATTTCCTATATTTATAGTCTCCAGTGGAATTAAGGAATGCCAGCAATGTTGTTTAGGTCCGCTTCTTGCTAAGGTCTGGCAGAGACTTTGAAAATGCCAATACGGACTCTGAAAAACTATCTCCAAGGTTTATGGGCTATCTTCTATTCCGTTCGCCATACAAAAGACAATCTTCTGACTTGAAAAGGTACATTTTGTAGTTAACTTTAAAAGGTCATGTCCTTTTTTTTAATGGTTATGGTGGTGTTATCAGAACTTATGTGTTATTCCCTCTTTGGACAGTAACTCAATGAAAGAACTTAGCCCACATATTAACTCTGTTATGAACATTCTGGAGAGCCATGCCAGCTATTTGATGTCTGGCAAGGAACTTTCAAAGCTCGTTGCTTTTGTCAAAGGGACTCAATTTGATCTTGTGGTGAGATTCTCACCATTCATCATTGTAACAGTATTGATTTTAAAGCCACTTGTTCTCATACTTCATTGTAACTTCATGCAGGAATATCTTCAGCGAGAAAGGCAAGGGTCTGCCCGACTGGAGAATTTTGCATCTGCACTTGAACTAATTGGAGAAAAGGTTTTTGTTTAACAAATCATCAAGTCAATACCTCAATTTTACTTTGTGCTCAATTTTCTTTGCAAATTTGGGTGTCTTTGTCTTGGTCATGAAATCATCATTAGTGGAATGACACCTAGTTATTTAGAACTTTTGCTTTGCAAAAACATTTGGGCTTGTACTGTATATATTACATATTTTAAATTTTGAAAAATCTGCAATCCTGAACTGTAAAACTTAGGGCTGTCAATGAGCTGAGCTTGAGCGAATACACACCCAGGGCCGAGACATGAATCCTAGCCTATCTGAGTCGCAGAATGAAGGGCTCTTGACCTGTCAAAGGCTTGCACACGCCTTTTTTTTGTGGGGAATATTCTCATGAACCGGTGCTTAATTGCAAACTGAGAAAGCCAATCAGTTTAGGGCATTTGCTGCCATATTTACTTCTTGGATTAAAACTCCATTCGGGCTTGAACACATGGTCGGAAGAATGGTGGGCTTGGGATTCTAAGCAGGTGCTAGACATTTGAAATTTCAGGGAAATGACGGTGGAACACCTGGTACTGTCCAGCTTTACCGAACTTCTCGAGCTCGAGCTTCTAAAGCCTGCCAGCTTGAGGTCAGGCTTGAGCTTGGCTCGTTAGTGTCTCGAGCTGAACTCGAGCCGAGCCTAGAACAGATCATGGTCAAACAGTTGGTCGAGATTGAACTTTTTTGACAGCCCTAGTGAAACTCTCCATGTCAGTCTGTTTAAATTCGACCAGGTATTGGTCACATTGTAAATGGTATTGACGTTCTTAGTCTTGGAAAAATGATAGTAGTGTTTGCCGCAGTTTTCTCGTGCTAGTTGTGCTGTGCTCAACAAAGCTAGAACCTGAACGTTATGAATGTCTTTTAAGTACCTAGGGAGATGATTTGCTCGAGAAAATAAGCAAATTACTTGACAGTATTGAAAATACAGGAACAATAAGCTGAGATGATCTTGTGTAGATCATCTGTTTACTTGGTTCAAGCAGATGCATCACATACCTCAATAGTCAATACACCGTTGGTTGGTTTAAAAGTTTGCAAGTCACACAATAAAAGAATATTATTAAATATTTTTTTCCATCTACTTTTCTTGGAGAATAATGTTCTCACTTGTATTATTGATATTTTAATGACAGCTCCAAATGGACACACTTCAGAGCCGGCTAGATGCTGAGTTCCTTCTTGCTCATATGTGTTCTGTCAAGTTTAAGGAATGGATTGTCGTGCTAGCAACTTTATTGAGGCGTGCAGAGGTAATACTTGTATAGATCTATGCTTTGACATGGTTAATACTACTTCCGTCCTGGTTTATTGGCCCCCTTCGAATTTTGTTCCAAAATTTGACCTCAGATTTAACTAACAAAATGTTGTAATCGAAAAATACTATTATTGAAAACTATGTTTAAATACGGATCCGACGATGTAATTTTTGATGACATGCATTATTATTTTATTAGTTAAATTTATGGTCAAAATTTTGGCACAAAATATTAAGGGGACCAATAAACCAGGACGGAGGTAGTAATTCTTATGCGCTAGTTAAAATGTTTGAATGTGCGGTTCTTTGGTAACCTTGTCATTGGCCTTTGCATCTGTGCTCAAGTTGTTTTTTTGGCTTTACCATGTATCTGGTTCTTCACTACTGCCCACTAGTATTTACTTGCCGCACAACTTGCACTTAACTGGATGGATTGATTGTTGTAGAATCTTTTTTTGAGATCAGATAATATTAATCTTGTTGGTGCACTGTTATCAGTGAATATTATTCCCTCCATTCCTAAATATAGAGTGTATAGTTTTTGGCACGGAAATTAAAGAACGCACATGGAGGGAAAATTTCACAAGTTTTGGGCAAGATTTCACCTGACTAATTGACATGAGAAAATAGAGGAGCTTGCTTGATATAAGGAAATGTAATCAAATCCCTAAAAAAATTATCCAAATGAGTTGTGCAACCCAATACACCTTATATTTTGATTTTTTTCTCAAAAAATTATACGCCTTATATCAAGGAACGGAGGGAGTAGCATTTAGAGGTGAATTGTTTGGTTTTGCAAAATTAGTGGTCCTTGCTGCTGTAATGCATTCTTTTTATTTTCCTCAGGTTTTGGTGGATCTCTTTCGACATGATCTGAGGTTGTGGAAAGCATATAGCATCACTCTACAGGTTAGCAAAGCACAAATGGTGCTCATTTTTCAGGGTTTATGAATCTTATAGGCGTCTCTGACATGTGTGCAAACCACTTGCAGTCACACGATGTATTCAGCGAGTACCTTGATCTTCTTAGTGCCTTGGAGGAGGAGCTTTCGTCTGTTTCCGATCGCACATTGCAAAGCAACGGACCGGTGTCGTGATATACTGAAAGGATAGCGATTTTGGGTGGCCAACAGTTTTAGCCTGGTGTTAAGTTAACACATACTGTTAGGAGGAGAGAAAGGCGCGGGGAATCGTTTGTAAATAGCGATTATTTGGGGGATTTTCCCCCCTTGGAGGCGAGCAAGAGCCTTAGAGGTTAGGACAACAGCCTTTTGTGCAGTGAAATGAGTTAAATCACCATATTGTTGTATCATTTAGTTGCGGCAGAGTGGAGTGTGCATTCTTCCCCTTTCTGTAAGTATGTGGACAATGTAAATTACATACTAGTACCAGTTATGAGCATCCAGTCGCTTTTTTGTTCCTCTATCATGTGTAAGCTTATCCCCGTTTTGACCTTTTGAGTTGAATGTATGGATTTGTTGCTACAACGTCGTAATGCCTCCCTGCTTAATATCAATGAGAAACCAGCCATGGCTGGGCCTTTTCAAAAAAATACAACGTCATAATGCCTAGTGGATCATCTTATTAGTATTGGGGATTCAAATTTATACTTTCCTCCGTTCCTAAATATAAGTCTTTTTAGAGATTCCAATATAGACTACATACAGATGTATGTAGACATAGTTTAGAGTGTGGTTCACTCATTTTGCTCCGAATGCAATCCATATTAGAATCTCTAAAAAGACTTATATTTAGGAACGGAGGGAGTGTATGCTAACTTTATACTCTCTCCGTTCTTGTAGAGCTTCCTATGGAGCAAAATGAGTGAACTTATACTTTAAAAGGTGTCTCCATACATTCGAATGTAGTCTGATGTAAGGTGGAACCCTAGATGGCCGATCTTTCACGAAAGGGAGCGGATCCCGCGATGAACACGAAGAACACGAGGAGAAACACGAGAGAAACACTAAAAACCAACAAGAATGATCACACATATGCTAGATTCTCGAACACAAAAGAGATCACACGATCCAAAGTCAACACGGGACGATACAAAGGGGGTAACTGGTCTTCTCCAAAGGAGGTCTTGATGGGGGCCACCCTAGAGGGGGTCTTGAATCCAAGGGGATCTTCTCCGAAGAGGGGCCGCGGTCTCTCTCAAGGAGTAGATCCGTAATGGATGAGCAAAGCTCTATCTCACATATGAGCTAAACCAATGCTAACCCTAACTAGGATGAGGAGGAGGTCTATTTATAGTCTTAGTGCAAATGGGGGGCGAAGTGAAGGGGTACATGGGCCTCATCCCGCAACTGGACACAGCAGACACAGCCAGGGGTTGGACGTCCGGCGGGCGTCAGACGTCCGGAGGCTCGGGACGGTCTGGACGTCCGTAGATCTTCGGACTTCCGTAGATTACGTTATGTCGCCGTGGCGTCGGACTCCGTAGGTGGCCGGTTGTCCGGTCGCCGGTCGTTCGGTCTTCCTCGGATTTCCGCTGTTTCCGCTCGGGTGGTGTGGCGACGGTCGTTCGGAGAGGCTCGGACGTCCGGGGCCTGGGAGGTGTCGGTCGTCCGGACCCGGTCGGACGTCCGGCCGCTGTAGCCTTCGATGGCCTGGATTCCTTGGGCTGTTGTGTCCTTCAGGGGCCAGACGTCCGGGCTGGGCCGGTCGTCCGGTGGCTGTAGCTTCCGTGGTAGCTCTTCTTCTTGTCCTTCACGCTCGGTGTCCTCGCCGTCTTGTCCGTTGGATGTAAATGTTCCGTGACTTTCCTCCAAGTACCTGAGCACACATAGTGTTTCCGTTTGAGGTACTAGCCATGTCTCATGTGTCGAAGGTGGTAGTTCGGAAAGGAGCGAGTTCACCTTATCTTCGATAGCCTTCGCTCGGGCTCTGGTCATAGGTCCAAGTGGTGTCGTGGGAGACGTAGGTAGGTCCATGGGGATGACCTTGGGATGCTCCGCATCATCTCCCCTCCCTTGGGAAAGATCCGACCTCGGATCGAAATCTTCATCACCATGGTAGGGCGATAGATCCTTGACGTTGAAGACGTCGCTCACTTGTACTTGTTGTGTGGGAGGTCGATCTTGTAAGCATTGTTGTTGTAGCGTGCAAGCACCTTGAAGGGTCCATCCGCTCGTGGTAGAAGTTTGGACTTGCGTTCGTTGGGGAAGTGATCCTTGCGAAGGTGTAGCCACACTAGATCTCCAATGTTGAATATCATGGGTTGCTTGTTGACGTTGATCTTGGTCGCGAGCCATTGTACTTGGCGCTCGATGGTGTGCCTTGTATCTTCATGCATCTTCTTGAGATAGTTCACTCGGGTGCTTGCGTCCATGTTGATGTGCTCTTGTAGTGGTAGAGGAAGAATGTCCAATGGGGACAACGGGTTGAAACCGTAGACGACCTCGAAGGGGGACTTGCCGGTAGTTGTATGTCTTGCGCGGTTGTAGGCGTACTCGGTGATCGGTAGGCACTCTTCCTACTCCTTGATGTTCTTCTTGATCAAGACGCGAAGTAGAGTAGAGAGTGTGCGGTTGGTCACCTCCGTTTGGCCGTCCGTTTGTGGATGGTATGCCGTGGAGAATAGTAGCTTGATTCCGAGCTTGGCGCATAAGGTCTTCCAAAAGTAACTCAAGAACTTGATGTCACGGTCCGAGACAATCGTCTTTGGCACTCCATGAAGTCGCAAGATTTCCCTACAAAAAGGATTTGCAATGTGTGAAGCATCGTCTATCTTGTTGCAAGGAATGAAATGAGCCATTTTGGAGAATCTGTCCACAACAACAAAAGCGGAATCCTTTCCATTTCTAGTTCTATGCAAACCAAGCACAAAATCCATGCTAATATCTTCCCATGGTTGGTACGGAATTGGAAGAGGCATATAGGGACCATGAGATTGAGCTTTAGACTTAGCTTTGCGACATGTAGAGCATCGGTTGGTGAAGCGGTTGACGTCGCGAAACATCTTGGGCCAAAAATAGTTCTTGGAGAGCGTAGGAAATGTCTTGTCGCGTCCAAAGTGTCCCATTAGTCCTCCTCCATGAGATTCCTGCAAAAGCAACAAACGAAGAGAAGACTCGGGAATGCAAAGTTCGTTAGTTCTCATAAGATAACCATCTTTGATGCAATAACAATCCCAAGATGTATGCGTCAAACACTTGGCATAAGGAATAGCAAAAGTAGGATCATGCGCATACAAGTCTTCTATGTGCTCAAAGCCAATGACATCCAATTCAAGTTGAGTAACGAGCATGCATATACGGGATAGCGCATCCGCCACAACATTTTCCTTTCCTTTGATATACTTGATGATATAAGGAAAAGACTCAATAAACTCACTCCACTTAGCATGACGCTTGTTCAACTTAATTTGACCCTTAAGGTACTTAAGCGTTTCATGGTCGGTGTGGATGACAAACTCATGAGGCCGACGGTAATGTTCCCATTCACGCAAAACGCGGACTAAAGCATAAAGCTCTTTGTCATAGATGGGGTAATTGAGTTGCGCTCCGGAGAGTTTCTCACTAAAGTAAGCTATGGGGCACTTCTCTTGAGTTAACACACCTCCTATGCCATTACCACTAGCATTGCAATGAATTTCAAAGGGTTTGTCAAAGTTGGGTAATGCAAGCACGGGAGCATGAGTAAGCAAATTCTTAAGCGCATTGAAAGCATTATCTTGGGAGGGTCCCCAAACAAAAGGCACATTTTTCTTACTCAAAGCATGCAAAGGTGAAGCGATAGTGCTAAAGTCCTTCACAAATCTACGACAGAAACCGGCTAAACCAAGGAAACTACACACTTGTTGCAAGTTGGTTGGTTGAGGCCAAGTTTTAATAGCATTGATCTTAGAGTCATCAACATGAACACCCTTAGAGGACACAACAAAACCCAAGAAAACGAGCTTATCGATGCCAAAAAGGCATTTTTCCATGTTAGCATATAGACACTCTTTTCGAGAGTTTGTAACACGGTGCGGACATGGGTGACATGATGTAGGATCGAAAGTATGTCTAGAGGGGGGGTGATTAGACTACTTGACCAAATAAAAATCTAACCTTTTCCCAATTTTAAGTCTTGGCAGATTTTAGCAACTTAGCACAAATCAAGTAATCAACCTACACATGCAATTCTAAGAGTATAGCAGCGGAATGTAAAACAATTGCATATGAAGGTAAAGGGAGGAGTTTGGAGGGAGCAAACGCAATGTAGACACGGAGATTTTTTATCCGTGGTTCCGATAGGTGGTGCTATCATACATCCACGTTGATGGAGACTTCAACCCACGAAGGGTAACGGTTGCGCGAATCCACGGAGGGCTCCACCCACGAAGGGTCCATGAAGAAGCAACCTTGTCTATCCCACCATGGCCATCGCCCACGAAGGACTTGCCTCACTAGGGTAGATCTTCACGAAGTAGGCGATCTCCTTGCCCGTACAAACTCCTTGGTTCAACTCCCCAATCTTGACGGAGGCTCCCAAGTGACGCCTAGCCAATCTAGGAGACACCACTCTCCAAAAGGTAATAGATGGTGTGTTGATGATGAACTCCTTGCTCTTGTGCTTCAAATGATAGTCTCCCCAACACTCAACTCTCTCTCATAGGATTGGATTTGGTAGAAAGATGATTTGAGTGGAAAGCAACTTGGGGAAGGCTAGAGATCAAGATTTATGTGGTTGGAATGGAATATCTTGACCTCAACACAAGTGTAGGTGGTTCTCTCTCATAAAATGTATGTTGGAAGTGTAGGCATGTTCTGATGGCTCTCTCCACGAATGGAGAGTGGGTGGAGGGGTATATATAGCCTCCACACAAAATCTAACCATTACAAAAAAATCACCAAACTCGGTGGGACCGAATTATAAAACTCGGTCAGACCGATTTAGTTCAAAATGTGAACGTTAGGATTTTCGGTGGGACCGACATGTCAACTCGATGGGACCGATTTCATTAGGGTTAGGGCATAACGTAATCTCGGTGAGACCGATTACACAAAAGTCGGTGGGACCGATTTTGGTAATAGAGAAACAGAGAGTTGGTCAGGCAAACTCGGTGGGACCGATTCGCTCATCTCGGTTAGACCGAAACGTTACGAAGGGGAATAGAGAGTTTGCATTGCAATCTCGGTGGGACCGATCGCTCATCTCGGTTGGACCGAAACGTTACGAAGGGAAACAGAGAGGTTGCAATCCCATCTCGGTGAGACCGAGATCCCTATCGGTGAGACCGAAGTGACTAGGGTTTGTGGCAGTGGCTATGTCAAGTGAACTCGGTGGCGCCGGATAGAAAGTTTTGGTGGGGCCGAGTTTGACTTTTGGTTTGGGACATATGTGGATATGAGAAAGTAGTTGAGGGTTTTTGGAGCATATCACTAAGCATTTTGAGCAAGTAACTCATTAAGCAACACCTCACCCCCTTTTAATAGTATTGGCTTTTCCTATGGACTCAATGTGATTTTGGATCACTAAAAGTAAAATGTAGAGTCTTGTGCTTTGAGCTTGAGCCAATCTTTTGTCCTTAACATTTTGAGGGGTCCACTTTCTAATCCATGCCATGCCAATCATTGAGCTTTCCTAAAATATTTAACTTGAAATAGCATTAGCTCAATGAGCTATATGTTGTTAGGAATTACCAAAACCACCCAGGGATAGTTGCACTTTCACATGATCTTTGAGAGATTTGCTAAAAACAAGGATATCATCGAAGTAGACCACAACAAACTCACCAATGTAAGGGCGAAACACATAATGCATAAGACGCATGAAAGTACCCGGTGCTTCCGATAAACCCATAGGCATGACTAACCACTCATACAAACCAAACTTTGTTTTGAAAGCAGTTTTCCATTCATCACCCTCTTGTATGCGGATTTGATAGTAGCCACTTTTGAGATCAATTTTGGAAAAGATAGTGGCACCACTAAGTTCATCAAGCATATCATCAAGGCGTGGAATGGGATACCTATAGCGAACGGTGATAGCGTTGATAGGTCTACAATCGGAACACATGCAAAAGCTACCGTCTCTTTTTGGCACAAGAATGACCGATATGACACAAGGACTCAAACTTTCACGCACATGTTGTGACGCCCCCGATTCAATCGTACACTAATCATGCACGCAAACATGTACGATCAAGATCAGGGACTCATGGGAAGATATCACAACACAACTCTAAAGATAAATAAGTCATACAAGCATCATAATACAAGCCAAGGGCCTCGAGGGCTCGAATACAAGTGCTCGATCATAGACGAGTCAGCGGAAGCAACAATATCTGAGTACAGACATAAGTTAAACAAGTTTGCCTTAAGAAGGCCAGCACAAACTGGGATACAAATCGAAAGAGGCGCAGGCCTCCTGCCTGGGATCCTCCTAACTACTCCTGGTCGTCGTCAGTGGGCTGCACGTAGTAGTAGGCACCTCCGGTGTAGCAGGAGTCGTCATCGACGGTGGCGTCTGGCTCCTGGGCTCCAGCATCTGGTTGCGACAACCAGGTAGGAAGGAAAGGGGGAAAAGAGGGAGAAAAGCAACCGTGAGTACTCATCCAAAGTACTTGCAAGCAAGGATCTACACTACATATGCATGGGTATATGTGTAAAGGGCCATGTCGGTGGACTGGACTGCAGAATGCCAGAATAAGAGGGGGATAGCTAATCCTGTCGAAGACTACGCTTCTGGCCTCCTCCATCTTGCAGCATGTAGAAGAGAGTCGATGGTAAGTTCACCAAGTAGCATCGCATAGCATAATCCTACCCGGCGATCCCCTCCTCGTCGCCCTGTTAGAGAGCGATCACCGGGTTATATCTGGCACTTGGAAGGGTGTGTTTTATTAAGTATCCGGTTCTAGTTATCATAAGGTCAAGGTACAACTCCGGGTCGTCCTTTTACCGAGGGACACGGCTATTCGAATAGATAAACTTCCCTGTAGGGGTTCACCACATAACCCAACACGCTCGATCCCCTTTGGCCGGACACACATTCCTGGGTCATGCCCGGCCTCGGAAGATCAACACGTCGCAGCCCTACCTAGGCACAACAGAGAGGTCAGCACGCCGGTCTAAATCCTATGGCGCAGGGGTCTGGGCCCATCGCCCATTGCACACCTGCACGTTGCGAGGGCGGCCGGAAGCAGACCTAGCAACCTCCATTACGAAGGAAGTCACGTTACGCGGTCCAATCTGGCGTGCGCCGCTCAGTCGCTGACGTCACGAAGGCTTCGGCTGATACCACGACGTCGAGTGCCCATAACTGTTGCCGCGTAGTTGGTTAGTGCGTATAGACCAAATGGCCAGACTCAGATCAAATACCAAGATCTCGTTAAGCATGTTAATTGATGTAACCGCGAACATCGACCAGGGCCAGGCCCACCTCTCACCTAGGCGGTCTCAACCTGCCCTGTCGCTCCGCCACAAAGATCCACCCAGAGGGCCGTCGGGACAAAGGTCCTTTCAGCCCCCAATCCGTGAATCACTCGCGGGTACTCCTCGAGCCGACCTGACTTTAGTCACCACATGTATCATGTATAAAGTATATAAGTATATACCCGTGATCACCTCCCAAGTGATCACGGCCTGATAGTATAGCACAGCAGACGGACAAGAATGTAGGGCCACTGATGGAAAACTAGCATCCTATATTAAGCATGTAGGATTGCAGGTAAAGGTAACAACAGTAGTGGCAAAGACAGGCTATGCAGCAGAATAAGATTAACGGAAAGCAGTAACATGCTACACTACTCTAATGCAAGAGTATAGAGAAGAATAGGCGATATCTGGTGATCAAGGGGGGGGCTTGCCTGGTTGCTCTGGCAAGAAGGAGGGGTCGTCAATAGCGTAGTCGGTCGGGGCACCAGCAGCGGCGTCGGTCTCGTAGTCTACCGGAGAGAAGAGGGGGCAGAAACAATGAATACAATGCAAACAGATGCATAACGATGCATGACATGACAAAGCGTGATGCTAGGTGTGCCCAAACGCGGCAGTAGGTGACACCGGCGAAGGGGGGAAACATCCGGGAAAGTATTCCCGGTGTTTCGCGTTTTCGGACAGATGAACCGGAGGGGGAAAGTTGCGAGTTTGATAGGTTAGGGATGTGTGGCGGACGAACGGGCTGCGTATACAGATTCGTCTCGTGGTTCTTAGCAACTTTCATGTACAAAGTATTTTCATCCGAGCTACGGTTTATTTTATATTATTTTTTAAAGATTTTATTCAATTTATAAATTATTATTATTAATTTAATTCGAAAATGGTATTACTGCATCAGCATGACGTCAGCATGACATCATCAGTCAACAGAGGTGTTGACTGGGTCAAGCTGACGCGTGGGTCCCATATGTCATTGACTTAGATTAACTAAACATGTTAATTAGCTTAATTACATTGATTAGGTTAACTAATTTTAATTAGCTTAGCTAAACAGAATTAATTTAACTTAATTAATTAATTAATTATTTATTTATTAACTTAAAAAAAAAATTGTTCCAGGGGCGTGGGCCCCTTGTGTCATTGGCCCATGGCCAAAGTTGGTTCGGGCACTGCGGGCGAAGCCCCAATCCGATTGGGCACTGGCCCAGGCGAACGGTGGGGGGGGGGGGGCTACGTGTTGGGGAACGTAGCAAAAATTTAAAATTTTCTACGCATCACCAAGATCAATCTATGGAGTCATCTAGCAACGAGAGAGAGGAGTGCACCTACATACCCTTGTAGATCGCGAGCGGAAGCGTTTAAGAGAACGGGGTTGATGGAGTCGTACTCGTCGTGATCCAAATCACCGATGATCCTAGCGCCGATCGGACGGCACCTCCGCGTTCAACACACGTATGGTTGGGAGAGACGTCTCCTCCTTCTTGATCCAGCAAAGGGGGAGGAGAGGTTGATGGAGATCCAGCAGCACGACGGCGTGGTGGTGGAAGCAGCGGGGATCTCGGCAGGGCTTCGCCAAGCTCAGCGAGAGGGAGAGGTGTTACGGGGGAAGAGGGAGGCGCCAGGGGCTTGGGTGCGCAGCCCTCCCTCCCCCCTTTATATAGGGGCCGGGGGGGGGGGGGGGGCGGCCCCTGGAGATCCCATCTCAAGGGGGGGGGCGGCCAAGGGGGGACTTGCCCCCCAAGTCAGGTGGGGCGCCCCCACCCTGAGGGTTTCCAACCCTAGGCGCAGGGGGAGGCCCATGGGGGGGCGCACCAGCCCACCAGGGGCTGGTTCCCTTCCCAATTCAGCCCATGGGGCCCTCCGGGATAGGTGGCCCCACCCGGTGGACCCCCGGGACCCTTCCGGTGGTCCTGGTACAATACCGGTGACCCCGAAACTTTCCCGGTGGCCGAAACTGGACTTCCTATATACAAATCTTCACATCCGGACCATTCCGGAACTCCTCGTGATGTCCGGGATCTCATCCGGGACTCCGAACAACTTTCGGGTTACCGCATACTAATATCTCTACAACCCTAGCGTTACCGAACCTTAAGTGTGTAGACCCTACGGGTTCGGGAGACACGCAGACATGACCGAGACGACTCTCCGGTCAATAACCAACAGCGGTATCTGGATACCCATGTTGGCTCCCACATGCTCCTCGATGATCTCATCGGATGAACCACGATGTCGAGGATTCAAGCAATCCCGTATACAATTCCCTTTGTCAATCGGTACGTTACTTGCCCGAGATTCGATCATCGGTATCCCAATACCTCGTTCTATCTCGTTACCGGAAAGTCACTTTACTCGTTCCGTAATGCATGATCCCGTGACTAACTACTTAGTCACATTGAGCTCATTATGATGATGCAATACCGAGTGGGCCCAGAGATACCTCTCCGTCATACGGAGTGACAAATCCCAGTCTCGATCTGAGCCAACCCAACAGACACTTTCGGAGATACCTGTAGGGCATCTTTATAGCCACCCAGTTACGTTGTGACGTTTGGCACACCCAAAGCATTCCTACGGTATCCGGGAGTTGCACGATCTCATGGTCTAAGGAAATGATACTTGACATTAGAAAAGCTTCAGCAAACGAACTACACGATCTAGTGCTATGCTTAGGATTGGGTCTTGTCCATCACATCATTCTCCCAATGATGTGACCCCGTTATCAATGACATCCAATGTCCATGGTCAGGAAACCGTAACCATCTATTGATCAACGAGCTAGTCAACTAGAGGCTCACTAGGGACATGTTATGGTCTATGTGTTCACACATGTATTACGATTTCCGGATAACACAATTATAGCATGAACAATAGACAATTATCATGAACAAGGAAATATAATAATAACCATTTTATTATTGCCTCTAGGGCATATTTCCAACAGTCTCCCACTTGCACTAGAGTCAATAATCTAGTTCACATCACCATGTGATTGTAATGAATCCAACACCCATGGGGTTTGTTCATATCTCGCTTGTGAGAGAGGTTACTAGTCAACGGGTCTGAACCTTTCACATCCGTGTGTGCTTTACAAATCTCTATGTCATCTTGTAGATGCAGCTACCACGCGCTACTTGGAGCTATTCCAAATAACTGCTCTACTATACGAATCCGGCTTACTACTCAGAGTCATCCGGATTAGTGTCAAAGTTTGCATCGACGTAACCCTTTACGACGAACTCTTTTACCACCTCCATAATCGAGAAAATTCCTTAGTCCACTAGATATTAAGGATAAGTTCGACCGCTGTCATGTGATCCATTGCCGGATCACTATTGTACCCCTTGACTAACTCATGGCAAGGCACACTACAGGTGCGATACACAGCATAGCATACTGTAGAGCCTATGTCTAAAGCATAGGGGACGACCTTCGTCCTTTCTCTCTCTTCTGCCATGGTCAGGTCTTGAGTCTTACTTAATACTCACACCTTGTAACACAGCCAAGAACTCCTTCTGTGCTGATCTATTTTGAACTCCTTCAAAATCTTGTCACGGTATGTATTCATTTGAAAGTACTATTAAGCGTTTTTGATCTATCCTTATAGATCTTGATGCTCAATGTTCAAGTAGCTTAATCCAGGTTTTCCATTGAAAAACACTTTTCAAATAACCCTGGATGCTTTCCAGAAATTCTACATCATTTCTGATCAACAATATGTTAACAACATATACTCATAAAAAATTCTATAGTGCTCCCACTCACTTCTTTGGAAATACAAGTTTCTCTTAAACTTTGTATAAACCCAAAATCTTTGATCATCTCATCAAAGCGTACATTCCAACTCCGAGATGCTTACTCCAGTCCTTAGAAGGATTGCTGGAGCTTTGCATACTTGTTAGCATTTTTCAGGATTGACAAAATCTTCTGGTTGTATCACATACAACCTTTCCTCAAGAAAATCGTCGAGGAAACAATATTTTGACATCCTATCTGCAAGATTTCATAAATAATGCAGTACCTGCTAATATAATTCCAACAGACTCTTAGCATCGCTACGAGTGAGAAAGTCTCATCGTAGTCAACTCCTTGAACTTGTCGAAAATCATCTTAACGATAAGTCGAGCTTTCTTAATGGTGACATTTACCGTCATTGTCCGTCTTCCTTTTAAAATCCATCTGCACCCAACATCCTTATGACCATCAAGTAGTTCTTCCAAAGTCTATACTTTGTTTTTATACATGGATCCTCTCTCGGATTTTATGGCCTCGAGCCATTCGTCGGAATATGGGCCCACCATTGCTTCTCCATAGCTCGTAGGTTCATTGTTGTCTAGCAACATGACTTCCAAGACATGATTACGTACCACTCTGAAGTAGTACGCATCCTTGTCGACCTACGAGGTTTGGTAGTGACTTGATCCGAAGTTTCATGATCACTATCATAAGCTTCCACTTCAATTGGTGTAGGTGCCATAGGAACAACTTCCTGTGCCCTGCTACACACTAGTTGAAGTGACGGTTCAATAACCTCATCAAGTCTCCACCATCCTCCCACTCAATTCTTTCGAGAGAAACTTTTCCTCGAGAAAGGACCCGTTTCTAGAAACAATCACTTTTGCTTCCAAATCTGAAATAAGAGGTATACCCAACTGTTTTGGGTATTCTATGAAGATGCATTTATCCGCTTTGGGTTCGAGCTTATCAGCCTGAAACTTTTTTCACATAAGCGCCGCAGCCCCAAATTTTTAAGAAACGACAGCTTAGGTTTCTCTAAACCATAGTTCATACGGTGTCGTCTCAACGGAATTGCGTGGTGCCCTATTTAAAGTGAATGCGGTTGTCTCTAATGCCTAACCCATAAACGATAGTGTAATTCGATAAGAGACATCATGGTATGCACCATATCCAATAGGGTGCAGTTATGATGTGCGGACACACCATCACACTATGGTGTTCCAGGCGGTATTAGTTGTGAAACAATTTCCACAATGTCTTAATTGTGTGCCAAACTCGTAACTCAGATATTCATCTCTATGATCATATCATAGACATTTTATCCTCTTGTCACGACGATCTTCAACTTCACTCTGAAATTACTTGAACCTTTCAATAATTCAGACTTGTGTTTCATCAAGTAAATATTCTCAGCATCTACTCAAATCATCTGTGAAGCAAGAACATAACGATATCCACTGCATGCCTCAGCACTCATTGGACTGCACACATCAAAATGTATTACTTCCAACAAGTTGCTTTCTTGTTCCATCTTACTGAAAACGAGGCCTTTCAGTCATCTTGCCCATGTGGTATGATTTTCATGTCTCAAGTGATTCAAAATCAAGTGAGTCCAAACGATCCATCTGTATGGACTTTCTTCATGCATATATACTAATAGACATGGTTCACATGTCTCAATCTTTTCAAAAACGAGTGAGTCCAAAGATCCATCAACATGGAGCTTCTTCATGCGTTTTATACCAATATGACTCAAGTGGCAGTGCCACAAGTATGTGGTACTATCATTATTATCTTATATCTTTTGGCATGAACATGTGTATCACTACGATCGAGATTCAATAAACCATTCATTTTAGGTGCAAGACCATTGAAGGTATTATTTAAATAGACAGAGTAACCATTATTCTCCTTAAATGAATAACCGTATTGCGATAAACATAATCCAATCATGTCTATGCTCAACGCAAACACCAAATAACAATTATTTAGGTTTAACACCAATCTCGATGGTAGAGGGAGCATGCGATGCTTGATCACATCAACCTTGGAAACACTTCCAACACATATCGTCATCTCACCTTTAGCTAGTCTCCGTTTATTCCGTAGCCTTCTATTTCGAGTTACCAACACTTAGCAACCGAACCGGTATCTAATACCCTGGTGCTACTAGGAGTACTAGTAAAGTACACATTAATATAATGTATATCCAATATACTTCTGTCGACCTTGCCTGCCTTCTCATCTACCAAGTATCTAGGGTAGTTCTGCTTCGGTGACCGTTCCCCTCATTACAGAAGCACTTAGTCTCGGGTTTGGGTTCAACCTTGGCTTTCTTCACTAGAGCTGCAACTGATTTGCCGTTTCATGAAGTATCCCTTGTTGCCCGTGCCCTTCTTGAAACTAGTGGTTTTACTAACCATCAACAATTGATGCTCCTACTTGATTTCTACTTTCGTGGTGTCAAACATCGCGAGTTGCTCAAGGATCATCATGTCTATCCCTGATATGTTATAGTTCATCACGAAGCTCTAATAGCTTGGTGGCAGTGACTATGGAGAACCATCACTATCTCATCTGGAAGATTAACTCCCACTCGATTCAAGCGATTGTAGTACTGAGACAATCTGAGCACATGCTCAACGATTGAGCTTTTCTCCCTTAGTTTGCAGGCTTAAGAAACTTGTCAGAGGTCTCATACCTCTTGACGTGGGCACTAGTCTGAAATCCCAATTTCAGCTCTTGGAACATCTCATATGTTCCGCGACGTTTCAAAATGTCTTCGGTGCCTCAATTCTAAACCGTTCAACATTACGCACTGAACTATCACGTAGTCATCAAAACGTGTATGTCAGATATTCGCAACATCCACAAACGACGCTCGAGGTTCAGCACACCGAGCGGTGCATTAAGGACATAAGCCTTCTGTGCAGCAATGAGGACAATCCTCAGTTTACGGACCCAGTCCGCATAATTGCTACTATCAACTTTCAACTAAATTTTCTCTAGGAACATATCTTAAACAGTAGAACTAAAGTGTAAGCTATGACATAATTTGCAAAGACCTTTTGACTATGTTCATGATAATTAAGTTCATCTGATTATTTAATGAACTCCCACTTAGATAGACATCCCTCTAGTCATCTAAGTGATACATGATCCGAGTCAACTAGGCCGTGTCCGATCATCACGTGAGACGGACTAGTCATCATCGGTGAACATCTTTATGTTGATCGTATCTGCTATACGACTCATGTTCGACCTTTCGGTCTCTTGTGTTCCGAGGCCATGTCTGTACATGCTAGGCTCGTCAAGTCAACCTAAGTGTATTGCATGTATAAATCTGGCTTACACCCGTTGTATGCGAACGTTAGAACCTATCACACCCGATCATCACGTGGTGCTTCGGAACAACGAACCTTCGCAACGGTGCACAGTTAGGGGGAACACTTTCTTGAAATTTTAGCGAGGGATCATCTTATTTATGCTACCGTCGTTCTAAGCAAATAAGATGTAAAACATGATAAACATCACATGCAATCAAATAGTGACATGATATGGCCAATATCATTTTGATCCTTTTGATCTCCATCTTCGGGGCGCCATGTTCATCATCGTCACCGGCATGACACCATGATCTCCATCATCATGATCTCCATCATCGTGTCTTCATGAAGTTGTCTCGCCAATTATTACTTCTACTACTATGGCTAACAGTTAGCAATAAAGTAAAGTAATTACATGACGTTTCAGTTGACACGCAGGTCATAAATAAATTAAGACAACTCCTAGGCTCCTGCCGGTTGTCATACTCATCGACATGCAAGTCGTGATTCCTATTACAAGAACATGATCAATCTCATACATCACATATATCATTCATGACATCCTTCTGGCCATATCACATCACATGACACTTGCTGCAAAAACAAGTTAGACGTCCTCTAATTGTTGTTGCAAACTTTTACGTGGCTGCTATAGGTTTCTAGCAAGAACGATTCTTACCTACGCCAAAACCACAACGTGATATGCCAATTTCTATTTACCCTTCATAAGGACCCTTTTCATCGAACCCGATCCGACTAAAGTGGGAGAGACAGACACCCGCTAGCCACCTTATGCAACTAGTGCATGTCAGTCGGTGTAACCTGTCTCACGTAAGCATACGTGTAAGGTCGGTCCGGGCCGCTTCATCCCACGATGTCGCCGAATCAAGATAAGACTAGTAACGGCAAGTAAATTGACAAAATCAACGCCCACAACAACTTGTGTTCTACTCGTGCATAGAAACTACGCATAGACCTAGCTCATGATGCCACTGTTGGGGAACGTAGCAAAAATTTAAAATTTTCTACGCATCACCAAGATCAATCTATGGAGTCATCTAGCAACGAGAGAGAGGAGTGCATCTACATACCCTTGTAGATCGCGAGCGGAAGCGTTCAAGAGAACGGGGTTGATGGAGTCGTACTCGTCGTGATCCAAATCACCGATGATCCTAGCGCCGAACGGACGGCACCTCCGCGTTCAACACACGTACAGTTGGGAGAGACGTCTCCTCCTTCTTGATCCAGCAAAGGGGGACGAGAGGTTGATGGAGATCCAGCAGCACGACGGCGTGGTGGTGGAAGCAGCGGGGATCTCGGCAGGGCTTCGCCAAGCTCAGCGAGAGGGAGAGGTGTTACGGGGGAAGAGGGAGGCGCCAGGGGCTTGGGTGCGCAGCCCTCCCTCCCCCCTTTACATAGGGGCCCTGGGGGGGGGGGCGCCGGCCCCTGGAGATCCCATCTCAAGGGGGGGGGGCGGCCAAGGGGGGACTTGCCCCCCAAGTCAGGTGGGGCGCCCCCCACCCCCAGGGTTTCCAACCCTAGGCGCAGGGGGAGGCCCATGGGGGGCGCACCAGCCCACCAGGGGCTGGTTCCCTTCCCAATTCAGCCCATGGGGCCCTCCGGGATAGGTGGCCCCACCCGGTGGACCCCCGGGACCCTTCCGGTGGTCCCGGTACAATACCGGTGACCCCGAAACTTTCCCGGTGGCCGAAACTGGACTTCCTATATACAAATCTTCACCTCCGGACCATTCTGAAACTCCTCGTGATGTCCGGGATCTCATCCGGGACTCCGAACAACTTTCGTGTTACCGCATACTAATATCTCTACAACCCTAGCGTTACCGAACCTTAAGTGTGTAGACCCTACGGGTTCGGGAGACACACAGACATGACCGAGACGACTCTCCGGTCAATAACCAACAGCGGGATCTGGATACCCATGTTGGCTCCCACATGCTCCTCGATGATCTCATCGGATGAACCACGATGTCGAGGATTCAAGCAATCCCGTATACAATTCCCTTTGTCAATCGGTACGTTACTTGCCCGAGATTCGATCGTCGGTATCCCAATACCTCGTTCTATCTCGTTACCGGAAAGTCACTTTACTCGTTCCGTAATGCATGATCCCGTGACTAACTACTTAGTCACATTGAGCTCATTATGATGATGCAATACCGAGTGGGCCCAGAGATACCTCTCCGTCATACGGAGTGACAAATCCCAGTCTCGATCCGAGCCAACCCAACAGACACTTTCGGAGATACCTGTAGTGCACCTTTATAGCCACCCAGTTACGTTGTGACGTGTGGCACACCCAAAGCATTCCTACGGTATCCCGGAGTTGCACGATCTCATGGTCCAAGGAAATGATACTTGACATTAGAAAAGCTTTAGCAAACGAACTACACGATCTAGTGCTATGCTTAGGATTGGGTCTTGTCCATCACATCATTCTCCCAATGATGTGATTCTGTTATCAATGACATCCAATGTCCATGGTCAGGAAACCGTAACCATCTATTGATCAACGAGCTAGTCAACTAGAGGCTCACTAGGGACATGTTATGGTCTATGTGTTCACACATGTATTACGATTTCCGGATAACACAATTATAGCATGAACAATAGACAATTATCATTAACAAGGAAATATAATAATCGTGCGCGGTTGTGAGGGTAGGGTGGCCGACGCGGGCGAGGCCGCGGGCGTTGGCGACCACGGCCAGGCGCGTGCAGGGGAGGCCGCAGCCGGCAGCAGCTACAACAGTACATGGGGTAGCGAGCACGGCGTTGACGCGACGGGCGCGACGAGGCGTGTGAGCTGCGCGAGGGAGACCGAGAGGAGAGGGGGAGGCGCTCACTGGGGCCGTAGGGTTCGGGCAGCGTGCGCGAGGTGGTCCGGCGAGGAGGAGACGAGGGGGAGGACGGCGAGGCAGCGACGAGGTCCGGCGACGGCGTGGCAGCTCCGGGGCGACGGTGGTGAGGTGAAGGCGTCGGGGATGGGCACCAGCAATGGGGTCGGCGACGAGCGACGAGTTGTGGCCGCGTCTTCAGGAGGGCGTCGCGCGAGGGAGAGGGGGGGGGGGCGAGGAGGCAATGGCGACGTGGTCCAGCGGAGGTTGGCCAGGGGGGCTCTTCTCTTCTCATTTTTTTTTGTAGTTTTGTTTTCTGTTTTTATTATTTTCCTTTTTCTTTATTTTCTCTATTGTTTTCTCATATTTCCTAAACATTATAGTTTTGGAAAAATGCATAGGTTGCACCTAATTTAGTAAACTTAATTATGTCACATTCCGAACATTTTTGTTTTGACTTTTGAAACTTTAACTGTTTGACTTGATTTTAAATTTGAAATTTGAATGGGATTTGAATAATCGCAAGATTAACAATAGTAATCGTGGTGACGTGGCATCATTAGCGGAGGGTTACTGTAGCTTAACTATCCGGGCGTCACAATTCTCCTCCACTACAAGAAATCTCGTCCCGAGATTTAAGAGGTGAAGTAAGGGGGGAATCTGGTTACGAAATTCTAATGAATCTTCTCGATCTTGGTTGCTCTTCTCGAAGAGGTCGATCCATTACATTGACGTCTGCATTTGTCTGCTTTAGGTTATCCTGATGAAGTCATCATCTTTTCTTCAGGAATCCCATCGTACTTACGAACAGATAAGGGGGTATTACGGAAGAACGGACCGCTACAATGTTTGCTTATCGAATTGAAACATCAGGGAAGGTGGCGGAAAGTAAGTCTCGAATTGAAACTTTAGACATTATCGAGAGCAAAGTGAGGAGGTATCATGAGAAGTTTCGAGCGGATAGACAATCGTTCATTGCCTGAAACAGTGTGGAAGGGGTTCAAGGCAACGGGAATAAGTATTGTGTCTAATACCAGAATTGATGATCACAGGGAAGGTGGCTCGTGAATTACATACGAAGCCAAGCATGAGGAATAACTTTGGAAACAGGGGGTGTATAGGAGAGTCAGGTTTCGATCCTGTGGAACTGTGGGTTATGGGCCCACCATGTGGGTTAAAAATAGGAGGAGCGGTGACCTCTTGCATGGTCATGATAGCAAGGCATGTCAGAGGATAGCCTGTCGATTATGTCGGCAACAACGTCGGTACCAAGGGCGAGGGACGAAGAGAACCATTTTCCTGCTCGTTGAACGAGGCGGACCAATAGGCAAAGTTCTCATCCATCGGCGGTTACCGGAATGTCATCAACAGGAGAAACAGGGTTTCACTGACAGAGTTGTACACCGATGTGTCTACATAAGTAGATAATTTTTACTGCTTAGATCATATAGATCACAAGAAAGGTTAAACAAACCAATAGGAAGGAAATATGATTATCAGATTAAACAGACAATGGAAAGGAAAATGTGTTAAAACACATATTTCAGGGGTATTTCCTTCCCAAGGGCAAACAGAGCATGATATCCGTGACAGGATATAATGTAGAAAACCCTTTAGGTAAGGGGAGAGAAATTTCATGACATTACCCATACAACGGTGTTTGAATAATTGATAAAGGAAATTTAGCATGGTGCTTCAAAATGTTCTTATCGATGATCAGAGTACCATAGACATGCTTCGAGATAGCATTGACATGGTCATTGGGTAAAGATCAGACTTTGGATTCACAAAGGATCCATCAGGAACAACTTATAGAATAAGTCTTACGATATCCTCATGGAAAAATTGCTAACCTTGCTAAAAAGGGTACTATATCAATAGGTTCTCCGGCCAGGTGCGCTAGGCATGACATCACCTTAGCGGGTCATATAAAGACCAATGTTATAACTCTCGGAAATTTGTTCGAACCTTCACATCTGACCAAGGTTCAGATTCGATTGGCGGTAGGATACCTCAGACTCATGATGTCCGAGAAGAAAAGGTGCAACACAAATCGACGAAATGACATTGCAAGATTCCTGGGAAATGAACTATGGGAGCGGGTTCCTGAAACAATAGTTCATCATTAAACCAAGGAGGGGATGAGAAGGTGGCTGATGGGCTCAGCGACAATTCATCGAGAATTCCAAACGGATGGATTTCCACAATAATGTGAACAAGAAGATGACACTTATCAATTCAAATGATATAATGTTGTATGCTCTAGGAAAACATACACCATCAATCATTAGTTGAAAGGTGTGCCCGGAATATGACCTTAGGCAGCAAGATCAATGTTAGAGTGATGATTCAATAACCAACAGTCTAAGAACGAACTGTTGATCGTTAACTTCAAAGCAATAGGGTTGCTAGAAGTACATAACTCAAACAACATCGTTAGTATATTGGTATCCTAGTTAAGAACAACACGGGGACCAAGGAAGAATGGTGATGGTGAGAAGTATCATCATACCAAGAATTTCTAAGAGGTGGAGAAATCCCCACAACATTCTCGACAGAAAAGACAGTAACACTTCAAAGCAGAACACAAGACTAGCTGGAGAGCAAGTTGTATTCATAATGTGGACAAGTTCGCGATGAAAGGAAGTCAAGGGTGTTGTTGATGATAATAAAAAATCATCGAGGGCAAGGAGGGTATTTCTCATCATGAACACAGTTGACATCTCGGAAGAAGTCAAAGTGTTGAAGGTGATCCGACAAATTTGCCGGGAGGTTTCGAGAGGATGCAATCAAACAACAACGGCAACAAGCAAGGGAATGACGAAGTGCCAATTTATAGGATCAATATATAAGATGCAAGCTCGGAACCAAGGTTGCCTTTCAAGACAAGCAACATGATGTTGAAAGCTCGACGTAAGTTGTGCTCACACACTGAAGAATTCGTGCACCAGAGAAGGACGAGGTAGCACAGTCAAAGATAGCAAGACCAGGATGCAGCCGATAGTCTAGGAATGACCAGATTGAGTTTAGAATTTCCTAGTAAAAATACTAGGGGTATTTGATTTGTAGTGCGGAATAATTTCACTAGTCGGTGTCCTCGGTTGACAACAACCCAGAACCCGTAGAGTGATTACGACAAGCAAAGACATTACTTCAACAAAGTTAGTAAGATGTGGTGCAATGGCAAGACATCTTCGAGATACCAGGGGGTAATACTCGAAGGTAGAACATGATAGAAGTAGAACCGGGTCATTGACCTATGACAGTAGATACTTCAACCTTGCCAAAAATAGACGAGGCACTGGAATGAATTCCCATCAGATATATTAGATCAGGACAGCATGGTCGGAACCATAACTGTAAGGAATCAATTTCAAGAATACCGAAAGAATCATACAACTGGATAATCATTTTGCAAGAAGCTTCTGAGACGGTCTACATCATTTTCATGGGCATGAACACAAAGTTCAAGGTCGACTCCCACTTCTTTAATGCATATCATTTCTTTCACCTCTCGCTTTGATAAAACTGTAGTGTTGAAATTTTATCTGGTAGAACACCGGAAGAGTATGACTTGTGAAAACTTTCGGGTTCTCACGGATTAGGGGAAGGCATAGGTTCAACCCATCGGGCATCTTAGTAACATATACCACAAGTTTCAAAAGTAAATACACAAGCTCAAAAGCAGAGCATGGTTGGCCAAGCAGATGATACAATTTACCAAAGGCACTATGTATCAGGGTAAGAACTCACAAGGTGATTTAATATGAAGGACATTGTCGGATAACAATCCAACAATGCATCGGGCGATCCACAACGGAGCTGATGTGAGTATTGGTACTCACTCAGAGGAAGAAAGAATGCAGAGGCATCAGATTCAAGAATCACCTGATTAGTCTGATGCTTAAATAGAAAGAAATTATGGTTTCCAAAACGAAGGATCAGAAGTAGACGCTCTGATCAAGGATGGATAGATTGAAAACACTTAGTTGGACAATCAATAAAGGTTTGAATTAACGAGAACCAACCCATGTCCGAAATGACGTCTGAGTCAGAAAGATAAAAAGGATAACCTGATGACTGCGTGTGTACGCACATATTGAATCAATAGGCTCAAAATGACTAAGACAAGGGAGGTTATCGAGGACTACTAGTCATATGGAATTAACCATAATGCAAGCAGGCAAGAATTTCAAGAATAACAGGCTGCAGAGGATTTTCGAAAGATCGAAAAGTATTCCAAATAATTTTTTGAGACACATGAACAATTGAGAAGGACAGATCCTCGATAATTGTGAAAAAACCATAAGGGTTTTCATGCGAAATAAAACTGCAAGACAATAAACTCAAAGGATTCTCGGGACAACGGAGAATAGTTCGAGACATCTTGTAAAAACAAGAGCGACGAGAAATGATCATGAGAATGACAAGTGCATGCAGATATCCATAGGGATATATCGGTGGCAGTGAATTGCAAAGGCGATGAGCACAAGGGCCTCGGGAAAATATCGAGGGATATCCTCAGAATCTTCTGACGAAGCAGGTGATCTTCCGGAATGAGGGCTCTCCGGGAGAAATAGTTACGAGAACCTAGAGTTAGAGTTAGCAAAATTATTTAACCCGAATAGAAGATAGATCAGAGTCCCAGAGTATAGACAAGGAGTAAAAGATCCTAATACCACCCAATGGCAACGTGGGCCCGTAAGACACACAACCATGTTAGTAAAAGTTTTGTAATGTCTAGACTCGACTTCGGCCAAGGAGGGTGGAAAGGGGATTCCTACAGGCAGTCGGCTCTGATACTAACTTGTGACGCCTCCGATTCTATCGTACACTAATCATGCACGCAAACATGTACGATCAAGATCAGGGACTCACGGGAAGATATCACAACACAACTCTAAACATAAATAAGTCATACAAGCATCATAATACAAGCCAAGGGCCTCGAGGGCTCGAATACAAGTGCTCGATCATAGACGAGTCAGCGGAAGCAACAATATCTGAGTACAGACATAAGTTAAACAAGTTTGCCTTAAGAAGGCTAGCACAAACTGGGATACAGATCGAAAGAGGCGCATGCCTCCTGCCTGGGATCCTCCTAACTACTCCTGGTCGTCGTCAGTGGGCTGCACGTAGTAGTAGGCACCTCCGGTGTAGCAGGAGTCGTCATCGACGGTGGCGCCTGGCTCCTGGGCTCCAGCATCTGGTTGCGACAACCAGGTAGAAAGCAAAGGGGGAAAAGAGGGAGAAAAGCAACCGTGAGTACTCATCCAAAGTACTCGCAAGCAAGGATCTACACTACATATGCATGGGTATATGTGTAAAGGGCCATGTCGGTGGACTGGACTGCAGAATGCCAGAATAAGAGGGGGATAGCTAATCCTGTCGAAGACTACGCTTCTGGCCTCCTCCATCTTGCAGCATGCAGAAGAGAGTAGATGGTAAGTTCACCAAGTAGCATCGCATAGCATAATCCTACCCGGCGATCCCCTCCTCGTCGCCCTGTTAGAGAGCGATCACCGAGTTATATCTGGCACTTGGAAGGGTGTGTTTTATTAAGTATCCGGTTCTAGTTATCATAAGGTCAAGGTACAACTCCGGGTCGTCCTTTTACCGAGGGACACGGCTATTCGAATAGATAAAATTCCCTGCAGGGGTGCACCACATAACCCAGCACGCTCGATCCCCTTTGGCCGGACACACTTTCCTGGGTCATGCCCGGCCTCGGAAGATCAACACGTCACAGCCCTACCTAGGCACAACAGAGAGGTCAGCACGCCGGTCTAAATCCTATGGCGCAGGGGTCTGGGCCCATCGCCCATTGCACACCTGCACGTTGCGAGGGCGGCCGGAAGCAGACCTAGCAACCTCCATTACAAAGGAAGTCACGTTACGCGGTCCAATTTGGCGCGCGCCGCTCAGTCGCTGATGTCACGAAGGCTTCGGCTGATACCATGACGTCGAGTGCCCATAACGGTTCCCGCGTAGTTGGTTAGTGCGTATAGACCAAATGGCCAGACTCAGATCAAATACCAAGATCTCGTTAAGCGTGTTAATTGAGGTAACCGCGAACATCGACCAGGGCCAGCCCACCTCTCACCTAGGCGGTCTCAACCTGCCCTGTCGCTCCGCCACAAAGATCCACCCAGAGGGCCGTCGGGACAAAGGTCCTTTCAGCCCCCAATCCGTGAATCACTCGCGGGTACTCCTCGAGCCGACCTGACTTTAGTCACCACATGTATCATGTATAAAGTATATAAGTATATACCCGTGATCACCTCCCAAGTGATCACGGCCCGATAGTATAGCACAGCAGACGGACAAGAATGTAGGGCCACTGATGGAAAACTAGCATCCTATACTAAGCATGTAGGATTGCAGGTAAAGGTAACAACAGTAGTGGCAAAGACAGGCTATGCAGCAGAATAGGATTAACGGAAAGCAGTAACATGCTACACTACTCTAATGCAAGAGTATAGAGAAGAATAGGCGATATCTGGTGATCAAGGGGGGGGGGCTTGCCTGGTTGCTCTGGCAAGAAGGAGGGGTCGTCAACAGCGTAGTCGGTCGGGGCACCAGCAGCGGCGTCGGTCTCGTAGTCTACCGGAGAGAAGAGGGGGAAGAAACAATGAATACAATGCAAACAGATGCATAACGATGCATGACATGACAAAGCGTGATGCTAGGTGTGCCCAAACGCGGTAGTAGGTGATACCGGCGAAGGGGGGGAAACATCCAGGAAAGTATTCCCGGTGTTTCGCGTTTTCAGACAGATGAACCGGAGGGGGAAAGTTGAGAGTTTGATAGGTTAGGGATGTGTGGCAGATGAACAGGCTGCATATACGGATTCGTCTCGTCGTTCTGAGCAACTTTCATGTACAAAGTATTTTCATCCGAGCTATGGTTTATTTTATATTAATTTTTAAAGATTTTATTCAATTTATAAATTATTATTATTAATTTAATTCGAAAATGGTATTACTGCATCAGCATGACATCATTAGTCAACAGAGGTGTTGACTGGGTCAAGCTGACGCGTGGGTCCCATATGTCATTGACTTAGATTAACTAAACATGTTAATTAGCTTAATTACATTGAGTAGGTTAACTAATTTTAATTAGCTTAGCTAAACAGAATTAATTTAACTTAATTAATTAATTAATAATTAATTTTATTAACTTCTTAAAAAAAAATCATTCCAGGGGCGTGGGCCCCTTGTGTCATTGGCCCATGGCCAAAGTTGGTTCGGGCACTGCGGGCGAAGCCCCAACCCGATTGGGCACTGGCCCAGGCGAACGGTGTGGGGGGGGGGGGGGGGCTACGGCCATGGCCGGGCACCAGCGGCAGGCGGAGCCGGCGAGGTCAGAGGCGGAGCGGGGCACGACGCGGGGAGGGGGTGCGCGGTTGTGATGGTAGGGTGGCCGACGCGGGCGAGGCCGCGGGCGTTGGCGACCACGGCCAGGCGCGCGCAGGGGAGGCCGCAGCTGGCAGCAGCTATAGCAGTACACGTGGTAGCGAGCACGGCGTTGACGCGACGGGCGCGACGAGGCGTGTGAGCTGCGCGAGGGAGACCGAGAGGAGAGGGGGAGGCGCTCACTGGGGCCGTAGGGTTCGGGCAGCGTGCGCGAGGTGGTCCGGCGAGGAGGAGACGAGGAGGAGGACGGCGAGGCGGCGACGAGGTCCGGCGACAGTGTGGTAGCTCCGGGGCGACGGCGGTGAGGTGAAGGCGTCGGGGATAGGCGCCAACAATGGGGTCGGCGACGAGCGACGAGGTGTGGCCGCGTCTTTAGGAGGGCGTCGTGCGAGGGAGAGGAGGGGCGAGGAGGCAATGGCGACGTGGTCCAGCGGAGGTGGCGGGACGGCGCCGGAGGTAGCGAACAACGATGGGGTCGCAGCCCCCGATCCAGATCGGGGGGAAGTGGAGCGAGTGGGGAGTGGGGTTTGGGTAGTGGTTAGGGTTTCGGGGGGGGGGGGGGGATAAGGGGATTGGGGGGGGGGGGGCGGTTGGGCCAGTGGGTCGGCCAGCTGGGCTGTCCGGCCCAGTTGGCCAGGGGGGCTCTTTTTTTTTGTAGTTTTGTTTTCTGTTTTTATTCTTTTCCTTTTTCTTTATTTTCTCTACTGTTTTCTCATATTTCCTAAACATTATAGTTTTGAAAAAATGCATAGGTTGCACCTAATTTAGTAAACTTAATTATGTCACATTCCGAACATTTTTGTTTTGACTTTTGAAACTTTAACTGTTTGACTTGATTTTAAATTTGAAATTTGAATGGGATTTGAATAATCGCAAGATTAACAACAGTAATCGTGGTGACATGGCATCATTAGCGGAGGGTTACTGTAGCTTAACTATCCGGACGTCACACATGTCCATGGTCTATGAGATGCTTTACTTGCCTTTGTATTTCTTTGGTTTCTTCGGGTTGACGTGGTAGGGAGCCTTGTTTGGAAGTGGTGCTCCGGGGATGAGGTCAATGCGGTGCTCGATGCCTCATAGTGGAGGTAGACCTGGAGGTAGTTCGTCGCGGAAAACATGTTGGAATTCCTGCAATAGAGAAGATAACACCAAAGGTAGATTGTGAGAGGTGTTAGTTTTTGGTGCCTCGTCTTTGCACAATAGGACGTAGTGCATGACACTTGATGGGTTCTCACACACTTCTCTCATCTCACGTTTGGTGGCAAATAGGACTAAGTTCTTCTTGTCGCTCATCATGGAGGCACTCAATTTGGGCTTGTGGCGCTCACTCTCTTTTTGGTGGTTCGCTCTCTCACTATTCTCTCCACGATGGGTGGTTTCACTACAAAAAAAGACACATCCGTGACATTTTGGGCCGAATGAAATTTTTTTCTGTCATACATATGACACTTCTATGACGATAATTGTGACAAAACCCGGTACCATCATAGATGTGGTGGGCTCCTACTTCTATGACAAAAAATCATGACAGAAAATGGGCTTTTCGTCCTGGGCGGGCCGGAGACGCAGCTGCATGACATTCTTTGGGCCATCCATGACGGAAAAAACCGTGGTAGAAGCGAGGGCGAGGAAAATTTCGGGGAGTTCCCGGTTACGGTGGGAGGTCGGGGGCTGAGCGATGCGCGTTTCTCTCGTACACGCACGCGTGTGTGTGCGAGGCGTTGGCTCTAACTGAACCCGAGCGAGGCGTTGGGCTCTAACTGAACCCGAGCGATTGCACTGCAGGCTACGCGTTACTAAACCCAAGTGATCGATCGATGGCTGTTAACTGAACCCGATCGAGCGATTCCTTCGCTACTGCTGCTAACTGAAGCCGATCGATTGGATGAACAGTGAGCGTTGCGGGGGGGGGGGGGGGGTTTGGATGAACAGTGAGCGGTGGCGTTGCCTCTGGATGAACAGGACCCCGTGGTGTGGAGGGCTGGATGAACAGTAGACGGTGGAGGGGTGCCCGTGGAGGGGTGGTTGAACAAGACCCGTGGTGTGGAGGGCTGGATGAACAGTAGACGGTGGAGGGGTGCCCGTGGAGGGGTGGTTGAACAGGACCCCGTGGTGTGGAGGGCTGGATGAACAGTAGACGGTGGAGGGGTGCCCGTGGAGGGGTGGTTGAACAGTAGCCGGTGGAGTAGCGCGCGGTGGAGGCTGGATGAACAGGAGCCCGTGGAGGCTGGAGGAGGTCGACGGTAGCCCGTGGAGGCTGGAGGAGGTCGACGGTGGAGATGAACAGTATCCCGTGGAGTCCCGTTTTGCGGTACGCCACACCCCTCCCGATGAACAGGACCCCCGTTTCGACCGTAGGAGGTCCGTTTAGTCCGTTTTGCGGTACGCCACACCCCTCCCGATCAACAGGACCCCCATTTCGACCGTAGGAGGTCCGTTTCCTCCGTTTTGCGGTACGCCACACCCCCCGATCAATAGGACCCCCGTTTCGACCGTAGGAGGTCCGTTTCCTCCGTTTTGCGGTATGCCACACCCCTCCCGATCAACAGGACCCCGTTCCGAACGTAGGAGGTCCGTTTCCTCCGTTGTGCGGTACGCCAGGCCTCGTTTCCATCGCCTGTTCCGTCCAAGCCCTCCCGATGAACACGACCACGCATTCCGTTCCGACCTAGCCGGTTGGCTCCCACGCGTTCCGTTGCCTCCCGATGAACACGATGCATTCTGTTGCCTCCCCATGAACACGACGCATCCCGTTGCCTCCCCATGAACACGAAGACGACGCTGTTTCTCCGTTCCGACCCAGCCATGTACACGAGCCCTGGCCGTACGTATGCGCGAGTAGGCGTTCGAGACCCCGCCCGTATGTACACATACGTGGCCGTATTTTCTTTCTTGCACCCTGGCCGCTGTACGTACGTGTACATGCTACGTGCGCGCCTCTACTACGACACGTACGCGCCTCTACTACGACACGTGCGCGCCTCTACATCCACCAGTATATATGTACGTACACGTTCGCGACCAGAATGACAACGCTACGTACGCTTCGACCAGGTGGGTCCCGACTGTCAGGCACTTCCTTGCCTGCGAAGATGTAGCTGGTGGGTCCCAGCAGTCAGGGTGGCGAATCGTTCTTTTTTGCCCGGACGCACTTCCTTGCGTGCGAAGATGTAGCTGGTGGGTCCCAACAGTCAGGGGAAAACTTTTTTTCGTGAAATACAGTGGCCCGTCCGGTGGGTCCCAGCTGTCAGGTGGAGGAATAATTATTTTCCGCGTAATAAGGAGGCACTTCCTTGCTGCTGCCGTGGACCCAGCTGTCAGCCTCTCCACGTACAGTCCACGTCCGATGGAAGTCGTTCCTTGACCACGTTGACGACGCCGCGCCGAGAGCACCAGGGCGGTGGACGACGGCGAGGCCTAGGAAGGGGACGACGGGGAGCCGGGGAAGACGCGACAGTGGAAGCCCGCGCGGAGAGGAGTACGAGGGTTCACTGGTTCGGCTGCGGTGTGAGGCTGCCGTCGCCGCAGGGCCTGGCCATTGGTGGGAATAGTAGGGGCGGTGAGGCCTCCGCGGCAGCACAGCCGGCCACGGGAGGCAGGAGCATGCGACACGACCGGCGCTGCTTTGGGCGGCCGGAGCAAGAAGAGCAGAGGTTGAAGAAGCACTACGACCGTTGGATGGACATCGTACGGACACTGGAGCTAGAATCGTGCATATTGACTAAGTTGACAAAGCCCTCCATCCCCGTCAACTTAGTAGACCCACAAGTCAGCCTGCCACTATACTGGGTCCCAACTAACAAGGGGAGTATTCATTTTTTTTGTGCGTAATAAGGAGCCACTTCCTTGCGTGCGAAGATATAGCTGGTGGGTCCGAGCTATCAGCGGCGGTAACGTTTTTTTCGCGAAATACAGAGGCCCTTTCGGTGGGTCCCTGATGTCAGGTGGAGGAATCATTATTTTGCGCGTAATAAGGAGGCATTTCCTTGCGTGCGGCCGTGGACCCAACTGTCGGCCTCTCCACGTACAGTCCACTTCAGATGCATGTCGGTCGTTGACCACGTTGACCAGGCCACGCCGAGAGCACTAGGGCGGTGGACGACAACGAGGCCTATGAAGGGAACGACACGGAGGCAGGGAAGACTCGGCAGTTGTTTCCCACGCGGAGGGGAGTACGACTGTACGAGGGTTTACTGGTTCGTCTGCCGTCGCCGGAGAATAACAGCAGGTGTGGGTGAGTAGATGGATCAGCGATGGGAGTACGGTGGGGCGGTGAGGCCTGCGCGGCAGCAGAGCCGGCCGCGGGAAGGAGGGAGCAGGCAGTCGCGCCGGCGCTTGTTTGAGCGGCTGGAGCAGGAAGAGCAGAGATTGAAGAAGCACGACGGCCGTTGGATGGACATCCAACAGTCAGTGCTTGTGCGTCAACCTTTTTTTAGGAAAGCCTCAAATCTGTGGAAAACAGCATACATCCCATCTGCCATTATTTCTAATAATTTACAGCCCATTTGCTAATTATTAAGGTTTTTTGGAGCCCATATTCTTTTTGTTAGCATTACAGGCCATATTGTGGCCACGGTTAAAAAATTATACGAAATTTTGCATATTTCGGTGCGGTCCGAACTGTTTTTAATCCTGAAATTTCGACTCACATTCAAACTGATTTTAAAAATAAATGTATATCAATATAAAATCCAACAAATTCTCCACGCATAAAAATTAATGTAATTTAAAATCTTGAAATGAAAAAACGATATTTGAAACTAATTGCCGGTTTGATGTGTTTTAAAAATGTACAGCCCATTTCTCATTACTGATGGGCCATTTTCTCGGCTAGCCAAATGAAAGCTCTCCTCGTCTTGAAAGATTTGCAGCCCAACAGGCCTGACAAAGCGACTTACTTGGCAAATCACAAAAAAACTGGGCTGTGGCCGTGGACCCAGCTGTCAGCCTCTCCACGTACAGTACTCTTCCGATGGAATGTCGTTGACCATGTTGACCACGCCGCGCCGAGAGCACCAAGGCGGTGGACGACAGCGAGGCCTAGGAAGGGGACGACGCGGAGCCGGGGAAGACGTGGCAGTGGATGCCCACGCGGAGAGGAGTACGAGGGTTCACTGGTTCGGCTGCGGTGTGAGGCTGCCGTCGCCGCAGGGCCTGGCTAGCAGTGGGAGTAGTAGGGGGCGATGAGGCCTCAATGGCAGCACAGCCGGCCACTGGAGGCAGGAGCAGGCGGTCTCCCCGGCGCTGGTTTGGGCGGCTGGTGCAAGAAGAGCAGCAATTGAAGAAGCACCAGGACCGTTCGATTCAAATCCAACGGTTACTGCTGCTAGAATCGTTTGTTGAACAAGTTGACAAGCCCTGCATACGCGTCAACTTAGTAGGCCCACAGGTCAGCTTCCCAACCGGTGCGCCCCAGATGTCAGTGGGAGGAATCATTTTTTTTTCACGTAATAAGGAGGCAGTTGATTGCGTGCGGCCAGACTAGCGGAGGGAGTAGGGTGGGCCGGGGAAGCCTGCGCGGCATCACAGCGGGCCACAAGAGGAGGGAGCAGGCAGTCCTGCCGGCACTAGTTTAGGCGGCTGGAGCAGGAAGATCAGAGATTGAAGAAGCACGTCGGCCGTTGGATGGACATCCAACAGTCACTGCTGCTAGAATCGTGTGTTCACTGACAAAGCCTTGCGTAAACAAGTCAGCCTCGAAATCTGTGGCGTGTACAGACCATTTGCTATTATTTTTATATTTTTTACTCATTTTCTAATTCATATGGAATTTATTGCAGCCCGTTTTCCATTTTTAGAATTGCTGGCCATTTTCTGGTCAGTACCAGGGTAAAAAATTAACTAAATATGTGGGAAATTTTGAAAATTCGCAAATTTTTGCTGAGGAACGAAATATTCTTAATCCAAAAATTAATAGCCATACTAAAACAAATTTAAAAATAAATTAGTACTATGTCATGTTAAATCCAATGAAATACGTATAAGATATCAGTGAAGAACAAAAACAAAAAAAGAAACTTATATCCCATTTGCTATAATTTTTTTGGAATTTTCAACCCCTTTTGATATTACTTTTAACAGACATTGACCATACTCTTAAGCCAGGCCGGAATGCATCCCTCCTCGTCTTGAATTGCAGCCCAGTAATTCGGAGAAAACAAATAGGCCTAGCTTGGGTATTCTTCAAAAAGAAATACTGGGCTACCTATTTTCCCAAAGAACTGGTGCATGAGCATTTAGCTTTATTTATTTACTTATTTATGTTTAGGGGACCATGAGCATGTACCTGGGCCGGATTCATGTGAGAGCCTCCCTTCCAGTTAATTATGGGCTTCTCTATTGGGCCTTCATCAGTGGGCTGCATGTTATCAACAAGTGGAAAATGTGTTCTGTACGAAAAATAGTATGCGCTACATACGGTACGGGGCACTAAAGGATCGAACCGTGCAACGACTTCCAAAACATTGTGTTTGTCATTCTAACAACACATTTATTCAACCAACAGACGAAATATACTACTGATTGTACATTGAAAACAGCAGCAGCAACCAGGGCTGGGGGTGCAACAGAAGCAGTAAGCAGGCCAGAAGAGTGAAGACGCAGCTCTCTCTTCCAAACCAAACATCAGCCATCATTACAAAAGGGCTACCAAAAAAGAACAAGTGTATGCATCAAACTAAATAAAGATCCTACTACACCAAGTGTACGCATCTAACTAACTGGCTCAGTTAGACGTTACTATTTATTAAGCTGTGGAGATTGGCTGACGGCTTGAACCAGATGTGTGCCTGACGGGGGAAACTCCAGCCAGCAGGTCGAAGTCTGATACTTGCGACCCTCTCTCCTACTTTGGGCTGCAGGGCGTGGCGGCACATATCAGGGTATGGTGCATGCAGAGACGCTTGATACGCTGTGTACACACAGTTTTGCCTGATGAACGAAACCGCACTGCCATCATGATCCTTGCCGTCGGTTATCTCCTGGTTAATCGGATAATTCAGCCCGACAAACAGAGAGCGTGTACCAAGGCTACTTACCAGCCTCCAGTCAAAAATTCCTGAAGGCCCAGAGAAGCTGGGATCCTGCTCAAAGACCTTGCAGTGACTGTTATTGTATTCTGCGAAACAACACGTCCGGTACGTGCGAATGATCATTAATCTTTCACCGTTGTCTGATCGAGCCAGGAACCACCTGCAACTGCCATGCCGCTTTTCTTTGAAAGGTTCTGGGATTAGGAAGGGTAGGGACACCAGGCGGCCTACAACATCATATCAAGTTGGACTCAAATAAAAAAGGGCTCTTGATTTAGTCAATCTTAAGAACAACATGTTATGAGCATGAATATTTTTTCAGCAAATGTTGACAGTAATATAAGCAAGCCATCATGATATCATAGGAAAGTAACATACTGTTGTAACAGCCGTTTGTAGCGATGACTGGAGTAGGCCAGCAATACATCCAGCCATAGAAGGAGTCGACAGCGTAAATGAAGCCCTTGTGTTCAATGGCATCAGAGAACCATGGAGGATGTATGATCCTGCGATGGACGTGCAGATTTATCCACTTACTGCAGTGACCTGTCAGATAGGCGAGACCGCGGTTGAAGAACGCAATTAGCCCGAAGTCTTTATAATTCGCAGATCTTGTGGGCACTTGGTAGATTACAACCTTGAGCAAATCAAACTTGGTATCATGTTGGCTACTGTAAGATTCCGAGTATTCTGGGCCGCGGTGCCAAAGCAGTGTAGTGTTAATCGAAGGAAGGGGGATCAATCGCCGTGTGTAGACCTCCACGAGCATCCAGCTGCCGCGACCGTCGACGAGCACCATCCAAGACGTGTTCATGCCGACCCAGTACATACCGTTAATGTAGTTGAGGCTGACGGGGATCGGATCGCAGTGAAGGGGGTTGATGCTCGCCACCCTACGATCGTTATGCTGCATGACACGCCGTTTCTGAAGATCAGGCGGCATCCGCAAGCAAGGAGCTGGCTTAAAAAGCTCCGGCCTGAGGGCTTTGAGTAAACGGTACAGCCCCGACGAGCACGCGGCGAGCGGCATGGTACTGAGATTGTCCACACGTGAAACAATGAGCTTGATTACCTCTGTGGGGAGAGAATTCCAGCCACTCTTTCGGCGGACGCTGCTCGGTTCTGCCATTGTTAGTGCTTGGGTTTCGGACGAGGGGGGAGGCGCCTTAGCGGGGACGGAAGATTGGACGAGATTATGTGCGGACAAAGATGGAGAAGCGAATATGTGCTGCGGGAAGTGGACAGGTGATGATGACTACAACACGCCGCTTGACTTACGAGACACATACCAGCAGCATAGGGTCATGTCGATGCCAGACAACTTGCTTGAGTGATCACAGTACTGGTACTCCCTACAGTGCTATGCCCTAACTTGCTTGAGTAGAGTAGTAGAGTAGGACTCTGCTCTACTACTAGCACCGGAGGAGTAGTATATTCTAATCTAAAATAGTTACAAACTTCAATGCCCGAGCGTGGAACGACTACGAACCGTGCTCAAAGACCGTGTCTACGTGGTGTTTGGACATGGGCGACAACCTCAACGCCAATGGTGCTGCTCCCGTTGCATCGTATGTGTTTCTGTCCTTCCTGTTCGAAATCGTGGTAGAATTCATGTTTCTACTCTGTATCCTACTACTATGCTAGTCCACATGATTAGTTTCATCTCTGTTATAGCCGTCATGATTTATTTTTTGCTTATTCGGATTAAATCTCGTAGTAACTTGCTCATATATTCAACTGGCGCAACGTCCCCTACAGCCACTCCCGTTTCATGCTGGCGCAACTGGCGGTCACTGCTGGCCCTTGGCAGAGAACATCAAGTATGAGACGTGCTACCCGTTCACCATGCCGGAGTCGTTGGAGGATCACCGCCACCTGCTAGTCTCGGAGGAGGACGGCAGCGTCTTCCTCTTGATCGTGGGCAGGAGTAATCCCATGTGTAAAAACTAATGATATCTTGAGAATTTTATCGGAAACTAGTATGTCGACCATTTCATCGAAAAAATGATATGTCGAGAAAGATGATAGAGGTGAGGAGGAGTGGGGCATGGTGGTGACTGGTGGTCGGACTGGGCGGAGGCATGGGGATGGACGGCGCCGGCAGCGGCCACCATGCCAGATTGTTCCAGAGACTTCCTTTTGTAATTGCTCAGCAATGAGGTTGTGGGAGATAAGGATGAACGAGGCAAGGCCTTATCTGTAAATGTGGAGAGAGGAGCGGGTATCTTTTGTAAATTTGTCATAGTTTGCTTTCTATCCGTCAGATATAGATCGGACAATCTATATTATAAGATGGCAGGCGCACCATAATCACCAACTCGGTTTTTTCTCTACTCCTACTCCTATAAAAGACTCAGTTGGTGATGATGGTGTGTCTGCCATCCGCCATTTCTGACCATTAGATCTGCATCTAACGGCTGTGATGTAAGTTGTGGACTTTTGCAACAATTCCAACTTCTCTGCTCTAGTTTACACAAAACCCCTTAGTATCTTGAAACCAACTACATTCCTCCCTTCATCAAAACAGCCCAAAGAATATATTTGGAGTGAAACATAAGATTTTTTAGTGATATGTATATCAAAAGTAAACAGTTTTCTTTCAAATTTGTGAATATGTATTATTCTACTTTGGATCTGTTGCAACGGACGGGCTCATAGTTATAAAGGTTTATCTCTTGCATTCTCCGCAACCAACACCTAGTGTACTGGTCCGGGCCGGATGCTCGCAGCCCGATGACCTGAGTTCGAATTCTGTCCTAAACTTTAGCTTTTTATATTTTTTTAATATATACTACTTCTTTTGCTACTGTACTGGCACTAGAACCCACAGAGTAATTAGAATACAGGATTAAGGATGGATTTGTTTCTTTTTAACTTTCTGTACGAATCTGTAGCCAGCCTGCAAGTCATGTACACTGTACTGACAGTGGAACCCACAGAGTACTTAGAATACAAGATTAAGGATGCAATTAACTTTTTATAGAGGGAGAATCATACACGCAATTAACTCAAATGGATTGGACATGACTCTATTATTCTCCAACTGCAACCGACAAATTTCCTCCCGCGGGCCAGAGTAGGTTTTCGGTTTGCATGCGGGTTTAACGGAGGGGTTTGATGGAGGCGAGGAGGCGTGTTCAGCCGGGCGTGCAGTGGACGGCGTAGTACTATTCGATTTGACAACTACAACTAGTATATTATAAAAAACAAAGAAGAGTAGTAGAGATAGAGATAAGAATAGAGACTAGGGAGGAGCACCATCTACTGCTTCGTGGGCTACTCCTGCGCTCCATTCGGCGGCCGCAACGTCCCCTACAGCCACTCCCTCCTGCGCTCCATTCGGCGGGCGCTGTTGAAATTTGGGGAGCGCACTCTCGCGACTGCTAGCAGCGACGACTTCACCGACGACGACTTCTTCCCCGACCTCGGCAACCTCTTCCTCAACGACATGGGCGACAACCTCAACGCCAATGGTGCTGCTCCCGTTGCACCGTATGTGTTTCTGTCCTTCCGGTTCGAAATCGTGGTAGAATTCATGTTTCTACTCTGTATCCTACTACTATGCTAGTCCACATGATTAGTTTCATCTCTGTTATAGCCGTCATGATTTATTTTGTGCTTATTCGGATTAAATCTCGTAGTAACTTG